>NC_080571.1:322949514-323627745 GCF_030247185.1 Malaya genurostris | reverse complement strand
ATCTCTTAACCAAACAATCAATTTACACTTCATACATAATCCACTTTCCGTGTCTTTCAGCGCTGTTTGAAATCCAAATAGCATAGCACAGCACATCGCACTGATCGGAACGCAAAGGGGCAGAATAACGAGAGTCAGATACGGAAACGCACGCACACCACTGCCCTGAGCACAATCCCACACCCTGGGCTGCCTGGGCCAAACTCTACGCCCAGATCCGATGATGGTTGGTTGGTTGGTTGGTTGGTCCCTTGTGATTTCTGCCATGTGCTACCGACCTAGCGAACTCTGCGATTGAAGTGAAAGCAATGAAAGTGCTACTTCTTCTGCGGACCACCATTTGCTGCTTCAGTATCACCGCTTATCTATCCCCTTATCACTTTCCACCCTAACAAACCCTCACCCAAAAGACGAGGCGAAGCAAAGCAAAGCACAATCTAATTCAATTTGCTCCAAATGACGACACTGCTGGGGATATTTGCACCGGGTTGTTATATCGTCTGGGTTGGGCTAGCAGGGGACGATGGTTGATTGTGGAAAGCACGTACGTTGTCACTCAGAAGGAGAAGATTTATTGTGCTGAACCTTGTGATGATAAGAGATATTCCCATCCCGATAGAAGATGTTCCCGCTCACGATTACAATAGCAGCGTGTATGGCAAAGTCGACCAAATCTAGGATTTTTTTTTTCATTAGAAGTAATTGACAAACTGTTACCATGTAGTGATGGAATTCTGGAACAAAATCTAAGAAATAACGAATATTATACATGCTTAGTTCGGATTTCAGACTAATTTTTTTGATAATTGAATGAATAAACGAACTTGCCAAATTTTCGTAAATACTTTTAAAAGCTGCTTAATACTACTATATTGGACCCCGTTGCAGACAATTCGACGTCACCTTCTACATCAGTGATTCTCAAACTGGTCCACTAGTGGGCATTAGCTCATTTTCACAGGGTTGTAAACACAAAATTGTTAACAGGTGGGCAATGAGTCGCAAATAGTGGGCTTCGATACATAAAAAACCTTTCCGAGGGAGGCCCTGAGTAAAATGAATTCATGACAAATTTGTATAGACACACAAAAACTTATGTATTCCTGTCAGAAGTTCAGGTCTATAAACCAAGGCCAAAATGCAGGGCTAAAATTCGGATCCCAATTTTCGCTCAGGAAGCCAGGTCCATGTTCTGAAACTAGATCCAGAACTCCAGTCTGGAATTCAGGTAAAGAGTTTCTAGGATCTAGTTTCAGGCTCAAAAACTCTATCAGGAACTGATCCGGGATCGGATTTCTGGCCTAGAACCAAAGTCCTAGTCCAGGTTGGAAATTAAATTCCATCATCCAGATGTAGAGTTCAGGTACAGGTGAAAAATCTCTGTGAAGAATTTTGGTCCAGAATCTGAGTCCAATTTCAGAATTTAGAATTCCGATCCAGAATCGAAGTGCCGATTTTAGGTTCAGAATTCAGATTCCGCACTCAAATCACAAATTCATGTTCAGAGGTTAGGTCAAGTTACTCAATTCAGGTCCAGATTCTGAGGTCCAATTAAAGTTTGCTTCATTTTGAATTGGAACAAACTTTTGCTCATATTGTGGCGCTCCTGGTGGACGGATTTGGAAGTTTTTGACGCCCACGTGTCGGGAATTTTGTCAGCTTCACGTATGATTTTTGACATTCCGCAAATCGACTGTACTTTGTAAACAATCAACATGGAAGCCGAAAGAAGGGAAAAAATTGTGCACAGTTATTTGGAAAATCCATTGTGGTCTGCATCTAGGCTAGCTAAACAGCTGAAATTGCCCAGAAATACCGTATGACGCGTTATCAAACGGTATAATGCAACATTGACGTCGGAGTGTCGTATCGAGCTAGCAAACAGCCAAATCGGACCATAAAACAGAAAAGTGTGGTAAAAATTCGTGCTCGGAAACTATATGACCAGGTGCTGTCCAAGTTCTACGGTTGTCTTCTGGTGGACGATGAAACCTATGTCTAGGCTGACTTCGGACAAATCCCAGGTCAAAAATTTTACTTGGGAACGGCTCGGGGGGATGTTCCAGCCAAATTTAAATTTGTTTTTGCCAACAAATTTGCAAGAAAATTTATGTTTTGGCAGGACATTTGTAGCTGTGGCAAAAAAAAGAAAGTTTTCGTTACAAATAAGACAATGACATCGGAACTATGCCAAAAAGAGTGTTTCCAAAAACGAATTTCGATCCCACGACCATCCCGTAGTATTTTGGCCAGATTTGGCAAGCTGTCATTACAGCAAAGTCGTTCAAGAATGATATGCAGAGAAAGGGGTCCAGTTTGTTCCGAAAAACCTTAACCCACCCAACTGCCCCCAGTTCCGACCTATTGAGAATTATTGGGCAATCATGAAAAGGAGACTCAAGGCAAAGGGAAAGGTTGTCCAAGACATCAATCAGATCACGACCTGGTGGAATAAGATAGCTAAAACGATGGGCGAAGAAGGTGTGCGCCGCCTAATGAGCTGTGTTACAGGAAAAATTCGAGAATTCCTTCGAAACCGTGACGAATAATTTTATCCGTATTTTTTCTTAAAAGTATGAAAGAAACGCTACATTTGTATAAAAAAAAGACCTTGAATTCAATAATAAACAACTGAAATACAGGAAATTGTCTTTGTTCCAATTCTATCTGAAGCAAGCTTTATAGACGGAATACTGGTCTGGAACTCAGATTCCCGGTCCAGATTTAGAATCCAAATAAAGAATTCTGTTTCAGTTTCAAAATACAGAATCAAGATAAAAGGTCAGAATGCAAGCCCATAACTCAGATCCAGGTCCTTAATCATGTTTCAAAATTTTGGCTCAGAATTCAAGTCCAGAGTTATGTTTCTGAATCCAGCTTCAGGTTTAGAATCCAAAATCAGGTATCTCTGTCAAATTTTTTGAGTAAACATCCAGTTTGGAATCCTGAATCCAGCTCCAAAATTTTGCTCCAGACTTACACTTGAAACCTTCATCGAGACTTCAAGCCAAGAAATCAGGTTCAGGTCTAGAATCCAAATCCATGCTCAGTATTCAAGTGTAGATTTCTGCCTCAGGTTTAGAATCTCTATCAGAATTCTGGTTCAAAAACCATGCCCAGGTTCTGAAACCTTGTCGGATATCCAACTCCAGGGTCCTGGTTCAGAATCCTGGTCTAGGTTTAGGTATCTAGGTCTCTGTCAAAAAATTGATTTCAAGTTTAGCATTGAGGAATCCTAGAGAAGTCAGGTCCAGAATCCAATTCAGACTCACAGTTCAAGTGCAAAATAGGTTCAAAGTTTAGTTTCGGAAACTTTGTACGAAGTTCAGAAAACAAAATTCTGGTGCCTAATCCAGGTCCAGAATCTAGGTTAAGGTTTCTGTCAGGAGATCAGATTTACAATCTAACTCCAGGTCTAGAATCCAGATCCATGTTCCGAATATAAGTACTGAATTCTGCTTCTAGTTCAAAATCCATATTCTAGTAAAGAATCTCTTCCAAAAATCGAAATTCAGTATTCTGATTCGGAAACCTTGTTCGATAGTTCATTATTCCAATCCAGTGCTCAGAACCATAATCCAGATCTAGATATCGCTTAGTTATTACTGGGTGAGAGGACTTGGGAGTTTTTCTAACATTCATAGAAAGTCTTGGCATTACATTCCTTTTGTGGAATTTGGCCTTTCTGTTTCAACAGACTTCGCAGCCGCTTCTTAGTGTACAGAATCATTGCATGGCTAGTACTATGGATCCTACTGACACTAAGAATCCTTCCAGGTCGGGCTCGAACATACGACAACTGGTTTGTAAGACCAGCGTCCTATGCACTGAACCGCCAACCCGGGACGAACATTCATAGAACTAAATACTAAAAAATGTAATAAACACAGTCATCCACATCTTTATCATCAAAACTTATTTATTCTCGAAATTGATTAAAATGTAAATCAAACATTGTATAAAACATACAACAAATAATAAATAAATGAATGCTTTACACACAATAAATAATGCTTTACACACACACAAACACACACACACACACACGCACACACACACACACACACACACACACACACACACACACACACACACACACACACACACACACAGCTAACGTTTCACTCCTACGCGTAGCATGCTTGAGGTAAGTTGTTGCTAGACAGTAAGACAAAAAGTGCCATAAAACGATTTGAAGTTTTAATTGGTATGCTCTGATCTTGTGTCATGCAAGCTCGGATGAAATTGACAACTACACCACGGTAAATTTTGAGTGCTTAAGATTAATTTCTAATTTATATAAGATGAACTCGATTGATAATGAGAAAAAGTTTATCGCTTCAACCGAAATCGCAGAATGGTAGATAAACTTAACGCTAAAAAAACTGCTTGCATAAAAAACTTGAACACAAGCTTGTCGAAGAGAAACTTAAATATCAAAATCGTATCGCAAGTATTGGTGTAATTTCGTCGGCTATGAAACAAACAGTGTTCGGTATTGGTTTTTAATCAAGATCAATCTAAGCAGATTCTCGTGCAATTGCGGATTCAAAAGTGTGACGGTTGATTGAACTGTTTGATTGCTGATCATTAGAAATTTTGGTTGCCTTGTTCCACATCAATGGCTCGAACAACCCCATGCGGCTGATCCGTGTTTGAGGCAACTGAGGATCGATATCAATCATAGTCACCTCAAAGTTTCATATACTTCTTTACCAAAAGTCAAAGGATTACCGAAGGTTCACAATCCTAGTAACGAAAGAAGGAAAAAACTACAAGGATCAACCCCATGGGGTTGTTCGAGCCATTGATGTGGAACAAGGCAACCACAATTTCTAATGATCTACAATCAAACAGTTCAATCAATCCGCAATTGAACGAGAGTCTGCTAAGATTTATCTTGATTAGGAAGCAAAACCGAACATTGTTTGTTTTATAGCCGACGAAATTACACTAATATCCCAAATATATGCAATTATATCTTTGTACATACTTCCGATACTATTTTGATATTTAAGCTTTTTTTCGCCAAGCTTGTGTTCAAGTTTTGTATGCAATCAGTTATTTTTATAGCGTTAAGTTTCTCTACCATTCTGCGATTTCGGTTGAAGCGATAAACTTATTCTCATTATCAATCGAGTTCATCTTATATAAATTAGAAATTAATCTTAAGCACTCAAAATTCGAAATTTTTCAACTTGAACGTGTATTTCAACAACATTAAAGTGTTTCAACAGTATACTATTGAAAAACCTGTCTGATTTGACCCATGTCAACATCAGCCAATCAGAACGCGTTCTGAGGAAGAGAACAACATATCGGCTGCTGTACAACTGCATCGGTATAAAATATGAACATTCCACTTTTACCATCATTTTTTGCGCAACGGTTGTCGAAACAAGACATACGGGAAAGCAGCATCGATGACCTCACACTTTTGTTATAAAGCGAGCGCCGAACAGCAGCATTGTGTCGAAGACTAGTCGCAGCCGGGCACACAAAAGCTGACAGCGTTGTTTACTTAAGTCTCCGGAATTTGAGTTGGAATTCACTATGAGTTCCAAATTCACCTACTGATTCCGCCCGAAATGGATTGTTTCATCTTATTTAGAATCTATTTGGAAATCACAATGAATTCCGAGCCAAATTTCGGACGAGTTTACTAAGTTTACCCGCCAAGAGCCATCTCAAATCTACAACCCTGTACAACGAAAACTAGACAACCTTGGCCAACATTATGCAAAATAAGCCCTTCTAATGGCTGCAAATGTTATCTGAAGAACTATTAGAATTTATTATCTGTTCAAATATTATTTTTACGTTTCGTTTAACCCCTCAATGTTAAAATATGCAAATCGGAAGTAAATATAATCAGTTTAGTGAAGGTTCACAGTCTGCGTAGTTGACTTGTTCAGTTCAGACCAGCATCTAGGTCCAGAATGGAATTCTAGAAATCAGTTCTGAAACTCAGTTTTAGGATCCGAGACCAGTTTTTTTTTTTAAATTTGTAGAATCCAGATCTAATGTTTAATTCATTGTCCAGAGTCCAAGGTCAGAATCGAGTTCCAAAACTCTAGACCTGAAACCGAATTTGAGAATTTGATTCTAAGCCTAGATCTGGACTGGGAACATAATTTCGGATATTAATTTTGTACTGAATACTGGAACTGAAATTGACGTCCAGACCAGAACTCAGTTCAAAAATTCCTGTCTGGAATTCTGAATTCAATTTCAAAAACTGAGTTCTTAACATAGAATTACGGAACTTTGGACCTAAATCGAGGATGAGAATTCAGGTTCGGAATTCAGTTGCAGCCCTAAAAATTAGTTCCAAAACTCAATTCCAAAATTAGAGAACTGTAACTGGAATCAAGAACTAGATTCTTAAAATTTTTTTTCGAAATTTCGGATCGCTTCTAGAACTGAATTTCTGAACTGAATTCTGGATCCAAATTTGAATTTTGGATCGGAATTCTATAACTAAAATTTAGCTGCAGACCTCAATCCAAGTCCACAGCTCAGTGCTAGGATTCAGTTTCGGAATTGAGTTCCAGAATCTAACATTGAAATTGTGTTTCAGAATAAAAATCACCAGTTTAGTGAAAATCCAAAATAATTTGATTTGCTTCAAGCACTTTTCGCTGTGCAAAAATTTTTCGAGAAAAATGTTCAGAACTGTGTCCTTCCAAAATGTAGAAATGAATCCTGTACAGCATCTTGATAGATTCTTTCAATGAAATATGCAAATCCGAAATGAGATAATAGACGTCAAAAGTTTCACAATTCACACAATCGATCAGCTATCAATTCGAATTCGAGAGTATAAAGAAATCGTGTCAGTTTTATCCGCATTCACAACATCCAATTATGTCTCGGACATACACCCGTACTTTTTGTCTTGCTGTCTAGCAACAACTTACCTCTAGCATGCTATGCGTAGGACTGAAAATTGAACTATAATTTCGCTTCTATTTATAAATTCGCGTGCTTCCAACAGTTTCGCTTTTGCAACGATTGACCAATTAGAGTGATGCTTTCACTTTGATATATCGCTTACTGCTTCAAAACGAAATGTCCAATTCTTTAAGCAAAGCAAAGCATTTGATTTCACCTACAACAACAACAAAGTGCGCTGTGTGGAGTATGAGAACGTCAAATACTACATTCCAGTTTACATGGAGGATTGTTCTATTGTTCGATTTTCGTACAAGGCTCCCATGCAAATCACTGGTCACATACGACAATCAACTGACCACTTGTCAGTATAGTCAGAAAGCTGTTCAATGTGGTAAACCATGCGCGAAACTGATTATGTTTAAAGAGCAACTCCAGTGCTTCAGAAAAAGGAGCTTTACAGCAATAAAACAAATTCATCAACGAAATCGTTATCAACAACAATTGTACAACAAGGTAGGTCCAGCTCAACTAACAACACCTGGATATGCTAGAACAGAAACAAACCATAGTCAAACTGATGTGCGCGGGCATGAATAGTAAACCATTGCTCCCTTTTCATTCGTTGGATTGCAGTGTTAGGGTAAAAACATTGTGAAAGGTTAGATATGAAAATATTAAAAAATATTGGTAAAAAATATTAAAATTGCAGGGTAACTCAAGTAAAATTTCTACGAATTGGAATAGGTACTAGGTTCGAGTCTCACCTCTCTGCTTTTTCCTTCCCACAGTTTCATTCATCCATCATGTTCTCAAGGATATCTCACCCATTATGGGTATTTAGTATCCAATCATGAGTCAGTCACCTGTAATTCTCTTCTGCGGAGAAGGTAAAATGAAAAATAGTTTTGCGTGGCTCAGCTATCAGTGGAAGCTGCGTTCTTTGGTTAATTTTTAACGGAACATATTTTAATACTCATCCAAACAGTAATTAGGCTTCCCAAATTATCCTTCACAATCAACGAAATTACAGAAATAAATCGACAACACGTAGTAAAACGCTCGCAGCTCGTTCATCTTCCAGCAGACGTGCATAATCACCTTCAGTTGCTAGATGAGCCTCGATCACAGCATACCGGTTGGCACAGCACAAAGTACACACCTTCGGCTTGCGGCATTGAGTAACAATGTTCACCTTATTAGCTCCCTTTCCATAGGCAGAGAAGAACTGAGGAAGCCCGTGCGGTGATAGGAACTGTCGGGCCTCAGTCTCGCACCGATTATCACGACCATAAACACCCGATTTCAGTTCGCTTTCTTCTTTGCATCAGCACTAGCGGACACGACACGACACGGTGCGCTGTAGCTGCTAATTTATTTTCCATTTGTTTGTTTAATTTATGTTTATGTTTATAATTAATTAATATGCAATCAGAGCATTCTTCCGAAGTGGTGGTTTGTTGCGCGTGTTGTTGCCAGTTACATTGCAGTGCGCTTCTTCCCGATGATATCAGATACACTGTTCAAAATTTTAGTCTTGAAAACAGCATCGGTTCGATGTACTTTCTTTCGGACCAACACGCAGCTGTTTGTTAATGATCATAATCTTAAAAATTGGTTACCTCCCCAAAAAGACGTTTGAATGATTTTTGGCAAATTTGTTTACATTAAAACCATTTTTGGTCAGTGTTGATAAATGTTCAGAAGAAATCCACTCCGGTCGTAATTCATTCCGGTTCCCAGCTCAGAAGAGATGCACCACTCGAGTGCATAGCCGAGGATGGGAAAAATTATCCGCGTAGCATAATGTGCTGAGCTGAAGAGGAGAGCAGCGAAGAGTAATAATGCTAATAAAAATACACACACTTTGCAGCAGCAACAGAATAAAAATTGCAAACAAAACGGTGATGATGTTTAGTTTGTTTTTGCGCCTTTAGCGAGAATGCCTTCTACCCCGTAAGCCATCGTCCTCCGGCGGCCTCTGCTGCGTGATGTTACCAGTTCCTTGGTTATCGCAGACAGTGTGGAACTGTTCGTGTAGAGTCCAAGCTAAACGAGGAGAAAAACGATGCAGCCGAGAAAAATTAATGCACATCTTCCCAGCTTGGCTTGGCTGTGACGCAAATGCTTGCCCCGTACCGGACCGGTGTCCAGAAAAGAGGCAAATGGGGTCCTGGTAGGTAACACAAAGTCATTCCCATTTGGCAGAACTGTAAACAGCTTTAAAAATCGCACTAATTATGTTTCTTGGCTTTGGTAATTTTGTGCCATCACCGGCCGTCGTTGGGAGTTGAAGCTGTGCGAAAACGTGTTATATATTTACTTCTTTTCGGTTGGTGATACTGAAAGTGCTCTCGCCATAACCAAACCAAACAGAACCAACCCAAACGCACCATCTGTTTGTTGCATTAAGGCGACTGTGTGCACTTTCATTAGTGCCTTCTGGTTCGTTAGGTCATTCGAAGGGCAATAATAATAGTGCACCACTCTACAGCTAGGTTTTTTGTTTCCTCTTGCTGCGCAATTTCATCATTTTTCATAATTTCGATTTTTTTGGTTTCCCAAAATATTGCTTTTAAAATTGTATAATCCTCTCGCACATTAATATGAGCGAAAATTGCTGGCAATGATTATAAGAATCCCAAACAAGTTACTAGTCTTTTGCGCGACCTCATCGAAATCACCGAAATTTCGACAGTATTTAGTCCTAGACTCAAGGAGGAGTTAACTCTATCAAATTCCGATGACACATTTCGGATACAGAACAAATCGTGTTCCGAAGGTATCATTCCAATGACCAGCCCCTCCTCGATGCAATGGTTACATCAAATGGATTCAAACATTACAGAATAACCTACGATCTCCTGCTGATGCTATGCAACCAACGCATATTTAGCTTAATGTTTTTTTTTACGTTCGTATAACATTTTTGGATGTGACCAATATTCCCGGTTACAATACGCGGCATTTTTTTTGTTTAATAGAACGTATCCATACCTTTAGCCTTCATAACCATTAATGAGTTTATGTAAGTCGAATCAAGTCTCTCGAATCAATTATTTTTGACGTCTATTTGACCAAACTGCAACAATACATATCACATTCGAATAAATGATCGAAATCATAGCTTTTTGGTATTAGATTTCGACAGAGTCAAATAAAAGTAGGCAATTACAAATACATTACTACCGTAAAATTAAACCACTTATTTAGCATAGTTGTTCTCCTATGCGTAGATTTGTTTAAATAACGCAATTAAAAAAAACCATAAGTTGAATTCATTGAGTTTCCTGTCGCAATATTTCCAGCACGATTACTTCTAGGAGAAAGAGTAATAGAAATTAGTTCTTAATTTGTAGAATCCCATTCTAGTGTGTATTTGACTATTTTCATAGAAATTTTTTTTAGGTTTTGTGCAATTTGGAAATTTTTTTTAGGTTTTGTGTTTTGTCAGTAATTTGTTCATTTTTAAAAACGCATTAATCAAACGTCGGATTTTATTTAGAAAGAAACGAAAAATGCTAACAACATTTAAGATATGAAAATGATATAGAACTGCTAGAATCGGAACCCCGAAAACCGCCGGTGTTATATACCATTCGACTCAGTTCAACGATATCGGAATATGTGAGTGCGGTACTGCTTTCAAATGTTTTGATCGGCTCCATTTTCAACAACTTTAGGCTCGTTTGAAATCTACTATTCAATTATTGATAAATTTCAAAAGTGAAATTGGTCGATAATTACGATCTAGGAGATATAATCACTTAAGTGACGTAACCGACGAAATGCACATCTCTCCGTCTGTTAATTTTCTCAGTGATGGCTGTAGCGTATTCAACCGTCACAGGATTGTTAGAAAGCTACTCATTGATCAGGATTTTCGGAAATGATGCAAATGAAATGATGATGTAGACGTGATGCAAATATAACACCGGTTTTTCTATTTCCTTCAATTTTTTCGGAGATCAAATCGATGGCTTATTCGGTTCGAAAATCTACTGAAATCTTCTGAAATCTTCTGAAATCTTCTGAAATCTTCTGAAATCTTATGAAATCTTCTGAAATCTTCTGAAATCTTCTGAAATCTTCTGAAATCTTCTGAAATCTTCTGAAATCTTCTGAAATCTTCTGAAATCTTCTGAAATCTTCTGAAATCTTCTGAAATCTTCTGAAATCTTCTGAAATCTTCTGAAATCTTCTGAAATCTTCTGAAATCTTCTGAAATCTTCTGAAATCTTCTGAAATCTTCTGAAATCTTCTGAAATCTTCTGAAATCTTCTGAAATCTTCTGAAATCTTCTGAAATCTTCTGAAATCTTCTGAAATCTTCTGAAATCTTCTGAAATCTTCTGAAATCTTCTGAAATCTTCTGAAATCTTCTGAAATCTTCTGAAATCTTCTGAAATCTTCTGAAATCTTCTGAAATCTTCTGAAATCTTCTGAAATCTTCTGAAATCTTCTGAAATCTTCTGAAATCTTCTGAAATCTTCTGAAATCTTCTGAAATCTTCTGAAATCTTCTGAAATCTTCTGAAATCTTCTGAAATCTTCTGAAATCTTCTGAAATCTTCTGAAATCTTCTGAAATCTTCTGAAATCTTCTGAAATCTTCTGAAATCTTCTGAAATCTTCTGAAATCTTCTGAAATCTTCTGAAATCTTCTGAAGTCTTCTGAAATCTTCTGAAATCTTCTGAAATCTTCTGAAATCTTCTGAAATCTTCGGAAATCTTCTGAAATCTTCTGAAATCTTCTGAAATCTTCTGAAATTTTCTGAAATCTTCTGATATCTTCTGAAATCTTCTGAAATCTTCTGAAATCTTCTGAAATCTTCTGAAATCTTCTGAAATCTTCTGAAATCTTCTGAAATCTTCTGAAATCTTCTGAAATCTTCTGAAATCTTCTGAAATCTTCTGAAATCTTCTGAAATCTTCTGAAATCTTCTGAAATCTTCTGAAATCTATTGAAATCTTCTAAAATCTTCTGAAATCTTCTGAAATCTTCAGAAATCTTCTGAAATCTTCTGAAATCTTCTGAAATCTTCTGAAATCTTCTGAAATTTTCTGAAATCTTCTGAAATCTTCTGAAATCTTCTGAAATCTTCTGAAATCTTCTGAAATCTTCTGAAATCTTCTGAAATCTTCTGAAATGTTCTGAAATCTTCTGAAATCTTCTGAAATCTTCTGAAATCTTCTGAAATCTTCTGAAATTTTCTGAACTCTTCTGAAATCTTCTGAAATCTTCTGAAATCTTCTGAAATCTTCTGAAATCTTCTGAAATCTTCTGAAATCTTCTGAAATCTTCTGAAATCTTCTGAAATCTTCTGAAATCTTCTGAAATCTTCTGAAATCTTCTGAAATCTTCTGAAATCTTCTGAAATCTTTTGAAATCTTTTGAAATCTTCTGAAATCTATTGAAATCTTCTGAAATTTACTGAAATCTATTGAAATCTTCTGAAATCTTCTGAAATCTTCTGAAAACTTCGGAAAACTTCTGAAATCTTCTGAAATCTTCTGAAATTTTCTGAAATCTTCTGAAATTTTCTGAAATCTTCTGAAATCTTCTGAAATCTTCTGAAATCTTCTGAAATCTTCTGAAATCTTCTGAAATCTTCTGAAATCTTCTGAAATCTTCTGAAATCTTCTGAAATCTTCTGAAATCTTCTGAAATCTTCTGAAATCTTCTGAAATCTTCTGAAATCTTCTGAAATCTTCTGAAATCTTCTGAAATCTTCTGAAATCTTCTGAATTCTTCTGAAATCTTCTGAAATCTTCTGAAATCTTCTGAAATTTTATACTTTGATTTAAATTTACAGAGACTTGCAAAAAATTTTCTGTTTTTGTGCTGCGAGGAAGCTCCGTCAGACATAAATAAAACCTTAAATATAATTAAGAATTATTCATGTACATGTAACAATCGTAGATATAGCAAGCAAATAAACAATTCATGGAAGTATAAAAAATGGTATTATAATTAAATATCCAAGTATCTCAAGAACAGCTACTTTTAGAAGAAAGGATATCATAAACAAATGTATTGCCTTTAACCTATAGAATAATATTCTACTGTTTAAATGATTATCTTTCAACGAGAAATTGAAATTTTTCGGATTATTTAGTTATTATCGAGAAAAAATCAAAAATTTTCTCCTGTGTATATTTTATTTAGAATGCCCAATCGATTTCCTACAACTTCTTTCTGAACGCCATTTTTGTACAATTAACGGTTTCCGAGTTACAACGATTTGAAAAAGGCAATTTTTGTGAAATGCAAAAATACATACGCCCTTTTTAAAAATCAGTCGTGAGTCGGATTGACCACTCAATCGGTTCAAAACTTATTGTTTGCCATACTGAAGCCATGTGCAAAGTTTCATTAAAATTGGAGAAGGTCGATTCTGATTTTGTCACTTTTTCGTCTATTCTTTCCTGGAATTGCTAATCTGTGAAAAAATTCTGATTTAAAAAAAATAATGAGTTTTTTATGAATTAAACATCTTGAAATCTCCTCAAACTTTTTAGAAATCTTCCGAAGTCAGATTTTTTTTCCAAAATCGTCAGAAATCTTAAAAAAGTTGGTTTTCTGGTTCTTTTAGCCATGGCGACTCCAAACAAATCGTCTAAGTCGAGGAAAATGAACTTTGTTGCACTGATAAATGCCATTAGTTAGTGGATAAGAAGCCAATAAATTCGGCTGCAGTAACGTATTAAATGCTGCGAAGCCGGTGGAAGACCGACCAAATCAACACCAAAGGCGCCACCATCCAAATCATCGGTCAAGAGAGCCAAGGCGAAGTCACCATCAGGCAATGAAGACTTTTGTCCAAAACGGCTCCGAAAAGAATAAATTCCGTTTTTTCTTTGAGTAATAACAGTCTTTAGTTTGTTTAGCTTAATTTCTTGGGGTGCCGGTAACCGAACACCTTATTTAAAATGGCTTAAATTTATAATACTTTAGCTTTCCATTGCCGGTAACCGAACACTCTCCCCTACATATTTCCATGCACATGGAAATTAATTATCATGTGCTGCAACCCCCTCCGAAAAAGAACCTGGGTACGCTCCTGACCGTCATTTAATGTATTTTTGATAGTGACAGTGGAGTTTCGCTTTACACGAAACTCCTAAAACCACCATTCCACGAACTTCATTTCTATTTCTGATTTTGGACCCCCCTCAGGGTACGTGCCTGCCGCCCCTCTGTTTCATGAAGAGAACATTTCTCACGCAAATATAGAACTTAATATCTTTGCTGTGTATTCTTTTGCATAATTGAGATTATATTTTCATTCCATCATTCTAATTCCTTTGTATTTTTCGATACCTTTTGTATTTTTTTTCCGGCATAGTTTGCTTCTATTTAATAAGTATCTACAGTGATTTCACTAAGCAGTAATGTTATTTAAGGGATAAACAAACTGGTTTGGTCAGTTAAGTCAACGGTGAGAATTTAACATCTTTGTGGTGCCGAACAACATTTATGCGCTCGCTGTAACTAAAACTTATTATTTACTGTTCACCAACTATATGTCCTATGTTTATATGTTTACTGTTCACCAACTATATGTCCTAAGTTCATGCTGAACAAATGAGTGAAACATGCACGCAAAGCTATGCATCAGATTGAGTGCATTCATCACATTTATCTATTTCGAATTATCATTAAGAACCAATTCCACTTTCTTTCATTGAATTATACTGTCCACTGTCACCTCATTACACTTTCACGAAGGTGTAGTAATTAATATACAGAAACCAGTCCCGATGTAATTTTGTAGTCTTCGTCAATGTATATGTTTGAAAATAAATAATGATTTGCGCCCTCAGTAGGAATATTGAATGTATTTAAAAATTCTACCACCTTGCGTCCCTGCGTCCCACGGCCTCATCATGATTCTGTGCCCTGGAATCATTATTTAGGCGCTCTTAAAAATTTTCTTTACAAGAAGTTAGTTAGGTTTGAAAATAATTGATGATTTGCGCCCTCAGTAGCAGTATTTAATGTATTCAAAAATATTACCACCCTGCGCTTGGAATCATTCTTAGGCGCCCTTTCAAATTTTCTTTACAAGATTTTTTATCTAGTTTGAAAATAAATAATGATTTGCGCCCTCAGTAGGAGTATTGAATGTATTCAAAAATATTACCACCCTGCGCCCTGGAATCATCCCTAAGCGCCCTTGAAAATTTTCTTTACATGAAGTTATTCATCTAGTTTGAAAATTAATTATAATTTGCGCCCTCAGTAGGAATATTGAATGTATTTAAAAATACTACCACCCTGCGTCCCACGGCCTTACCATGATTCTGTGCTCTGGAATCATTCTTTAGGCACCCTTTCAATTTTGTTTATAAGAAGTTATTAATCTAGTTTGAAAATAATTATTTACGCCCGCAGTAGGAATATTGAATGTATTTAAAAATACCTTCACTCTGCGCCCTGGAATCAAGTATATAAGCGCCCTTTTGAATTCTACCTCCATGAACACGTTCTTTTAAAATTTTAAATTACTTTTGCACCTTTCGTGTTTACTTGAATCAGTCATTATTTAAATTTCCGAAAACCAATTGTCTCATTTTCTGAGAAGTTTCAGTTTCATGAACTGGTTAGTCATTGACTAACTGTTACTAACCGCAACTACAGCACTGGTACACACTTTGCGGGAAAATGAAATAATGAAAAAAAAAATCAAAAAATTCATAACGATCACAATATTTCCGTCGGTTACTCTATAACGAAATATCTAAACATCCGTTTTTACAATGTAAGTAAATCGGTAATTCCGTGAAGTGCATCATACCCCAGTAGTGCTAACGTGCCAAGTAATATATCTTCGCCAGCATTTTCCAGCGCAAATTCAAAGAATGCAAAATTTATCTACTGACTGCTGAGTTCACCTTTTCTACAGTTCGCGGAAGCGTCCACCCCAAACCACCCAAACGGTCGAAATCACGATGTTCGTAGTGCTTTCACTCGCTTCCCCACCACCGTCATCACCACCGACGACCAACCGAATGAATAATAAACGAGCGCGACCTCTTTGAACTACCCTCCATAGTCGTTTCCCTACAAGAGAGAGAGAGGGATACCACAGGGATGGCCTTTGTATTGTGGACGGTTGGTTGGTTGGTTAGTTGGTTTGTTCGTGAGTTACGAATGGCTTTCGGTGGTCGTTTGGCTGTTTGGATGAATTCAACTCTGCAGATCCACCGAGTTACAGAACGATTCGCGCGGAAATATGTTTACCCGTGGAAAATTGTCTTATCGCCACGAACCATAGACAAACATTAACAGCAGCAGCAGTAGTAGTAGTAGTAGAAGTAGTAGAAGTAGCTGCAGCAGCAGCAAAACTGACATGCGATGGGGATTGCATCCGAAGGAAGTGTGGTGTTGAAATGGCTGTTGTTTTGCCACCAAACGCAGCGCAACGACTTTGGAATAAAAAGCCATTAAAGTGGGAATTATCGTACGTGGCGGAATACCTTTTATGGAATTTGTTCCTGTTCCTACCGGCAGCAGTGTAGCAGTGCCACGTTCGGAGCCCGTTCGGGGAGGTCACCTCCCTAATGGATGGATGGAGAACCAAGTGCTGACTACATTCTTTTCCTCCATTGAAGTTACAGTGCCACCAAAAGCAAATGGGAGGTTATTTATTTTCGCTGACCTCGCACACCATACGTTTTGGAATATTTTATGAGTACCGGAGAACAATGTACCTGAGCTGTGCTGCTTCATCAGCGATAAGACCGCGTCTTGTTGATTGAATTATGCTAATTATCTCGTTCGTCCCATCGCAAGGCTCGCGTTTGATTTGAGAATGTTTACTGCGCAAACAAACAAGTGGTTGAACTCCGGCGAAATTCCAGTTGAAACATCGATCGGTGGAACTCCTCGATCCAAGTAGAAAATCACTCGTGACAAAAATTGCTTTCCTTATCGAATCCTACAATCATATTCGGTTCGAAATTGTTTCAACACAAGGATCAAGATATTGGAAAACTTATTTTAGCTCACCAAAAGAAAACTGCGCCGAGAAGCCAAGATTACAACACGAGCTCAATGCTGTACTCAACGATCTTTCTAGTAATTACGGCACTTTCTTCGGTTCCAGCCCACTGTGAGTCTCGTCGTCGTCGTCGTCGTCATCATCGTCTGCCAAAGAAGGACTGCATTTTATCACGAAAATATGCACCGTTGAGACGTTGCACGCGAGAATACCTTTTCGTCACTTTTCATCGACCGTTTAGGCCGAAGGTGAAAACATAGGCCTTCCAACTATACACACACATACAGACACACTCCGTGGGCTCTCTCTCTCTCGACAGCCCAGGCGCAGTTGATCATTGCAAACAAGTTGGAAATTGCTGGCAGAAATTACCGGCTTCACGTGCTGTTCCGTCGAGAATAAGGCGGTGGCAGTTCGGTGCAATAAGGTTCGGTTTTTTTTCTTGTTTGCACTTATTTATGAGTGAATTCGCGCTGAATAAAGCCATAAATTATAATAGGGGGGTGTTTGTGTAGTCAGCCGCAACGACCGAAGCTGCCCGAGAAATTGGTGTTATTCGTCGGTTTGCGAATAGCGCAGCGGTTGTGATGATGACTAGAAAACGAGGGAGCTATTAACGGAGGCCGAAGTGTTCGTGTCCTTTCCGTCGCAGAATAGAAGCAATTGTGTTGAGCTGGTTTGGCAATTTCATGAGGCCACATATGGTTTAGCGAAGAATGCTTGTTATATTTGTTTACATTGTGGTCTGACCATGGGATTTTTTACCCACTAAACGAGAAATCCTGGTACAGAAAATTATCAACATTACAGGGTCCGGCACTCGAAGTGTAACCAATTAAAAAGGCCATAAATTCAGTTTGGAAAATTACTTTTACTTAATTCAAAGTACAAAATGTGTAAAAATAATACAAAATTCAGAATCAATTCACTTTTGCTCGATATGACCACCTTTTGCCTTGACTTGATGACTTGAGAGAGCGAAGGAGTTGCTTCGTTTGGCCGAATGTGACTTGCAGGTATTTTTGTCCACTCGCGGACAATAACTTTTTTCAGCGCCTCGAGACTGGTGTATCTTTTAGTTCGGACTTTGCTCTCCAAAATGGCCCAAAGAGAATAATCCATTGGATCTGGTGAATTCGAGAGCCATTGTGTGGACGTGATGAAGTTCGGAACGTTATTTTTCAGCCATTCTTGGTTCACTCGAGCTTTGTGAGACGGTGCAGAGTCCTGCTGAAACGTCCATGGTCTGCCACCAAAATGTTTGTCTGCCCACGGCTTCAAAGCAACCTCCAGAATACTTTCCCGATAATATGTCGCATTTACCTTGACGCCAGGCTCGATGAAAACGATTGGAGAGCGCCCATCTGCGGTTACAGCGGCCCAAACCATTATCTGTTGCGGGTGCTGCCTCCTGGTGGCCAATCGATGACTCAAATTCTCGTATGAACGGTCAGTCAAGTAAACCCTATCGTTTTGAGAGTTTACGAATTGCTCAATTGGAAAAATTTTCTCGTCAGAAAATACAATGTTCGGAAATTGACCGCTTTCGGCCAAACGAAGCAACTCCTTCGCTCTCTCAAGTCATCAAGTCAAGGCAAAGGGTGGTCATATCGAGCAAAAGTGAATTGATTCTGAATTTTGTATTATTTTTACACATTTTGTACTTTGAATTAAGTAAAAGTAATTTTCCAAACTGAATTTATGGCCTTTTTAATTGGTTACACTTCGAGTGCCGGACCCTGTAGTGGAATGAATTTTAATGATTATGAAAAGGTCAATCATAATAGATAGAAGACGTAAAAAAAGAATCACATTCCGGTAAGAGTATGATGCGATTATTGCGAAATCTGATTATTGATCAGTTGACGATTGATGGTATATAGCCGCAGCAGACTACACTAATTGTGAAGCTGCTTTTTTATTTTCAAAAATCTCTCAAACAAGGTTTTTTTTTCTGGGATTTGGAAACAGTCCTACATATTTCCTGTATAGAACAGTTCACGAATGTGTCAGGAATACCTCAAGGAAGCAATATGGGCTCGCTTCTGTTCTCTTTGTTTTTCAATGATACTAATCAGTGACAGTGGTTGAGCAGTTTATGCTGATATATTAAAATTGTTCGTTGTAGTTCGATCTATTGACGATTGTGTTTGGCTCCAATAGCTCTTCTATACATTTGTTGCTTGGTGTAGAAGAAACTGGCTTAGTATCAGTACAGAGAAATGTCAGATCATAACGCTCCATCGAATACACAATCCATGGTTGATTTTTTGGCGAGAAAATCACAAAGAATCAATGCAGTATGCGACGGTGCATTATCGTAGTGCAAAAACCCTTTTTCGGCCCTTCAGGTCTGAGGACAGAGAGTCGCGTGTTGAGTTTTAAATTGACCACGTTGCTCGCTCAATTCCCTTTGCGCATCGTAGTAAACCAGTAACAACGTCATTCTAGAGTACTAACCTTTGCTTGAAACGGGTCAAAATTTTAAGTCGATCCGACCAGAAACAGCTGAGTTATCGAGGTTGGAGTAAAGTCGTTTTGTAGTTTGTTTAAAAAATGGAAAAAAAACCGAGTTTCGTGTTTGGATAAAACATTGTTTTTTAATGGGTAAAAACACCGTGCAAGCGAAACAATGGATTGAAAAATGTTATCCGGACTCTTGTCCATCAAAAGCAACGATTTGTCGGTGGTTCGCCGAGTTTAAACGTGTTCGTACCGACACAAATGATGCGGAACGCTCGGGTAGACCTGTGGAAGCCGTTACACCAGAAAATGTGAGTGAAGTGACAAAAATTATAATGAAAGATCGTAAAGTGAAGCTCCGTGAGATTGCTGAGACGACACAGATATCATATGGAAGTGTATTTACTATCGTTCATGAAAAATTGAGCATGAAAAAGGTTTTTTCCAAGTGGGTGCCGCAATTGCTTTCGATGGAACAAAAACAGCAACGAGTCGATGATTCAGAAAGCAGTTTATCGCTGTTTACTCGCAACAAGAAGATTTCTTGCGTCGTTACGTTACCATGGACGAAACATGGATACATCACTACACTCCAAAGTCGAAGCGGCAGTCATCTGAGTGGCGCACAGCTGGCGAAAGCCGTCCGAGGCGTCCAAAAACGCAGCAGTCAGCTGACAAAGTCATGGCGTCAGTTTTTTGGGATACGCATGGCGTGATTTTCATTGACTACCTCGAAAAAGGTAAATCGATCAACAGTGATTATTATATTGACTTACTGGTGCGTTTGAAGGAGAAAATCACAAAAACACGACCGCATATGCAGAGAAAAAAAATCACCCTAAAAGGTAATTATGTTGATGAATAAAAAAAAATTTTGCAAAAAAAATGTTGTTTCCATTGTTAGTCTCGGGACTTATTGATCCATGTGTTAATTAGCAACTTAGATTAGTAATTGGCGTATATGAGTTCTTAAGTAGTTTTTGATGCTGGATTTGAATAAGTGACGATGTGTAATTTTCTGTATTTCTCTGAGCAGTTTGTTATATATTGCTGAACCAATGAATGTAATTCGTTTCTGACCAAAATTTGAAAATGACGGGATTGGGAAAGATGATTAACTTGCCTTGTGTTGTGAATTCGAGGTGTTGTATTTATTGTTATATTGTGAAAAGTCTCCGGATTATGTATTATGTTGTGGATTAAGATTAATGTTCGTAGATACCTAGAATGGGTAAGATTTTATGAGAAAGATCTGTATAAAGCTGAACTGTAGGAAATAGAAAGGGTAGATCGAATATTATTCTGATACAACGATTTTGCAATATTTGCAATTGCAATTTGACTTGCAGGCTCTACCCCAGACAACAATGAGGTAACTCAAGCGAGGATGAATATGAGCGAAATAGAACAGAATAAGTGTCTTCCGTGGTAGAAAATGACTTACACGTTTTAAAATGCCACACAATTATGAGATTTTTTTCGATTTCCTTTATATGATGTTCCCAAGATAACGTAGAATCCAGATGGATTCCCAAATATTTAAAATCTTCCACTCTTTCTATAACATTTTCTTCAATAATTAAGTTGGGAAGAGTGAGAAGAACTTTCCTAGGTGATCGGAACATGACATATTTAGTTTTTTGTAGATTCAAAGAGAGCAGATTTTGAGAGAAGTATTCTTTTAAAATCAGCAAGTCAGCATGTTTGTTATAATATAACTTGTATTGGCATTCGGATAAAACAAGGTCGTATCATCCACAAATAACCTTGGAATACCAGAGAGATTAATCTTGCATATATCGTTAACATATAGCAAGAACAGTAAGGGTCCGATATTACTTCCCTGTGGTACGCCAATGCTTGCTAGTTTTGAAGAACTTGTTTCTCCATCGATTGAAACATATTGGATTTTGTTTTCTAAATAGCTTCGGATTATGTTATTAGCAATCCCTCTAATTCCATACTTGTCCAGTTTACGGAGCAGTATTTCAGGATTCAGAGTGTCGAAGGCCTATATACGACTTATCAGTAATTTTTCGAACAACATATACGACTTATCAGTAATTTTTCGAAGATATTGTTAAAAACTGAAAGTGTCGCTATAGGTCGGTAATTATCGGGTATTGCAGAGTCCCCTGATTTCAAAATTGGAACAACTTTAGCAACTTTAAGGCAGTTTGGGTAGAATCCTCCTTGTAACACATGGATCAATAAGTCCCGAGACTAACAATGGAAACAACATTTTTTTTTGCAAAATTTTTTTGCATTCATCAACATAATCACCTTTGGTTCCAACGTTTTTCCAATTTTTCAATACCATGTTTATAAAACAATTTATCTTTCGCTTCAAAATAAGCTTCAGTTTCAGCGATGACCTCCTCATTTGAGCCAAATCTTTTTCCCTGGAGCATATTTTTAAGATCACCAAAGAGCCAGTAGTCACTGGGGGTTAAATCTGGCGAGTATGGGGGGTGAGGAAGCAGATCAAAGCCCAATCCGTTCAATTTCGCCATTGTTTCCATCGACTCGTGACAGGGTGCATGGTCTTGATGAAAACATATTTTTTTTCTCTGCATGTGCGGTCGTTTTTTTGCGATTTTCTCCTTCAAACGCACCAGTAAGTCAATATAATAATCACTGTTGATCGATTTACCTTTTTCGAGGTAGTCAATGAAAATCACGCCATGCGTATCCCAAAAAACTGACGCCATGACTTTGCCAGCTGACTGCTGCGTTTTTGGACGCTTTGGACGGCTTTCGCCAGCTGTGCGCCACTCAGATGACTGCCGCTTCGACTTTGGAGTGTAGTGATGTATCCATGTTTCGTCCATGGTAACGTAACGACGCAAGAAATCTTCTTGTTGCGAGTAAACAGCGATAAACTGCTTTCTGAATCATCGACTCGTTTCTGTTTTTGTTCCATCGAAAGCAATTGTGGCACCCTCTTGGAAAAAACCTTTTTCATGCTCAATTTTTCATGAAGGATAGTAAATACACTTCCATATGATATCTGTGTCGTCTCAGCAATCTTACAGAGCTCCACTTTACGATCTTTCATTATAATTTTTGTCACTTCACTCACATTTTCCGGTGTAACGGCTTCCACAGGTCTACCCGAGCGTTCCGCATCATTTGTGTCGGTACGAACACGTTTAAACTCGGCGAACCACCGACAAATCGTTGCTTTTGATGGACAAGAGTCCGGATAACATTTTTCAATCCATTGTTTCGCTTGCACGGTGTTTTTACCCATTAAAAAACAATGTTCAAATCAAAACACGAAACTCGGTTTTTTTCCATTTTTTAAACAAACTACAAAACGACTTTACTCCAACCTCGATAACTCAGCTGTTTCTGGTCGGATCGACTTAAAATTTTGACCCGTTTCAAGCGAAGGTTAGTACTCTAGAAAGACGTGGTTTACTACGAGCGCCATCTCTGCTTTAGTCCCGGGACTTATTGATCCAAGTGTTATGTATTTGTATCTTTAATTCCTACGTGTTATATGTAAACCGTCTACAAACAGCCTAATGTAATTATTAATTCAACGCGTTAGAATCACCTAAATTGTAACTAGTCTTGTTAATATATGTGCTTTTTTAAAAGGACAAATAATCCACTAGAAGCACACTTTTCCTTTTGTCATATTTAGTATAGCTCTCTATTCATTAATGTTACTTCAATAAATTTAATATTTTCAGCTCTCTAATATAGTGTAGTAGTAATTATATCCTATATCTAATATAGTATAGTAGTAATTCAATATTTGTTTTATAATTGTTGTTGCCAATGGCTGAAAATGGTGCCCATTACCAGGGGGCTCAAATGCGAGCCTTTTGGTGTGGGGGAGAGTGTGGGGTTAAAAAAAAATAAATAAATTGGGTGTCTGCTTTGGTGTCAATTTCAGCTAAATTAACTGTGAAGTTGATGATGTGATTCAATTGTGCATACATTGCATTGAAAATTTAGGTGACTTACAACTCTTATGTGCATTTATAGAGACGTACGTCACTAGTATTATAGGGAACGTAAAAATTTGGTCTTTGGTCTGTACCGTACGTCAAAACCGAGCCTACAACATAATCTGATCCGCTTAATTATTTTTCATGACGGTCTTTGAATCTTTTTTCCATTTTATAAACTATCGGAAGCGTTTATACCAGCGGTTTAAAATTGATTTTGTTCACTGGAAATATTTATAAATTCTAAATAAAAAATTGATTAGTATCACCGGCAACGGACGCACAAGTGCTGACAAAAACCAGCAATATATGGAATTTGAGGCAATACAACAACTCGGACTGGTAGACACAATTGCAGCTGGAAAAAAATATTAATTTTTTTATTACTCAAAATTGCTATTTAGAACAAATGAATTCCCAGCACACATCTCCTTTCGTGCCAACAGTGCTTCCGGTTAAGTGCAATGAACCACAAGAACTTGCTGCCTGCAGCTAAATTTTAATCAGTTTTCTCGTCGGTATTTCAAACAGCAATCAATTGATTAACCTGTAAAAGAGCATTTCGTTAGGTATCGCAAACAAACACTTTCAGCACTGTTTGCATTGATAAACCGACAAAGTCGTTAAAATCCGTTAACGACTCATGTCATCAGCAGCGGCTCACAAACGATTACACAAAAAACTGTACTGCAACGAGTCACCAACTCTCCAAATTACTTTAATTTTCATCACCAAAAACGTAACGATGTTTGTTTTTCTCGGTTAGAATATTCTTGTATTCTTGCTTGTATCCAAATCCAAAACATGACATCCCAGATCGGCTAAATTCAATTAAACAATCTGCAGCACGAAAACCTCAAATCCATCCTTAGTTCTCTAAACAAAAGCACACGCCACTCCGATTGATCGCTCGGACCGCAGCTGACTAATGCCTCAGAGGTGCATCGGAACGAAGAGCTGAGGCGAAACTTAGATCGATGGATCTGCCGCCAGAATGCATTGAGCCCTTTTGCATCTAATTTTGCGTAACACAAATCCCACCGGCTGATGGCCAAAGTTTTGAGGAAAAAAAAACGAAAACAATTAGAACCGAAACCTGAACTGAAAACAGAAATTGCGACGAGGCTCGCTCATGACTTTATCGAAGTCGGAATCTCCGGTTCCTTGGTATCCGGCTTTGGTAGACCGACGACGAGGTATTCCATAAAGACAACAACCCGATTCCCAGCGATCCTTTCATTAATGCACACACGCGAAAACATCACCATTAGCAGCGGCAGCCACGCTGCATCGATTATTGGATGCTGAAGGAAATGAAAATGTAAAGAAATAGTTGACGATTAAGACACCTAAAGGTCATTGATGGACTGAACCTGAATTTGTTAGTTGCGCATTGCACTAGAAAAATCAAAAGACTAGATATTGGAATTACTGAGTAAACAATTATACATGTGATTATGACATATGAAGTAATGTAAGCCCAAGAACCCATTCCAACACCTTTCCAAAAACTCCTGATCCTATTTCCGAACAGCCGTCCGCACGCCAAACAAAACGAGGCAAAATTGTGTATCGGAAAAATTTTGATTGTGAACATAATTCAGCGGGAAAAATTTCTCAACTTGGGTGGTCCGATCTTGTTGTGCACTCGCCGGCCTGTCGGATCCCGAGCCCGGAGGGGTCCCAATCTGACCCGGGCTCGGGTGCACGCGAAAACAGCATCATTTGGCGAAAGAAGCGCACTGAGAAGCAGTGAATGGCAGGAAGCCCGCCTGAGCGGATCGCGAAGGTGATTTCACAGCCGAACTCGTGGACGTGGAAGCTGCTCGTTTGGCATCTCGCTGTCACTTGGCTTATGGAGCATTTGCCCCATCACGTTTGATTGTTTTGCGTTTTCAAGTACCACCGGCCAAACGAGCAGCATCTCAGCCGTGTTTTGTTGTTGTTGTTGTTCGTTTTTTGGCTGTACAATAAGCCAAGGAAGTGCGGCATAAAAAGCTGCAAAACGGTACGAATTACAACCGGTGAAAAGGTGAAACGTTTTTATACTGATTAGCTTAGTGATGGTATATTGGGGTATGTGGAGTCCCGTTTTACACACTTATGAAACTGTTATTTCTATTTATCAAATTCATTTTTTATTTCCACTCACAATATATTCATAAATTAAGTTGCCGAGTCATCTACCACGAATACCATACGGCTTCTGCCGGACACATTAACCCGATTGTATCAACTTCAATATTAATACTCAGATTATCGCAACAAAAGCCCGGTGTAAACCTGGTAGGAGAGTAAATAATCTTTTTTTCAACAAGCGAATAAGGGGCCCCCAATGCTAATAGATGATCGCCCCGGACAGCGGCAGGAGTCCGGGAAACATCGTTCGTTATTATTGTGAATGTGGATAACAAATCACCTCGAGGCTCCGGTTACCAAACGGTTGCTATCTGAAGGCAATCTCCCACCACACACCCACCCGACCATCACTTCGTTGAACGGGATGGATATCAATCTTGATTTTGCTTCTTTGAGTTGTATTTTAACACCCCGAAAATGCTTCAAACACAATTTGAGTGTAGAAGAGAAATGCACGATGATCAAAGCCAACGTTGATCGAGACGAATAAATTATGCACGTCGGTTATTCAGGCTCAACGGTTCAGGATTTTTCTTCTCTATAAAAATCCAGGCGCGGCTGACTTGGATTGACTATTTCTCATGACATCTGATGGCATATTAATATCAAATACTGTCCAGCAGAATGAAGTGGATAAAGTGCCGGCAATGCGTCAGAACGGTTCCTTTTAAAAATGATTAGATAATTTGTTTTGACAGGTTCCTCATAACACTTCAGAACCACAACAATAATCTTCACTGCCGAGCTACCCAATTGATCATAACTTGGACAGTTCCATTTGGGCAGGTATAGAAAGCGGATAGATTTCTTTTCTTCTTTTTTGACACGTGTTTGACTGCCTTCTCGAGATTTATCGAAATATTAAACGACCCGATTTGTCTGTCACAGGTCGCAGTGATCAATCTCAGTCATGGGCATCAGATCTCTGACGGCCCAGGATTGAGGCAGGTCGGAAGAATGTGTGACCTCGACGATGTGAATAGATGAAGATAAAGGCCCAAACACACAAGAAATTGTACCGACTGAGACCAGCAAAAAAATACTTTTGAATCGAAAACCTCAATAATTTGTACATTATGAATAACAGCCCCGAACAAAATGTTTAGTTGAACAAATTCGCAAGAATTCGTTTTTATTTTCGTCGTCAGAGCTACTGTTTTCGAGGTCGGCCACGACAGAAACGTTGGTGTCAAATTTTCTGTTAAAATTTCCTGGAAAACAGGTTATCCCAAAAGCCAACGACGATCACTATCTGTCGAGTTTATGGTAACAATAAACTAAAAAGTAGAGAGGAAAATAATGGAACTAGAATTGCTACTCGTGTTTCATCAGACTACGGAGAAGTTCCCAGAAAAATCTTGAAAATGATTTATTATTAATGTAAATTCATTTCAGTAACTGAGAACAGAATTGTTATATACCAAAAACTAAGTCGTAAGTAAGAAGCAGTCTTCCAAATACGGAGATATGATGGCATAAGTGATGTAACTGACAAAACACGTTGTTTTCTACCGCTCTAATATGTAGAAGGGTGCGAATATGTTGGGATCCCTTCCAATTTCGTGAGGCGGTAGTGCTCAAAAGTTTGAGCACTTCGAAACAAGTCCCCATAAAAATTTTGAGCTGAATCGGAAGAGGTAAGAGGTGCTGCGCGATGGTTAAGTTTTGAAAATTTTCGATCTTTCCCTCTTTTTTTATATCATTTATTTTACCCCGGCTTTAACCATTTTGGTCGTTCACCGGGGAGCTTTCCCTCTTCTTCGATTCGAGTCGAGGTGAAATAAACTTACAATAATAAAAATAATTTTCGAAGTTAAAAATCACCATAACCATCCAAAAAAAATTGTTTTTTGTTTAAAATCGACTTTCTGAGACTTGTTTCTAAGTCCCAGAAAGTCGATTTTTTCAACAAAAAAGTTTTTTCGAGTTGACACTAAATCTCGACGTTTCATGCAATTCTAAAACTTTTGGCATCAAAAAATTCTTCTCCCGTTTCGGAAATTTGGTGATTTTTTAAGATCTATGAAAATTCCACTAAGTGGACTGAGAAGGGTTTTTTTTAGATTAGCATCACTGTTCTCATACAAATAGGCAACGCAAATGTCAAGCACTAGTTTGGAAAAATGATGCCGACTATGTGACTTAAACAATGAAGCATTCTTTTGTGAACTACTCGAGTCAATCTGAATCAATTGACGTCAAAAAATGAGCCCAAATTAGTGTCCGAAATTATTTAATAAAAAGATAAAAAATATTTTCATGAGACTGTTATCAAGGAAGAGAAAGGCTTTATCACACCACTAGGTGGATTAAGAAGGGTTTTTTCGTATTCTCGTCACCTAGTTATGTCTCTGTCATAACCCACGTGCCTCTATTCTATGCACTTTAATTTAGAGCAAGGAAATGAATATAAAGTTACTTTACGATTCTTTATTTTTATATTAACTTCAATAACGAAACGAAGGAAATTCATTGATGAATGGTTTTCGATTTAAATCCATTTCAAATTACTATTGTATTACATGACGTGTAAATTTCAATATACATTTCGGTGTGATCAAATACCGATCGGGAATGTATTTCATGTCAATTTCTCAGAGATGATAGAACTGGTTTTATCGAACTTAAATTCAAATAAAAGGTCTCATGAGCAAATCGACCACGGTGGAATTTTATTCCGGATCCTGCTTCAGACTCCGGTCTTTTCACGAATTCGTAAATTTCTTAAGACAGTTTACATAAGTTTTTCTTCGGCGTAGCATCACTTTTACATAAAATTCTTATCCTAATAAATAGTCGCAACGATTTAAATTTATTAAAACATATTTTTCTTATTACTTAAATATCATCTTAGGTAATTCGTCATTAATTATGAAATCTACTCGGAAATATTATTTGAACCAAACGATTAACTTCTATAAATTATAAAATAAGCTGTTATATTCAGACATTTTGTTGATAATTTCATAAACTATTTCGAGTTGGTTTGTATCATTACATAATTTGTATTCTAATTTAGCTATTGTTTGAACTCATGGACACAGCTGGAATCAGAACTAAGTCTTAAAAGGAGCCTTTATTAAATTGAAACTCCAATTTTCTTTATGAAATGATAAATAAGTTTCATGTATGGAAGGTCACGACAAGCAAGGATGTCTCGAACTGGGACATTGGATAATCTACCTTGGGTACGCAAAGAATTTATTAGTTGAGATCTGTCATCACGATACTCCACGCATGTCCAAACGACATGATCAATATCCCGATAACCTTCGCCACAAGCACAATGATTAGTCTCGGAGGGCCCAATTCGAAGGAGATGTGCGTCTAACGTGTAGTGATTGGACATGAGTCTGGACATCATACGAATGAAATCCCTACTCACATCCAGTCCCCTGAACCATGCCTTTGTCGATAATTTCGGAATAATTGAGTGCATCCACCGACCCAGATCATCTCTATCCCAAGAAGCTTGCCAGCTGGAAAGTGTTCTTTGTCGAGATGCGCTATATAATTCGTTGAAAGCAATCGGTCGTTCATAAATTTCACCCTCAATAGCACCACATTTGACTAAAATATCGGCTCTTTCATTGCCAGGAATGGAGCACTACAGTGATTAGATAATTATTGTTCAATATGTCGTTCAGGCACTGTTTTATTTTGCCCAAGAAAAACGGTTTATTCTTGTCAGTCATGTTTGAGCGAATGGCTTCAATTGCACTCAGACTATCTGTGAAGAGGAAATAATGGTTTGGAAATAATGTGACGATTACACTCAAGCTATAATGAGCTGCTGCTAACTCTGCTATATAAACAGATGCAGGTTCTTGAAGCCTGAATGAGGCCGAAACATTATTGTTGAACATACCAAACCCTGTCGCTTCTTCAATTCGCGATCCATCCGTGTAAAACATTTTCTCGGAGTCAATATGCCTGAACTTACTTGAAAATATTTTTGGGATTTCCGTCGAGCGTAGATGATCCGGGATTCCACGCACTTCGCGCTGCATGGATGTATCGAAAAATAAAGTTGAGTCAGGGGCACTCAGGATGCTGACACGGATAGGAATATATCTTGAAGGGTTGATTTCCTGTGACATGTGGTTAAAATATACTGTCATGGATTTTGTTTGAGATCGAAGCTCGACTAGTCTTTCGAAATTATTAATAACCATGGGATTCATTGCCTCACATCTTATTAGCAGGCGTGATGAAAGCTCCCAAAATCGATCTTTTAATGGAAGAACTCCCGCCAGAACTTCAAGACTCATTGTATGTGTCGAATGCATGCAGCCTAAGGCAATTCGCAAACAACGGTACTGTATTCGCTCCAGTTTGATAATATGAGAGTTTGCAGCGGAACGAAAACAAACGCATCCATATTCCATCACTGAAAGTATCGTTGTCTGAAAGTATCGTGTTCAACTGTTGTCTGGTAACGGTTTACAAAAAAGAAATATTTTCATGTGTTTTGTTTATACATGCACAAACAAAAATAGCAAAACACGTTGTTGTTTGAATATCTGATATTTTCGGCTTATTACACTAAAACTGTCGGACAACAACAAGTCTATTTTTGCTGTTTAACTGAATTGGTAAACTCGCCAATTATTAATATATACAAATTACATTTTTCGATCTTACCAATAACCCAGTTTGCATCCAATGTTCTAGTTATTATTAATCATATCCAAACCTTTAGTTTGCTAAATCAGCCAATTATAACTTTAGAACAAAATATGATATTGCACAATTCTGAGGATCATTCATACAGATGGTCCTACAAAAAGCACCCAAACTGATACGCTTACTTAAAAGACGTATTTTGTAGTGTAACCAAGGGCTACCTTTAATCCATACGTTGAACGTTTTATGGATGAGATAAACATGCTTTGAAACTATTAATAATACCAGAAATGTTGGCGAAAGGTCTGGATAAATTAGATCCGATTTCAAATATCATTTAAGGGTATTGAACATAGTTCAGCAATACGATTTCAGGTCGAAATACTTGATGAAGGGTTTTTGTCTTTCTCATATAGACCTCGGCGTTTTTCTTGACGAGCAGTTAACATTCAGGCAACACACCAACTACATTGTGGCTAAAGCTTCTCGCTGCCTTGGATTCGTGATGAGAATGGCTAAGCATTTTACGGATGTTTACTGCTTGAAATCCCTATACTGTTCACTCGTTCGCTCTACTCTGGAATATTGTTCAGCTGTTTGGAACCCTCACTACCTCAATGGCGTTAATAGAATCGAGTCGATTCAACGTAGATTCGTTCGATTCGCTCTTCGCCGTTTACCTTGGACCAATCCTCATCAACTACCGAGCTATGAAAGTCGCGGATTGCTAATCGGTCTAAACACACTGCAAGTAAGACGGGAGCTATCGCGTGCTTTAATGATAGCAGACGTTTTGAATGATAGAATCGACTGCCCCACTTTGCTCCGTGAAATCAACATCAATGTTCGTCCTCGAGCTCTCCGCAATAACGCTTTTCTTCGACTTCCTTTACGCCGCACTAACTACGGGATAAACGGTGCGATTATCGGCTTACAACGGTCATTCAATCGAGTGTCATCTGAGTTCGACTTCAATCTTTCACGGCATAAAACAAGGACCAAATTCTTACATAGTGTTAGAATTAATCATTAGGACCACATCGTGTCTGTTGATTTTACAATAAATAAATAAATAAATAAATAAATATAGAAATGTTATGCAACCACTGTGAAAACCGACTTTTGAACCGAGTACATATGACTTTCACATTCAACATTCGATTCAGTTCGTTGAGTACGCAAAATGTTTATTCATAGAAAATTCCTGAATATTGTTTGGGCCTGACTTCCGGTTCCGGAATTAGGAGGTGAAATGTGCAATAAAATGTAAAATATGTGGACTGAATTGATTTTCAAATTAGATTCAAATGATTCTTACAGTCTTAAATAAAATTCCTGAATTTTATCTTAATCAGACTTCCGGTTCCGGAATTACAGGGTGATTAGTGCGAAAATTCCAACTTTTAAAAACTTAAATATTAATGAATGTACTTATAGTCTTATACAACTTCTGAATTCCTTCTGTATCCGAGTTCCGATTCCGGACTCGGAAGAATTTAACAGCAACCTATGAGACTATAAGAACTTTTACTTGAGCCTAAGTTTGGGGGAATCGTTCAAATCATCTCTGAAAAAATTGAGTGAATCTCGTTCTACAGTTTTTGACCTCTTTTTTCATTACTTGGAACCAGAATAGCCGAAGTCGGTTCGTTCAGTAAGTAACAAATATAGTCTACAAATTGAATCAGTTTTGAGTCAAATCTAGAAGAATTTTTCCCTTTCTTGCATCATCGCTCTAAATGACGGTGTGCAAATTTAAACACACTTTACCATATGAAAGCATGATAAAATTTAATAGCAACCTAAGGGACTATGGCATTTTTTATTTTATGAGTGATATTATTTGACACATACTCACACACATATACGCACAGACACATACATTGCTCAGCTTGATGAACTGTGTCGAATGATATAGAAAACTTAGCCTTCTGGGCCAATTCTAGTCAATTTTTCAAGAGATTGCATAAACTTTCTATATAAGTTTTTTTTTCTTTTTGACGACTAAGTCAATATTTCTTTTTTCTTTTTATGCGATATTCACCTAACCAGAGACCATTTTTGTAGAAACAGAAAATGAAAATTATAGAATTTTTTTTTTTATTATTTAAAAGACATCTTTATTCAGGCCTATTTGCGTACAAGCTTTACGTGGCCGATTGAGCCGATTTTTTAAATAAAAAATTCTTTGTATTCGATCTCGTTGTCACCCTTTTTCTAGGGGGAGAGGAGCTTCCATTGCCCTCCTGCGAGGATTGAGGGGCACTTTGTTCATGGCTCGTCTCGTCGTCCATTGACGCATCGGTGGCATTGTTGTTTTCCGTTTTCTTTTCGTTTTCCTTGTTATTCGCAGTCTTGATCTCGTTGCTAGTTACTGTAGAAGCGCCTTGTTGTACATTGGTTGCAGTTGCTGTTTGGTTAGATGGTGACGGTGATTTTGAAACAGGAGCACTGCACTCACTAGTTTCCGTTGTTGAGCGGTTGTCCTTGTTTTTGTTTGTTTTGTTTGTTTTCGCAGTTTCAGTGCAAGGTTTGCCGTAGTGTGCAGGTTGTTCACAAAACTGACATGTAACCAGTTGATTTTCATACGTAATCAGCGTTTTACACGGATGTTTCCCGTTTTGATTAAAAATGATGTAAGATGGAATTGCTTTACGTAGTTGCATACGTACCACTCGCACGCCATTCCGGATACCCGGAAAAAAATTCCGCCATACTTCCCTTTCGATGGAAAGAACTTCACCGTACTGCGACATAGTTTCCCGAACATACTCATCGCTGGACTGCGGGGGAAGGTCATGCACGCGTACTTGTATGGCATTGTCCACCATGTGCACAGGAATTTTGTATTTAATGTTGTCACACTCAACGCTGTGCACCTCGTTGTTAACCGAAGCGAATGCAATTGCATCGCTTTCACGTTTAAACATAATGTACACACAGTTAGACGCCTTGTTGAATTGAATTTCACTTACATTATTAGCGTCTAGATGCATTCGTTCTTTAAGTAAGATTTTAATTTCATTTGCTGCTGGTCTAACTTTGCAACGCTTGAAATCTATACAAATTGAATTTGGTCTTGTAGGCCAAGTTTCAGGCTTTGTTAAATCGTATTTGCCCATTTCGTACACTCTATTGTTCACTACACTGTATTGTCTTTGTTTCTGTTGTCTCGACCGTAAACGATTTGCGACTCAGTCTGATGAGATGCGAGCACGAACTGAAAATTATAGAATGATAGTACTCAAGAGAGAGCAAGGATGTGAATATATAGAACGGAAAATGAGAGACGTGACAGAGAGTCATTTAGGCAAGCAGAAATCTTTTAGTAAACTTAACTTTTACCTTCTACCAGAGGAGTCGGGCTTAGGCATCTGAACAATGCGAATCGCCCAAGTCTCTGCTATGTCGGAAAGTAGTGATAAAGGTCTTTTACCATTTACTATCCGAACCTATGCCGGTTAAGTTAAATTAAATTAATTAATTAAATAAGCTAAATTCCCGGTTTCAATCCAAATTTGAACCACTCTAATGACCTTTTACATCAAAAGATGTGCAATCAACTGCAAGCAACTTTTGTAAAGACTGCAAAACTGCAAAAAACTCTGAAATTTAATAACGGAAATGCTTTGGTCTCTCTTTTCGGACCACTATGCAATAAAAGCTTTAAATAATATTCACATACATGCTGTGGCCAACATTGCATAAAAATTTAATCATAAAGTACGTTTGTGCAACTGATTCAAAAATTAACCTTGTTTAGCTTGGATTTCAAAAAAAAAGTAACAGAAGCGCAGGATTTCACTTGGTTCGTTTATTCTAAAATAATTGGTTGTTTCGAAATAAAGTAATCTAAACTACTGGAATTAAAACAAAGACTTTGTCTCTATAATCAATATTGAGAACGAAATAATCTTTTAACTGAATTTATTGTTAGTGGGAATTAATTAGCTTGGGTTGGCGGTTCAGGGGATAGGGCGTTGATCTTTTACAAGCCAGTTGTCGTATGTTCGAGTCCCGACCTGGAAGGATTCTTATACCATTTTCGTTTATTGATCAGGGCAGCCCGAGAGCTAACCCAGATTCGCTCAAACAACTTATGAGATGTTTGTTTTAGCAACCTGGGGTCGCTCTTAGATCGGACTCCAATTTAGGTTCAAAACGAAAACAGTGTTAGTGTCAATAGGATCGTAGTACCAGTCATGCAATGACTTTGTGCGCTAAGAATCGGCTGCGTAGTCTGTCGAAACAGAAAGGCCAAATTTTACAAAAGGAATATAATGCCACGGCTTTGCTTGGGAATTAAAAATGGAACAAATTTCTTAAAACTAGCTAATAAATTCTTCATGCATGCAGGTCTTATTAGCTAATAACCAAACAAACTAACCGTAAATTAACGGATCGAACTTTAATTCAAATGATTGTTTTATTATTCTATTGAATGAGATTGAAATTCATCCGGACCCGATTTAATTGTCAGAAAAACTTACTGCAACAGTTATCCAAAAGGTCCAATATGAAACTTGCATAGATTTCTCGCGAACTGTTAATGTCCAAGAACCATTACACAACTAGGTGGGTTGCAACAGTTTTTTTCTTGGTTAATAATTTCTCAATTTCAAATAAGCTAATCTGTATGAACCAATTTAGAAGGCGATAGCTTCTAATCGACGCCGTTCTATTGACCAAATGTTATCATCGACACATGGTGAGGCATGAGAAAGGAACTTGTAAGCACCCTCACCTTTTTCGACCTGAGCTGACTTTATGGAGACTATGCGTCATAACGAACAGAAAAAAATAGAAATAAATTAAAACTAATTCATACTTTTGTATTACGGAATGTATTCACCCCAGTTTCAAGCAATAATGTGTGCGAGTGTAGAAACGCAATGTGTCGAAATCCACATACTTAATAATACCAATATGGTTCGAAAATTATGCGGGATAGCAACTAATTAAGTTATTAAATGTTTCTTGATTACGATATTATGTTATGTTATATTTTATCAATTAATTGTTACTATTTTGGTTTTGCTATTATGGATTCTACCCAAGTGTTCCGCCATCATACCAAAAATATAAATTTTTTAAACTGAATGAATAGAATTCTGAGCTATTATCTGATATGTTAGTAAACAGTCTCATTGTAATCCATTCTAAAATTGATTATGTGACATAGGAAAGGTAAAAATAACTGGTTCGGAAGTGATTGTGTTTGTATCGATATGCCTATGAAATGTATTTTCCTTATATTGTCATGGCTGTGCTTAAACTGTTCTCAAGAATTAGGTTCACATTTTATTTCAGAACCCCAAATTTTTCACTTTGCCAGTCGTCTGTCTTTTTCAATCTGTTCATCATTGGGTAATGATATAGATGTAAACTCAATCAGATGACGATGACGACTTCTCTCATAAAGAAAGCAATGAAATGAGTCGATCATGAATATGAAATCAATTGATTATCTAATGAATCAATTTTCGGACAAATTGACTTATTATTAATGAAAGCATAGTAAGATCAATAGCAAGACCTACGAACAAAGAAAAACAAAGCTTTGGTATTACATTCCTTTCGTGGCATTTCAAAAGAATTCGTATCTGATTCATAGGGTATAACCATTGCATGGCTGGTGCTCGTACGATTTCTTCTGACACTTTGAATCCTTCCAGGTCGGGGCTCGAACATACGACAACTGGCTTGTAAGACCAGCGCCCTATGCAATGAGCCGCCAACCCGGAAAAACTACTGCTTGATGTAATGCGTGATTTAAGAATACAAGCAATGGCTTCGTTTAAAAAAAATAAAGTCAATTAAAGTAAATGAAATTCTCACCGAAACACAAACAAATTATCAGATTTGGCTTGTTGAAATACGATCATCCAATTCGTTCACCGCTACAAAACTTCGAACAGCAAAGTCCAATAAATTTCAATCAAACATGAAATTATACCGAAAACACATAACTCGTTGCACTCCCACGGCTCAAGAACTTGTCGCCATCAGATACCATAAACAAAACCCCTTTCCTTTCCCGAAAGGAGCGCATCCATGAGTGGCTTAGTGTACAAGAACGCATCCCGGATTCGAACAAGCCTTTTATCCCGCATCGCATCCGGTGCGGCGCCATTGGACCCATAACATAAATTATCAAAAATTTTGTTCGTCCAAATTTGTTGCTGTAATCGATTACATCTATCTTGCTTTCCTCCTGCGGTGATGGTGATGGTGATTAGCCCATTATTCGTTTTGGAAACCCCGCAATAAAAACTGAAACATCATAGCCTTTGCGTAGCTCCGGCCTCCGGATAGGAGAGAATTACAAACAAAAAAATGGAAGGTAATAATAATCGATAATCATCACCCATTTGGTGGGCATTGAAACGAAAATAGACGAAAATAAAAGGTTATAAGAAAAGACCATTGAAACACCGACATTTTCTGAATTAGCTACTCCCATCCAATTCGGTTTGGGCGGGTTGGAGTGGTGGTCAGCTGGCTCCGGAGGGCAGCTGGCAGTCGGTGGCCATGAGAAACAGGAAAACAGCTCCATCGATAGATCGATATCGGAATCGGTTATTTAGCTTAAAATTACAACGAAACTATTTCCTTCAAAGATGTTAGCACCGCAGTAATTTGGTTCGTCGATGGTGTGGCAGCACGACTGTGGGAGAATTAAAATTGGAAGTTTGGTAATCAACGAGCATTTGTCAGGTAAACGATAGTTTCCAAAATACATTAAAACCGAACAACCAACCCAAAACCCCGGTTCTATCAATTCGTTTATGTATTCCGTAGACTTCCTATAATGAAAACATAAATCAAACTTCCCCGAACGACTAGTCTGCATTATCTCATAAAACGGAATTAGTTACGAATGTAAATTTCCGATCTACCCGACAACTAAATACATAGCAGCGGACATAAAACTTGCAAACAATCGCACTTTCCATCTCTTTCGTGCTCCCGTTCGAAATACGGTTTCAAGTCCAGTCGGGATACAACCACTGCCATGTGGTTTATGAACTAGAACCGCAGACAGTTCTTGGAAAAATTTGCATTCGTAATTGACTACCGCATTTTTCCAGTACCTCTCTCTCTCTTTCGCTCGTCTCGTGGGGACAAAAGCTGGCGGTTCTGGAATTGCTTGCCAGTCGGTAAAAACCGTTCCGGTTCATTTGATCCCTATTTCGACGGTCATCGCTCAATTCTTCGCTCGACTCAATCGACTCAATTCCCGTTCAATCGAATAGAGGGAATGATGACTAAAATGTTTTACATGGGAAGACACTCCAAGTGAACTACACAGGCGTGACTGTATTTTTCATCCACGTTGACGGCACTGCCGATTGAGTTCAATGAATATGTTTTTAGTGAAAAACGACTCTTTGGTTCGTCGGGTCGACCATTGTATGGATGATGTCCGTGATAATTAAGCAATGAATTGGCCAATGGAAATCTTTGCTGACAAAAGAACTTGATAACGGAAAGCGATCAATTTTCTTGTACAGAAAAAAAAGTTTTTCGACACAACCCAATGGATTTCAATAGACAAAATTGTTCTGTGCTTCTACACCAAAAATTGCAACTGTCACTCACCTCACCAAGTTTTCGAGCAGTTGCGATGTTTCGTTTTGCATTTTCTTAGTAACTTCGTAGGGAAAAAGTACGGGTGTGTAATGTCCGAGACATAACTGGATGTCGTGAATACGGATAAAACTGACACGATTTCTTTATACTCTCGAATTCGAATTGATAGCTGATCGATTGTGTGAATTGTGAAACTTTTGACGTCGATTATCTCATTCCGGATTTGCATATTTCATTGAAAGAATCTATCAAGATGCTGTACAGGATTCATTGCTACCTTTTGGAAGGACCAAATTGTGGAATTCTCTACGATATTTAACACAGTTCTGAACACAGCGAAAAGTGCATGAAGCAAATCAAATTATTTTGGATCTTCACTAAACTGGTGATTTTTATTCTGAAACCCATTATCAATGGTAGATTCTGGAACTCAATTCCTAAACTGAATCCTAGCACTGAGCTGTGGACTTGGATTGTGGTCTGCAGCTAAATTTTCGTTATGGAAATCCGATCCAAAATTCAAATTTGGATCCAGAATTCAGTTCAGAAATTCAGTCCTAGAAGCGATCCGGAATTTCGATTAAAATTTTTTAGAATCTAGTTCTTGATTCCAGTTACACTTCTCTAATTTTGGAATTGAGTTTTGAAACCAATTTTTGGGGCTGCAACTGAATTCCGAACCTGGATTTTTCAATGCATTTTCGAACTGAATTCAGGAAACACAACTAAAATTTGGATCTGAATTCTCATCCTGGATTTAGGTCCAAAGTTCCATAATTTCATGTTAGGAAATCAGTTTTTGAAATTGAATTCAGAATTCCGGACAGGAATTTTTTAACTGAGTTCTGGTATGGACGTCAATTTCAGTTCCAGTATTCAGTACAAAATTAATATTCGAAATTGTGTTCCCTGTCCAGATCTAGGCTTAGAATCAAATTCTGAAATTCGGTTTCAGGTCTAGAGTTCTGGAACTCGATTCTGACCTTGGACTCTGGACAATGAACTAAACATTAGATCTGAGTTCTAGAAATTAAAAAAAACTGATCTTGGATCCTAAAACTGAATTTCAGAACTGATTTCTAGAATTCCATTCTGCACCTAGATGCTGGTCTGAACTGAACAAGTCAACTACGCAGACTGTGAACCTTCACTAAACTGATTACATTCACTTCCGATTTGAATATTTTAACACTTAGGGGTTAGACGAAACGTAAAAATAATATTTGAACAGATAACAAATTCTAATAGTTCTTCAGATAACATTTGGAGCCATTAGAAGGGCTTATTTTGCATAATGTTGGCCAAGGTTGTCTAGTTTTCGTTGTACAGGGTTGTAGATTTGAGATGGCTCTTGGCGGGCAAACTTAATAAACTCGTCCGAAATTTGTCTCAGAATTCATTGTGATTTCCAAATAGATTCTAAATAAGATGAAACAATCCATTTCGGGCGGTATCAGTAGGTGAATTTGGAACTCACAGTGAATTCCGACTTAAATTCCGGAGACTTAAGTAAACAACACTGTCAGCTTCTGGAGTGTGCCCGGCTGCGACTAGTCTTCGACACAATGCTGCTGTTCGGCGCTTGCTTCATAACAGAAGTGTGAGGTCATCGATGCTGCTTTACCGTATGTCTTGCTTCGACAACCGTTGCGCAGATAATGATGGTAAAAAGAGGAATGTTCATATTTTATACCGATGCAGTTGTACAGTTGTTCTTTTCCTTAGAACGCGTTCTGAATGGCTGATGTTGACATGGGTCAAATCAGACAGGTTTTTCAATAGTATACTATTGAAACACTTCAATGTTGTTGCAATACATGTTCAAGTTGAAAAATTTCGAATCTATTGGTAGTTAGATTATATAAATTCTTCTACAGATCACTGATAGCTCAGCTTTCAAAATAAGAAAAAGGCAAACACACGTCATGATATTTCCTCCTTGATCCTTGTTGCTACCAAACATTTCAGAAAAAGATTAATTTCGAATTATTTGAGATTATGTCATACAACTGAAAATTTTATCTAAAAATTGCTTATTATATTGATACGTTAGATACAACAAGAGATATTCACGATCAAAAACTTATCACTGAATCAGAGAGTAAATTTTGAAAAGGCGCCCCATAGTAAAGTAAGTCGTATTCACGTCAAAAAAGAGTTTTCTTGTAGAAGTAATATATTTATGACACGAATAGTTTGTTTCGGTGCATCGTTATAATAATTCGAAATTTTGAATCGCACGTTAGTTATCTAAATCTATATTGACCAAAAAAACTTCGGTTTATGTTATTTATGTGTGGTGTTCTTCAAACAACAGTTTGTGCTGGGAATCAGGAAAGCCGAAATTTGTTTGTTTGACCGTTTACCGACAATGACTATCGATTGGAGTAGTTTTGAGGCAAGTTTAGAATTTTATTACGTTTTTTTGCTTCGCCGCTTTAAAAATGCGGTCGGAGTTTAACACTCGTTTATTTTTTCTTTGTATTATAGTAAAACATTTTTTTCTTTTTTGCGATATTCTCCTAACCAGAGATCATTTTTTTGTAGAGACAGACAATGAAAATTATAGAATGATAGTACTCAAGGGAGAGCAAGGATGTGAAATTATAGAACGGAAAAGTGAGACGTGACAGAGGGTCATTTAAGCAAGCAGAAATCTTCTAGTAACTTAACTTTTACCTTCTACCAGAGGAGTTGGGTTTAGGCATCTGAACAATGCGAATTGCCTAAGCCCAACTCCTCTGGTAGGAGGTAAAAGTTAAGTTACTAGAAGATTTCTGCTTGCTTAAATGACCCTCTGTCACATCTCACTTTTCCGTTCTATAATTTCACATCTTTGCTCTCCCTTGAGTACTATCATTCTATAATTTTCATTGTCTGTTTCTACATAAAAAATGATCTCTGGTTAGGAGAATATCGCAAAAAAGAAAAAAAAAATATGGACTACTAAACTTAGTCGTTAAAAAAGAAAAAAGAGTAAAACATTTTGTTAGATGTTTTGCCAAATTTTCAAGCCTATCTAAACAAAATTCTGGAAGTTATAGGCCATTATGTTTGCTTATCTAATGCTGCGAAAAGGCAAAGGCGCACAAGCCTATGGGTTCGATTTCGACTTGAAAATTTGACATTCACAATATGTTTTATTTTGACAAAATACCAAGAAACAAAAAAAAATGTCTGTGTTACACCCTACGCGCCTCCGAGAAAAATTTGTTTCCTTCGATTTTATCTATCTATATAAATATATATATGGATGTAAGTTTGTATGTTTGTAACGGCATAACTCTGAAACTACTGAACGGATTGTTACCAAACTGTGTGTAGCAAGTGTCCTTAATAGGAGTGGGAGGTCATGACGTAGGCATGGGGGTTCAAGATGACGGGAGAAATGACGTAGTCGTAGTGTAGCAGAAGACGGAAATGATCCAGCTCCCACTTTGAGGGAAGTTAAGGATGCCATGCACCAGCTCAAAACCAACAAAGCAGCTGGTAAGGATGGCATCGTAGCTGAACTCATCAAGATGGACCCAGAAAAGTTGGTCACGTGTTTGCACCGATTAATAGTCAGGATCTGGGAAACCGCCCATTTGGAATGCGAGAACTTCCGAGCGATCACAATTCTGAATACCGCCTACAAAGTGTTATCCCAGATCATCTTCCGTCGTTTATCACCTAAAACGAATGAGTTCGTGGGAAGTTATCAAGCCGGCTTCATCGATGGCCGAACGACAACGGACCAGATCTTCACCGTGCGGCAAATCATCCTAAAATGCCGTAAATACCAGGTCCCAACGCATCATCGTTGTTCATCGACTTCAAGGCGACATACGGTAGTATCGACCGCAAAGAGCTATGGAAAATTATGGACGAGAACAGTTTTCCTGAGAAGCTGACTAGAATGATCAAAGCGACGATGGATGGTGTGCAAAACTGCGTAAGCGTCTCGAGTGAACTTTCGGATCTCGCCGGGGACTGCGACAAGGTGACGGACTCTCATGCCTACTATTCAACATCGCCTTGAAAGGAGTAATGCGACGAGCCGGGCTTAACAGCTGGGATACAGTTTTCACGAAATCCAGTCAATTTGTGTGCTTTGCGGATGACATGGACATTATCGCGAGAAACTTTGGAACGGTGGCAGAGTTGTACAGACGCCTGAAACGCAAAGCAGCAAAGGTTGGACTGGTGGTGAATGCGTCGAAAACAAAGTACATGCTAGTAGGCGGAACCGAGCACGACAGGATTCGTCTAGGAAGTAATGTCACGATAGACGGGGATACCTTCGAGGTAGTGGAAGAATTTGTTTATCTCCGATCCTTACTAACGGCTGACAACAATGTGAGTCGTGAAATACGAAGACGCATCATCAGTGGAAGGCACGACTACGGGCTCCAAAAAAATCTGCGGTCAAAAAAGATTCACCCCCACACGAAATGTACCATGTACAAAACGCTTATAAGACCGGTAATCCTCTACGGACACGAAGCATGGATCATGCTCGTGGAGGACCTGCAAGCACTTGGAGTTCTCGAGCGACGCGTGCTAAGGACGATCTTTGGCGGTGTGCATTTACGTAATAATCAGGACTACATAAATCGAATTATGACGTAAAAAAAGTTTACGTTATTTGGAATTTTCAGCGTAAAAAAGTTTTCCTTATGTATATGTATTATTGGATATGTAGAATATATTGGATAGTTATGGAATGAAAATGATCAGTATTTGCAGGAAAAGGATGTTCTAAGCAGTATCAATGTCCAAGATGGCGACTTCCGGTTTATTGATATTCCTTGGAAACCCTTACAATTTGTGTCGATATTACTCGAGTTGCTCGAATACCTTCTCAATGTGCATATTTTCGGAACGGGTTTCATTAGTAGGTGCTTAGATTTTTGAAGCAGTAGCATAATATCTGCTTCTTATCTAAATTATAGCCGGGTTTAGTAGAAAAAGACTTAAATGCCAGTCTAATCAGTTTCCGATTATCAAGACTGTTGAAGCTGCTGAACCCTAAATAGAGTGAAATTTTGGATATAAAGATCTGGAGCAGATGGCTACCCAAGTAGCACGTTGAGTTGCTGTCCTGTATTTTTCTACAGATTGGGACATTAGTTCATATTACTTTTGTAGTAACTGTTGTATTATGGAAAAAGCGCAATTTTTCTGTGTTGTGCCCCATATCTTTAAGTTCTTCCGTTGTCACGAACATTTATTCACAATTATTGTGCAACTGATATCAAAACTCATGCATCGATTTCATTACAAATGCTGCAATTAAATCAGCGGAAAAACAATTGTGAAACTCATGGGAACTACTACGTAATGTAAACAAGATTTGAATTTATGTTTACAAAAACATAGCAAACATAATTTCTAATGAACAAAGTTTCACATTTGATTTTCTTTACAACTGGCCGTAACACAAACATGGAACTTTAATAATATTCTGCACATAAATAAATGGTAATACTGCATATTGTAGAATTGATCCTTCATGTTTTAGTAAATAGAAAATCGACAACGAACTGCATTTTTATGGTGAAACATGTCTTCGTACGCCTGAAATTTTCAAGCTCCTTTGAATGTACGTTTTTTGATGATTGCACATCAATTTCTTTGAAAGTAACAATCTATTCTTTTCAATGAATATGATCGGGAGAGTGTTTAATATACGGATAAGAAAGTTATCAAACATTCATACACCTTTTCAGACGGTTTTAATCATACTGATGTTTCAATTAATCTGAAAAATATTAAAATGAATTAAAATTTTTTCCAATATTCTTCAATATAGCATCGAGGGTAACAGTGTGTTGAAACGAAAATGGTTCACCCAACGTAATGATTTATTTTACCTAAATAAAAGGATATATGAGAATATTGCAACGCGAAATTTTTGTTTTTATTTTTATCAAAATAGTTGTTTTAATTTAATCAAACAAGTAGACTTAAACAACAATACAGTTTAGTCATTCATCTTAGTGAACCCGACATTTGTGATACGCACTGTAGGTACTATTTTGGTGGAAAACAAGTTGCTCAAGCGATAATATATAACTATGAGAGTAACTATGATGAACTTAACTTTTCGTTCAATATCTTTGATAAGTGATGTAGGGGCTGGGGTCCACTAGAAGATTGATAGTACCTATTAGCTCTCTCCGGACAGTACCAGCCTAGATGCCGTGTGGAATCCGCAGGAAAAAATGAACCAAGAATAGATCCACTGGGTTCCTGCTTCCATATAGTAAAAGGCGACAATTTTAGGAGTTTCTTTTTCCTTTCAGTTATCAGATATTTTCAACGTTTCACTTCTGATCACTCTATTTTTCCAAAATAACTCTTCATTCAACCTATTAATTTCCGTATAGTTTCGGAGAAAAGATTTATTTAGAATGTTTTCTTCTTCCATGTTATTGATTGTCTTTCAGGATTATAAATTGAATGATAAAAATCAACTATTCCGCAAATCCGTTGATGTTAGAAAGTAAATAACTGAGATAGCATATTTCGGTATATTGAATGCATAGTAAAGAAATACTTGATATTAATATTTCAAACAATAAATTTATATTTTTCTCGGTAGCCGGCTGCCCAGATCAACCAATATAACAAATCAATAACTTGAATAAATAATTAAAATAATAAATCGGAAATAATAAAGAATCAAGACGCGTGTGAAATCTGTTGACCTTTATTTGTTAATTTAAAATGATTTTATAACAACTGTTTAGAATATGTCAATGCAATGAATCAACTTTTTTTCTGAATCCTATTCACTCGTTTTGTATCACGTAATTTCATTTATAAAAAATAGGGAAATTTTTATTCTTACGCTGTAGTATTGCAAATTTTTCTTCAGTTTCTTCGAATAAGAGCTGTGAATCAAGACTTCCCGGGACTTCAATATAGGATATTGTTGAAACGTTCACTTGGGAAGTCAGTGAGTTTAGTGGTGCATCCGAGCATCTTGAAACCGGAACATACTGAGTCGCGCGCGAATAATATCAATACTGAAATTCCAAATATCATCTCCATCACAAATATCCTTCTCCCGTGACACTTGTGGAGTGCGCAGTAGTATATACGGCCTCTAGTAACAACAAGTGTTGGACTAACATCCTTTCCCATTTCTTAGACGATCTACGTTCGGGCCTGGCCGGCGCCGGTACTGATCAATGAATTCTGGAATCACCAGAGTATGTACATTGAAGGATGATTTACCAGTCCCAGGTCGGATCATCTAGAAACTCCCTGTGCAATTTCAGCTAATCCCGATCAGTAACGAAGTAGCAACCAGGGGTGGTCGCTCAAGCTCAATATCTTTGAAAAGTGATATCAGGTCTGTTCATAGTTTCGCGAGATGAAACCCGAATACATATTATCTGATTTGATTTTTGTTTTCATTGCGTATGTAATTCTGTATTTCTGAAACGTTCATGAAAATATACTCATGTCGGCAAGTTTTACGTTCATTTCAAGCAGATAAATCTGGTACAACTTATTTGCAAGTTTCGAATTGTTTTTCTAAAAATGAAGAAAACTGCACACATTTCATGAGCCAGTCAAGACAATGCGGATTCGACAGCAAAATAGTTTTTACGGCGAGGTTTTCAGTTCGGCTTATCAGTTTTTGCCTTGCGGAGATTCTTGTTTTAGTTACTTCGTTTTTACATGAAGATGTGAAAATTTTGGCAGAGCTTCTTTAACTACTTGTGCAACGTGGGCAAGTTAGTGATTTGCTGCACAATTGTTTTAGATAAACTTAAAATTGTTCTATATTGATTTTTTTCGGTATTATCGTGAATCTTAACAGATATAGGTTGCACAACCGATATAAATATATTTAAAAATCTTTTTCAACATATCTGACATAAAAAACACTTCTAAAACAATTGTAGAACCTCTTGGAATTTCAATAAGTTACCTTTGCTACTTGGGTATGCAATTTTGGAATTCAGAATCACCTCAAACATCGTTTTCAAACATTCACTCATCAAACCCGTTCCGGAAATACCCATATTGTAGTAATTTCCATGGAAAATAAATGAGCCGGAAATAATTTTCATTGTATGCAAAAACCTCTTTTTACGTAATAGGTTCGTAAAATAAGATTACGTTATTTGGAATTTTGTTCGTAAAAGGAGTTACGTAAAAAGAGGTAACGTAAAAAAAGTTTACGTAAACGGAGGTTTGGGTGTATAATGAGTGCCTCTAAAAAAGGTGGTTTATTGTGAAATTTATAGAAATGAGATGGGGAGGAGGGATAAGAAATAAATTGTTTGTATGATCGAACATAACTCCGTAACAACTCAATAGATTATTACCAGGCTTGGCACAAGCAATTCATACTGTTCATAGATTGACATAAGGGATGGGGGTCGTAGTAAGTGTTTGCTAAAAGGGGGGATTTGATGCAAAATGTTTCGAATTTTTCAAAATCGACATTTTTCGACAGGCACAGATATTTATTACAACTAAGAGATGACCGTAAGGATATTTATACGCGTGAAAATATAGCAAGTGTCTCTATTGAAGAAGCTCTCCGTCCAATTGTTTGTGAATATCGGAATAATTCCATAACAAGTCAGTAAATTATCACCAAACTTGACACAGATATTTTTTTGCATTTCAGAGAGGGTAATAATGGTATTTTGGCATTAAAAATGCCTTACTCTTAACTATACGGGGTCGGGTGTCAATTAAGAGTTTCAAAAATAGCCGCGTAACCTTTTTCTGTAATAATTTTGAGCGGTAATAACTCTGTCATTTGTTGATGGTTTGTTATAATTTAACAACCAATCAATTCGGAAACTTTCAACTTAAACATGTATGGCAACGTTGTTTCAGTATTTCAATAACATACTGTTGAAAAAATGGTTATAATCGCCCAATGTTTTCATCCACCAATCCCAGTTGCTCAAAATGATGTCATTTTCTTGTTCGGCATAGGAGTTTTTGGGTCATGCATAAAAACACCGCATCATTCTGCGTCGTATGAAGAGAAATCTATAAATATATGCTGCAAAACATTTCTTTGCCTAGTTGATGCTTGCCTGTGAATGAAACAAGTAGCTCATCCAGTGAGATGACGTGATATGCGTTCGCTCGTATGTTTTCATCCACCAATCTCAGCTGACCAAAAAAAAGCAAAGTCTTGGTATTACATTCCTTTTGTGGAATTTGACCTTACTGTTTCAAAAGACTTCGCAGGCGATTCTTAGCGTACAGAATCATTGCTTGGATAGTACCACGATCCTACTGACACTATGAATCCTTTCAAGTCGGAGCGAACATATGACAACTGGTTTGTAAGACCAGCGCCGTATGCATTAAACTGAACGATGTCATTTTATTGATTTTTCGAGCACGGTCGACGGTTTTGATCGTTAACTTCTGCATTGCATAAATTTTCGCACAAAAGAAAATTTCTAAATATATGCCATTGTACAATTTTTATAAATTTAACTTCAATTCGCAGCCAGCTGCCAACAAAACAGGTGCTTGTTGCGTTTCCATCTGCTGCACACCGTGTTCGTTAAGTATATTGAATCTGATTTTTTTTATTCAATATTATAATATAATGTTAAGGCACGTTCGATGTACGCGCTATTGTGTCTGACTGGCGTTTTAGAGTGATTAAAACAAGATTCAGAGTGGCGAAATGGTAGCGCGTATGCACGGAATGCATAAGAACGCAGGTTCAAGTCCTGTCTCTGAGCGTATCTTTTTTCAAAAATTCATCTTTTCTGTTAGTTTTTCATTCTTTTGGCTTCTCCAATATATGTTTCCGCTCAGTCATTGCAAAACTGAATTGAATATTGCCTGAGGGTCTTCCATATGGCATATTGAATCTGATGATTTTACGGGAACTGGCAGACCAATTCATAACTTTCGGCGATTGATTTTTTGGACCTAGTTTGAAGCGCTTGTACCTCGGTAATTTGTTGATGGATTTGCCACATTCAACATGTGTGCAGTGCAGCGATGCTAAATCTAATGCAAACTTTAAACTTCGGTCGCAAAAATATAGTTTTTCAGGTGAAGCTAAAAAGGTGCCTATAGGACCCAAAAGGAACACGAAAAGTTTGGTGGAGCTGAAATCAATATTTTGTCCTACCCTAATTACCAATTTCAACATCTTTACATTTCGTCTCAGACTCGTCAGTGCATAATTCTGAATATTGATTACATCTCATGCACTATTTCGATTATACAAATTAAAAGAGCGAAATCCTGCGCTCATGTTACTTTTGTATATGAAATACAGAAAACTTACGTCTAGATCCAGTAATGATAATTAGAATCTTCATGGGAGCTGAGGTCCATTCCGTCCACTACCAGCGAACTCATTTGGTTGTCCAGTCCACACTGTGTACAATAAAACAAACCTCTGCTTAATTCACCTTGTGTTGTGATAATGCCTTTTTTGATAATGTGCAACTTTAAACTACATTCAATTATAATTCAACATCACAATTGTTTATGTTATTTGATCCTAAAATCATTGATTATTATCACACTCTTATCTGTTCAACTCGTAATCTTAATGAAATTTAATCTGAGAACACCCAATTTCGTTCATTCCCATCCAATTAGCAAAGATTTTTCAATCGCCCACCGCGGTTCGGCTGCCAAATTTGATAGTGAAATTAAATTGTTTCTAGAAATTGGATACTATTTCACTTCGCCAACAGCGTCCACCATTAGTTTCGTTCGGATTCGCTTCTCAACTCAAAACTTACGCTCTCAAAAACCTTCGCCGGGTCGTGAAGCGCCGTGGGGCGGCCAGACCACCACAAATCAGAAACACATCCCGCCTAATGGGCTCATAAAGGTCGTGTTTTGTGACTATTTGGGAGTTGCCTAATGGCTTGAATAGCTTGAAAGAATTCTTCCATTTTATTCGATGGCGATGTTAAAAAAAACCATTCGTTATAAATTCTTCTCTTCTCCGTTCCCGCGATCCACTGCGACCCCGCGGGAACGGTGCGAGTTGTAACCGAAAACTACGCCGCCCTCCGTTATTTATAAGCGTCTAGCTTGGACATATGAATATCGAGCCTGGCTTTTAAATTTAATTCTCGCCGTTCTCTGAACGCACAAAAAGCGCTCAAGATTGGTAGCTTCATTCCCGAACCGGCTCGGAAATTACCTCAATAATGGGTGCCAGCCCGAGAGAGGCGCACTAAAATAAAGAGTTTACGGCACGGCTGCAGCCAGGGTCGTAAAAAAAAAGTTTGACTCCGACCCGGCATCCCTCGGCACCAATCGGCGACACTCCAGCCAGCACGTCAAATCCAAAAAGCTGCAGGCTGCCAGACCAACCGAGATTGGGTCTAATTTCTGGTCCAATCAATGCTGGAAAGCGCGGGCTCACCAAATGTTAAGATGTTAATGTAGTTTCATAAATTATCAAATTTATTTTCGTTCTCGTTTAAGATAATGCTGGCGGTGATTCGGTGGTTTTGGTTTGAAGTCGCCTGGCGTTCGTGACGGGGACGGAAATCGAGCACCGGACCGGTTCTCGGAGCCCACAGTATGCGGATGAAATTGAATTAAAAATTCAAATTTTTTAATCCAGCTCCTCCCAGTTTCCCCATCTGCGGGCCTACGGATGCTACAAAATGGAGTGAGTTTTTCAAGTGGTTGATGATGAGCTGGAGATACGCGCTTAACTAGTCGGTTGGTGGTGATGCTGGGAATTTGGATTTTTAATTGGGTTGCTTCGGAATCATCGGATCAATCAGCACAAATGAAAAATGCTGAAGCAAACTCACGATTTCAATTATCGCCACAAAACAACTTCAACAAAAAAAGGTGAAATGGTTTCCGTCGGAATTGATGTACTCTTATTTCTGATAGCCGCATATTGCGTATTGCAAAAGCTCAGTGCACAGTGAAATGAGTTTACCGAAAACTGGACAAAAATAATTCATGAAATATTTTCAACCATATTCCGGATCACTTTCCGACAGTGGCAGCGCAAGGAAAAAAAAACAAGGAACCACCAAAGCGGTGAATGTGCTGAAAAGCAATTCTCAAAAAATAACCGATCCGATTTTTTTTGTTATTCTGCTCAGATTACTCTGCCACATCGTACTACAAAACAGAAAAAAAACACTCCAAACTGATTGGATGCCACTTCTGCGCGTCAGCCGCGGCGAAAGACGGCTTCGCTGATTATTTTGTTCACTGACTCTGAGATTCCGCGGTGTCTCCGGTCCACTCGTTTGCCCGTTTGCCCACGAGCAAGCTGGAGGAATCTGAAATTGACTTGGTTGATTCAGTCAAGCTTTAATTAGCCGGAATGGAAAAGAGATATTAATATAAATTTCCGTCTTAATGGTCTTAATTTTGACTGCCACTCGGAATGGAGGTGGTCGGCCATGTTATGATTTTTTTTTTCTTCAAATTTTATTTTGGGTGGCCAACTGGGAATTGACCCATGATGGACTGCAGTGCAGGCAGGGAAGCGGATAAAATATATGGAAAACAATAATCAGACCTGGCTACCTGTTGCGCCGTTGATGGCTGATTCTCGTCGTCGCCTTGTATTTGCATAAATTTGTAATGACTGTAGATTGACGGGGATTTATTCGAATGGTAATTGAACTTTGATATTGGAACGCAACAGCCATCTATTCAGTGCCGTTAGTTTAACGAGCATTGATTCGCATAGCTGCTGTCTCGTGGCGATAAACCCGGACTGTGTGTAGAATAATATTCGATAATCTAATGCGATATTTTTTTTAAAATAACACTCATTTGAAAGATGCAGAGAAAAAATATTCAAATTCATTTCACGGCTTGCGCAATGTTTTTTTTAATGGCCTTCATGACTAAGCACGAAGCCACACCGTTCCAAACCTCACCAGTTCTAATACCGTGCAACGCTCCCCGGTCAGCCATTGTCGAAACAGTCGAACGGCGTGATTTAGCGCGATGATGGCTTCGGATATTTTGCGCCCTTTTTCTTTCCGTCATCAAATAGCCGTCGGCCGCTTGACGAACGGTGGAAAGCCGAAACACGACTGGCTGCGCCTCGTCTGCGGCCATAAAAGCGGGCGGAGTCTTCTGCAATTGTAATGTTTTTCGTTTCGGTATGGAGAATTTTCGCTTTTTCACTTGAAATATGGGCAAATCTGTATAAAATGTTCAAAACGACGTATGTAACAAAGAGAGATTCTCTTTGTTTACTTTCTCTTTTGATTATTACGGCACTCTTAGCAATCCTTCTCTCCAATCATTTACCGATAATAATAACTAAAGCTATCATCTTTTAATCTGCTCTGGAGAAATTACCGAAAAAAGCAGGAATATTTCGCAATAATCGAAAGAGAAAGTAAACAAAGAGAATCTCTCATTGTTACATACGTCGTTTTGAACATTTTATACAGAAATGTTCAAACCTTCCTACAACAGTCAACAATTATATCAAGAATTATTGAGAATTTTTGGGGCCACTTGTGTGGCACAAAATAGAGTTTATAAATATTATGTTTTTATTTTCAAAAGACTTTCTTACACAGCGAATAATTATGACACAATTCAGAAGAAAGTAATTCGTAAAATAAATGAATTTCACAAGAATGATTTAAGTGTACGTCAAACATACCCACTTTTTAAGCAGACTTGTGAACTTACATGTTTCAGCAGTTAAAAATATATCAAAATTCATTTAACTTGAGTTTGATTAACTGTAAAACTGAGTCATCTTTGATGCTCGAATGTCGATCACAGAAGACGTTAATTTACTCGACTTTTGAAAGGTGGGTACTTTTGAGAAATTTTTCCTAATTAATCCTACACACTTAAAAAAAGTACGGGTGTGTAATGTCAGAGACATAACTGGATGTCGTGAATTCGAATGAAACTGACACGATTTCTTTACACTTTCGAATTCGAATTGATAGAAACTTTACCCCTTTTCACTACAAAAATTTTGAACGATTTTTGACGTCGATTATCTCATTTCGGATTTGCATATTTCATTGAAAGAAACTATCAAGTTGCTGTACAGGATTAATTTCTGCCTTTTAGAAGGACCAAATTGTGGAATTCGAACAATTTTTGCACAGCGAAAAGTGCACGAAGCAAATCAAATTATTTTGGATTTTCACTAAACTGATGATTTCTACCTTCGATTTGCAAAGAAGTAATCTTAATAGTTCTTTAGATAACATTTAGAGCAATTAGAACGGCTGATTTTATATAATGTTGTCCACTTTTCGTTTCTTGTTTTCTTTTTCTCCAATGCAAAGCACCAGCAGCTGATGCAATCGTTCTTGCTTGAATTGAAACTAGCTTTGCGTACCAACCGACACATCCGCTCGCAGTGCCAAATGATGCGAAATTGGTTTAATGCGTCTTCTCGCGTCCCGGGTTGGTGGTTCAATGCATAAGGCACTGGTCTTACAAACCAGTTGTCGTATGTTCGAGCCCCGACCTGGAAGGATGCGTAGTGTCAGTAGAATCGTAGCACCAGCAATGCAATGGTTCTGTACACTTTGAATCGGCTACGAAGTCTGTTGAAACAGAAGGCCTTGACGACCGGAAGGCAAATGAGAACTACGACCTGAGCAGAAGGTGCGCTCTCCGATGCCGCTGTTTGAATGCGTCTTCTCGCCCCGACGTCTGCTTTCATCCAACGCACAAGAAGACATCTGTAGGGTAAAGTGTTATAATATGCTCTCATTGAGATATTTCTAAATGTGCTGATATATTTTCTTCGCGAATGTATGTATTTCTTTGCAATACGTCTGAGGAACCTAATTTTCAATGATTTCGGAAGAAGTGATGAAAATTGATTGATGCAAACACATTTTCCAAAACGACCACATTCTCAGTTTTTTCGCTTGCCTTTGGCATAATGACCCAGTAACCGTATAATATGCTTCACAAACAAATCAGTGGTATGCCCCACAACAATGACGCAATATGCCCCTTGAAATGTCGGTATAGAAAAAAAGCAGATAAAGAAGATATTCTATGCATCAAAAATCAATTGCATAATCAATTAATTACAATTGGAAACCAACATTATTTATCCTCCCAACGCTACTTTTTGTTTTAATAACCGTTCTGAATCTTCAAAACAATATTTTAACTCGAAGCATACTGTTGAATCGAAGGTGGGGCGTAATGTCCATAGAGTGATTGTTATGAAAAAATTCGTATATCAAAGAAATGGCTTTGTTTTTCCAGATATTTATCCTGTAAATAGAGACATTAGCACTGCTGAAAGTAAATTACTAAGTTGCAACCGACCACTAGACGATTTACACGATTAAAATGCTTGTTCAGTCGAAATAAAACCATACATCGAAAAGCTATCTAATGATATTTTCAGATTTTTCATATTTTCCAGCAAGCCACAACTGCCAAACTTGCATACCAGAATTTAGAACTTGCATTGTTTAGAAAAGTCTTGAATACTTAAAAAGGAAGGGGGCCGTTTTGGCTAGCAGAGGAGCTTTATAACACTTTCCCCTATAAAATGTTCATTTCGACCTAGGTAACAAAGAGAGATTCTTTTTGTTTACTTTCTCTTTCGATTATTGCGAAATATTACAGCTTATTTCGGTAATTTCTGCAGTGCGGATACGAAGATGATAGCTTCAGTTTTTATTACCGGTAAATAATTGTAGAGAAGGTTTGATAAGAGTACCGTAATAATGGAAAGAGAAAGTAAACAAAGAGAATCTCTCATTGTTACTTAGGTCGAAATGAACATTTTATACAGAAATGATCGATTTTCGACCACGGTTCCCCTTTTATAACGTTCAGTTGAAGATATGCGCCTGACTACCTCAAAATCGTTGTCCTTGCGCGAAAAACCCAGGCAAAAGTAAAGAGTTTCCGCATTTTTTTTTAAATTTTCAGAAAACTTAATTTTTGAGTTGTTTGTGGTTATCTCACACTGTTCAAAACATTATCCTAAATTCCTGATCATATTTTTGATGAAATAGTGAAAGAATTATGTTGCTGCCATTAATACAAGTCGAAATATTCACGATTAAGTTCTGCCCATTCTTCCATAAGGGCTAATTTTGAAAAGGCGCCCCATAGTAAAGTAAGTCGTATTCACGACAAAAGCCCTGTGTTTTTACATCTTATTAGATGCACATAAATGGAGCGTCGCAGCTCACGCAAATTTACGTCAAAGAACACTTAATATTGTGTCTAAGACTCCATGGCATGAAATTCATTGAAATAAAAAAAAGAATACTGATAGAAACCGCCGCGACTTAAACCGATAATCATTGGATCGCAAGTACGTCTGTTAATCGACTGAGCCTCAGAACCATATATCTGCTCAGTTTGTAAAAGGTGCATTTAAATTCATACAGTCGCACCTGCTAGCACAATGCAAGTTACAGTCGAAACCAGTAAAATTCAAGCTAATCTAACATTAAGTCATTACAAATAAAATCTTCCGTCATTTGACAAATTAGGTCTTTATGAATTACATCGTATGAGGGATTAAGTCACCTGTAAAATTAAAATTTTTTTGGAGTGTAATTACGGTCAATATCTGAAAAAACCTGTTTTAATCCACCTAGTGGTGTAATGATGCCTTTCTCATTTTCATTTTCTCCTGTATATTACAGCACAAAATCCCCGAAATACTACAATTTGAAAAGTTCAGAAAATAGTTTTGAAGATTTCTGTTTTATAATACTACTAAATTGATACACTACGTTTGAATTTAAGTTAGTGATTCATATGTAAGAAAGTGAAGTGAGCTCCATTTTATCATATTTGATGATTATTGCCGGAACTTTCGGAACCGAAAGCTGGATATGTGCATAGTGACATTCGGCTCATTCAACCACTAACATGAACTACAAACTTATTTACGGTTCTCTATGACGATTTGAATGTGGGAAAAAAGGACTTGGATAAAATTTAGCAAATCATTTATGGGACTATCAATGCTTTATTTTGTTACAGACTCTCATGGTCTGCAAACTAGAGAAAATCACTAGCCAATATAAAAAGGTAGCTTATGAACAAAGTATTCTTGAAATTGACGTTTTCATACTGAGCACCCTATCTCCGGAACCAGGGGTTTGATCCGAATGAAAATTGGGATATTCTTATGACATCTTAAGAACTTCCATCTCCTAGAAAAGTGAGTGACATTATTTTCACATTTTTATGCATATCACCCTGTAACTCCGGAAATGGAAGTCGGATCCGAATAAAATTCAGGAACTTTGTATGGGGCTGTGAGACCTTGCATTTGAATCTAAGTTTGTGAAAATAGGTTCAGCCATCTCCGAGAAAAGTGAGTGACGATATTTGTCACACACACAGACAGCTGCTTAGCTCGTCGAGCTAAGTCGAATGGTATATGGCATTCGGCCCTTCGGGCCTCGGTTAAAAAGTCGGTTTTTTGCAGTGATTGTATAGAGCAATTCCAGGAATGAGTAGACGAAAAAGTGACAAAATCAGATTCGACCTGTTCCGATTTGGATGAAACTTTGCACATGGTTTTAGTATGGCAAACCATAAGTTTTGAACCGACGGAGAGGTCAATCCGACTCACGACTGATTTTTACAAAAGAGCGTATGTATTATTGCCTTTCACAAAAATTGCCTTTTTCAAATCGTTGTAACTCGGAAACCGTTAATTGTACAAAAATGGCGTTCAGGAAAAAGTTGTAGGCAATCGATTGGGCACTCTAACAAACATAAATATACACTGAAAAAAAAATTGATTTTTTTTCTCGATAATGACAAAATATTCCGAAAAAGTTAAATAAAACAAATCAGGGTGTCGATTTTTTTTTAATAATTTTTATTTTATAGCTGTTATTAAAACCTACAGATTGATGGCTATCCCATCCGTGCCTTTTGAAAAATGAAGAAGTTGAAAGTTGAAAGATAATCATTTAAACAGTAGAATATTATTCTACAGGTTAAAGGCAATAAATTTGTTCATGATATCCTTTCTTCTAAAAGTAGCTGTTCTTGAGATACTTTGGTATTTAATTATAACACCATTTTTTATATTTCCATGAATTGTTTTTTGCCTTTCTCATATAGAAAGGCTATGCAATCACTATGAAAATCGACTTTTTAACCGAGGCCCGGAGGGCCGAATGTCATATACTATTCGACTCAGCTCGACGAACTGAGCAAATGTATGTGTCCGTGTGTGTGTGTATGTGTGTGTATGTAAAAAAAATATGCACTCACTTTTTTCAGAGATGGCTAAACCGATTTTCACAAACAAAAATTCAAATGAAAGGTCTCATAGTCTCATAGCCTGCTATTGAATTTCATTCCGATCCAACTTCCGGTTCCGGAGATATAGGATGATATGTAGAAAAAAAGTGAAAAAAATATGCACTCACTTTTTTCAGAGATGGCTGAACCGATTTTCATAAACTAAAATTCAAATAAAAGGTATTACGGACCCATAGATTGCTATTGAATTTCATTTGAATGAGACTTCCGGTTCCGGAGTTATATGGTAATATGTGAAAATTTGAGAAAAAGTTTACACTCAATTATCCCTGGAACAGCTCAACCGATTTTTGCAAACTAAGATTCAAATGAAAGGTCTTATAATATACTAAAAATTTTTGGAACATTTGATTAGGATCCGACTTCCGGTTTCGGAACTAAATCGTGATAAGTGGAAAATTACCAATTTTATTAGTATTTTTCCACGAACGATGGTTAAAAACAGGTACAAATCCCATAAAACTGTCTGATAAATTCTGCTAGTTTGCAGAGCTTGTTAGTTTGTGGGCATGAAAACTTAATTCGGCTGGTCCCCTCTTTTCCTGTTCCGAGAGCACCGAAAGTGGAGAAGAAAATCTCCTAAAACTAAATTCACTTCGATTTCTCTGCGATGCTTGAACCGATTTTCACAAATCTTGAGTTGAATTAAAGTTCATACTGTCTTTAAACCTACTGTGAATTTTCATCCGGATCCGACTTCCGGTTCCGCAGTTACAGGGCGATGAGTTCCAAAGTTTTCAAATTACCATATAGAGTGACTATATGTACAACACCGAAAGAAGAAGAAAACACAAAACGAACACGAACTACACGTTGTGTAGTGATGTCAATAGTAATAATAATAATAATAATAATAATAATAATAATAATAATAATAATAATAATAATAATAATAATAATAATAATAATAATAATAATAATCCTATTACATGTTTTATGCTGTTTAGCTTGACTTACATATGCAACGCTTTAGCTTGACTTACGAAGTAACGGAAACGCAAGTTCGTTTCGTTTGTTAGATTTCGTTTAATTTGTTTAATAAAAATAGAGCATGAGACAGTAAGTCTAGGTTTAACTAGGTTAAAAACTGTGTTCCAATTTTTAGGTCATATTTGTTGCTGGCAAACAAACCATCTTCGGCTATTCCGATCATCTGAATCCGAATTCGGAAGAATTGGAAATGCTGAATAAAAACTGCAAAAAGGTCTCACCCACTTTCCTTCAAGATGGCCAAATCGATTTTCACAAACTTATGGATTCAAAAGTAAAGTCTTACAGTTTCATACGGAATTCCTTAATTTGTTGTGGATACTACTTTCGGCTCCGGAACTGCAGGGTAAACAGGTGTTTGTGAGATTAGATCCGAACAATTTATCCTATTTCTATTCAATAAACAGTTGTTTTTGCGAATTTCACGATTATATTTATGATGTAATGAGTAATATGAGAAAGGCATCGTTACACCACTGGGTGGATTAAAATAGGTTTTTGCTTGATATATCTACAATTATTACATGTACATGCATAATTCTTAACTACATTTAAGGTTTTAAATTTTTGAAAACAGTATGAGTACTACGTGCATTTTCGAATACAGTCTTGTGACGATTGTGGTTTCTGAAATCGGAACGAATGAATAGTATTTCTGTGAGCCTGGAATCATTCTAGTATCCTTATAAACACTACTCCACTCGGTCACACCCCGTTCATATTCTTCTTGTGACACGTAACAAAAAGACATGGTCGTGAATGCATCTCGACGTCTCTGCTCTGCCCATTCATATAATTGTTTTGCAGTTGTGATTGGGTATTCATGTAATTTAGCCAAGCTACATTCGCTTTAAATTGCCCCCGAGTCCATCACATGGTCCTTTACCATGAGAAGTTGCAAAAAAATGCCACTCAGCATCAATGTTATACATTGATTTGAATTTACAGAGACTTGCAAAATTTTTTCTGGTTTTATACTGCGAGGCAGCTCCGTCAGACATAAATATTGCTTTGAATTTTGTCTTTCAAAAATGACATTAAGTGTGAAATAAACACTTGAACCGCAATGGTATCGTGTTTAAGCACTTCTGGAATCACAATGAAACTGAAATGTTTAAGCTCTTCTGATTCCCTATAAAAAATTTCTAACGGATGAATGATTGCATGATCATTGCTCCAATAGTGGCTTTGAACAGCATCTTGAAGCACAAATGAAAAATTTTCTGAAAAATCACAAATAATTTCAATTTCTCCTGTCTTTAAATTAGATTTTGCCTTTTTAAGAAAATCAGATTGCTGATTTTTAATAAAAATCATGAGTCACAAGTTTTTCTAATTTTTCGCAAAAATATGCTGCAAATTCTTCTACTGGTTTGACAAATTTGTCTAGATAACAATTGCGGGAAAAGCCTGTATTTTATGTTAAGGCTGATAAGGGAAACAAAGTGGTAATTATGAACAAAGAAGATTATGACAATCTGATAACCCAAAAATCAATGACGGCCCTTATAGGAAACAAAGAGCCGAACCCCTTCCAGATATCATTAAAAAGTAGATAAAACTCTTCATGAATGCAACCCAAACTTCGGTATCAATCTCAGTAGTCTCAAAGTTTCTAACCCCTCTTTATCCAAAAAAAGGACTACCAAAGGTTCATAAACCTGGAAACGATATAAGGGAAATCATTTCTTCAGTAGGAGCCCCAACTCAAAAAATCTCCAAATGGCTAGTAAACGAATTTCAATCTATGGCAAAAAAATTCTTCAGTAAATCAGTTCCTAACACACAGGTATTCGCTGCTCAACTTCAGAATTCAGGTGAAATCGAAGATGACGAAATGATGATATCTTTCGATGTAACCGCCTTATTCCCAAGTGTCCCGGTGAAGGATTCAATCAATCTGTTGGAAGATTGGTTACTTCAACAAAATAGGTGTAGTTTATGGAAATGCAAAGTACGGTCTTATCTTACTCTAACCCGGCTTTGCATGGATGTGAATTATTTCAAATTCAGAGGGGATTTTTATAAACAATTACAGGGGGCACCAATGGGTAATCCACTCTCCCCGTTTTTATGTGAATTATTTATGGCAAACCTTGAAGAACTTTCCAATAAGCAGAGATTATTACCTAACCGCTGGTGGAAATACGTGGATGATATATTTTGCATCATCAAACGCGACTTATCAAACTTCTTAGAAATAATTAATGATTTACATAAAAATATTAAATTCACCTATGAGGAAGAGAAAGACAACAGTTTACCGTTCTTAGATATCCTTATAGTCCGGGAGGCAAAATCCCTAACTTTCGAAATATATGGGAAGCCAGCCAATACGGACCGTGACTTCTAATCATTCCCATCAACACAAAATGGCAGCATTTCACATATGATTCACAGAATGCTGTCCTTGCCCCTTAGAAAAGATGCTGCGATAAAAGAGAAAAACATTATTTTCGAAATTGTAAAGTTCCATGGATATCCAGAGCATACAATTCAATCCATCTTCGATAAAAAATTAAGACTGTTGAAAAAACAATCACTTACAACTTTGACCCTCCCTATTGAAAATTTTAAAAGAATATCGGTGGACTTCAATCGAAATATTTCACACCCAATAAAATCAGAACTAAAAAAAATTGGTTTAGATTTAGTTTTTTTTCATAAATACGTTTATTTCTTAAGGCAGTTTACATAAGTTTTTCTTCGCCGTAGCATCACTTTTACATAATATTCTTATCCTAATTTAATTCTAACATAGTCACAACGTTTTGCATTTATTAAAACATATTCTCTTATTACTTAAATATCATCTTAGGTAACTCGTCATTAATTATGAAATCTACTCGGATATATTATTTGAACCAAACGATTAACTTCTATAAATTATAAAATAAGCTGTTATTTTCAGACATTTTGTTAATAATTTCATAAACTGTTTCGAGTTTGTTTGTATCATTACATTATTTTTATTCTAATTTAGCTATTGGTTGAACTCATGGACGCAGCTGGGATCAGAACTAAGTCTTGAAAGGGGCCTTTATTAAATTGAAACTCCAGTTTTCTTTATGAAATGATAAATAAGTTTCATGTATGAAAGGTCACGACAAGCAAGAATGTCTCGAACTGGGATATTGGATAGTCTACCTTGGGTACGCAAAGAATTTATTAGTTGAGATCTGACATCACGATACTCCACGCATGTCCAAACGACATGATCGATATCTCGATAACCTTCGCCACAAGCACAATGATTAGTCTCGGAGAGCCCAATTCGAAGGAGATGTGCATCTAACGTGTAGTGATTGGACATGAGTCTGGACATCACACGAATGAAATCTCTACTCACATCCAGTCCCCTGAACCATGCCTTTGTCGATATTTTCGGAATAATTGAGTGCATCCACCGACCCAATTTTAGATTTAGTGTTCAGCAGTATGAACTACCAATTGAAAACTTTACTAGGTTCTACAAAAGATCCTACAAAGAAACTCTTCCAGTTTTCTGTTACCTGTTTTTTCCATTTCAATTTTTTTGTTCCTTTTGTGGTTTTCCTACTTACGTTTCTACCTACTTACGTTTGTATAAAAGGAACTTCACTGCAGCATTCTTTCAATAAACTTATAAAACCGATACACTGAAGAAGGATGTAAATAACATTCCGAAATGCGTATCTGTATTATAACGTTTGATACACTTTTGTGAAAATAGTGAATATGTGAGAGTGTAATGACGTGACGTAGTGGAATTAAACGGTACAACAACAGTACTATTGGTGAGAATATTCTACTAACAGCTCAAACAGAAATTTGGTGGCATAATTCATCACTAACAGGCAGGTGATTCAGATAAAACAATGCGTATATCCCACGCATTGTTAAATTTTAAGGAAATATATCTATAACTGTTTACATACACGTATATTTAACACTCAGTTACGTCTCCAGCATCAGATACTAAAACGCAAGTATTGCATGATCGGTGAAGCCAGAAAGTTAAATGATTAACTCTTTCTAAATTCTGGGTCTTTTTTCCCCTAATATGTTAAAATAGCAGCCGTGCAAGGGATGTATCCGGGGTGGCAACCCTAGGTGCAAAGTTTCCTCCAAAGTCAATCTTGACAGTCCAGGAACAAGACGTTCTTGATTTTAACACTTTCTCTGCAGGTAATTTCTTGTATTGCTCCTAAATTGGATTATGAATTGGTTTATTCTGAATATAATAGGGAGATGATTGGAATACCAGCTCACTACAAATGTGACTAATGAACGAATACTTCGTAATCAACTCTCTACTGGTTGTTTTTTTCATATGGAGAAAATCAATCTACACTCAATCTTGTTACAACACATCAATTGGAACAAGATTGAGTGTAGATCGATTTTCTCCATATGAAAAAAAAACAACCAGTAGCGAATTGATTACGAAGTATTCGTTCATTATGATAACTTCGTCGGTTATTCTACGGGATTTACTATTAGATCCTGTATAACGAAAAAAGGTAAATCAATATCTTGTGAGTTGCATGTAAAGAAATTTATTTGCTCAAGCATTGCCATGGTGAAAACACCGCAAAAATTAAAAGCTTTCAGCTGTCTTAAGTTTTGAATTCAATCTATCAAGCGTCGCACGATTCGCAGTCTAATAAACATTGTCGGAAAGCAATAACCAACCAACTGTTCATAACTAAATGAGATCGTCGGCTGATTACAAGAAACGAGTGGTAGTTTACCATCAACAGAGAATCAATTAGTATTTTTTGATGTTTTTCATTTTCAGTCAAATTGTACCGCCGGAGTCGTGCACATTTCAAAATATAATGATTTTTACACGGGCGTGGTAAAACTGGAGTTCCTTCCAGACAAATTTATATTAAACATAAGCTTGAAAAACCAAAATTAAAGAAAACCAAATCAATCAAATAAAACAAAATGTTCGAATGCACTTTCAGGTTCCATTTTAATTGATAGTTGAAGCAAAGGCTTGAAAAACACTCCCATCAGATCCCGAAGTATAATAAACCCTGAACTATTAGGTTTTGCTCGATATCGACCGAAATAAACTCCGCTCGCCACTAGAACGCGAATAATTGATGTTTGGTAGTTTAATTGATTTATTACACTCAGCTGCAGCCGAACAAAGCCTACAGCCAATAGCGAACGGAGCTGCAGGACTGCAGGCCACCGGTCGGTCGTACAGCGAGCAAAAAGAAGCGACCCCATCATCCGACCACGCAATCGGCCAACTAATTTGAATCGTTCGAAAAGTCATGCTCGTCTGGACAGTCGACAGAAACGGAAGGCGTAAATGGGAACGGAAAAACGTAGGCCGCACGGAGTCGGAATCGGAGAACACGCTATACGCAATTACGTTGTTAATAGCTGATGGATAATTTATAAAAACAACTACATCATTTCTTAATTTTGTACCACTGACTGAGCCCTTCAGTCCGCCCGCCACCAGCAGCAACATGATCTTTGGTTTAGCTCAGAGTGTGATTAATGGTACAAAAATTACATGTTGGGCTAAGCACTCGTCGTCTGCGAGAATGAATCTTATTTTTGGTTTTGGTTTTGTTATGTTTCACTGCCCCATCAGAATGTGGACTCGGTGTGGGCCCTACGATAGCGAATCGTCCACCGCCAGCAGGTTGAGGGCTCAGATAAAACCTGATTCCAGAACCCATCCGGACCGCAGAATAACGCAGGCATACAAAACTTAAAAGGAATATTAAGATAAAAATTCTTATATCTCATTCTCCTCGGTCCGTTGAGTTGATCAGAGTTTAACCCCCAAGCCATGCCGTAGTGGTTTCCTTTCGTTTTGGACTGCCATCTTAAAAAGGGGCTTACTCACATACTTACTTAAGAGAAGCCGCTCTCGCTTCGTAAATCTGCTTTTTGCTGATGCTGCTGTTGGTATAACTCGAAAGGCTCATCATTTGTTACAGCTCCATCCCGAACTAAATTACGGACCATTCCTGTCTCGTTGCTTCGCTGCTACGCCCAACCTTCGGAGAAGAAGGAGATGAAAATTGAATAAGCAAGTTTTAAAATTTGCATATTTATAAATTTTAATAATAATGATATTCTCATTTATTATTAAATTTGTTCTCTCCTTTCTCGGTTGGTCAGTTTCGGACCACCATTGGAACTGGCTCGGGACCCCCTGCCAAGTGGTCAGGGCGGTGGGTCGCGTCTGGGGGCAGAAAATCGAAAGTACATTATTCACTCGATGCACGATTAATAAAACAATATCAAGAACAGCAGGCGGTTTGTCCATCCCACGGGTATCATTTCGAAATCGTTGTTTATTTTTCAACCCTCCGAAGCCGTGAGCTTTTGTAACTAAATTACAACAGCCTGCAATACTGCGCGTTGTTCCGAACTAGAATGATTATTTGGTTGAATTTGATTCTTGTAAAGACAACATTTATACATTCAAACTCCATATTAGAATGTTTAAAACGATTAAAATCCGTGATCGAAACATCGGTCAATATAAAAACGAATTCTGGTTTTGCATCCTTACTATTTCTTTCTTTAAATATGATCCACGTTTCTGGTTGACGTTTTATTTCACTGTATCCTGTATGTTGCCAAAAGACAACAGTTTGCATTTACGGGTTAGTAGTCGCATACATCACGATTTTAAAGTTTTTATTTTTACTACTATTATTGTTTAAAATTCGCACAAGCAAAATTCATTCACAAAACTCGAGTTGTTATTCGATTATCAACAAATTGCCAGGGAGTAAAAAAACAATTCATTTGATTTATTTCGTCTTTTTATCCAAATACGCGAGCTTTGACCATAACCCCAGCCATAAGAATCTGCATGACCTCAGAGTCGACAGTGTTTGCATTTTAACTAATTGAAGTTGTTTTAGAAGGCGCTCTTTCATAACGGCCCTGTATTTTTCTATTGGGCGTAATTTCAAAGTATTTGTGGACTTAAGACTTTGCGGCACGAAATCGACAACATTCGCTGCCACTCTAGCACGTCCTTCATGTTGTGGCATGATGCCAAATTCGACCAGAAGATCGTCGGACCGTCTTGAGCCTTCAAGTGAGGGAGAGGCCGCTTTTGGGGACGACTTTTTGTGTCCGTATTCTTGCTTACATGCAACTTTTTAGCCACATCTCGAACTTGAAAAAATCTAAAAGTTAACTTCACAAGAATGGCCGAACTAGAGTAAATTCAAAGAACAACACCACAGACACACACACACACACATACACACGCACACACACACACACACACACACACACACACACACACACACACACACACACACACACACACACACACACACACACACACACACACACACACACACACACACACACACACACACACACACACACACACACACACACACACACACACACACACACACACACACACACACACACACACACACACACACACACACACACATACATTTTGCGTACTCAACGAACTGAGTCGAATGGTAAATGACACTCGGCCCTTCGGGCCTCGGCTCAAAAGTCGGTTTTCACAGTGATTGCATAACCTTTCTATATGAGAAAGGCAAAGTAGTCTCCTAGTAGTTCAATTTAAACCGATAAGCAGACGCAAAATTTACACTATTTATGTAATCCTTTAAACTTTTCATGTAAATAACTTTGCGTTTCGACTCATAAATGCGTTAGGAGTTTATATTAAACTGCTAATGTCACTTCGTGGTTCAACATAAACCGCCAAGCAGGCGTAAGGTCAAGGCAATTCTGTTGAACAGTTTTGCTTTAACAGCATTAACTTTACGTGAGACTTATAACTCTTAAAAAATATTTATTCCTAATATCTCAGTACAATTCTTTATCTTTTTCTTTCAGCTTCCAAGAATATGGTAAGTTTTAGAGGTAAAAGGTTTTTACCCCCTAATTTATGCTTGATGCACATAACCAATTTCATTTTTATTTTACGTTTCGTCTTAGACTCATCAGTGCGCAGCTACGTCCGCAGCTACGTTGAACTGCTACGTCGATGATTTCAATATGCCACTAAAATGAATCAACTATATTGTCTGAATCATATTCACTTTTTCATACAGAAGGGAAGTTTTAATTTGTTCCGCGAAAAAAGCGTTCTTCATTTTCCATCAGTTTCCACGAATAAGAACTGAGAACCGAAACTTTTTCGGACTTTCACTTCATGAGTTACAGTCACGTACCCAAAGAGGGGGGGGGGGGGTTGCGAGAGGCCCTGGCCCCTCCCGAAATCAAAAACAGATATATAATTATTTAGAAGATTATAGACATGTGTTAAGACTGTCCCAGAAAGTATGGACGCAACCAAAAACCGCTGCCATTTCGCAATGGTTCAAAATCTGTCAATTTTTATGGCTGCGTCCTGTTGTTTACACTCTTCTCTAACCACTTGTGCAGTTGTTTATTCGTTTCCATTAGTTTGTTTCGAAATGCGTGGACTTTCAGCAGAACAACGTCGAAAAATTGTGTACAAATGGTGCACAGAACGCGGAATGTTACTGAGAAAGATAGCAAAAATGGAAGGAATAAGTGAAAAAGCCGTGCGAAATGCAATCAGGATGTTTGGTGAGGATAACACCTTTGAGGATAAACCGAAAACGGGTCGAAAAAAAGGTCCTGCTAACCCTCAGTTGGATAAACGTATACTGAAGGCGTTCGAGCAAAAGAAGGAGGTTTCAGTTCAGGATGTGGCCAAAAAAGTGGGCACTTCGAAGTCAAATGTTCTTCATGCTAAAGAACGTTTGAATCTTCGAACCTATAAGAAGCAGAAACAACCAAAAAGTAGTCCGAAACAAGAAGCATCGATCAGGCCGACGGTTCAAAAGCTGTACAATACGATTCTTGCTGGAAATTTGAACTGCATAATCATGGACAACGAAACCTACCTGAAACTCGATTACAAATCCTTGCCGGGACCACAATATTATACGGTGCGAAAAGAGCAAGTGTTAAACCAGTCCGAGACATCGATTGAAGTCGAAAAATTTGGTGAGAGAGCTATGGTCTGTCAAGCAATTTGTAGCTGCGGTAAGATTTCGTAACCCTTCATCACCACTGCTTCAATGAACAGCGAAATATACATCAAGGAATGTTTACAAAAACGACTTCTACCCATGATTCGAAGCCACAAGGATCCTGTTGTCTTCTGGTCAGATCTTGCTTCTTGCCACTACTCGAAATCAACGGTAGAATGGTATACTACCAAAAATGTCACTTTCGTCCCAAAAGACATGAATCCACCAAATTGCCCACAACTTCGACCAATTGAGGAATTTTGGGCATCAACGAAGGCACATCTTAGGAAACATGTCTCGGCAGGCGAAACCATTCAACAGTTTGAAAAAGATTGGAAAAAAGTGTCAAAACTTGTCGCGAAGAAGTCTGTACGGAATTTAATGAGGAACGTTCGCAAGAAGGTGCGCCAGCTAGTCTACAATGGCTAAGTAGCAAATGTTGAGAATAATATTCTGTTGTTGTAGTCTAATATTATCGGTATATCGAATAAAATTTGAATATCTAACACTTGTGAATTATTTACAGCGAAATCAAAATGCGTCCATACTTTCTGGGACAGTCTTTAGTATTCCGAATGAAGATAGCTGACGTTAAAACGCGACAAACAGCAGCTATGAAAGAGCAACCCATACACAACCTGACAGAAATAAACCTGTTTCATATGTGTTCCACTTAATTCAGGACGTCGCTAGTGTACCTAAACAATACGGGTGCAATGAATTACGAAACAAAAGGTTTACAAGAGAAACCAGTACTTCATTACGTTATTTACGGTTAATGTGTATGGTTCCAGCAATTTATTTAAAAGGAGCGTAATTTTCATATTGTGACTCACGCAAGAACTCCTGAATAAAATGAAAATATTGCGATTTTTTCTAACAGTGCTGCATAGCAACAAACTCATCCATAACACCCGTCATAAATCTACAAACATACGTATTTTGTAATTTTTCTATCTCTTAATCAGTGTTGCTTAGCTCGCTCACTTGGGGACGGGTATAGCGTGATGGGATAATCGATGCCTTTCACGCAGCCCGCCTGGGTTCGATTCCCAACCCCGCACATAGGGCCAGAAAGATTTTCTGGTCCGAAGAGGCGAATGACCTAAGATGTTAAAGCCTCTATAATTGAAAACAAAAAAAAAACAAATAGCTCGCTCATATTGTGCAGATTATTCTCACTCGTGTGCCATCAATACATCTAAAACTCCCGTGTCACTACGCTCCCCATGGTTATTTCCATCCTTTATTTTGTTATCGCAGTCCTCTTCTGTGAGTGACGATGAAACACCGAGCACTCCTGGCGTGCATATTCCACCGCTCATTCTTTCGTTGGCCAACTCGTCGGTGTGCACACTCTTACTTACGCTGTTCCTCATAAATACTCGCACTCTTGCTCCCACTCGTACTCTTATACTATTTTTTCTATGCGCGAAGGATTAATATGTAACACATGGATCAATAAGTCCCGAGACTAACAATGGAAACAACATTTTTTTTGCAAATTTTTTTTTATTCATCAATATAATCACCTTTTAGGGTGATACAATGGTTCCAACGTTTTTCCAATTTTTCAATATCATGTTTATAAAAAAAATTTATCTTTCGCTTCAAAATAAGCTTCAGCTTCAGCGACGACCTCCTCATTTGAGCCAAATCTTTTTCCCTGGAGCATTTTTTTAAGATCAGCAAAGAGCCAGTAGTCACTGGGGGCTAAATCTGGCGAGTATGGGGGGTGGGGAAGCAGATCAAAGCCCAATTCGTTCAATTTCGCCATTGTTTTCATCGACTTGTGGCAGGGTGCATTTTGTTCCATCGAAAGCAATCGCGGCACCCACTTGGAAAAAACCTTTTTCATGCTCAATTTTTCATGAAGGATAGTAAATACACTTCCATATGATATCTGTGTCATCTCAGTAATCTCTCGGAGCTTCACTTTACAATTTGAATTACGATTTAAACTCGGCGAACCACCGACAAATCGTTGCTTTTGATGGACAAGAGTCTGGATAACATTTTTCAATCCATTGTTTCGCTTGCACGGTGTTTTTACCCATTAAAAAACAATGTTTTATCAAAACACAAAACTCGTTTTTTTTCCATTTTTTTATACAAACTACAAAACGACTTTACTCCAACCTCGATAACTCAGCTGTTTCTGGTCGGATCGACTTAAAATTTTGACCCGTTTCAAGCGAAGGTTAGTACTCTAGAAAGTCGTGGTTACTGGTTTACTACGAGCGCCATCTCTGCTTTAGTCTCGGGACTTATTGATCCATGTGTTAATCTGATCAAGCTCGATCATGCTGTGATTAGAAGCAAATTTAATGACAATAGAAAAAAAAACAATAACAAAGCATGTTTCATGCAGCAGTTTCAAAAATATCCATACTTAACTTGAATTTCATACACAGAGGTAACAGGAGCATAGTACTCGGCTAGAAAAAAAAACTAGAGAGTCCTACTAAGTGCTATTGTAGCCAACATTTCGGACGTTCGGCGAGCGATCAGGCATAATTTGAAATAGAGCAAGCTGACTCGCAGCAGTAACCCACTCGCAGTAAGTGTTTACTCCTGCTGACTCTCACTTATCGTACCCAAAAGAAAACACCACTCGTGTTTAAAATGCACCTTTTTGTGAGTGACTCATAAGCGTGCGCGGAGGAGTGCGAGTAAGATAGAATACGTCTCGCACTCGTTCGAGAATGTGCTGCATGCACTGGGTTCTCGCTTTATTAGCAACACTGCTTTTAATTCACTCTACCCAACGTTTTCTCCTTGTTCTGAAAAGATAACTATTAATAGTAATTGATACAGTTAGAAATGAAGTGTTTCTTCAAATGTGGTGTGTGACTAAAGAGTACCTAACGTATTTAGTCGCATCAATGAGCACGCAAAGAATTAGTAGCCATCTGTAGGAGATTCAGTAAAATAAATTACTTCACGTTCATTGTTCATTGAAATGTGATGAACTACTTAGAAACCTTCTATTGATGAAAAGAGAAAAATTATACTTATACTAAACCATAGTAACTTATCGTCATAATTATTCAATCAATGTCAAGAAATGCCAGCAAAATTTATTTTATTTATTTAAATATAAAAATTTAAACCGCAGATTGTCGAAAAACAGATACGTTATTTCCAAATGTTATTCCATTTACGACGCCATTGTGGAACCAGAGAACGAAAACTTTTACTTATACTCTCGATGTATGGGAGCTGTCAAGTTGTCCACGGGTTGCAAAAGACGGAAGGGAATTGGAACCACTGAAATGAACATGTTTCGCGTCTTCAATAGCATGCGAAAGGAAGACGACTTACACCTGAAGCAACGTAAACAACTAAATAACTTATAACTAACGATTTGAAATTTTTAATTCTGGTTTTCTTGAATTAGTATTCTTAATTACTTAAAAAGAAAGAAAGAAAGCAGTTCAGCATTTTGAATTCCATTCCATTCGAATAATTATCGCCTGAGCTCCAGGTAGCCTTTGAATGACCTAGAACATTCACAATGGCCGTGTACAAGGCTCTTGTTAGTTCACTTAATTACGCTGGTGTTCGTGTTGGGATTTCCAATTTAAAAAATTCATTTCATTGCTTTTTATAATCTTTACCTAATTTAGTAGTAATTGCCAGCAATAGTATATAAAATTTCCAACTGACGGTGTATCAGCAAACTGGAACCTGCATACTGGAAAGCAGTAAAATTGTGAACAGCACATATATCAAAAATAAACTCAACATAACTAGGTATCAGACAAGCCAATTTTCGTTCACAGATCGTGAACCGGTCGTAAATATTCATTGACTGACCCCTCAGTCCTTAGATCTCAGTGGTAATAATGGTATTCATGAAGAGCTTTTTTTGTATTTATGAATAAAAAAAAGGTTTCGGTGTTTTGCTATCTTTCTTTGTGAATTAGGTTTCTATTAGCTCCCTTGAAAAATACCAATAAAAATTAAAAAAAAAATAAAACGTTGAAAGAATTATCCACGGTCGGTATGCCAGCTCAGTTACACTTTCCGGGGCAATATTTTTCTTCGAAAATCCAATCAATGCAAGTGATCTGAAACGAAACGCCCCATCAAGTCGTCAAAATTACCGAATTTACCAACCAACTTGAATGTACAATTCGCAGCAGAACCGAGGAACCGAGCTGCTCACGAATTCAAAACGGTTAGTGCCATAATTTCTCCTAACGATCGCAGGAAATGACTTCGCTGGAGTGCGGAATTGGACGGACAGAAAAGTCTGGTCCTGAGATTTGAGTAGGCCGAAATCTGATTTCGCGCACAATCCAGTGGCAATTTGAACCCCGTTCCCCCCAGTCTTCAGTCGTCCGAGAACTTGATATAAACCGCAATCACGACAAAACCGTTTCAAATTTCCATAAGCCATGAAATATTAATGTGCGTATTTCGGCATCCGTGGATCCGTTTTTTTTATCCGCTTCCCGTCCCCAGTTGAAGTTGAAAATGTGTGGATGGAGTATAAAATTACCCGCTCGTTTTGGATTGTTGATTGTCTGCGAGTAAGTTGGAAGAGGGGACGGGGAGCGGAACGTTTCGTATACTAAATTGAAATGAAAACGGGAACTAATGTGTTTTTTTCTTATAATCAGTAAATTCGGCTGCCACTTTTGAAGGATCATTTATAATCAGCTGATTGGAAGATATTGATACCATGACGGTGGCGATAATCATTCGAATAGAATGGAACTCCAAAATTGTGGTGAGGTAGTTTGAGGAACCTATTTCTAAGGGAAAATTATTTCATGCTAAGAAAAACTTATTACTTTTGATATCATTATTGTAAAAATAGTCGCTCTTGCAAATTACCAAAACTACTCTGAACTAATCGCTGCTAAAATGCTGTCTTTTTTTTAATGTCATTAAGAATACTTATTCAAGAAACCCAAAATTGAACCAGCTTTTCAAACCGATTGGTTATTAGTTATTTAGTTGTTGTCGTTGCTACAAGTTCAAATCGTCTCTCTTTCGCATATTATTGAAGACGCGAAACATTTTTATTTCAGTGGTTCCAATTCCCTTCCGCGCGGATGGATCACGAATTGAAGAAGCAGCAGGGTTTGGCATGTTCAACAATAATGTTTCGGCCTGATTCAGGCTTCAAGAACCTGCATCTGTTTGTATAGCAGAGTTAGCAGCAGTTCATTATAGCTCGAGTGTAATCGTCACATTATCTCCAAACCATTATTTCCTCTTCACAGATAGTCCGAGTGCAATTGAAGCCATTCGCTCAAACATGACTGGCAAAAATGAACCGTTTTTCTTGGGTAAAATAAAACAGTACCTGAACGACATATTGAACAATAATTATCTAATCACTATAGTCCGGGTCCCGGCTCATTGCTCCATTCCAGGCAATGAAAGAGTCGATATTTTAGCCAAATGTGGTGCTATTGAGGGAGAAATTTATGAGCGACCGATTGCTTTCAACGAATTATATAGCGCATCTCGCCAAAGAACACTTTTCAGCTGGCAAGCTTCTTGGGATAGAGATGATCTGGGTCGGTGAATGCACTCAATTATTCCTAAAATATCGACAAAGGCATGGTTCAGGGGACTGGATGTGAGTAGGGATTTCATTCGTATGATGTCCAGACTCATGTCCAATCACTACACGTTAGACGCACATCTCCTTCGAATTGGGCTCTCCGAAACTAATCATTGTGCTTGTGGAGAAGATTATCGGGATATTGATCATGTCGTTTGGACATGCGTGGAGTATCGTGAAGTCAGTTCTCAACTAATAAATTCCTTGCGTACCCAAGGTAGACTATCCAATGTCCCAGTTCGAGACATTCTTGCTTGTCGTGACCTTCCACACATGAAACTTCTTTATCATTTCATAAAGAAAATTGCAGTTTCAATTTTATAAAGGACCCTTTTAAGACTTAGTTCTGATTCCAGCTGCGACCATGAGTTCAACCAATAGCTAAATTAGAATAGAAATTATGTAATGATACAAACAAACTCGAAATAGTTTTTGAAATTATCAACAACATGTCTGAAAATAACAGCTTATTTTATAATTTATAGAAGTTAATCATTTGGTTCAAATAATATTTCCGAGTAGATTTTATAATTCATGACGAATTACCTAAGATGATATTTCAGTAATAAGAGGAATATGAATTTGAATCGTTGTGACTGAATTGAATAAATTTGAATCGTTGTGACTATTTTAGAATTATATTAGGATAAGAATTAGTTAGTTGGTTATAGTTATTTTTTATGCAGTTTTAATCCTTTATTAAGGTTTCCTCGTGACAATACATTTATTATTTAAATGGCCCTCCCTGTATTTTGGCAATATTCAGTTTATTGCCACTATCCCAAAGCGTGCGCAAATGTTTTGTACCAAATAACACAACGAACTACTCGACACTACGTCCAATCGAAACATAAGGAGTGTATCGATAAGTAGTTAGTAACATTCAAACAGTTATTACTCTGAAATGGCTTAATTTTTTGCAGCGTATTTTGCGGTGACATGTTTGTTTACATGTCAATAACAGCTGCGCAATCGATTGGTTTCGGTACGGTTTATCGTTTCAATGATGAGTCGAATTGATCCGGAAACGCGAAAGAAAATTCTGCACACTTGGTGCTCAGAAAGTGGTGTCACGTACAACGAAATTGCAAAACGGGTGAAAGTGCACCACACCAGTGTCAAAAATATTAGCGAGAAGTTCGGTAAGACCCCTTCCATGAAGGATTTGCCCCGATCCGGTAGGAAAACGGGTCCCAGCCAGCCCGGCCGGGACTTAAAAGTGGTTGAGTACATCAGGAAAATTCCATCGGCGTCGACGCGGGGTTTGGCCAAGCAGTTCAACACCAGTATCGGGAACATTGAACTGATCAAAGTTCGGAACTCCCTGATAACGTACAAGAAACAGAAGGTGCCGGAAAAGTCCCTGGTACAGCAAGTTCAGGCCAAAACATGAGCGCGAAAACTGTATAACCGGATTCTACAGAATAAAGACGAATGCATCCTGATCGACGACGAAACCTACGCCAAGGAAGACTCTCAAGCGCTGCCCGGACCGCAATATTATACGAAATCGGTGTACCAGGACCTGGACGACGCTGACACCACGGTGGCGATGGAAAAGTTTGGGCAGAAGGTGTTGGTCTGGCAAGCAATTTGTACCTGTGGTTTGCGGTCGTCGATTTTCTTCACGAAAGGCACAATTAACGCTAAGGTGTATGAGGAAGAATGTTTGAAGAAGAGAATGCTGCCACTGTACAGAAAGCATAAGGCTCCTCCTCTCTTCTGGCCGGATTTGGCTTCAGCCTACTACGCCAACAGCTGCCACCAGGAAAGTTACAAAAGTAACTGTGCAGAATTTAATGAAGAATGTCAAGTCCAAAGTGCGAGCGTTTCACAGAAACTAGGATTTTCTTCTGATGTCAAAATATGTTTTTTATTCAATAATTAATGTTGCTAACTACTTTTCGATACACTCCTTATTAGACCACGATGAAGTGGAAACTCATCAAATTTGAAGATAATGAGAATAAGGTATCGACCGTACATGTGCTTCTGGATGGCTGTCGAGATTTCCAGTAATTAATGTAATGTTTATTTATTCAATAAATAAATGAGATTTAACAGTATATGAACTAAGTTGAAATATTTTCGAGTTCATATTTTTAGCAACGATCTTCGTAATGAATTGGAGCACTATTTGTCTAATCAACCAAATTAACAGAATGCATCAAACTCAGTATCTAAAGCTTGAGTAAGTTCACCAATAATTCAAAATTCGATAATTATAGTGTCAAACTCACTATTCGTGTTTGGGAATGATTGACCTTAACGATTTACCATTCTGTAGACTTATTTTATCTTCATAAACAAACCAGAACCTGTTTGGAAAACTGGTCTCATTCAGAGAATTATTATTCCTAAATTAGCTTTCCGAATACTCCATTCCTTTGAAGCGTAACAAAAAGCAAAATTTCAACACACAGCATATTTCCAACGAAACACTAACCGCTTCTAACTAATTTATTTACGACGAAAGAAAACCCCCCAACTAAAAAATATACAACCACACACCATCATTAGAAAGAGGTGAACCATAATGAGATAATTTAAAGTTTTGAAATTAAGTTTCAAAATTCATTTCTCAGCTCCGTCGCCCAGTCGAAGCTCATGTTTAGTCCGTTTTTCAAGCGAAGAGTTATCAAAAAATCTCCAAACGCTTCGCGTTTCCTCCTTCCGCCGCTTCGCACACCATCACCAATGCCGATTCCTAACAGTCGAACCTCGAAGCCACGAGATAGCTCAGGTTCCCAGCGGGATCTTCATCTTGCGCATTTATTTCGGTCGGGAAACGAACACAGCATAAAACCTCATCCCATTTCGAATGTTCTTGTTTCGCTCTCTTTCTCTCTCTCTCACTCGCTTTGTTTGCAACAAATCGGCCTTTGCCTTGGCGGACCGATCGAACCGCGCCGCCCAGCTACAGTCATAAGCATTCATAATGAGTTAGTTACACTTAACATGTTTTTCAAGAAATTCAAGATGAACGTCTGGCGATCCGTGGCTGCTGGATAACCACCGGATAGCCCGGAGTGGTGGGGTTCCGAAACCTACCTGACAGTACCTGCTGTTTGCTGTTGGCTTGATATTAGAACACCTCCCCCTTTTACCCCGTGAAATGATGTCCGCTGTTCGGGGAAGAATCGAGCAAGAAAGAAACGGTCCGAAACCAATCAAGAATCCCAGACAGCGAAAATATGAGAGCTGGTAGAACCAAATGCCGCAGCGAAGGGATAACAAATTGAACAGTATTATGAGTTATAATATCTTTAGCTCGAACTAAACTTCATTTTTTTGTAAATTCATGCTGCGTCTTCTGTTTTTTTGCTCCGGTCGATCATCATCAACTGGAATCGTGCTTTCGCGGTACGTGACCCGAAGGGGCCCAGCTCTCAATGGTGGCAGGATAAGTCCAAGGAGAGCCCATCATCAAAAGATGTTTCTGATTTAAAATTTAAAATTAGACGTTAGTCGAAATATATCAATTGGACAGGCTCTCGCTCGGCACGGTAATAAAAATTATGTTATTATACAATCCCGAAAAGTGTTGTCGTTGACCCGGGTAGACGGTGAAGAGATTCGTGTCTTCCTGGAACCGCCTGTCTTGCATTTGCCATATACCGTCCGGTTTTGGGTTTTCGAAGACCAGTTTCTTTTTTTTTGTACTTTGGTTCGATGAGATGGGAATCTTAAATTTAGCAGATTTTAGCGAGAGCAAAAGTGCCAATGAAAGACTGAAACCTGAAAATATGGCCCGGCGAAAATCAACACATCATGATGAGTGGTGTGTCGTTTGGCTGTACGGGAGTTCGAATCGGAATGAAATATGAAACCGTCAAATGAAGACTGGAAATTCGAAACAATTAGCTACCGGTAGGGGTCTGTCGAGTTTGGTTGTTAATTAAGCATTCACTGAGCAGGTTTTTTGGCTTTAAATAGCAGCCCAAAAACATGTACGGATTCAACGAACGTGGTAATGATGTCGTTCTCATGTGTCCACGTAATTACAGTATCTGAAGTAATTGTATGGAACTGTGAAGATGTCAAAGCTATTTTATTTTAATGATTCATACTTACTTTAATATCTGTAATCTGTAATTTTTTTCATTATATTTTAAGAATAAAATATCTACAAGAGTTCGGTTTTACATCTCATCCAAGTCAGTCGATAAAACAAAACCGCTTACGTTCAGGACAGAAGATACCAAATACAGTATTGTGTAGTGAACAATAGAAAGACCTCGAAATAAGTTAACCGAACGAACAAAAGCTACCGCCGACACGAAAGAATACAATTGTTGTTGACTTCAGGCAGTGCAAAATTCGACCTTCGATACGAGAACTTGAAGGTTTGCTTAAGGAGCAAATGCATCTTGACATTAAACGTGTGCATTTACTTCAATGCAATAAGACAAATAATGTTGTTTACATCCAGTTTTATAAAGAGTCGGATGCAATTCAATTCGCAAAAGAAAATAACAATGTGCATTATGTGGAGCACGATGAACATTAAGTACAACATTCCAGTATATATGGAAGATAGTGCTATAGAAGTGCGTGTACATGATCTTCCCTCAAGCGTCACCGATTCTTATATTCGCAAAACTATGTCCCAATACGGAGAGATTCTTTCTATCGAAAAAGAAAAGTGGAAGAACTTTTTCCCCGGTATTCTAAATGGCGTACGTTTATTACTCATACACTTGAAGAGGCCTATACCTTCTTATGTGATTTTCGGTCAAGATACAAGAAAAGAAGACGGAAATCGACAACAATACTATCGATGCGGCAATGGATGATGAGACGAACCACGAACGAAGTGCCCCTCAATCCTCGCAGGAGGGAAAAGGAAGCTCCTCTCCCCCTAGAAAAAGGGTGACAACGAGATCCATTTCAAAAAAAAAATTATTTAAAAAATCGGCTCAATCGGCCACGTAAAGCTTGTACGCAAATAGGCCTGAATAAAAAATATCTTTTAAATAAAAAAAAACATCTATAAAAATCTATTGAGTCCAAAAGTAATTTTCCTGTGGTTATCTCCAAACTGAACAGTTTGTTGTGAAAATCTGATTAATCTAAATATGATTAATTTAAATATGATCGGAGATTACAATTTTATGTTATATTTCTGAAAATTTATGAATGGTAGATTTGAAAAAAAAACCTCACTTTCTTCGGAACAAGAAGGAATTGAACTGAGTTCCTAATTCCTTCGACTGAAGTGAGGCTTGTTCCGATAAGAGCATTCTGCATCAATTCAAACAAATGGTAGTTGGATAACGGAAAATCTGAACCTTGTGACCATTTTTGAATTAAGCCACAATATTCACTTCATAGCTCGTAGCAGTATTGGTGATTGCCGAAAATTTAACAGAAGCGGCTATATTGCTATCTATATTGTATACAACATTTTCAATCCGGTAGAAGAAGCTACAAGAACTCGAGTTCTCAATGCAGGAGCCGTGAGATAATTTTGCTACATTACTTCGCTCCGCTTCATACTCTGAGTATTTCACAGCCCTTAAAAAAATTACAGTTTGATCGGTGCTGTGTGAAATTTTCCAAGAGAGAAGCGCAAGTTGACAATTATCTCAGAAAATCGAATCTATGATTCGACTTGATGATTCTCATACTAGGTTGCAATATTTCAAAACCCTTGTGTGGAGCATTCACAGACATTTTCATAGACACAACTTATACAAAGGTTATACGCACATAGTTAGAATAAGCGGCAATAGTAAAATGATTCTATCGTAATTATACACTGCCCATACAGAATCGGATCGCGAAACGAGAATAAGTGACCGTTTGTTGCTACAGAGAGAATCCCCACAGCAGCGTGCTAACCTTTGATTCTCAGCAATGTCGTCGAGAAAAATTTGCTCTCGCACAGGTGTCGATTCTATGTTATTCTAGCCATGCCGGGTTTTTGTTGTTGCGATGATATCCGTATCTCTTTGATGGCACTGATTGAATCGTGTGAAGAGTTGCTAGTGAGCGTTCTTTGATACGATAAAAGCCATCCTTGGTTCGTAGTACATATACGACACCTTCCTGATTCTATGTTGACCTTATCTACTTGAAGATTTCGATTTCGGGGCCAATTTTGTAGGCCTATTGTGTTAGGCGCAGGATTCGTTTAAAATAAGTTCACTTATATCTATTCCATCATTACATACCGCTCCAGCAACAAGTTTATTTTTTACCGTTCACCGTCCGACTCTAGTTCCCATGCATCCAATCCTCCAATTTCTATTCTTTAGAAAAGTTTCGGCATCCCGTTCATTGTTCTCAACACCAACATACTCTTTCATTTATGTGATCCAAATTCTAACAGATCATTCATTCAAATATGGGGGTAAAATCACTTTATAAAACTATGGCTAGATAGGATACACTAAAACAGTCAATATTATAGTTGTTAATGTAAAGCAGTGATTCCCAAAATGGTCCCTACAGCCCACTGGTGCGCTCTAGATTATATTTAGTGGGTAGTTAACTCAAAATCGACAACTGGTGGGCAATGAGTTAGTTGAAAAAAATCTTTCTGAGATAGGCCCTGAGTAAATATGAAAAACCTTTCAATATATCATTGCCCAATGCAATCCAGAATCAAGTCAATCTACTATAGTTGTAAGAATGATATGATTAGTAAATCATTGCATTCATGTGAGTGAGCTTAAGTGGTGTTACGACCAAAAATTGGTCAAATAAGAATGAGTGTAAATAGTTTAAATGTTTCATTAGAAATTTAAATCATGCCTCTTTTCCAAATTCAATCAGTAAAAAATACAGAAAGGAAATTCAGGTACAGGTTCAGAATTTATAATAAGAATCCTGGTCCGCATTCATGATTCAGATAGATGCCTCGGATCTCTGTTTGAATTTTCAGAATTCGAGTCCAAAATCTTGTTCAAATCCAGAATTAAGGTTCAGAATCCTTCTTCCCGGATCAGAATTTAGGTTCAGACTCAGAATTTCTCCAGGAACTCAGATCCAAAATCTAGGTCTGGGATCAATGTCTGTCAACTGAAATCCAGGTCAATGTTCAGAATTCAGGTCACGGAAATCCATGAATCCCTGTCAGGAGTTCAAGTGTAGAACCCAGGTGCAAAATTCAGGCCCAGAATTCGGATCCCGATTTCCGCTCAGAAATCCAGGTTCATGTTCTGAAACTAAGTCTAAGATTCTACACTTAGATCTCAAATTCATATTCAGAGGTTAATTCAAGTTACTCCACTTAGGTCCAGGTGCTGAATCCAAGCAGAGAATACTGGTTGAGGGTCAGAATACAGATCCAAGATCAGAATCTTAATCCAGAATGCAGATATAGAACTCAGATCCATAATTAAAGTCCTTAATCAGGCTACAATATTTGGACCTAGAATCCAAGCCCAAAGTTCTGTTACTCAATCCAGGCTCAGGCTCAGAATCTAAATTCAAGATCAAGTTCCAGGTTCACGATTTTGGTGCATGTCAAATTATCAGAGTAAAAAATCTTGTTAAGAATCCTGAATCCAGGGCCCGAATCCTGCTCCATATTTAGTCTCAAAATCTACGTCAGTTGTTTAAGTTCACTATGTTCAGGTCTAGAATCCGAATCCATTCTTAGAATCCAAGTGCAGATTCTTGCATCAGGTTCAGAACTTTTCTGTCATGTTAAATCAGTTAAAAATGCATGTCCAGATTAAGTGTGCTGATCTAAGTTTTGAATCTCTGCCAAAAAGTCAGGTATAAGTTTAGAATTTAAGGAATCCTAGATAACTCAGGCCCAGAATCCAGTCCAAATTCACAGTCCAAGGGCAAAATACTGATCAAGAATCCAGACACAGAACTAGGTTCAAAGTTTAGTTTCAAAAACTCTGTCAAAAATTGCAAGTTTCAAGTCCAAGCCTATGTTTCTAATTCAGGTTCAGATTCAGAATCTATGATAAGATCTCTGCCACCAGTTCAGGTTCACAATCTCGGTCTAGGTCTAGAATCCAGATCGATGTTCCGAATCCAAGTACTGAATCTAATCGTTCTGGGAAATCGTTCTGCCAACTGAACTACTGTAGATGTGACGATACACAACCCAGAAGACTTCCCGGTAGAAAACAACTTGGTATTTGATCTAGTACCCTAGTTCATATCTAACGGAATATACAATAACGATTTTTTTCATGTTCCAATGAATTTAATTTACTGGTCATAATGGTAGTAATATACCATGAGTAGGAATATTCTTTCTAGTAGAGAACCTATATATTTTAGGAAAGGAAACTAAGAAAGGAAAGATAATTCAAACTTTAAATAACTAATTTTGAGACAGAAACCTACTCCGTACATGTTCAGATTGCGCACGACCAGTGTTCTATCCCAGACCTGATAATAATCATAATTATCACGGTAATCTCGTCGAATTGGATCAGTTTTATGATTGATCCGTATTGTTAGCAATATTTCAAAAAAACCTTTTTTAGTAACCATTGAGTTCCGAAAAGTATATGTGTTTGTAACGTACTTGAATAAACATTCCTCATCACAACAATTCAACAATGCCTTAACCCCCCTTCTTTTTAAACACTTGCTACTCTCTCCTCGTTATAAAAATTCTGATGACAGCATCTGATAATGGTTATATTATAACGAAAGGCCTTTGCCTTTCTCGTATAGGAAGGTAATGCAAACACTTGATCGACGAGTAAAAAGTGTCATATACCATTCGACTCAGTTCTTCGAGATGAGAAATATATTTGTGTCAAATAATCTCACTAAGCTTTCTCGGAGATGGCTGAACCGATTTTGACAAACTAATGGAAGGTGTTATGGTTCCATACGGAATTCCTGAATTTCTTTCGGATCCGACTTTCAGTTCCGGAGCTATAGGGTAAAGTGTGTTCAATATTGTACACCGTCACTTAAAATATTTTCGGATGCAACAAACATTTAAATCGTAATTTAGAGTGCGTACTAGAAGAGTTTGTGTGTCATGTTAGTTGGTGGCCGTACGAACCGACTTTGATTATACCGGTTCTCGGGTTCCGGTGCCGGAAGTGCATATAATAGTGAACCCACTTCGTTTTCTTAAGGATGACGTACACAATTAAAACACTGTTTTATTCTGTATGTTATACTAGTTAATGCACAAACAATCTTTTGGTTTCTTTCAAAAATCGAAGAAAAAATTTTTGAATAGAATACCACAATATTATACATGAGAAAGGTATCATTACACCACTAGGTGGATTAAAAGCGGTTTTAATTCCTTGTCTCCGTGCGGCTTAACATAATGAAACGATTGTGTTCCAGAAATTAATTTACATTTTTCGAAATGATCCTTAAGAAATTTCTTTGCTTTTACAAAATCTTCCGTATATGACTGAAATATTGGGTACAGAACATGCTTTCCTAGTCCACTCGTACAATTCATTCGCGATAGTTCCTCCAGCACCGTCACATGGCCCTTTTCCATGAGCTGTCGCGTGAAAATTCCACTGTGCAAAAACGATAAAAATCATGCTCGTGATGAAAAATATTCTCAAAGTGTTTTACATTTTTGAAATGCTGAGAAGCGCCGTCAGAAAAATAGATGCACTTGCGTATATGTGGAGAGTATTGTGAAAATTGTTGATTAGGAGCTTCGAGAAAAACATACACAGCTATTGCGTCATGTTTCTTGCAATCAGAAATAATTACTAATGTTTTATGATCGATTTTGCTGTTCATTTTATAATAGAAAACAATGGGGAATATAGTCGCTTGGTCGTTGTTCCAATAAAAGCCAGTTATGGCATTTTGAATAACGAAGGTGTAATTTTCCGCAAAATCGCAAATTATAAAACTTTCGTCACTCTTCAATTTTTTTTCACATTTTGAAAGTATGAAGTTTGTTTTCGAGCAATGAAAGAATGCATGTACAGCTCAGCCATAGCCGAAGCAGAAAAAAAGTCAACGCCGGAGAGCACGGATTGGTCGGATCGGCATAACGCGGATAGCCTTTTAAGCCCGTATCCGACCGAATTGCGCTGCGATACGCGGGTCGTAATTGAAAAATTCACTGCTCCGAAAGTATTGATCTTTCCACTCTGAAACTTTGCCGAGATTGAGTTAAACCCCTAAGGTTTCTTTTTTCAACAAAAAAAAGAAAAAGAATAATCCCAAGTTTGAAATTTTTTTATTTGTTTATTAATTTTTAACTTTTTTCATTATATTAACTTTAACGGTTGTTTTATGAAATCGCTTATTTGAAAGCTCAGGAAAAGTACATTTCATATCTTGGACGAATTTTTGTATCTCTATTAGATTTTACAGTATAGGCTGTTGAAAAAAGGCTTTTTTTCGAAAACGCGAAATTTAAAAAAAAACATATCTCAAAAATTTCACGTACCATATTGAAATAAAAAAATACGTGTCGAATATTTTCGAGTTCTTTTCCGAAAAAAAGTACGAAATGGTTTCCTGGAATGTTACTTGGATTTTTTGACATCTAATAATTCTGTTGAAAACATAAACTGTTATGCAGTTCAAAATAATCCGGCAAAATAAATGCTTTGTAGAAGAAACTATAAAAGGCATCTTTAAATTTAGATTCATATGGAACGTCTTCTAGTGTCATCTGCTGCAATTCCTTTATTTCCGGATCAGACTCTCGGTTCCAAAGCTATGAATTAATTAGTAAGCTTGGTACATAAATGGCTATATGAATATTACCTCATGAAATAGAAATACGCTAATGAAAAAGGCCTCACTACACTACTAAGTGGTTGGAAGGATGTTCGACTTTAAATGGTTTCTTCAGTTCAATGTCCACTTGTAGGCGGCCACAGGATACGAAAGATAAATAGAAGAATTGTGAACAAGTTGATCATTTCGCGAAAGTTTGTTCATTTCTAAAGCTCAAAATTACTACTTGTTATATTATTTTCTGGTAGGCAGCTCTTGCACTAATAATCAATATTCAATTGTTCAGGTTACTTACGCAATTTGATGTTATTAGTTCAGTTATGCTTTTGAATTGGTAACTACATCATAGTAGTCTGGCATAATTCAATTATATATTCACGCATACACACACACTCACACCAGACAGGCAAACGATACTGCATTCACAGTTTACTGGCAAGTGGCTGTCATAAAAAATGGTTTCGCTCATTTGCCTGTGAACACAACGTTAAAAAAGTACTTTATTACGATCGTTACCAACAACGCAAACCATCGTTCAAAGCACCAGAACCAACCCCCGGCTGTCTGTCAGTCAGTCAGTCAGTCAGTCAGTCGTCAGGCTCGGACGGTGCACCAGTAGCATCGGCCAGTCGTGCACAGACAGAATAATTATAAAACAAATTAATTTAAATGATGCATAATTTCTCAATTATTGATGGATCTCGATGGTTGTGTTGTGGCTACCGGTTTCTCGCTTTCCAAATCGAGTGCTCGAGACCCCAGACGAAACAACAAAGAACACAAAATACGACTCTTCGAGCTCCTTGCGTTTTCAGCATTCCTCTTGATGATGAAGATGAGTATCAAATAGTGAATTTGCATGTAAATTGAGCCATTTTTGCATAGTAAGGCGACAAAACGAATCGTTTGGCACTGATCATCCATCTTATTTGAATGTTCGGGTTCGTCACCCTTGGCTACAGACAACTGAATCTTCTTAAGATTGTAAACTGAAAAATGGAGTAAAAAAAGTGATTCGCATCGCCATCTTAGAATCCACTGAACTCGAAGACATCATAATCTTAAACTGACTTACTCTGTATCAAAATGTAATTTTCCCGTATCATTTCACTTCGTCCAACAGCACACGGTGAATTGCGAAGCCCTAATTGAGACCGTAAAAACTCGGTTTGACATAATTTGATTCGGTCTCATAAAGTCTCACTGGAGAAGCACCGGCCGGCAACTACAACATGTCCGCTGTCCCCGCGATGGCGGAAATGTCCAGTGCGGCAGAACAACGAGCAAACGGCTTATTGTCGCATGTTTTCATCTGCCACACTGTGCAAACAAACCGCTGACTCCGGGATGGAAGATAAGATGGTGAAACTGTATGCCAGCCAGCCCGACAGGATCAAGGGGCTCACCGCAAAAAAAACGTCGTTGCTTTTTTTTTTAAAAAAAGAGCATAACTGATGGGTCTTGAAACCGAAGCAGTGAGAAAAACTTGTCGCATCAGAAGCTGTGTTTAAAGACCGACAATTACTGGTTCAGGCAGTACGAGTTTTTTTTTGTGTTTTTTTTTGTCGGCACTACGTTGATATAATTTCCGCTCTAATTAAACCATGTGCAACATTGTTTCCAGTTATGAAGTAGATTATTTGGAATTATATTTAATTTTTTTTGACACAATAAATAAAATTATCGATGCACATAAAATTATAGTTTCTCAATCCAACAATCATGCAACAAAATTATGTTTTCCTATTGGGAATAGGCTTTACCGAAATACCCGGAAGCTTTTAGTTTTGATTTGAAACAGAAATGCCATCTTCACCAGGAAGATCCGCTTCGGTCCAGCGCCTCAAACGAACAAAATATGATCAAATCAGCTTACGTGTTTGAAGCTCATCAATCTGAGTTTTTCCCCCCCTCACGAATCGCGCGTTCAATTGAATTTCGCCATCATCAACGGCCACCTTGTGTGGAATACCGAATAACGATCTGCGAATTGGCACATTTCTTCCTTTCGTCGTTGCTTACCCCCCCCCCCCCCTCGCTCCGTCCGTTCCTTGTTGGTGGTGATGGTGATGGCTTTGTGGCTCGCAATTCCGAAGGCGGAGAAGGACCGACCCGGCCGGCAGTACGCGTGCATAAACTAAATATAATAACGTTGATAAAACACCGTCCGAAAGCAAACCGAGGGAAAATTATTCGCGCCATGTACTGGGATCTTGTTTGCCAATTCGGCATGCCCCATTCGTTCGATACTATCGGGAATTGCGAACTGCTAACGAAAAGAAAGTCGATCCGTTTGGGGATGGAAAAATAACCGAAAGAAAGAAAAAAAATGAGCAAGTAAATTTAATGAGATAGTATACCGTTTATTAGGTGGCTTCGGTACCGTCTCTTTGGCTCTTTTTTTTTTGTCGATTTTAATAGTAAGGTGGTCGTGTCGTGTCCTGACTGGTAGATGGCCGCCGGTTAATAAGTGAGCAAACAACGCTCATTTATTCGCACTTTTTCATTAGCGATTCACACGGTGTGCGCGTATTAAATAATTGAGCGTATAATAAAAGCATTTCTGAAAATAAAAAAAATTGTAGAAAACACGAGTAGCAGCTACACAATTTGTTGGCAACGAAATGGATGGCAGGTCAATTAGTCCCAACCGTCGGGTTATTATCGATTGTTTCTACACAGCCAATGGGGTTTCATGATATTCGTTTGATTATGATTTCACGCGTTGGTTCCGTAATTATTTGGCGGCCCGCTTTAAAGTACTGTATTATATCCCAATTAAGGTGATTTCAACGAACCGAAACGAATCCTTAGAGGCGGCGACCCAAGCTAGGTGGACTAACGAATTGTGATACGTTTTTTTGGGATGAATTAGCTAATTTCCTGACTAACGAGGTGGTGTGCCTCTGAATTCATTGAGAATAAGATGCCCAAATCTGAGGTTGTGAATAAAGACTGTCCCAGAAAGTATGGACGCAACCAAAAACCGCTGCCATTTCGCAATGGTTCAGAATCTGTCAATTTTTATGGCTGCGTCCTGTTGTTTACACTCTTCTCTAACCACTTGTGCAGTTGTTTATTCGTTTTCATTAATTTGTTTCGAAATGCGTGGACTGTCAGTAGAACAACGTCGAAAAATTGTGTACAAATGGTGGACAGAACGCGGACTGTCACTGAGAAAGATAGCAAAAATGGAAGGAGTAAGTGAAAAAGCCGTGCGAAATGCAATCAGGAAGTTCAGTGAGGATAACACCTTTGAGGATAAACCGAAAACGGGTCGAAAAAAAGGTCCTGCTAACCCTAAGTTGGATAAACGTATACTGAAGGTGTTCGAGCAAAAGAAGGAGGTTTCAGTCCGGGATGTGGCCAAAAAAGTGGGCACTTCGAAGTCAAATGTTCTTCGTGCTAAAGAACGTTTGAATCTTCGCACCTATAAGAAACAGAAACAACCAAAACGTAGTCCGAAACAAGAGGCATCGATCAGGCCGAGGGTTCGAAAGCTGTACAATACGATTCATGCTGGAAATTTGAACTGCATAATCATGGATGACGAAACCTACGTGAAACTCGATTACAAATCCTTGCCGGGACCACAATATTATACGGTGCGAGAAGGGCAAGTGTTAAACCAGTCCGAGACATCGATTGAAGTCGAAAAATTTGGTAAGAAAGCTATGGTCTGGCAAGCAATTTGTAGCTGCGGTAAGATTTCGAAACCCTTCATCACCACTGCTTCAATGAACAGCGAAATATACATCAAGGAATGTTTACAAAAACGACTTCTACCCATGATTCGAAGCCTCAAGGATCCTGTTGTCTTCTGGCTAGATCTTGCTTCTTGCCACTACTCGAAGTCAACGGTAGAATGGTATACTACCAAAAATGTCACTTTCGTCCCAAAAGACATGAATCCACCAAATTGCCCACAACTTCGACCAATTGAGGAATTTTGGGCATTAACGAAGGCACATCTTAGGAAACATGTCTCGCAGCCAAAACCATTCAACAGTTCGAAAAAGATTGGAAAAAAGTGTCAAAACTTGTCGCCAAGAAGTCTGTACGGAATGTAATGAGGAACGTTCGCAAGAAGGTGCGCCAGCTAGTCTACAATGGCTAAGTAGCAAATGTTGAGAATAATATTCTGTTGTTGTAGTCTAATATTATCAGTATATCGCATAAAATTTGAATGTCTAACACTTGTGAATTATTTACAGCGAAATCAAAGTGCGTCCATACTTTCTGGAACAGTCTTTATGGTAACATGAGAGCCGATAATAATGAATTCCACAGTACAGAAGATGTTCGTAAACCACGTACACTCGCAAGGAAGGTAAGGAATTTCATGTAATCTGCTTTTGTCTAAGGAGTCTACTATACGGGAATCCGATTGCACCGAATCCCATTTCACCGAATGTCGTTTCGCCGAACATCAAACCTGTAACCGCCTCGTTTTCCCGGTCTACTCAGATAGCTTATGTTATTATTAATATTAGAAAGGTATTCTTCAAAAAACTTTTCTTTGAATATTGACTAGAAACAAACAAGTTTATTTGGGCCTACACTTTCAAAACTTTTACAATTTCTAACAGTTTTTACTCAAGTTAATAGGAATTCTTCGTTTCCGAAACCGAAAAAAAATTTTTGATGCCAAAAGTCTTAGAATTGCATGAAACGTCAACATTTAGTGTCATCTAGAAAAAAAAATTTCGGAAAATTGACTTTCTGGGACTTCTCAAAAATTTCAAAGTCCCACAAAGATTGATGATTTGATTTTTTCAAAAAAAATTTTTTTTAGATGACACTAAATCTCGACGTTTCATGCAATTTGAAGACGTTTGACATCAAAAAAAATTTATATTTCGGAAATCTCATGTACTTTCCCCTATGGTAATTTTTCAAGATCGAAAATTTTCAAACCTTAACCGCTGGGTAGCACCCCTTCCTTACCCATGTCCGATTTAGATCAAATTTTGCATGGGGACTTCGAGGTACTTAAACATTTGAACAATAGCGCTTAACTAAATTAGAGATGATCCTAAAATATTGGCACCTTTATATATTTACATTGGAGTGATAAAAAACAACGTGTTTTGTTGGTTACGTCACTTATACCATTATATCTCCGGAGCCAAAAGTCACAGCCATTTGATATTCGAACTTGATCAATGGCTCAATAGTAGCCTTCAAACGAGTCGAAGCGGTTTAGCCATCTTTGAGAAAATTGAGCGGTAAAAATATCTTCGAAAAGTGCACACACACAGACACGCACACGATCTCGTCGAACTGAGCAAAGCAAAGCAAAGTCTTGGCATTACATTCCTTTTACATTTTACATTAACAGAATTCGCAACCGATTCTTAGTGTACCTGGGACAACGTCGAACTGAGTCGAATGGTATATAACACTGTGGGTCTCCGAGGCTCCGTTCGAAAGTCAGGTTTTCCAGCAATTCTAATACCTTTCTATAGAGAAAGGCAAAAAGCAGAGAAATTTTTTTGTATCAATTGTATTAGCTTAACAAATCTGGGTATTTGTATTTAATAACATTTTAGCTTATACATAATTATCAATTCAACCATCGTTCAGAGGGTAGGATACATAATGACAGTTGCTTCCAACACGTAGTTGAAGGAAGTTGAAGGGTTCATCAAACTCTTCGATAGGTGTGAAGGTGGGTTTTGAAAATGGATGATGCTCTAAGCAAGCAATATGTCCATGAAATCGAATGGTAAAGCAAACTGCCATGCATTAGAAGTGGGTAAAAGCCCATCTGATTTGAAACAAATTTATGTCATTTTCAGAAAGGCATAAAAATCACTATCTTTTAAAATAATCACAAACAATTAAATGATAACTACACAACAACTTACAAGTACAAACAACTTATGACAAATTAAATTATAACGAATTATCTATAGTCAAACTATTGCAGATCGCTTGATTTATTCAATGAAGCGGAAGGAAGGCTCTCCAAACTCAAACAACTCTTCTACTGCAGAGAATGTATCAGTAGTATCAGCAATTGGCTCGTTGTATCCGAATACATCGAAAAATGAGGTCATAAAGCAGTTCAGGAGCATCAATCTCTCCGTTGATCAACGTAGCAATTATCAATACTTGGTGAGTTTTTCTACGTGTTAGTTGGAGGATATATAAACATACTTTGGAACTACTAGTCCCCGGTTTACGCTTCCAAAAGACCGATAATAGTGAAGCAAAGCTTCAAAAACGGAACTCACTTCGATTTCTCACGAATTATGATTCAAATTAAAGCTCTCATTATCTTAAAAGTTAGTGTGCAATTTCGGTTCGGAAATTATAGCGCAATAAGTGTCAAAACATTCAAACCGTTATTCAAAATGATGATGCAAAAGCGGTACGCGTCGGAACGTGCTAGTACAAAAAAAGAAAACACCACCGGCTTTGATTCGTTCGCAGCGTGCTTTGTTTAATTTCGTATAGTGTGCATGGTTGCCACATTTGAAACTATATATTTTGGTGAAAAATATGAAAATCTTTTATTCAACTTGTACTTATTTGTTGGTATTATCACAAAATCATGATATCATCGATACTTACCTTTCTCATATAGAAAGTTGATGAAATCACTTGAAAAATTGACTACGGTAAACTGGTGCAAAATGAAGAAAAATTCTTGATAACTTGACATAACTGTTTACAAATTGAAAAGGCTATGCAAGTTCATACCCAAAGAAAGATTCTTATTTCATTCAAATTTGAAAAAAAAATTGTCGACAGATTCTTCTAGTGATATTTTTGAAAATATAAGTAATGGACATCATTGCACCACTAGGTAGATAAAAAGTCGTGAATACGACTTAGTTTCCTATGGGGCGACATTAAAATTCTGTATACTGCTATTTTTATAGCCGTTAGGACCGCCCATTAGTGAAAAAGCTACAAACGAAATCAGGTAAAAACAAGCCTCTTAACAAAAATTAGATCAGTTTGGATTCTATCGCCAATGCGAGCAGATGTACACAGAAAGAAATAATTAAATTTACACGACATGTAAATCAATAGTAACATGGAATAGACATTTGTGTCGTTGTGTCGAATAGTAATTTGTGTCGTTTGCAAAGCTAGTTTTGCCTCCGACAAGAGCGATTACGTCACAGCTGCCAGTCATTTGCATTGGTAAAAAAGCAACGGTGGAGAGCATTACACAAAATCAGCCGTTCTAATGGCTCTAAAAGTTTTCTAAAGAACTATTAGGATTTGTTGTTCGCAAATCGAAAGGAAATATCCTCAGTGTAGTGCAAATTTAGACCTGTTTGATTTGATTTTTGCACTTTTCGCTGTGTGAAATTCACAGTAATGGAGATCAAGTGAAGCCTTCTTTGTTTTTGCGAAAAATGTGAAAAAGGGGAATGCTTGCATAATTCATACAATTGATCAACTAATTGATATTCGGAAGTGTTAAGGAACATGTCATTTGTTTTCGTATTCACGACATCCAGTTATGTCTCTGACATTACCCACCCGCCATTTTGTCTGTAGGATACTTCATTTCTGAATCAACAATTTTCAACTAATTTCCATTCCCACTTCTTTGTGATCCATTTAATTTTTTTGATCTTGTCATTCAAAATTTCTACACCTCAACCGAGACTTGCTTGCAAATCACTATTGTCAATCATTTATGGATTTCAAAATTTGTTATCCATGTTTTGTTTTGGAAGGCAAACTTCTTTCGTTTTCTGTAAACATACCTCTATAAACTTCCAATGCTTTATTTATTTTTCAAATCATACGAATTACTCGTTCTTATCGGTATAACACATTTGAAAAAATCTAAATTTATCGGAAGCCCTCTTCATAACGAAATACGAGTATGGGGACAGGTACAACGTGATGAGCAAACCGCTTAACTTAATTTTATTTTCTACACACATTTGAACTAGATGAGTTTGAAGACTGCAATTGTATTTTTGGCATTAAAAATGCCTTACTCTTCACTATACGGGGCCGAGGGCCAATTAAAAGTTTCAAAAATAGCCTCGTAACCTTTTTGCGTCATAATTTTGAACGTTAATAACTCAGTCATTTGTTGATGGATTGACATAATTTGACAACCAATCGATCCGGAAACTTTTAACTTAAACATGTATGACAACGTCGTTTCAGTATTTCAATAGCATACTATTGAAAAAATGGTTAGAGCTGACCTATGTTTTCATCCACCAATCCTAGCTGACCAAATTAACGTCATTTTCTTGGTCGGCATAGGAGGCTTTGCGTCATGCATAAAAACACCGCATCATTCTGCGTATTTCGAAGAAGAATCTATAAATATATGCTCCAAATCATTACTTGATTTCAGTTGATGTTTGACTGTGAATAAAACAAGTAGCTCGTCCAGTGAGGTGATGACTAGATTGTATATGCGTTCGCTCGTTGGATTGTCGCTTTTGCTAATTCTTCACTGTACGATGCTGGGTGTCAGTTGAAAAAATGCAAAAATAACCGCGTAACATTTTTCTATCATAACTTTGAACGCTTAGAACTCAGCCATTTGTTAATAAATTTATATAATTCAACTACCAATCGATTTAACCATTTAACTTAAAATTATGCGGTAACGTGATTTAAGCATTTCAATTGCATACCATTGAAATATTGGATTGAATTGACCTATGTTTTCAAGAGCCAATGACAGTCTCAGTGAATGATGTCAAGCTCTCGTCCGATTTGCGCAGTATGAACTATAGCAAAAAGGGAATCTGTAAATATGTGCCCGAATACATTTCTACTTTAGCTTACCCATGACTTATCTTGATTCTCCGGTAACTAGCAGGCTAACTTCGGGAATTATCGGCGATAGATTTTTCGAACCTAATTTGAAGCGCTTGTATATCGGTGATTTGTTGATGGATTTTTCTCATTAAACTTGATTTGAAAAAGTTTAAAAATGTTTTAATTTGTCAACGGGTAGTGTGCCTTCAGAAATCTCCATTTACATACGAACAACGCGGTGGCGCGTTCCTTAAGCCCTATTACTGAACTAAACAATAATCGTGTGACCTAATTGCATAGTTAGAAATTGATTTAAAATCTTATAGAAGGGATCCACACTAAGTGAAACAAAAACAATGCAATGCAATGCAAATCGTTATGCAGTATCTGTAGCTGTTGTCCCATCAGGAAACGCTTCAAAAGATTCGGAGCTTAGTACAAATAAGTTGCACAGACTCACATATGTTAAATTATCAGATGCAATAAAATTTAGTAGTAGAGATAAACTCAAGATAAGCTGATCGGCGATTTTACATGTATCATTTGAATCCTCACTAAACTCGGGTCACCGCCAGTTTCAGTTAAATTATCATTTACATTAAAATAACAAGTGTCTAATCATAAAATATATAAAATCTTCTCTAAGCGCTGTTCATAAAATGAATAAGTTTGTACGTTCTCTGTCTTGAAAATTATTCTGATATAAAATCGTTTCTTGTGTCCAGATTTATATCTTGAGGTTGTTCGTAATTAGTCTTTTAAGTAACTTTGAAATCATCATAATTGACTTTCATTTAAAGGAATTAGAATAAGTTTGTAATTTGTTGCTGTTTAGGACATCCACCATTATCCTTATTTTTGTATTTATTATGGATACCTCAGAATTATTTCATTTTTAATGTAATCTGCTCGGTCGTGTCCTGCATACAACCCTTTAATTTTTTTTTTAGATCTATCAGTGCCATTCCCCTGATGCCAAAACGTAATTGTAATATCAGCAAACAAAAAAAAATACAACTATACTATTTGAATGGTAAGAGAAACCCGAGTAGAGTGTGAGATTAAAAAGAAAACTCAATTTGATGTTGTGCTGTTCGTATATATCGATTATTTAATTTGCTATCGTTTTGGTCGTTTTAACGGTTAAAAGATCAAAATTGAAAGCAAAAAAAATTCTGTGTGACATCAAACTGGAAATAGTTTTGCTCTCAGTGAAAGCACATTGAAAACTTAATATGATGTGGATTTTCTCGAAATGACACGTCACAAGCATAATCTAAAAATAGAACAGCCAAAACAGGACCGGGATAGTATACATTTAGGCGATATTACTCGCAAGCAAGAAAAAAGATTTTATGCAATCTCCATATTAGTCGTAAGCAAGAAAAAAGATTTCATGCAATGTCCACACTACCGCGGAGAGAATTCGGTTTCGAACTTAGGTGTTTTGGAATGTGAATTTTTGGCGATTGCTATGGACTGTAAGCGCTAGCTATCAGGAGATGGAAAATGTTCGATTATATTACAAGCAGTGTTGTTTCACAAAGTTGTATGTAGGTAGTTTCTGTCAGTGCACACTGGTTGCGTCGCTTCCATCCCGCATCCACCGTGAATAGCAGTGTGGCTATTTGAGTACAGTATAAAAATGTTCTCTTTGTCCTTCTCATATCCAAAGCTGTAGCATTCAAACATTATAACATCAAATTGAGTTATCTACTTGATCGCATATAACTCGCACATGTAATCAATTTGAAATACGAATTTAGAGGCTCTGAAGACCGAACCTTTTACAGTGAAGTCTTCTACAACACAGGGAACGTGAATTAGGAATCCGGCAATAAGGTATCCCAGATCATTTGTTTTTTCGACTAATTGGGACAATGATCGATTATCTCGCTTCTGACCACAGTTATTATCAGTTATTATTAAAATTATAAAGATTTAGTTGTATGAAGGTCTAAGCATTTATAACTAGGAATGAGAGTTGTTTTGAAGAGAGTGTCTTCGACACAGTTTGTGGACTATTAGGAATATACAAATTAAACATATGTTTTCTTGGTGGCTCCTCTAAGCCACTAAATTATTATCAAGAATTAGCTCTAGGTTCTGAAATCTGAGACATTCAATGTTCGATGTTCGAACTTCGTAAACAATGAATTTTTCCATACTGTTGGATATAAAGTTATGGGTATTTTCAGAACGGGTTTGACGAGTCGATTATTTTCGCCATCCAGGTCCCCCATTTCTGGATGCATTGAAAATAATGGTCTAAAAATTTTGGAATGAACTTCGCGACGTCGTATGATTACAAATATCGAAACATTTTTTTAAAACTGAACGCAAAAATTGTTACAGGATCGGATACTTAACGTATCTAGAAGGAAATAGATGACGTCAAATATATTTCTTATATCAAATTCAGAAATAAGCTACTTCTACGGCAGACGATCAATGAGATGGGAATGCCAAAGCCACTATTCAGATTGACCTGCTTCATACAAACGTGGTACCAATGATCGCCAATTTATCTAATGCCTCCCAGGCATGTGGTTTGACACCAATATTCTCGTGGTTAAAAAAGAGCATTATTTGCGTAAAAGTTGAAAAAATGATGAAAAATCGTTTCTTCGCGGTTATGGTTGCGGTCAACTGCAGGATCTCTGCAGAATGTCAAAACATTTTTGTAAAAGGCAACATAGGATTGAAGGAATAATTCTTCCATTGAAACTTAACTTTATATTTTTGTGTTGGCATTTGAAATTTGCTCAATTTCAATGGATTCACTAAGTTGTTGATTTTATTATTTTCATTAATTTTTTGAGTTTCAAAAAACTTTTGCCTTTAAACAGCAAAATGATAACATAATGTGATATTATTTGAAAATTTGATGAGTCAATATCATATAAGGATTTCAATCTGATGTTGCTATCATAATCAAATATCAATTTGTTCTAATTTTGATGTGAGACTTTACTCGGGAAAGCATTATATCATAACTAGGTAAACGAAGATACGGGTTTTTCAGAATCATTTTTTTTTTCTGGGGAACATTCGAACCACATGAATAATTCTCAATATTAAATCACAAGTGACTGGCAGAATATTTCAGCAGAAAAAAATGAAGTAATGGTAGGTCAACACTAGTTTCTATTCCCAACAAAGTGAATTAAAAACTGACACCCATTTTCTGGCAACTCACGATTTTAATTGGCTCTACATTCTTTACATGATTTAACTCACCGTGTAGTCGTAAAATCAGCTCAATTCGTTAGCGAAGGCCCGGCCAAGCTGAGTAATGATGATGATGATGATCACGACGGTGGTGATAATGAAAAAGCTATTTCGATTCCCCACTCGACAATGGGCTACTCGACTCGACGAAAAGTGCCAACAAAAGGATGGAAAGTTAATTGAAAAATCAATCAAAATGGCACCCATCAAGATGGCGTACGGTTTCCCACCGAGCCTAGAGTCCTACTGGGCGGTCATGAGGCAATTAAGAAGGCGAAAAATAAAGCATCATTCGGTTTTGCCTCATGCATGACCTCTATTGCCGTCGATGTTTGACGGAAGAAAACAAAAGCCTATCTCGCTTCGGATGAGCCTTCGAGAGGCCCCAAACGAACTGGTCAATAAATAAGGAATGTAATTTTAAAGTCTGCTCACATGCATGCCTACGTGGGAGATTCAACATCCAAGTATGAAGGCGTCTGCTCAAGGCACTGTTCGATTGGAAAATCAACGGCGATTTTCATTAGCCACCGCCATAAACGGGGCTTGTGTTCGAAGAGAGAGAGAGAGACGTAGTGCAATGAAATTGCTTTTACCAAACCGCCACCGTCCACGCAATATCAAAAGCCCGCGATAGTAAGTTCTTTCAAGTGTGGAGAGAATGTCTTTCTTCTGATGTTGCTGATAGGAAATTACCTCAGCGAAGATTGTGTACACACGAGAAGAAAGGTGATAATTTATGTTAACCTGTAACCGTTTTATTTGTTCTTGTATTCGCACGAGTAGGAAGGTTTATTAGAAAATCGCATGCAAAGTCAAAGTTTTTCATCGGACGTAAGTCGAGCGGTGGTGAAAAATGCATTGTAACCGGAAAAGCCTAACTGCCTCCCTGAAAGCAACCGCAATCCCGTTTATTTTTGGTTTAGCTCACTTCACACCGCACCTATTGGTATTAAAATTACTTGACTTGACTGGGACACTCGAAATCATTGTCCTCCTAGAATCGAGGGAGTCATTCCACCTTCAGAGTGTTTAACAGTAAATTGCTACCTGATGGATTCAAATTTTTATTGGTTTAATAATTTCAGACAGGTTTCAAATGAGGTCTTGTACCTCAAAACGAAATCACCTTCACGACTCAGTTTTGACTGATGGAAAAGGTCAAATTTCGTATTCCTCCGTCTAAATCATTTTTTTTTTGCTGGCCTGTAATTAAAAAGAAATCAACCCTGTTCAGTTGGGTGGACCAACAGCGATTGCTAGCAAGGTGAATTTTCTCAAACTTGTACCGACAATCGAAGACAGAGAGAGAGAGAAAATAACAGAAACATAAATTCATAATTTCATCTACGCACGAAAACATCAAGTTCCGGCGGCCCGGGTTTGAGCGGCCGCAATTCAAATTTAGCCATTTGGCCTCGATTTCCATTCCGGTGGCGTCGGTTATGGCGGCGATTTGGCTTGCAGCCAACCAAGTCATTTACCGGGATGGGAAAAGGAAACGACCAAGCCGCCAATTATTCCTACATCACTTCAGCCGAAGAAGGCTACCATTATGTGTATTCGCGGCAGAGGCCCCGAATGCATTTAATTGAACAATAAAAATTATGAAAATAAATGCGAAAGAGTAATAGCGCAAAAATATGGCTTCATGATGTTGTCGTTACCGTCGAATCAGTGCTGGCAGGCTCAAAGGAGGCCCTAGGTGTACTCCCGCCAGTTCGCCAGTTGAAGCCGCCATTTTAGGTGAAGTTATGCCTTTTCTATTTGTAGTGGAAAATATTTTATATTGAAAAATAAAAACAAGCATATCTGTGAAGTTGTTTAAATTTTTGACGTCTAGCGGCAAAAAAAAAACAATTTATATTCATAACTATCATTTTGTTTCGTCATTCATACGGAAGTAAATTAATCTTTAAAAGACGATAATCTTTAAAAGGAATAAATTTAATTTTAAGTAAATGCTGTCCGAAATATGTTTAGCAATTTATGATATTTATGATAAAGCTTGCTTCATTTAGAATAGGAACAAACTTTTGCTCATATTGTGGCGCTCCTGGTGGACGGATTTTGAAGTTCTTGGCGCCCACGTATCGGGAGTTTTGTCAGCTTCACATATGATTTTTGACATTCCGCAAAACGACTGTACTTTGTAAACAATCAACATGGAAGCCGAAAGAAGGGAAAATTGTGCACAGTTATTTGGAAAATCCATTGTGGTCTGCATCTAGGCTAGCTAAACAGCTGAAATTACCCAGAAATACCGTATGGCGCGTTATCAAACGGTATAAGGAAACATTAACGACGATTCGGAAGCCTCAAGCCAATCGTCGGAGTGGAACTGTCGACCGGAAACTGCGTGGAAAGATTTTGAAGACGATTAAGAGGAATCCTAATCTGTCGGACCGTGATTTGGCCAAAAAATTCGGTTCTGCCCATAGTATCGTGAGGAGAACTCGATTCCGGGAAGGAATCAAGTCGTATAGAGCTAGCAAACAGCCAAATCGGACCATAAAACAGAATAGTGTGGTCAAAATTCGTGCTCGGAAACTATATGACCAGGTGCTGACCAAGTTCAACGGGTGTCTTCTGATGGACGATGAAACCTGTGTCAGGGCTGACTTCGGTCAAATCCCAGGTCAAAAATTTTACTTGGCAACGGCTCGAGGGGATGTTCCAGCCAAATTGAAATTTATTTTTGCCAACAAATTTGCAAGAAAATTTATGATTTGGCAGGGCATTTGCAGCTGTGACAGAAAAAAGAAAGTTTTCGTAACAAATAAGACATCGGAACTATGCCAAAAAGAGTGTTTCCAAAAATCATGAAGAGGAGAATCAAGGCAAAGGGAAAGGTTGTCAAAGACATCAATCAGATGACGACCTGGTAGAATAAGCTAGCTAAAACGATGGACGAAGAAGGTGTGTACCGCCTAATGGGCCGAGTTACAGGAAAAATTCGAGAAATCCTTCGAAACCGTGACGAATAATTTTATCCGTATTTTTTCTTAAAAATATGAAGAGAACGCTACATTTGTATAAAAAAGATCCTGAACACACAGACAATTGTCTTTGTTCCAATTCTATCTGAAGCAAGCTTTATATGAAATTTAAGGTCCAATGAATCTACCCTAACGATCTGTTTACGATGTTTTCGTCTATTGAGTGTGTATAGAAAACGTCAATCCAATTATTACTCAGACGTTGGCCACCCGACCTGTTGTTGATAAGAACTAAAAAAGACTAGCTCTTCAAAAAGAAATCATGCAATAATTTTTATTTTATTTACTGCTACTCATAGTGTTTCGATAAAAAATTGTTCAAGCAAAAATGTGTGTAAGTCGTTCAAATCTTTTATTAAAAATAATAAATCATGCTTTTTTCAAGCTCCGTTCATACAAATGGAAGAAACAATTATTTATCCAAGCTTCCAAGCTCCCGGGGCACTTTCCGCAACGCAGAACACCAGTTTACCTAGAATTGCATTTCTCAACAGTTTCTCGCATCTTCCTAAGGTTTCGCTATTGCCTTTTCGAAATGGTAAGATGCCAAATTCGACCAAAATAGAATGGGGCTATTGTGTTGAATGAGAAAAAATAACAGAAATTTTTTAAGGATTACTGCATATTAGCCTCCAGATTAAAGGTCCCGTGCAAAATGTTGATGTCTTCAAGTCAAGGTTATAGATTATAGGTCGTTGATCTTGTTCTGAACAAAAAATAATGTTGTATATTATTTCTTGGAAAAAATATTTATAAATTTTGCAATGTTAACCTTGGGCCAAAAATATTAAACTGCGCATTCTAGAATGTTGATGTAAAGCCAACGTTTTGAATATATGATGTACGAAAAATCATTAAAAACCCACATATTCTTCAAAAATTCCCAAAATGGACGCTTGTCGTTCTGGGAAGAAACATCAATCTATGCCACCAGTGACGGTGATGATTTCCGACTTCAAAGCATTCCGTACTGAGCTTTCTACTTTTCTCCCGGAAGTAAAAGTCTCATTTCAAATCGGACGAAGAGGAGAATGTCGAGTCTTGGTGGATGGATTGGAAGATTACGAACGTCTTATTCGATATTTGTCCGAGAAACTTCATAAATTTTATTCACATGATATAAAATTAGACAGACCCTTCAAGGCTGTCTTGAAAGGATTATCAAATGATCAAAGTATTGATGAAATTAAAAATGAATTAAAAGAATTGCTTGGTTTTGCCCCTTCCCAAGTAATACTTATGAAAAAAAGAGCGAATGGTACTTCTAAACCACGCTCTGGAATTTCCCATGAACTTTACCTAATACACTTCAATCGAAGTGATGTAAACAATTTGAAAACTTTAGAAAAAGTACGTTTCATTTCCCACATTAAAATACAATGGGAACATTATAAACGGCATAATCGTATTGCAAACTTAACGCAATGTCGTCGTTGCCAAGGCTTCGGTCATGGAACCAAAAATTGTCATATGGATATACGGTGTTTGAATTGTGGTAAATCGCATTCGAAAGACGTTTGTCCAATGAATGAAACCACTGATAAATTTTCATGTTCAAATTGCAATGGAAATCATAAATCCAATTATTTGAAATGTCCTGTCAGGGAAAAAATTTAAAACGCTCGTTCGCTTCGACAACAAGTCAAATCAACGACCTTAAATTTACAGAACATACCTGGTAATCAAAAAACCGTTACAAATGCCACGCCTAATTCTTTTAAGGCACTGATTTCTTCGAAACAAAAAACAGGTACGCCTGTCAATTCGTCTTCTAACGAAAACAATTTATTGACAGGTAGATCGACCTCGTCATCATCTTCTTCTAATGTCAGTTATGCTGGTATATTAGGTAGAAATCTATCACCTATTTCTTCTAATGTAAATAATCAAAACACAGGACCGCCTTGCAGTTCTTCTTTTAACGAAAACAATTTATTAATAGGTAGACCGGCCAAATCATCTTCTTCTAATGGCAGTCTACCTACAAATATTCCTTCAATGCCATTCGCTTCTTTAAATGAAGTCGATTTAGGCGATATAACTGAAAATAAAATGATCTACCTACAAGATCAACTTTTTCAAATGATCATCCAAATGAATTCGACTTCATCACTTTTTGAAGCATTTCAAATCGGATGGAAATTTGCAAATAATATTATAATGAATTTAAAATTTAACAGTGATGTTAAATAATTATTTGAATATTTTAAATTGGAACGCTCGATCTTTGAAATCGAGTGAAGATGAATTTTATAATTTTCTCAAAGTTCACAAAATTCATATTGCCATTGTGACAGAAACTTTTCTTAAACCAAATGTAAAATTGAAAAGTAATCCACATTATGTGGTTCATCGATTTGACAGGTTTACTGGAATGGGTGGTGGAGTTGCCATTTTTGTCCAACGGCAAATTAAACATCGAATTTTACCTTCTTTCAATACTAAAGTTATTGAAAGCTTGGGAATCGAAGTTGAAACCATTCATGGAATTTATTTCATCGCTGGAGCATATTTGCCATTCCAATGCACCGGCGAACAATTAAATTTCTTTAAAGGCGATTTGCAAAAACTTACAAGATATCGATCGAAATTTTTCGTAATAGGGGACTTAAATGCTAAGCATGTCCAGTGGAATTGTAGGCAAAATAACAGTAATGGTAAAATACTTCATAATCAACTCTCAGCTGGTTACTTCACAGTTCTTCATCCCAGTAATCCTACTTGTTTCTCTTCCGTGAAAAACCCGTCTACAATTGATCTGGTTCTAACAGATCAAAGTCACATTTGTAGTGAACCGATTACACATGCTGACTTTGACTCAGATCATCTTCCTGTAACATTCAGACTTTCCAACGAAGCTATAATTAATCCAATTAGTTCTATTTTCAACTATCATAGAGCTAATTGGTTGGATTACAGATCTCACATTGAAAATCATGTGGATCATGAAACTATTTTAGAAAATTCTGCGGACATCGACACAGCAATTGATAATTTGAATCATTATATTATCGAAGCTAGAAATCTTTCAGTTCCCAAAGCTCAAACTAAATTAAATTCTCCTATCATCGATGACAATCTTCAACTGCTCATTCGGTTGAAGAATGTTCGTCGACGACAATATCAACGTTCTCGTGATCCTGCTATGAAAAACATAGTTAAGGATTTACAAAGAGAAATTAAACATAGATTTACTCTTTTGCGAAATGAAAATTTCGCTAAAGAAGTTGAACAAATTAAACCATATTCTAAACCTTTCTGGAAACTTTCCAAGGTTCTTAAGAAACCTCAGAAACCAATTCCTGCTCTCAAGGAAGGAAATCAAATACTTCTTACAAATGGTGAAAAAGCTCAAAAACTAGCTCAGCAGTTCGAGAGTGTCCACAATTTTAATTTAAACGTTGTGAGTCCTATTGAAAATGAAGTCTCACTGAAATATGATCATATTTCAACCCAAGTGCTATCACACGATGACATTATTGAGACGAATTTTGATGAAATTAAATCAATTATTAGGAAACTCAAAAACATGAAGGCTCCTGGTAATGATGGAATTTTTAATATTCTTATTAAAAATCTTCCCGATGTTGCCTTGAGACTCCTGGTTAAAATTTTCAACAAGTGTTTTTCATTAGCTTACTTCCCAAAAAGATGGAAAAACGCTAAAGTAATTCCTATCCTAAAACCTGATAAAAACCCAGCAGAAACATCAAGTTATCGCCCAATTAGCTTACTTTCTTCTATCAGTAAACTTTTTGAAAAAATTATCTTGTTGAGAATGATGTCTCATATAAATGAGAATTCAATTTTTTTACCAGAGCAGTTTGGATTTCGTCATGAACATTCAACTACTCATCAACTTGTCAGAGTAACGAACATGATAAAAGCAAATAAATCTTCTGGGTTATCCACTGGAGTTGCTCTTCTAGACATAGAAAAAGCATTCGACAGTGTTTGGCACAAAGGTTTAATAGCAAAAATGTCTGATTTCCAGTTTCCTATTTATTTGATCAAAATGATTCAAAATTATTTAACTGATCGTACTCTTCAGGTTAGCTATCAGAATTGTAAATCTGAATTGCTACCCGTACAAGCCGGTGTTCCGCAGGGTTCGTAGCGCAATCTTGTATAATATTTTCACTTCTGATCTTCCAAATCTACCCGTTGGTTGTCAGAAATCGTTATTCTGTGACGACACAAGTCTGTTAGCCACAGGTAGAAATCTAAGAGTGATCTGCAGTCGCCTACAAAGAAGTTTAAATATTTTCAGTGATTATCCGTCAAAATGGAAAATTAAACCAAATGCAGCAAAAACGCAATTAATTATCTTTCCTCACAAGCCAAGAGCTTCGTTTCTTAAACCAAACAATAATCACATTCTCAAATTGAATGGCTTGGAATTGACATGGTCTGATCAAGCTAAATACTTAGGTTTAACGTATGACAAAAAACTCACTTTCAAGGATCACATTGAAGGAATCCAGGCAAAGTGTAATAAATATATTAAATGTTTATATCCTCTTATAAACAGAAATTCTAAGCTCTGTCTAAAAAACAAATTGTTAATTTATAAACAAATTTTCAGACCAGCCATGCTTTATGCGGTACCAATTTGGTCAAGCTGTTGTTCCACCAGGAAGAAAACGCTTCAAAGGATTCAGAATAAAATTCTGAAAATGATTCTGAAGCGTCCTCCCTGGTTTAGTACAAATGAGTTACACAGACTCACAAATATAGAACCATTAGATGTAATGTCACATAATATTATAAGCAAATTCCGACAAAAATCGATGCAATCTTCAATTGAATCGATTCGCTCTCTGTATTAGTTAGTAAGTTAGTATATAAGTTCCTTTTCCCCATTACACAATACAAGTAGGTTTAGAATTTTCCCTACACAAAAATCTCAGAATTGCGGAAGCAAATGATGTCTTCATGGTAATAACCAAATCATATATATATAACAGGGCTGAAAAGTCACCACTTGTGGCTGAACACCCAATTTAAATCTTAATAATTTAATTTTAACTCATATTCCAATAAATAGTTATTAAAAAAAAAAAAAAAATTAAAAACCCACACTATTCATTTTACTCAATCACAAGCGCAGTCAGTTTTTTGGTCGCTAAAGTTATATATAAACAGGTTCTTGTAAGATCTTACACCTGAAGAAAAGCACTCAGAATAAATTGATAAGAATGGTGCTGCTATCAGCTGATAACTTTGATGGTGTGATACTATTATTCCATTATACTATGGGACACTAGTCGTCAAATGGTGAGATAACTAAGTCCTCACAAGTTCCTATCTCATGCCTCCCCGAGCGTCTATGATGACATTTGATCAATAGAACGGCGTCGACTGGGTGCTATCGCCTTCTGCGTTAGTAGCAGAATGAGATTGTGCGAAATGGCTTGTAGGTTTAAGCCCATCCTGAAGTGCAATATTTATCATAGTAGGTATATTGCAACATGTGGTTCTGTTGTTTGTTGAATTATTTGTTATATATTCAATTGAATTATATTACATTGTATTATGTATTGTTATTATGATTATTATTATTATTATTATTATTATTATGATTATTACTATTATTATTGTTATAATTATTATTATTATTATTATTATTATTATTATTAAAAAATAAATATTATATTTCCTGCAGTACTGCGACGAAAGAAGAGCATAACTTACACTGCGACATCAACTGTTATATGTTGTATCATAGCATATTATCGTCTCATATTATAGTATATTGTTAGAATATATTGTATTATATTACTTTCTGTTATATTATATTTGATTGTGGAATGTTATATTATATTGTGCTATATTATATTATGTTATGTAGTATAATACTCATACTTGATAGAACACATTGGATGACAAATTTAAAATTAGAACACTTAGGAAACGCGTTGTACGATAAGCAAATTATTCTAAATGGCTCATGCCTTCTGTATAATGCATTCAGTTTTCAAAATAACGATGATTCGTACAATTAGAACCCATAAACACTTTCACTACAAAAAAGCTTGAGAATGAGTTCTTTTACCTTGCGTGCGATGTGTCGTAAACACTAACGATCTTAACAGTCATTCTCAACTAAACTGAGTGGGAAGACATGGGTATTGGATGAAGATCTATGCACGCAGCTACAGAATCAAAGGGAAAGAATTCACAGAGATGAATATGGATCAAATTAGAGAACGTGTGCCATGGTGAAGAAATTCATTTCATCGGCGTAAATCATGGTACTACTAGAGCTATATCATTCAAATGGGTATAAAATACTGTCCTGCTCGATATGATGAAGAGTTGAAGAGATTAGTAAATTCGACTAGTTATTCAACGCTACGAAATTCTCGATGATATCAATGGTGACGCTGACATCATACGCCACAACTGAGCGGAAGAGACGTTGTCGTGTAATTTACGACAGGGATTCAAGATCTGAAGACTGAATAATCATTTTATGGAACGACAGTCAATACTCCCGTGAATTGTTGAATAAATGATTTTAGTTAACTTTCAAACTTTAAATTAACTCTCATAATCGTTTTCTTACAGACAATCTGTTCCCTTTTTTAAATTTTTCTCAAAAAACAAATGATAGTGCTTTTTAAGCTCACATCAGAAACCCTGTTAATTGCGAAAACCGTGTAAATAAAAACCGTGTTAATTCCGGAATCCGTGTATAAAAAAACCGTGCGAAAAAAACCGTGTAAAAAGAAACCTTAGTGTACACTCATGTGATGCAGCCGGTACTACACCTGCTGATTCCAACGAATTTATATGTTCAGTGCAACCAGTTTATCAAAGACGCGATTTTAATTTAATTTTAAACATTCTATTTTTACCTTTCTCTATAGAAAGGTATTAGAATTGCTGGAAAACCGACTTTCGAACGGAGCATCGGAGACCCATAGTGTTATATATCATTCGACTCAGTTCGACGAGATCGGAAAATGTCTCTGTGTGTATGTGTGTGCACTTTTCGAAGATATTTTTACCGCTCAATTTTCTCAGAGATGGCTGAACCTATTTTAACAAACTAAGACTCGTTTGAAAGCTACTATTGGGCTATTGATCAAGTTCAAAGATCAAATGGCTGTGACCTTTGGTTCCGGAGATATGATGGTATAAGCAGTGTTGGTGATTGCCGAAAATTTTACAGAAGCTGCTATATTGCTATCTATATTGTATACAACATTTCAATCCGGTAGAAGATGCTACAAGAACTCGAGTCTCTCAATGCATGAACCTTGAGAGAATTTTGCTACATTTCTTCGCTCCACTTCATACTTTGAGTATTTCACGCCCTTAAAAAAATTACAGTCTGATAATGATCGTTGCAGTGTGGAATTTCCCAAGAGAGAATCGCAAGTTGACAATTATCGCAGAAAATCGAATCGATGATTCAACTTGATGATTCTCATACTAGGTTGCAATATTTCAAAACCCTTGTGTGGAGAATTCACAGACATTTTCATAGACACAACTTATACAAAGGTTATATGTACATTCTAAAAGCGGTAATAGTAAAATGATTCTATCGCAATTATCAAATGCCTGTATAGAATCGGATCGCGAAACGAGAATAAGCGACCGTTTGTTGCTTCAGAGAGGATCCCCACAGCAGCATGCTAACCTTTGATTCTCAGAAATGTCATCGAGAGAAATTCGCTCTCGCACTGGTGTCGATTTTATGTAAAATGAGCCATGCCAGGGTTTTGTTGTTGCGATGATTTCAGTTTCTCTTTGATGGCACTGATTCAATCGTTGAAGAGTTGCCAGTGAACGTTATTTGATACGATAAAACCCATCCTTGGGTATAAGTGATGTAACCGACAAAACACTTTGTTTTTGATCGCTCTAATGTATATAAGGGTGCCAATATTTTGGGATCACCTCTAATTTAGTTAAGCGCTATTGTTCAAAAGTTTAAATACCTCGAAAAAAGTCCCCATGCAAAATGTGAGCTAAATCGGACATAGGTAATGGGGTGCTACTTGAAAAATTTCGATCTTGAAAAATTAGCAGGAGTACATGAGATTTCCGAAATTTAAATTTTTTTATGTCAAACGCCTTGAAATTGCATGAAATGTCAAGATTTAGTGTTATCTCAAAAAAAAATTTTTTTTGATTGATTTTCTGGAACTTTGAGAAGTCCCAGAAAGTCCATTTTCCGAAATTTTTTTTTTTCAAGATGACACTAAATCTCGACGTTTCATGCAATTCTAAGACATCAACAGATTTTTTTCGGGTTCGGAAATTTCATGTAATCATTGTTTCTAAGTGCCAAAAAGACTGTGAAGAGCTTTTTTTCATGACATTTTGCCTTTTTTTCGTTTTTGGCAACATAATCGTTCGAGTATGAAATGTAAATTAGATGATGGCCGCATTTTCAAGTTGAATGTAATTCTATAATTATTTTGATTTAAACTAAATAATAAATAAATAAATGCTGGAAGAACATAACACTTATATATGTACTATTCGACTCAGTTCGTCGAGATCAGCAAATGCGTGTGTAACAAATAATTTCACTCAATTTTCTCGGAGATGGTTGAACCGTTTTCTAAAAACTCAGATTCATATGAAAAGAAGTTGTGGTCAATTTGGTGGATTCATGTCTTTTGGGACGAAAGTGACATTTTTGGTAGTACTACCGTTGATTTCGAGTAGTGGCAAGAAGCAAGATCTCACTTTTTCATTCCTAGTGCAATCAGGCTTAGCAAACTGCTCTATCATTTTAGTAATCACTTCATCCAACTCTGCTGCTATCGTTTGGAGTAATTCTGGATCTTCTTCATCCGCCGGGAACCCGAATATTGGCTTTTTCATACCTCTTGAAATATCCAAATGTTTTTCTCGAGGATAATCAACATTCCGGGTTTTCTTCGTTGATATCGGAGATACGTTAATTCCTGCGATGCCCTTGTTGAAGAGTTCAATGTTATGTGCTCTTGAATACTCCGCTGCGACTGATGCTTCAGAAGATGCTGAGTTGATTGAAGCTGCTGAATGTACTTCCTCTAAATCGTATCGTATGTGGATGGTTCTGGTTCCGTTTTTGACTGCCCTTCTGTTTCCGACGTATGACTTTCCTTATAAGGCCGCCTACGACAGCGATCACAAATGCTTAACGTGGTATTCAATTTAACCTTACACTTTTAAGCTTCTAATTTTAAAATTATGATTTCTGTTAATTGGAAAAATTAGAGTGCCCAATCGATTCCCTACAACTTCTTCCTGAACGCCATTTTTGTACAATTAACGGTTTCCGAGTTACAACGATTTGAAAAAGGCAATTTTTGTGAAATGCAAAAATACATACGCCCTTTTTAAAAATCAGTCGTGAGTCGGATTGACCTCTCCATAATTTCAAAACTTATGGTTTGCCATACTGAAGCCATGTGCAAAGTTTCATCCAAATCGGAGAGGGTCGATTCTGATTTTGTCACTTTTTGCTACATTTTGCCTTTCTCATATAGAAAGGTTATGCAATCACTTGAAAAACCGACTAGTGAAAATTGGCCAAGTGTCATATACCATTCGACTCAGTTCATCGAACTGAACAATATCTCTGTGTGTGTGTGTGTGTATGTGTCAAATAATCTCACTAGGTTTTCTCGGAGATGGCTGAACCGATTTTGACAAATTTTATCCGGATCCGACTTCCGCTTCCGGAGTTATAGGGTAAAGTGTATTCAATATTGTACACCGTCACTTAAACCGGCGAAACAAAATACGTAAAAAATTTCTAAACTAGTCTCAAACAACACAAATCGATAGTCATTATCAGTAGGCAACTAAACAAACCGATTCCGGCTATCCTGGTATCCGGTTCCGGAAGTACCGGAAATAGTGGTCATATATACCAAAATGGATCTTACTCACTTTTCTCAGAGATGGCTGAACCGATTTTCCCAAACTTATATTCAAATGAAAGGTCTTGAGGTCCCATAAAAAAATCCTGAATATTGTTTGGATTCGACTTCCGGTTCGAAAGTTATGGGGTAAGAAGTGCAAAAAAAAAGAAAATATGTGTTCTAACTTTTCGCATAGATGGCGCGACCGATTTTTACAAACTTAGGTTCAAATGAAAGGTCCAGTGGTCCCATGCGTAATTCCTAAATTTCATGCGGATCCGACTTCCGGATCCGGAAATATAGGTTGAAGTGTGTTAAAAATTGTATACCATCACTAAAAATACCACAGTATTATAGACGATAGTATGATTGATATGAGAAAAGCATCATTACACTACTAGGTGGATTAAAACAAGTTTTTTAGCTGAAATTGATTGCGTCCATTACCAAAGAGCTCTTGGGGGAGAAAAAAAATCGCTCTACTTTAGTGATCCTCAGTTTATCTCACAGTTAAACTGTAAATACGCTCATCCTAACAGTTCCCAGACAGGCTATTTAAATCATATTTCTATTGAGTAAGAAGATATTTGGGCTAGGTTAATAAAATTACGCTTATCATTCCATTAGAACAAATTATTTGCTAACGAATCACCGAAGAGACGCGGACAAATTAAACTCACCACCATCTAGACGGCTTACAATTTAAAAAAGTTTAGGAAAGAGTTTCGAAGATTTCTGTTGCATAATACTACTACATTTGAATTTAAGTTAGTGAAAAGTGAACTCCATTTTATTACATTTGATTACTATTGTCGGTACTCCTGGAGCCGAAAGCTGGATATCGGCATAGTGACATTCGGTTCATCCAATTCAATTTTAGAAAAAAATGAACCGGTAGTCGGACTTGGATACAATTTAGCAAACCATTTATACGACTAACAATCGTTTATTTGATTACAGACTCTCATGGTTGGCCAAAAAAGAGAAACTCATTAGACAACCCAAAAATAATTATCCAAGATGAACAAAAAGAAAAGTGCACCATGATTAAACTGAATCATTGAATCGTTTATTCATAAAATATAAATATTGTTATTAATTATTATTGAAGCGTGGTTGATTTTTTAAGTAGTTGAAGCAAGAAGCAAACTGCTATTCGTAGAATGTACATTAATAAAAAATGTACTAGTGTACACCAATGAAGGGACATGAAATGTCGCGTCCTTTCTAACATGGATTGAATTACAAAAATAAACCGAAAAAATTTTCCCTCATTGCAAAGAAATCTGACAGCACTGCGTCCCTCCGACCATCCTACACGGTGAGAAGGTAAATCGAGTGCCTTCTTAGTTTAACCGGAGGTGCTAGAGACTGCGTCGATCATGGCCAAGTCGTTACCCATACACGGTAAGAAGAAGATTCTCATATCTGTAAACACAATTTATCTCCAAAATGAGAAAGTTCGAGTTACTCGTCGTTAGCTTTGAAATGGTTCCGTTGAAAACTACAACTTTTATCCGAATGTTGTAATAAATTATTAAATTTCATATGGTTGATTCCCCAAAAAATCCGAACCAATTTATTTGCGTGTAAAAGTGACTGTGATTGCGTTGGTTGCCTGCTGATGGCTTCACGAAGCCCGCCAGAGCCTTTCTTTGACTAGCAAAGCGGGAACAAAAAGAAAAGGAGGTGTTATAGCCTCTGATTGCTGGGTTCGTGGTCGAACCTGAAATCGGTTCGGTTGATTGGCGGTGGATAAGAAGTGCGAATTAGTATTATTAGCATTGCGAGCGAATGGCGATAGGCACAGCGCACGGGAATGAATTTGTAGTTCAGGCAAATCAAAGGGGCCCAACTGTCCGCAGTCGAGGGATCATGGGAAGCGTAGGTTAATGATGCGCAAGTGAAGGTGTACTCGCGAAGTCTTCAAAAGAGTCAGTTATTAAGGAGGGTAAAAATAGTTTTTATTCCACAGACTGCACTTACACAAACTCCTAGTGATTTTCTTTCAATCTGGTGCTGTTTCAGATTAACTGAAAATATATGGTCTGGTAAACGTTTCTTAATCGAAATTCGATCATTTTTTCAACTAAGGAAATAATTCTTTTCGATTAGTAAAATGTGGTGCTCTGAACAATGTGCGCCTTGACTACTTCGAACGCTTTGGATAATGATCTATTATTTTGTTCACAGTTTGTATGTGTTTTGACTCAAGGACTTTCACTTCTATCAGATGTTCGACAGTGCGTTCGACGATATCGGTACTATTTCTAAACCAGACACGCTTCAGTACAACACATAACTTAAAAGTGACTTTCGAGAAATGATGCAACTTCCTTTTTTCTGGAAAGTTGATTTCTCAACATTCGCACTATCACTTAATCGTGCTTTCTGGTGGTCACTTTCGTTTCCCAATATTAAGGACTCAGTACGATAAGGACGTAAGATTTTGAATGTTTTCCCGCTTCAAATCATATTTTCTTTGAGGGAGCCACGTGGTCGATTCCAAATCTATACGTGGCCCACTGTCTTTAGGTCTTAAGGAAAGTCATAAACTTTTCGTTTGTCTTTTTGTACATTTTCATCAGCTTTTCTCTTTTTAGCTCTTATATAAAGAGTGTATCGAAAAGTAATTAGCAACATTGATTATTGTATAAAAAAGCGAAAAAAAACATATTTTGACATCAGTTTTCGATATATTGTAGAAAAATTACATTTTTATGCATTTCACTGATTATATTGAAGAAAATCCTAGTTTCTGTGAAACGCTCGCACTTTGGACTTGACATTCTTCATTAAATTCTGCACAGTTACTTTTGTGACTTTCCTGGTGGCAGCTGTCCAGTTTTTTTTTGAACTCCTGCATGTTTTGGAACACTGTACCTTCCTTCCGAAAGTGCCGCTTGACAATTGCCCAATACCTTTCAATTGGCCAAAGATCCGGGCAGTTCGGTGGGTTGATGTCCTTTTCCACGAATTGTACATTATTTTTTGACAACCACTGTAGAACGGAGTTGGCTTAGTGGGCTGAAGCCAAATGCGACCAGAAGTGAGGAGGAGCCTTATGCTTTCTGTACAGTGGCAGCATTCTCTTCTTCAAACATTCTTCCTCGTACACCTTGGCATTAATTGTGCCCTTCGTGATGAAAATCGACGACCGCAAACCACAGGTACAAATTGCTTGCCAGACCAACACCTTCTGCCCAAACTTTTCCATCGCCACCGTGGTATCAGCGTCCTCCAGGTCCTGGTACACCGATTTCGTATAATATTGCGGTCGGGCAGCGCTCGAGAGTCTTCCTTGGCGTTGGTTTCGTCGTCGATCAGGATGCATCCGTCTTTATTCTGTAGAATCCGGTTATACAGTTTTCGCGCTCTTGTTTTGGCCTGAACTTGCTGTACCAGGGACTTTTTCGACACCTGCTGTTTCTTGTACGTTTTCAGGTAGTTCTAAACTTTGATCCGTTGAATCTTCCGGATGCTGGTGTTGAACTGCTTGGCCAAATTCCGCGTCGACGCCGATGGGTTTTTCCTGATGTACACAACCACTTTTAAGTCCCGGCCGGGCTGGCTGGGACCCGTTTTCCTACCGGATCGGGGCCAATCCTTCATGGAAAGAATCTTACCGAACTTCTCGATAATATTTTTACGATTTATTTAAATTTTTCCAAAATTTATGTAGTGTCCCAAAATCATCGGATTCTTTTACCTTTTCTTCAGGTGTTCAAACTGAAAATAAAAAACTACAAAGATCAGCCCCATGGGGTTGGTCTACAATCAATCAATCGTCACACTTTTGAATCCGCAATTGCACGAGAGTCTGCTTAAATTGATCTTTATTGGGAAACAACACCGAACATGCTTTGTCTTGATTTGTATTTATTTTATAGCCGACGGAATTACACCAATATCCCCAATGTATACAATTATATCTTTGTACAAATTTGCGATACAGATTTCGATATTTAAGCTTCTCGTCGTCAAGCTTGTGTTCAAGTTTTGTATGCAAGCAGTTATTTTTATAGCGTCAAGTTTCTCTACCATTCTGCGATTTCGGTTGAAGCGATAAAATTTTTCTCATTATCAATCGAGTTCATCTTATATAAATTAGAAATTAATCGTAAGCACTCAAAATTTACCCTACTGTAATTGTCAATTTCTCAGGCGAAACAACATAACATGGTATTTCATCCGAGCTTGCATAGCAAAAGATCAGAGCATACCAATTAAAACTTCAAATCGTTTTATGGTACTTTTTGTCTTGCTGTCTAGCAACAACCTACCTCTAGCATGCTACGCCCAGGACTGAAACGTTAGCTATAATTTCGCTTCTATCTACAGATTCCAACAGCTTCTCTTTTGCATCGATTGACCAATCAGAGCGATGCTTTCCCTTTGATATATTGCTTACTCCTTCAAAACCGTCGTCTGTAGCAGAGAAATCCGGTATACCGGAGATTTTTAGCAGACAAAATAATAATATATAATTGAAAATACGTGGCTTGATACATTCAAATCGAAACTTAGAAATATTTCCAATCAAATAATGAAATAATATTAACAATTGATACAAAATACAAAATAAACTGAGCTGTAAGTGTTTAAAACCTGACCACATATCTACGTGTATTTTTACTTGAGTTTCTGAGTTGCACCTCTATATAGAAGATAAAGATCATCAGTTCCACATCAAAAAAAGTACGGCTGTGTAACGTCAGAGACATAACTGGATGTCGTGAATACGAATAAAACTGACAAACCGCAACACATCTGCTCGCAGTGCCAAATGATGGCAAACTGAATCAATGATTCTTAAGTGGCTTTTTTACGTGATTTGGTTTATAGCTTTTTCACAAATGAGCGGTTCCTACGGCCACACTTATAGGCAGTGTTGGTGATTGCCGAAAATTTGACAGAAGCTGCTATATTGCTATCTATATTGTATACAACATTTTCAGTCCGGTAGAAGATGCTACAAGAACTCGAGTCTCTCAATGCATGAACCGTAAGAGAATTTTGCTACATTTTTTCGGTCCACTTCATACTCTGAGTATTTCACGCCATTAAAATAAAATTACAGTCTGATAATGATCGTTGCTGTGTGGAATTTCCCAAGAGAGAATCGCAAGTTGACAATTATCGCTGAAAATCGAATCGATGATTCGACTTGATGATTCTCATACTAGGTTGCAATAATTCAAAACCCTTGTGTGGAGAATTTTCATAGACACAACTTATACAAAGGTTAAATGCACATAGTTAGAATAAGCGGCAATAGTGAAATGATTCTATCGCAATTATCCACTGCCTGTATAGAATCGAATCGCGAAACGAGAATAAGCGACCGTTTGTTGCTTCAGAGAGGATCCCCATAGCAGCGTGCTAACCTTCGATTTTCAGAAATGTCATCGAGAGAAATTCGCTCTCGCACTGGTGTCGATTCTATGGTTAATGAGCCATGCCGGGTTTTTGTTGTTGCGATGATTTCCGTTTCTCTTTGATGGCACTGAATCAATCAATCACTGAGTTGCCAGTGAACGTTCTTTGATACGATAAAAGCCATCCTTGCACAATTTTGACGTTGATATTTAATATTTCATTGAATGAAACTATCAAGATATTGTACAGAATTCATTTCTGCCTTTTAGAAGAATAAGTTCGAAACGTTTTGCTAGAACGATTTTCGCACAGCGAAAAGTGCATGAAGCAAATCAAATTACTTTGGATTTTGACATATGTACTTGACTACCTCAAAATCGTCGTCCTTGCGCGAAAATCCCAAGCGATAGTAAAGAGTTTTCCGCGTTGTTTTCAAATTTGGAGAAAACTTATTTTTTGAGTTGTTTGTGGTTATCTCACACTGTTCAAAATACTATCCTAAATTCCTGATCATATGTTTGATGAAATAGTGAAACAATTATGTAGCTACCGTTAATACAAGTCGAGATATTCACGATTCGTTCGACCCATTCTTCCATATGGCTAATTTTGAAAAGGACGACAAAACAATATCGTCAAATGTAATCCTCAAAAATAGTCCTCCGCAGAGAATTCGATACCCAGATGAACAGCCCAAACGAACAAGTTATCTAAGGTATCTTGCAATGGTTTTTGCAGATCAATAGCTTTGGGTCCAGTTACTGAAACTACGCCATCATCTGCCAATTGTCTTAGTGTACATGGGGTTACTAGACAGCTGTCAATGTCATTCACGTAAAAATTATAAAGGAGCGGACTGAGGCATGAGCCTTGCGGTAGACCCATGTAGCTAATTCTGAATGTTGCCAAATCGCCATGTGAAAAATGCATGCGTTTCTCTCACAAAAGGTTGTGCAAATAATTATTTATAACCGCTGGGAGTTCATGTTGGTGGAGCTTGTCTGAAAGAACATCAATGGAAACTGAATCAAATGCTACTTTAATGTCTAAAAATACAGATGCCATTTGTTGCTTTTGAGCGAAGGCAATTTGAATGTCAGACGAAAATAATGCAAGGCAATCATTCGTCCCTTTATTTCTACGGAAGCCAAACTGAGTATCTGACAACAAACCGTTCGTCTCGACCCAAGTGTCGAGACGTCGTAGAATAATTTTTTCGAACAATTTTCTGATGCAGGACAACATTGCAATGTGTCTATATGAGTTGTGATTGCAAGCTGGTTTCCCCGGTTTTTGAATGGCGATAGCTTTCACTTGCCTCCAGTCATGTGGAACAATATTTTGCTCAAGAAACTTGTTGAACAAATCCAACAAACGTCTTTTTGCGATGTCGGGCAGATTCTTCACCAAGTTGAATTTAATTCTGTCCAACCCAAGAGCGTTATTGTTACAAGACATGAGTGCTATGGAAAATTCATTGAAAAGGGGATGCGTAGGAATAGAATCTGGACAAACTTTCCTCGCTAAATCAAATATCCATCGGTTCGAGTATTCCTCACTCTCATTTCCTACGTTACGATTCCTCATTCGTCTGGCCGTATTCCAAAGAGTGCTCATTGAGGTTTCTCTTGACAAACCTTCGACAAAATGTCTCCAATAGCTGCATTTCTTGGCCCGAAGTATGCTCTTGTACTTGGTTTCTAAAGTCAAGAATTTTTAAAAGGAAACGTCTTGAAGGCATTTTGTTTCGCGTGCTTAGCATCTGAGCACTCTTTGTCCCACCATGGGTTTGGAGGCCTTCTGTTAGACGATGGACCAAGAAATCGTTTGGTTTGGGCTTGTTCTGCGGCCTCCAGAATCGAACAAACGAGGAAGTCATATTCTTCAAGTGGGGGGAGCTCTTCCATTGAAATTAAGACACTTGAAATATTACTTTGGTATTTAATCCAGTCAATATTTTTTGTCAAATCATATGGAATATTAACTGAATTAGCAATGCCTTTGTTACTGCTAATTGAGATGATGATTGGTAAATGATCGCTACCATGTAAATCAGGAAATACTTTCCAGGTGCAATCTAGTCGAATTGAAGTCGAACGAAGAGATAAATCTAATTCACTTGGACGTGCAGGAGGTCTTTGGATCCGTGTCATGCTACTCATATTTAGTACCGTCATGCTAAAACTGTCGCAAATATTATATATTAGAGATGATCTGCTATCATTGTAAACGGAACCCCACATCATTCCGTGCGAATTGAAATCTCCTAAAATCAAACGTGAAGCAGGAAGGGCTTCGACAATTTCATTAAGCTGTCGTTGTCCAACTTGAGCTCTTGGAGAAATATATATATAGGCAATGCAAATGTCCTTTCCTTTAATGTTTATTTGACAAGCAACAACTTCTATACTAGAAGTCGAAGGAATGTTTAATCTATAAAAGGAATAACATTTCTTAATTCCTAAAAGCACTCCACCATACGGAGAGTCTCTATCGAGACGTATAATGTTAAAATCATTAAAATTTAAAGCTATGTTTGAAGTAAGCCATGTTTCGCATAAAGCAAATACATCACATTTTTGACTATGCAACAAAACTTTAAATGAGTCAAGTTTTGGCATGATGCTTCGACAATTCTACTGCAGGACAGTGATTGAATCATTTGCGGCGGATGATAAATTATCCATCAAATGATACAAAACCTGAAAGAGCTGGCCATTGAGCTGATAACTGTTTCAAAAAAGTTCTAACTATTAGAAAGAATGCTGTTATGATGGTCTTTAGAGGTTCAGAAATATTGAATGCAGCGAAAATCCATTCTACAATTTCCGAAAACTTCAGTAATCCTGTTGGTGAATGTGAAACGGAGCCCACTAAATTATTGTCTTTTCTTGAGCTAGTTCCTGGATTGGTTTGTGAATTTGACAAACCAGGAGGCACAGTTTTTGGTTTTAAATTTGACATTTTAGATTTAACACGGGGATCTTTTTTTGAAGGTGTAATTTTAGGTGTTTTTTGGTATTTTGTGGTTTGGTAATCTCCTCTTAACGGACCCTTGAGGAGTGACAAACGAGGTATCTTCACTATTTCCGTCAGAGTCAGATTCCTCTGGCTCCGCAAGATTTGAAAAACCGTTTTCGGTTTCCAAAGGGGAGACATGTATGACCGTTTTAAGCATTTCTGCATATGTGCGCTTATACCGTGCTTTTAAAGAAAGCTTCATTTTGTCTTTACGCAACTTAAATGCAGCGCATACTGAAAGATCATCATGAGGACTTCTCATTAGCAATGTATGAGAATAAAGAACTTTGCTTCACGGCGTGCTACAAGACGTTTACGGTGCTTTTGCAATGTATGAGTTTGAAAATCAATATTTGCAATCTAAGACCAAATTTGATTAAATATTCAGAACAACGAATACCATAAATTTTGCATCTGACATTTTTCACAAGTGATTTTCAGACAAAAAAATCATCGATCAGAAAACTCACTACAGAAAAGTTCACTACTGATTTTGTCGTGAATACGACTTACTTTACTATGGGGTGCCTTTTCAAAATTTACCCTCTGAGAGAGTGATAAGTTTTTGATCGTGAATATCTTTTGTTGTATCTAACGAATCAACATAATTTTTGCTACATGCCATCGGAAATATGATCACAATTTCATGATAAAATATTCAGTTGTGTGACATAGTCTCAAATAATTCAAAATTAAACTTTTCTGAAATGTTTGGTATAAACAAGTATCAAAGAGGATAATTCATAAGGCGCGTTTGCCTTTCTTGTATTTTGAAAGCTCACCAACAGCCAACACCAGCCAATCAGAACGCGTTCTGAGGAAGAGAACAAAATATCTGCTACTGTACAACAAATCGTTCGAGAAAATGTTCCGAACAGTGTTTAATATCGTAGTGAGTTCCACAATTTGGTCCCTCTGAAAGGCAGGAATGAATCCCGTACAGCATCCGGACAGGTTCTTTCAATGAAATTCAAATCCGAAATGAAATATCGAAATTAAAATTCTATATGCTGCTATTTTTATTGCCGGTTGGACCGCCCATTAGTGAAAAAGCTACAAACGAAATCAGGTAAAAACAAACCTCTCAACAAAAATTGGATCAGTTTGGATTCTATCGCCACTGCGAGCAGATGTATTTTATGTCGTTTGCAAAGCTAGTTTCGCCTCCAGCAAGAGCGATTATCTCACAGCTGCCAGTCATTGGCATTGGTGAAAAAGCAACGGTGGATAGCATTACACAAAATCAGCCGTTCTAATGGCTCTAAAAGTTTTCTAAAGAACTATTAGGATTTCTTGCTCGCAAATCGAAGGTAAATATCCTCAGTTTAGTGCAAATCTAGAACTGTTTGATTTGATTTGTGCACTTTTCGCTGTGTGAAATTCACAGTAATCGAAATCAAGGTGAAGCCTTCTTTGTTTTTGCGCAAAATGTGGAAAAGGGGAATGCTTGCATAATTCATACGATTGATCAACTAATTGATATTCGGAAGTGTTAAGGAACATGTCAGTTGTTTTCGTATTCACGACATCCAGTTATTTCTCTGACATTACCCACCCGCCATTTTTACAAACGCGATTCTCACTGTAATTTATTTTCCATGACAAAAAATCAGTTGTGAAAAGTTAATTAGCGAATATTCTCTTCGATGATATTTAAGAAAAAATGATCTGAAATGATTCTCGAACAGATGAATTTTAATAGCCATTAACACTTTGCATAATACATGATGCAGAATAAATTCACCGATTAACGAAAACTGAACCTTTCTGTTCAGTGTGCGTAAGGTGATTGAAATGAAAAAAAATAATAAAATGCTAATTTTTTAGCTCTTCCAATTTAATGCTCTGATGATAAGTGAATCAATAGTGGTGATGCATTCGAAATTTATTCAGCGAAACCATGGTGGAGTAAAACCATTAATAAAAGCCACTTTTGCTGTGAATAATAAAAATTACAGTGATAATAAAGAAATTTAAAAAACAATCACAAAGCACGTTATGGAGCCGCTTAAAAAATATTAACCAATTTAGCTTGAACATCATAGGCAGAAGTAACAGGAGCGCAGACTATCGCTATGCCAATTCAAATGCTTTGTTCACAAGCTGCGCCTGCAGAGTGTTTGAGACATATACAAAGCTGCGCACCTGTTATTTCTGTAAATCAAATTCATGCTGAATAGCGTTTTATTGGGTTTAAACTAAATAGTACAGTGTAATCAACCAGCTGGAATTTGAAAAGCCTTTCGTCGCAATAACCACTTTTTGAAATGTGGAAAAAAATATTGTTGTTTATTTGGACCACCCTACATGCATTGAAAATATCGCAGTCATTATTCGTTTCAGTTGCGAATTTATTCAGTAGAAGTGTTTGCCTTTCTCATATAGAAAGGCCATGCAATCGCTGTGTAAACGATACCCTGGGAGCCGAGAGCCATTCATTTATTTATTTGTCGTCAAACTATAGTAGACCATTACATTGTATTGATTACATTTTAACACGTGTGATATTTTCTAAAATAAACATTAATGTGCATTATGTTCTAGGACCTAGGTCGTATTGAATTAAAATATTATTTGAGCTGGGCTGTCGTCATTGTAAAGTCAATTGCTCCGCAATGCTTATTATAAGTTGACATCATTTGATTTAATGGGCCAAATTTAGCATATTTGGTACGATAATGACTTATATAGAATATAGCTCGGTTTCGTAATTGTCGGGAAGGTATATAAAAATTAAGTTTAGACATAAGTCCAGATGAATCATCCCGATGTGTAACGATGTTATGTATGAATGAAACCATTAATTGTTCTCGACGCTCTTCTAGTGTGTGGGTGTCAATGAGCATGTAACGAGCTTTGTATGATGGCAGAGGAAATCTTGCCCAACCTAACTTACGGAGTGCAAATAATAGGAATTGCTTTTGAACTGATTCTATACGTTCCTTGTGAGTGATTGAGAATGGGGACCAAACAATGCTACAATATTCAAGTATAGACCTTACGTAGGCAATATATAATGTTTTAATCGTGTAAGGATCGCAAAAATTATAGCTGAAGCGTTTTATAAATGCAAGCATGTTATTAGCTCTGCCTATTATCGTATTATAGTGATCGATGAAAGTCAACTTTTTATCTAAAATTACTCCTAGATCTCTAATTCTGATACATCTTTCTACTGTTTCATCGCCTAGTTTAATTGTGATATCTGGTGTGTTTTGTTTCCTACTGAAAGATATTACTTTACATTTATTGACGTTTAGTTTCAAAAGGCTTTTGTTACACCAGACATGGAACGTTTGCACTTCATCTTGAAATACCACTGTTTAAGCACTTCACTACTCTTCTCACTTCGGTACATGAAATTTCACCTGATTCGGCAGGGCTTGGCACATTCCATGCTCTTGCAAACTTTGACGCGAAAAAAGACCGACGGAGCACGGTAGTATACGGACTTCGGATTTCGCGGTTTAACGGAAAGGCGGACGTAGCTTGATTTGCATCCAACACCAATGAATACTTGTTGCGATCTCTTTATTGCTGGTAATATTGTATAAGTGTGTCTGTAAGACTGAAACTGTTTGACAGTTGTATCGTGTGTGGTAGAATCCAGTTCCAAGCAAGGTGTGTAAAGATTATAGGTACATTTCATTCTCTAAATCTAGGGTTAAATTCACTTTTTATAACTAGATAAGTATTTACAGGTAAGTTATTTACATTTATAAAATTTCATTCTGTTTTCAGGTTTCTATTACGAAATAAAGGGTAAGTATTGAACATTCCGGCCGCCAATGAAATTTTGTGACTTCAGCGGGAATGATCTTCTGGCTAGTTGAACAAATGTTGTATTATAAGCCTTCCTCTTCCTCATACAACCCAAGAGGAGTGAACTAAATAGCTTCGATCTGGATGGCGGGATAGTGTCCTGGGAGGGTATGCTGTAAAGGAGGAACATCTGTACGCAAAATGTTGACTTTGAAATACACAGGGTACTTAACTCGAGTCAAGTCCCAGCCGGGGGTTCAAAGAACCCACACGGCGAGGCTTGGTTCTTTACAGGTGAACCAGGAACCGCTCGATTCCCCCGAGCTTGGGCCAGCTTATGTCTGGCGACTCATTACCCCGAGTAGGGGCCGGGACCGTGTCCGGCGGCTCTGTTCCCTAAGCAAGGACCTTCCTCTGGCGTGGTGGCGGTGGAATTACTGGACAGAGATCCGCTTTGTATTATAGTGGACGGATCAATTTCAACTGGCAGCAGGCACAACTTTGAAATTGCTCGTTTAACGATGCCGAGGCCACATTTGACGGTTGCGACGCGAACCAGCTCGTCTGGTCCTGGATGGACGCTGAGTACACGTCCCAGGGGCCATCTCTGTGGAGGGTTTCTTTCATCCTTTAAGACGACGATGGATCCAACAACTAAATTATCTGTGGCTTGAGTCCAGCGATAACGGTTTTGTAACGTTGCAAGATACTCCTTGTGCCAACGAGACCAGAAATGTTGAGATATCTGTTGTACTCTTTCCCAACGAGAGAGTCGCGTCTCGGGAAGTTCTTGATAATCGGGATCTGGGATCGAATTAAGAGAACGGCCGATCAGAAAGTGTCCCGGAGTAAGAGCCATTTCATCAGAGGGATTGTCCGACATCGGAGTGATTGGGCGAGAGTTTAACATGGCTTCCACTTGAACTAACGCTGTTTGCAGTTCAGATTCAGTTAGATGAGCATTTCCGAGAATTTTACGGAGTAAGGTCTTGACAGACTTAACACAGGCCTCCCAGATTCCACCAAACGTAGGCGAACGGGGTGGAATAAAGTGAAAATGAAATCCTTCGTCTGAACACTCATTAGCAACTGCATTCTGGTGTTGCTCACTGCGGAAAAGTTTCCGGAGTTCTCCCAGTTCTCGTTGTGCGCCTACAAAGTTCGTAGCATTGTCGCAATATATATGAGCAGGCTTTCCGCGGCGACTGACAAACCTTCGCAGACTAGCAATGAATGCTGCGGTAGTTAAATCTGTTACTAGATCCAAATGGACCGCTTTGGTAGCCATACACACATAGACCGTGATGTACGCTTTGAAGAACGGAGTACGTTTGTTTCTCAGTGATGTACGTACGAAAATTGGACCAGCTAAATCGATGCCAACGTTCTGAAACGGGTAAGCTTGGTTGACCCGAACAGGGGGCAGATTACCCATTAGCTGTTGCAGAGGCTTGGGTTTTGCCCGTGCGCAGATCATGCAGCGATGCACAATATTGCGAACTAAGTTTCGACCACTAAGAGGCCAAAATCTTTGACGGAGTGATGATAGCAGCAGGCTTGGTCCAGCATGAAGCGTTTGAAGGTGTTCTCTCCTGGCGATCATTTCAGTGAGACGATGCTTTGGTAGTACAATCGGGTGCTTTTCTTCGACAGTGATTCTTGCATTGTGAAGCCGGCCGCCAACACGAATTATGCCATCGACGATTTGCGGATGCAAGAATCGTAATTTAGATTTTCGATGGATTCTTCCAGTGCTGTGAAGTTCCTGTATGTCTTGGGAAAAGTGTTGCTCTTGTACTCTTCGAACTAGACTGAGCAGAGTACAATCGATCTCAAGTGGCGTTAGCGATCCAGAGAGGATTGGTTGATGAGTCCTGCGGCGAACACAGTTTTGAGTAAATCGTCGGAGAAGCGTTGCAATACGAAGTAACTGACGAAGACTAGAGTATCGATCGATGATATCTGGTCCATCTTGATTTATGACCGGTAAAGCAACTGTCTTTCTAGATTTCCGGGACTCCGTACTTTGCTGAGACGCGCCAGTATATTTTTCTGGCCAAGGTGCGAGAGTTGAATTTAGCCATTGAGGTCCGGTCCACCACAGATCATTAGTGAGGAGCTCTTGAAGATCCATTCCTCGAGAAATAAGATCGGCGGGATTATCCTTGGACGGAACATGATTCCATTCGACGTGTGACGTTAGCTCTTGTATTTCAGCTACGCGATTTGCAACGAACGTTTTCCATGCCGATGGACTAGTTGCTATCCAGTTTAACACTATTGAAGAATCGGTCCACAAATACACAGTGCCAATAACGTTTGTGCTGTTCTGAACCTGCGTTAGAAGTCTGGCCAACAACTGAGCTGCACACAGCTCGAGGCGGGGGATCGTTTGAGTACCTATCGGAGCGACTTTTGATTTGGATATTAGTAGTCGAACTGTACATGAACCTTCTGATTGTATTGAGCGAAGATATATGCAGGCACCATACGCAGCTTCCGATGCGTCACTGAATCCATGAATCTCCACGCGATCATACCCTGGACTAATTACAGGGCGGGAAACTCGAAGGTCGGTCAATGCAGAAAGGTTTTGCTGAAAATCATACCATTGACAAGCAAACGACTTCGCCACGGGTGTGTCCCAGTCCAGCTGAAGTCTCCAAAGATTTTGCAGCATAATCTTAGCTTTGGAAATTGTAGGACCAATCAGCCCTAGCGGGTCAAACAGACTGCTGATCTGAGAAAGAATGGCTCGCTTATTTAACACGGTATATTCCTTCCAATTGGGAGTCTTAAACGAAAGAAGGTCGGTGGATGGTTCCCAGCGAAGACCAAGCGTAGTCACCGACGATTCATGGTCTAAATCGAGTAATGTTTGCGTTTCTCGGAGCTCCAACGGGATGGTGTTAAGAACCATCTGACAATTTGAAGACCACTGTCGAAGAGGTAATCCAGCACTAGTCAACATGGAAATGAGCTGTTCGCAGGTAGCGGCGAGAGACTGAGCGTTATCTGACCCGGAAAGTAAATTGTCTACATAAAAATCATGGCGTAACGATGATTCGGCTAACGGATAACGATGTCCTTCGTCATCGGCTAGCTGTTGCAACACTCTAGTTGCTAGGAATGGGGCACAACTCGTACCATATGTCACGGTGCGTAGCTGAAACGTCTTCAGGTCAGAACTAGGATCATCGCGCCAGACTATGCGTTGAAGCGGTTGGTCATCTGGGTGAACAACAATCTGCCGGTACATTTTCTCAATGTCCGCAGAGATGACAAATTGATGTATACGGAACCGAAGGACTATCGTAACTAGAGAGTCCTGAATGGTGGGACCTGCTAGTAGGACATCGTTCAACGAGATGCCAGATTTGGAACGGCACGATGCGTCGAATACGGTACGGAGCTTTGTAGTAGCACTATCAAGCTTCATTACGGCGTGATGCGGAAGAAAGTACTGCAGTTGCACGTCATCTTCATCAGGGCGGATCTCTCGCATATGTCCTAGCCTGAAGTACTCGTGGATGAATTGTTGATACATCGACTTTCGTTCGGGGCTCAATCCAAGTGAGCGCTCGAGAGAGAAGAACCGACGGATTGCATTATACCGGTTATCTTTGAGCTGCCAGAGCAGTTCATCTCGTTTGGGAAGCTTGACGGTGTAGCGACCGTCAGTGTCTCTAGTGGTGTTTCTGGTAAAGTGTTCTTCGCAATATCGTTCTGATGGAGACCATCCTTTCGTCGTGATGGGCTAACAGGCACTCTCCAGAAACCACCCATCCAAACTCGGTGTTCTGAAGCAGCGGTAGATCATCGCCGAGAGATATTCTACCATATCGAAGAATACGAAAGAAATGCACGGCGCCTAAGATCAAGTCGATGTCACCCGACACTGCGAAAGTGGGGTCAGCAAGCTCTATGTGCTTCGGAATCGGCCAGTGACGAGCTTCTGTCGTCGACTGGGGAAGTTTTACCGTTATTGAGGGTAAAACTAGCATGGAGCACTTCATCGAAAATGAAGTCACTCGAGAAGAGATGGTTATCGTTGTCTGATGTTCAACCCGTGTCGTCTTGTTACCAATTCCACTGATCGGAATAGCGTGAAGCAATCGCCTTCGGGATAACTGCAGTCGTTCACAGAAGGATGTAGAAACAAAATTGCGTTGGGATGCACAGTCCAGCAAGCAACGAGCTGTTACGATATGGCCGTTAGGGTTACGGATGTTTACGAGCGCCGTCGGAAGGAAAACAGTTCCTGGAACTAATACTTGGGACGGCGAGACTAGCGCTGCCTGAGTGGCAGTGACCAAAGAGGTAACCTGTTGCTGAATCGGAACCCTGGTATTCGATGGAGATTGTGAAGAATGTAAAACGGAAGGTTCTGAATTCGATTGGATGGCTACATAACACGTAGATTTAGTGGTATGACCACCCGACGCAGGGTTTGGATCGACAGACTCGGGATGAAGAAGTGTGTGATGCTTTTTGGAACACGTGCGACATCTTGATCCAAAACAGTTCCGGGCATAGTGAGAGTTTGAGCGTAGACAATTCATACAAAGGTTTTTCTGTCTTACCAGGTCGGTTCGTTGACGAAGATTGATCTTACGGAATTCCGGACAACTGTACAGGTAATGACTATCACCGCACATGTCGCACGCCTTCGGCTTAGCGACGTTTGTAGACGATGCGTTGGTTGGTTCGGCTGGTTGTCCAGAGGTGACGGGGAAGGCTATAGCCTTGGTTGTTAGGCTTGGCTTATTTCGAGAAGATACGTTCGACATCGACGGAGACACGGCTTGCAATACTCGAGCATAGTTTTGGAGATAAATGGCCATTGTCACGTACGATGGCATTGAAGTAGAACCGTCAGGTTCTATGTTGTCGGATGTGATCGCGGTTCCTCCCAAATTGTCGGCATCAAGTTTGCTACAATAGTTCTCCCATTCCCGAAGCGTACACGGATCAAGGCGAATAGACATTTGATAAACCAGAATAGAACTCCATCGGTCTGCTGGTTCACCTAAACTCTTCAACACGGAAATTTGCTGCTCGAATCGATCAATCAGCGCGAGAAGTTCTTCGGCGGATTCTCTGCGCATAGCGGGACTGTCGAATAACGTTTTGATGTGACATTTAATTAACAGCCGTTTGTTTTCGAAGCGCAACCGAAGCGTACGCCAGGCATCCTTATAGCCCTGTTCGCTTACCTTTATCGGGTCGAGTATGCGCGCTGCCTCTCCTTGAACAAGACCCTTCAAGTAGTGCATCTTCTCGACAGAACTGATGTCGCTTCGTGAACCTAAAGCGGATTCAAACGAATCGCGAAAAACACACCAGTCTTCTAACTTACCGCTGAATTTCGGGAGATTGATTTTAGGAAGTCGAATACTTAGTGGTTTCGGCGGTGCAGGGGTAGTGGAACGGGTAGGCCGTGACTGCTTCGCCATCTTTGTCAAGTAGAAGCTTCGGAGAGCATAATAGCGACCGTCGAACCGTTGCCGTTCCTTTTTTAGGTCGATTGGCTCCTCTTTAGTGGAAAACATTTCTAACTTCACCACAACTCGATGAAACTCGTCGTAAAATTTTTCCAATTTTTCCGCCCATGCTTCTACTTGACCCGCAAATTTGCTGTCCTCGAACTCCTTCTCATAACTTTCCAACAAAGCCACCGAATCCACAATGTTATCCTTCGTCTGCTCCAACTCACGTAATTTCTTCTCATCCGCCATTTTGTTTCTTGCACTTACGCAGGTACCACCGCTAGCATCCAATTTTCACCAATTTATGATTTTGCACCACAAAAGTATAATTTCGAAACTTCGGAAAATTTATTTAATAAAATCTGCGTTTCAACACGGCGCGCACCGATCACATAGAAGCAGCAAAAGTAACAATTGATCTAAAACTGGCTGTTTCTGACCCGCACTATCTGGCGTGTGCGTCGGTTTTTTACACAATGGTGGATTCTTTGCGGGCACCCGGTATTGTTTGCACTACCTTACTAAAATGGCTCTTTTTCACTTTGGAATATACCGAGACACACTTCGCGCACCGTTTTTTATGCCTCTTTTGAAGTGACCGGTTTCGACTGCGCCTATTCTAGACGGCTTATATTCACTTGCGGAACTTTTTACACAGATCCGGCTCGAAGGACCAAATTATGTTTAAGCACTTCACTACTCTTCTCACTTCGGTACATGAAATTTCACCTGATTCGGCAGGGCTTGGCACATTCCATGCTCTTGCAAACTTTGACGCGAAAAAAGACCGACGGAGCACGGTAGTATACGGACTTCGGATTTCGCGGTTTAACGGAAAGGCGGACGTAGCTTGATTTGCATCCAACACCAATGAATACTTGTTGCGATCTCTTTATTGCTGGTAATATTGTATAAGTGTGTCTGTAAGACTGAAACTGTTTGACAGTTGTATCGTGTGTGGTAGAATCCAGTTCCAAGCAAGGTGTGTAAAGATTATAGGTACATTTCATTCTCTAAATCTAGGGTTAAATTCACTTTTTATAACTAGATAAGTATTTACAGGTAAGTTATTTACATTTATAAAATTTCATTCTGTTTTCAGGTTTCTATTACGAAATAAAGGGTAAGTATTGAACAACCACCTTGTCTACATCACTTTCTATTTCTAGGAAGAGCTTCATGTCATCGGCATAAATCAACACTTTTATGTGTTTTCAAATAAGAGATATATCGTTTACAAATAAAATGAATAAGAGAGGGCCTAGATGAGAACCTTGTGGAACTCCTGAGGTTACTAGGACATGGTTGGATATCCTCCCTTTAAATCGAACCATTTGCTGACGATCAGTCAGATACGACTCAAGCCATTTGAGTAGTTCAGAACCAGTTCCTATTGTTTGTAGTTTGAATAATAACATAGGTATATCAATGCGATCAAATGCTTTGCTGAAGTCAGTATAGAAAGCTTCTATGTAATTACCCTTATCTATAGCAGCCAGTGAGTAATTGACAAATTCGAGTAAATTTGTATTAGTCGAGCGACCCTTAAAAAATCCATGCTGCATATCAGTGATTCTATTTTTAACTTGATAAAACATTTTTTCATCGATTATCGCTTCATTAAAGTTTAGGAATGCAGGAGATAATTGCAATTCCTCGATAATTAAACACATCTGATTTTTTTTCCACTTTTGTAAATCGGTACCAAATAGGAGTCCTTCCATATTTTAGGAAAAATACCGGTCATGAGTGATTTATTGAAAAGCCAAAACAAGGGTGTGGCTAGTTCTAAGGATAGTTTTTTCATGAATATGGGAGGAATTCCATCAGGTCCGGGACCTTTAGAGAAATCTAATTTATTGAGCGCTTGCATAATATCTTGGACACTAATGTGATGAATATTAATGTCACAAGCATGTTCAGGGAAGAAATTAAAATGTTCACGGTCTCGATCCTCTTCGGAAAACGTAGTATAGGTTTCTTGTAAGTAATTTGCAAATAGTGTACAAATATCTTCCGAGTTGTCAGCAGTCTTACCCTTGAAAAACATTTTTGAGGGAAAATTATTAGATTTCAGTTTTTGTTTTACGTAATTGAAGAAATTCTTCGGGTAAGATTTGATTTCACTCTCCGTTTTTGAATAGTACTCCTCGGAAGCGATTTCAATTGCCAGATTCAATTGATCACAAGTTTGTAAGTAAGTTCCTAAGTTGACGCTACTACTGTCTCTTTTGTATTTTTTATGGGCCTTCTGTTTTCGATTTTTTAGATTTTTAATGTTATCATTATACCATATTGGATATTTATAGTTAAGTCGTCGTCTGATTCTCTTAAAAGGTACCTGATCATTAATAGTATCGAATAAAATCTTATAAAACATTTCCACAGAAGTTTCAACATTAGACTTCCTGAAAATGGTTTGCCAATCAATGTTACTTAATTTTAACTTTATGTTATCATAATTTACCAAGTCATACTGAAAGACATCGTCATACTCATATTCGTCGGGTCTAATATACTCATGAACAAATATGGACAACTCAATTGCAGTGTGAAATCTTTCATTTTTCCATACGGGGGTTTGGGATTCGGTAAGACAGAAGTCTTCTTATGAATTTGTTAATAAAAAATCTAAGTAACAGTTTTGCTGATTTTTAACGTGATTAATTTGGTTGAGTCCTAAGCATGCAACTTGATCAAATATATATTGGAGGGTTTCATTCTCTCCTACCACTGGTAGTAGGATGCTCTCATTTTCAGAGTCTGAGAAAAAGTCAATGTCACGTTGATTGAAGTCACCATAAATGTGTACTTTCACTTCGGAAGGAAGGTTAGTTATGATTTCTTCAGCAATCTGGTAAAACTTTTCATATACTTCTTTACGGGTGTTGTTTGGGAGAAAATACACTGGACAGAAAATATGTGTTTCCTTTACCAGACAAGTTTTCACCCATACGTGCTCGAATTCTTTAATTTTTCTAGTGGATATGATCTCAGTATTAAATTTTGTAGAATTAGCAATTAGTACTCCACCACCCGATCTCTTATCAGACATGTGTAAATTGCGATCATCTCTGAACACATTGTAATTATTGCCGAAAACTTCTTCACTCCTAACACTTTCATCCCAGCTTGTTTCTGTAGCTAAGATTATTGCATAAGAACTACTTAATATTTTATTACAAATTCCAGTCATTTTCAACGCACTTTTCATTCTATTAAAATTCTGGCCATAAACTATGACCTCCAATGATGACTTATTAAATTGTGCAGCATTTGGATGATAAGCATTATAATCAATAGAGTTGTCGTCGTTTCGACTCAGTTCGTCGAGATCACAAAATGTATATGTCGGTGTGTGTGTGTTTGTGTGTATATTTATGTATATCTGTGTGTATCGGACAAATAATGTCACTCAATTTTTTCAGAGATGACTGAACCGATTTTCACCAACTCAGATTCAAATTGAATATGGATCCATAGACTGCTATTAAATTTCATCTTTATCCGACTTCAGGTTCCGAAATTACAAAGTAATATGCACAAATTTATGAGAAATCATTGAGGCAATTTTTACAAACTAAGATGCGAATAAATGGTCTTGAAATTCTTTGGAAAGTCCCCGAAAAGTCAATCTGGATCCGACTTACGGTTCCGGGATTACATCACGATAAGTGAAAATTTTTCAAATTCATGAGTATTTTCTTTTTTTCACAAGTGCTGGCGAAACAAGGTACCTATTTATATAAAACTGGTAAATTCATCTAGTGTGCAGATTTTGTTAGTTGTTTTTTAACTATTAGTCCTCGGTTTCCCGGTTCTGAAAACACCGGAAAAAATGTTCTGAAAACGAAACTTACTTTTTTCAGCTACGGTTAAACCGATTTCCACAAATCTTGATTCCCATCAAAGCTCTCATTCTCTTAAAAAAACTGTGAAATTTCAACCAGATCCGACTTCCGGTTCCGAAATTATAGGACGATGGGTGTCAAAACTTTCAAGCCGTGATACAAAATGACGATGCAAAACCGGTACGCATCGATACGTGCTGGTACGGAAGAGGAAAACACCACTGCCTTTGCCAACGAAGAACTCGATTGAACTGATTTCTTAACGAGTGCTAATGAAACGAACTTTTGACGTGAATACGACTTACTTTACTATGAGGCGCTTTTTCAAAATGTACCCTCTGAGAGAGTGATAAGTTTTTGATCGTGAATATCTCTTGTTGTATCCAACGAATCAACATAATTTTTGCTACATGCCATCGAAAATATGATCACAATTTTATGATAAAATTTTCAGTTGGGTGACATAATCTCAAATAATTCAAAATTAAACTTTCCTGAAAAGTTTGGTATCAACGAGTATCAAAGAGGATAATTCATAAGGCCTGTTTGCCTTTCTCGTATTTTGAAAGCTCATAGTTCAGTGATCTGTCAAAGAATTTATATAATCTAATTACCAATAGAATCAAAATTTTTCAACTTAAACGTGTATAGCAACAGCATTGAAGTATTTCAATAGTACACTATTGGAAAACCTGTCTCATTTGACAGATGTCAACACCAGCCAATTAGAGAGCGTTCTGAGGAAGAGAACACAATATTGGCTGCTGTACAACAAATCGTTCGAGAAAAATGTTCCGAACAGTGCTTCATATCGTAGTGAGTTCCACAATTTGGTCGACGAAAAGGGGACAACGGTGGAGAGCATTACACAAAATCAGCCGTTCTAATGACTCTAAAAGTTTTCTAAAGAACTATTAGGATTTCTTGCTCGCAAATCGAAGGTAAAAATCCTCAGTTTAGTGCAAATCTAGAACAGTTTGATAAGAATTGTGCACTTTTCGCTGTGTGAAATTCACAGTAATCGAAATCAAGTGAATTCTTCTTTGTTTTTGCGAAAAATGTGAAAAAGAATAATGCTTGCATAATTCATAAAATTGATCAACTAATTGATATTCGGAAGTGATAAGGAACATATCAGTTGTTTTCGTATTCACGACATCCAGTTGTGTCTCTGATATTACCCACCCGCCTTTTTCGGATCATCATTTTCCCAACACTGGGTATGTGAGATTTGTATTGTATTCCTATTTCTCCATCAAACTAACGAGCCCGATTGGATTGATCTGAAATTGTCGAAATTATTGGATTTAAAGGGGGAGTAAGAAATAATTTGAATCAAAAAAACATTTGTTTGTATTTTTTACAGAGAAACAGCTTAAGCAAATTTATTCAAGCTTTTTTTTACATTTTAAAGCATCATTTAAGGAATATTTAGTTAAATTTCCGTATATTAATATTGAAAAATAAGGCGGTAACAGAGCATTCCCCAAAATGTCTGTTGAAAATCACGTTGCGCGGTAAACACTATAACTCGGTGTAGAGTTATCTGGAATCAAAAATTTTCTTAAATTCACTATTTTCATTTTAAGTACGAGTTATTTCTCCCTCACGTCATTCTCAAGCTGTTATTTTGATTTTTTAACAGAAAGTATGTTCCAAGTTTGAGAAGAATCGGTTCAGTAGCGTTTTTAGAAAAAAAATTTTGGCTAACTTACGCTGAATCATTCAGTTGATTTGAAATTTAGACACAATATTTTTGAAATGTTAAACTACAAGGAACTGTTTATCTCCTTCCGAGTTCTGTCGAGTTTCGGGTAAAAATACCCCAAACTCAACCATCTCCAAGTCAAACGTCAGTTTGCCTTGAACTACATATCGCTACCAACTTTCGTCTTTCGCGTCCTATTAAGGTTCTGCTTGACGTTGGCCCTCTCTTGAGGTTCCACTTGATGTCTGGTGTGTTGGGAGGACTCATGTCTTTAGACTGCTCACGGCATACAACTCCACTTTTCAGGCATAATGGTAAGATGCAAAATCTCACCAATCCGAACGAAATAATTGTGTTGCTTGAGATATTTTTTTCGAACTTTGAAATTGTAATTTTTCCTGCCACTTTCGATCATTTATTGTCCGTATAGTTTTGCTGTTCTGAAAGCTGTCAAAAGTTCGTCTTGCCGTAAATTTCATAATTCTGGCCGATATGTTTTGTTCATCGTCACGATTTTCCGTCACCTTTTTCGTGTATGGCGTCAGTCCAGCTTTTTGCACACTTTTTTTTTAATTTTACCACGTTCAACAATTTCACTAACTTGGCAAGTGAGTAGCACGGATTTTCACGATGCGCGAGTAAAATTTTATCTAAATTCTATTTCACAAATAAAGAGCACATGTCAAAATAAGCAGCAGTAGGTATGATACCATACAAACACCCATCTTTAAAATAAACGGTGTGCAAGTTTTTTGGTAGAATGTAGTCTTTTTACTTTAACCTGCTTTTATTGAATGGCCTTTTGTAAACTCTTTAAACACAGCATGTATTTAGCAAAGCAGATCGCCATATTATCAGCTAATGACTTTTTCCAATACTAGTAATTTATCTCGCAACATGTGGAGTTTGGTCTCAGTTCTTGGCAGCAAATAATGTTATAATATGTTGCTAATAATAAGCAATTTAAATTCAATAATTATTTAATTACACTGCGCACCGAGCTCGCAGGTAGTGCAACCTCCAAGGACTTGGCTGGCAGGCGAACTGCAAGTGCGTTTGCCAGTGAAGTGAAGAAATTGACAGTTGCAGTTTGTGATGTGCGGGAGCTATCGGGTATGTAATTATCGTCGCCATTGGCCGGTTTTTTTTTACGTTTCACATGTAACACAGCTACAATATCCTCAGGGGAAAATTGTCCAGGTTTGTGCGCAAACGATTGGCGCGAACTCTATCAGGCGTGAGCGATCTTTCGCAATGAACACGTTTGCTCCACTGACTATGGCTTACAAATTTATTTAATTAAATTAAACCAGTCAACGAGCAGCGATCTTGTTAGCAGGTGGCTGTCATTCGACGAGTGATCATGAATGGAGGGGGGTAGGAAGATCCGACTGGCCAGCGGAAAGTCTAATTGAAGCCTGCTATGGAATTTACAAAGTTGTAAAGTGAACTGGAAAAATACGCGCAAGAATGTCTCTGAAAGATACCTAATGAGTGGCTTTTATTATAATTGTGACATAAGCAGCTTGGGAAGTACTTATTAAAAAGAAAGAAGATGGGCACCGAGTATTTTTTTTACATTAAATATTTTATTTATTATCCATTTTTTTGTCAACATTTATATACAGCTACTACAATATTTTAGTGATACAGTTTATAATTTTACATCTATGGTATTATGAGTAGATTGCGGTAATCATAAAACACAACACAAAATTCTATGATGCCCTGAATCCGACTAATTAGTCGCCTACAACCGCCCGAAGCAACATCATTAGGCTGCCTCCCAAGTGCTGCCCATCTAATCGAAATTGACTCCGTTCGTCGATCGTCCGCCAATAGACCAGATCCAGTCACCGGCAAGTAACTTGTTTCCGTCTAGTTTGACCTGATGTTAAGTAATAGCACAAACATCCCGGGACAAGTCCCCGTTGCAATTTTTCCCAGCTGCTTCCTACGGGGGCGCAGTCGAGATACAAAACGGAACTTGACGATGAAGATCCAACGCAACGATTCGCTAAATTATTTAGACATTACAGAAATGAAAAATAAAGTTGTTAGAACAAGTTTCTGCTGCCCCTTCTGCTTCTTCATCTGTGAGACCAACTATGGACACAAGTTGAACTGGCTGGGCCCGGTTTTGGATCGGATCGGATAGGACTCGGGGTTCAACTCTTGGGGATTGATTTAGGAAAGAAAAGAACAACAACAACAACGAACATCACCACACAACCTATTCTGGCTGTGCCTACGGCTATGAGGTGATGGTGCATGCCATTGTAATGGTCGTTGCTTTACGAGACACAGAACAGGGCTGATGAAAAGATGGCTCTCACCGGCAGCAGCAGCAGCAGCAGCATCGTTCCTTCCGTTGGCTGGCCGTTGCTGGTCCATCCGTGGAAATACATGACTTCGGCATACCAGGATTTTTTTTTGTTTTCACTAAAAAAGGAGAGAAGCTTGTAATCATCTCGCTCGGATGGGTGGCTAATACGTGGTCAACCGATACACAGGAACGGGTTTCCGCTTCGATCGTTTATCTTTCAGTTTTTGGCTGTTACAGGAAAGATGGAAGGGAGTTGGGGAATGGGATTACTGACTGAAGAGAGGTCAGCCAAAGAAACACGCAATAACTTAATTACAAGCTACGTGTCAGATTGTTCCGACAAAGATTGTTTTGATGTTGTGGGCAAATCACGAATGATGGAATGAAATATGCAAGATGATAATCGATACTAACCAATTGGGAGAGGCGAGCCATTCGTTGGTTGTGACAGCTTCAATCATATCGGCAAATGAAGATATTGCATTTAAATGATTTATTCATCACTGAGACACTCGGACTGGCATGCATACAAATCCGTGCCGTCGACCGGTTAGTGAAAAAAACGGACTAATTTCTGATGGTGATAAAAAAATCTGCAACGAAATGGAGCCAAAGGGGTTGTTCTAAATGTTGTCGTAGGACTATACAACTACTGTCAAAATTACCGTTAACTTTTGAGTTGTAGCAGTTTTGTCGTGAATACGTGAGTGAATACGACTTACTTTACTATGGGACGCCTTTTCAAAATTTACCCTCTGAGAGAGTGATAAGTTTTTGATCGTGAATATTTCCTGTTGTATCTAACGAATTAACATAATTCTTGCTACATGCCATCGGCAATATGATCACAATTTTATGATAAAATTTTCATTTGTGTGACATAATCTCAAATAGTTCAAAATTGAACTTTTCAGAAATGTTTGGTATAAACGAGTATCAAAGAGGATAATTCATAAGGTGCGTTTGCCTTTCTCGAATTTTGAAAGCTCATAGCGTTCTGTAAAAGGATTTATATAATCTAACTACCAATAGAATCAAAATTTTTCAACTTAAACGTGTATAGCAACAGCATTGAAGTATTTCAATAGTATACTATTGGCACATTGTCGCAAAGCTGATTTACCGGTAGCGACACCTGCCAATGCAAAATGGAACCAACAAAAGGAGGATTCTTTCGGAAATTTTCATATCGGCAGTGGTGATTTGCAACATTTTTATCGTTTATTCAATAGTACAAATAGATATCAGCAATAAAAGTACACTCGGAGTAGAAGAAAATCGATTTCAAAGTGATTAATACTACTTTTTTAATGTAAACTACGATTAAACATGGAAAATCTTCAGAAATGTGTGAAATTGGGTAAGGTTGGGTTTTTCAGGATCAAAATATTTTCAAACAGAAACCAGTGTAATGTTGATTTCTCGAGTACTAGAATGTATAGCGATCGAATACTATTTGCCCGTTTTCATAAAAAATCGTTGAAAAGGTGGAGTAATTAGAAATTTTCCTACCGATTTGACAGCTCTTGCTGAATGAATCATCTCTAAACAAGCAGCGCCTCTACATTTCAGTTTTGCGACAATATGCCAATTGAAAAACCTGTCTCATTTGACCCATGTCAACACCAGCCAATCAGAACGCGTTCTGAGGAAGAGAATAAAATTTCTGCTGCTATACAACAAATCGTTCCATAAAAATGTTCCGAACAGTGCTTAATATCGTAGTGAGTTCCACAATTTGGTCCTTCCGAAAGGCAGGAATGAATCCCTACAGCATTTGATAGTTTCTTTCAATGAATTATGCAAATCCGAAATGAAATAATCGACATTGAAATTCTGTATGCGGATATTTTTATAGCCGTTAGGACCGCCCATTAGTGAAAAAGCAACAAACGAAATCACGTAAAAAGAAACCTCTTTACAAAAATTGGATCAGTTTGGATTCTATCGCCACTGCTAGCAGATGTATTTTGTCTCGTTTGCAAAGCTAGTTTCGCCTCCGACAAGAGCGATTACGTCACAGATGCCAGTCATTTGCATTGCTGAAAAAACAACGGTGGAGAGCATTACACAAAATCAGCCGTTCTAACGGCTCTAAAAGTTTTCTAAAGAACTATTAGGATTTCTTGCTCGAAAATCGTAGGTAAATATCCTCAGTTTAGTGCAAATCTAGAACAGTTTGATTAGATTTGTGCACTTTTCGCTGTTTTAAATTCACAGTAATCGAGATCAAGTGAAGTCTTCTTTGTTTTTGCAAAACATGTGAAAAAGGGAAATGCTTGCATAATTCATACAATTGATCAACTAATTGATATTCGGAAGTGTCAGTTGTTTTCGTATTCACGACATCCAGTTATGTCTCTGACATTACCCACCCGCCTTTTTAAACTAACACTACATACCTGTACAATACTTCTACTTCACGTAGAATAACAACAAATCTAAAAAAACAACAACAAACCGTTCCAGCAAACTGAACGAATATTTCGTGCAGTATGTCGTTCAACAAGCGCTCAATGACCAACAAAATAGAACGGCCTGCTGAGAGGGTTGGTAAATTGCCTGTGCTGTCAGTTTCATTTAACACATGAACTAAGCAATCTATGACAATGCAATGAAATGAAGAGTTCATTCTCGTTAAAGACTGTCCCAGAAAGAATGGACGCACTTTGATTTGGCTGTAAATAATTCACAATTGTTTGATATTCAAATTTTATTCGATATACTGTTAATATTAGACTACAACATCAGAATATTGTTCTCAACATTTGCTACTTAGCCATTGCAGATTAGCTGGCGCACCTTCTTGCGAACGTTCCTCATTAAATTCCGCACAGACTTCTTGGCGATAAGTTTGGACACTTTTTTCCAATCTTTTTCGAAGTGTTGAATGGTTTCGGCTGCCGAGACATGTTTCCTAAGATGTGTCCTCGTTAATGCCCAAAATTCCTCAATTGGTCGGAGTTGTGGGCAATTTGGTGGATTCATGTCTTTTGGGACGAAAGTGACATTTTTGGTAGTATACCATTCTACCGTTGACTTCGAGTAGTGGCAAGAAGCAAGATCTGGCCAGAAGACAACAGGATCCTTGAGGCTTCGAATCATGGGTAGAAGTCGTTTTTGTAAACATTTCTTGATGTATATTTCGCTGTTCATTGAAGCAGTGGTGATGAAGGGTTTCGAAATCTTACCGCAGCTACAAATTGCTTGCCAGACCATAGCTTTCTTACCAAACTTTTCGACTTCAATCGATGTCTCGTAATTGTTTAACACTTGCCCTTCTCGCACCGTATAATATTGTGGTCCCGGCAATGATTTGTAATCGAGTTTCACGTAGGTTTCGTCGTCCATGATTATGCAGTTCAAATTTCCAGCAAGAATCGTATTGTACAGTTTTCGAACCCTCGGCCTGATCGATGCTTCTTGTTTCGTACTACGTTTTGGTTGTTTCTGCTTCTTATAGGTTCGAAGATTCAAACGTTCTTTAGCACGAAGAACATTTGACTTCGAAGTGCCCACTTTTTTGGCCACATCCCGAACTGAAACCTCCTTCTTTTGCTCGATTGCCTTCAGTATACGTTTATCCAACTGAGGGTTAGCAGGGTTAGCGAATGAACAACTGCATAAGTGGACGTGGACAACAGGACGCAGCCATTAAAAAAGTGACAATCCTGAACCATTGCGAAATGGCAGCGGTTGTGTCCATACTTTTTGGGACAGTCTCTAGAGCAGTGCCTATGATGCGACTGACATCTGTGATCTTTTTTTATCGACTGAAGTCGTTCTAATGTTTCAGACTCGGAGTCTGTGGAGGTCTCACGTGTGGCTATTGGTGGCCATCTGAAGTCGTACGGAGACAGTCGAGTCGTTTCAGAACCGGTTCCGATTTACCAAACGAGATAAAGTCTTAGGGTGAAGCCAGAGTGGGAGCGACGCGATGCGAATATCAAAGGATTGCACGGCGAAGCACGACCGAATTTTGTCCACTTTAAAAAAATAAACATGCATGCCACAGTAAACACGATGCGTTGCGTAGCGACAAGCGATTTTCAGCGCGACAAGCGACCAAGCACCACGTGCACAGTTTTTCACGCGATTTACGAGCGAACAGAAGTTGAATTGATTTGTGTCATGACGGAACAAAAAAAATCGATTGATGTTGAATCGGTGCTATTTTTTGAACGAAATGCGCTCTGGGATCAACAATCGTAATTACCGGAACCGGGTTCTTGTGAACAAGTGCTGGAAAGAAGTTTCGGAAATATTAGGAACTACTGGTTAGTATAGTCAATGAAATTACTTAAATTTTTTCGGATACCTCGAGTTATATTGATGAAAAAAGTAGAAACAAAAATGTTCAACATACATTTTTTCTCAAATTGAAAAATAACTTTGAAAAAAATCAACAATCGGCACTACTTCTAGACATTGAACATCGAAAGCTTGAACTATTAGAGAAAAAATATTTACCGCGTGAAAAAGATGAAGATGAAGCCTTTTTCGAAAGCCTTTTACCGCATTCGCCGTGCAATCCTTTGATATTCGCATAGCGTCGCTTATCGCATCGCGTCGCTCCCACTCTGGCTTCACCCTTAGTAGCTGGGCAAAGCCACCTTGGTGGATGATCTCCTTCGGGAGTGGCGCGCCATTCGAACAATTCCGATTCCGACCGCCCCTGGTTACAACATTTGATCAGTTCATCGAGCTGAGTCGAATGGTAAATGACACCCGGCCCTCCGGGTCTCGATTTAAAAGTCGCTTTCACAGTGATTGCATAGCTTTTCTATTTGAGAGAGACAAAAAGTATCAATATCATTGACAGTTCCCTGAAATAGTGCAACCTTTTCGTTTGGTTTTGCAAGGTTTATTTAAAACCACACACATTTATTTTGATTTTAATTTGGCACGGAACGTATTATCCGCGTGAAAACAGATGTTTGGTGGGTGTATTAGTATTGATTAGTTGTGAAAGTGTGCTGTTCCTGATTCAACGGATCGGTACGTACGGTATTTTTCGATACTATTCATCTTTCCTGCTCGATTTCATTCTTTATTTCTTAGCAAGGTAGGGTTACATGGGGATGAATGTTTCAAAGACATACAATATATTGGAAGTCGAGTGCTTTATACAATTAAAATTTTATGTATATCTACCATAGAATTTTGATTACTTACCTAAAATGACTCCCAAACCCAGAAAGTCGATCACGCTTCAAAACAAAATAATTGTTCTAGGCCAGGATTGAGCGGAATGAAACTTCGTATCAGACAGGTAGTCTCGAATAGCGCGGAATCTTCATCTAAGCGAGCAGTGTATACCCAAAACGTTGCTGTTAATAAGATGGAAAAAGCATCCCTTGTATGGATGGAAGACAATGTACGTAAGCGTACTGAATTTAAAGCAAGCAAGGGTTGGTTCTACAAATTCATTCGGAAGAACAATGTGTGAATCAAAGGAGAGTGTTCATCGCGGATACTGCCGCTACTCGGGAATACCCAGCAAAACTGTCGACAATAATTAAAAATGGATAACAATACCCAGACCAGAGGTATTCAGAACGTATCTAGCTGCTGCTGAACGTCAAACACCAGGATTCAAAGTTGCAAAAGAACAAGTCACACTGATGTTTTGTTCAAACGCGTCCGGAGATAAAATCATGATGCTTCTATTGTTTCATCGAGCAATGAGGCCCAGATCGATGAACGCTGCCGGTGCACTGGAGAAGTAAGCCTAAAGCTTGAATTTCTATACCAATATTCGGAGAGTGATTTGAAGAATTTTTCATTCCGGAGGTTCAGAAATACCTGGAGAACAAAGGAATTGAGTTCAAAGTTCTTTTGATAATAGACGATGCTTCTGGACATACCACACCTCAACATTCACAAGTACAAATAGTTTTTCTGCCACCTAACACTGCATCAGTAATTCAACCACTAGATCAGGGCATTATTTCAACCTTTAAAATAAATAAAAAATAACAAAAAAAGTTTAATTAAATATTCCATCTATGACGGTAATTACCGCGTAGAAAACGTTATCGATGCGATAATGCGGGCGTTTCATTGGTACAGCGTTAAGAGCTACAAAAATTTTGTACACTAAATAATTTCTGGAAGTCATCAGGGCCAGAAAAACGTTAATTGACTTCTTCTAGCCCATGAAGTAGGAGGTACAGGTTTTGGTAATTTTATCTCCACCGATGGTTGAATTGCTGGAAGACACTGTTATAACCAATGAGAACCTGTGTACCGATGTAATAAACGATGTCGGGGAAGAAGAAATTGGACAAATAAATGGTGATCAAATTAGAAAAGGTATTGCTATAATTCGTTTTAATATTATCTCGTATATAAACCTTTTTAATCAGGTATTGCAATGTGAAATGAAGCAGACACTCACTTTATCGATGTGGATAATGATACAGCAAGAGCTATATCATTTAGAAATGACATTAAATATTGTATTGCTAGATATGAGAAAAAACCCAACAGTTACTGAGACTTTCACTCTATGAGATTCTGGGTTGAACGATGACGAACTTGAAAATATAACGTATACTACGACAGAGCGAAGGCGTCTTGTTTTTTACGACAACGATTAAAGATTAATATCATACATATTTAATTACAATCGATATCATATCTACAAATGAATTTTTTTGAAAAATGATTTTTAATCAAATATGTTTTTGTATTAGCTCTAATTATAGATATACTGTTTCAATCTGACATATTTTCACTTTTATATAATCGATCCTTGAAAAAGCCTTTTTTAAAATAGACTATTTTCTAAGTTCTTTTCTGAGACCGTGTTAATTCAGAAAACCGTGAAAATAGCCGTATATAAAAACAGACGGGTGGCTAATGTCACAGACATAACTGGAAGACGTGAATACGAAAAACAGACGGGTGGCTAATGCCACAGACATAACTGGAGGACGTGAATACGAAAAAAAGATTGACATTATACTAAACTATGACTGAATGCACATTTTGCAGATTTATATGCTCAGTTCGTTGGACATATTTAAATGGTCCTAAAAGAAACCGATAAGTGAAATTTATCCGATGTTTACAACTGTTGAGTACCAGTGTTGGTGATTGCCGAAAATTTGACAGAAGCTGCTATATTGCTATCTATATTGTATACAACATTTTCAATCCGGTAGAAGATGCTACAAGAACCCGAGTCTCTCAATGCATGAACCGTGAGATAATTTTGCTACATTACTTCGCTCCACTTCATACTCTGAGTATTTCACACCCTTAAAAAAAATTACAGTCTTATAATGATCGTTGCTGTGTGGAATTTCCCAAGAGAGAATCGCAAGTTGACAATTATCGCAGAAAATCGAATCGATGATTCAACTTGATGATTCTCATACTAGGTTGTAATATTTCAAAACCCTTGTGTGGAGCATTCACAGACATTTTCATAGACACAACTTATACAAAGGTTATATGTACATAGTTAGAATAAGCGGTAATAGTAAAATGATTCTATCGCAATTATCAACTGCCTATGTAGAATCGGATCGCGAAACGAGAATAAGCGACCGTTGGTTGCTTCAGAGAGGATCCCCACAGCAGCGTGCTAACCTTTGATTCTCAGAAATGTCATCGAGAGAAATTCGCTCTCGCACAGGTGTCGATTCTATGTTAAATGAGCCATGCCGGGTTTTTGTTGTTGCGATGATATCCGTCTCTCTTTGATGGCACTGGTTCAATCGTGTGAAGAGTTGCCAGTGAGCGTTCTTTGATACGATAAAAGCCATCCTTGTTGAGTACTTTTTCCATCATTCATTTATCTACTCCGGAATCTAAACTCTAGACCAGGATTCGGAAATTGAAACTGAATTCAAGAGGTGAATTCGGAACCTGGAACTGATTCAGAATTCAGCTGTAAAATTTAGAAGAATCAAAAACTTAATTCTAGAGTTTTCACATTACACTCATTTTCGCAGAAACTATGCTCCGAATTTGATTCTAGAACTGAATTTCGAACTTGAATTCACTTCCAGGATGTAAGTTTCGAGTTCCATTCAAGCATTCAAATTCTGAGTTCTGAACCTGAATTCCGGGAATGAATTCTGAAACTGTATTTAGGCAATTTATATGATATAAATTTAAAAAATAAATTCTAAAACTGAATTTTGGAATATATTTTAGTTCAAAAGTCAGTTCCAGAATTAGATTCGGATTTCAGATATAAATGTTGTTCCAGAATCCACATCCATCTTAAGTTTTGTTCTATAGTTCTATAGTTGAATTTCTGAATCAGAATTCTGGGCTGACATTATGCATCTCGAATCGAGTTGCTCGAAACGATTATTTTTGAAGTCGATTCGACTGAACTGAGGCATTACGTATCGCTTTCGACCTCGTGATCGAGATCCTAACAATGTGGTACTAGATTTCGACTGACGCTGCTCGAACTGTCATAATCAGAGATGCCATTTATTCAGATTTATCTGTATTATACAGATTTTTACATGCGCATACAGATTTAACACAGAGTACAGATTTATTACAGATTTCTTAAATTTAATACAGATTTATACAGATTTCACCAAAAGTATTAAGGAAAAAATTAAACTATCTATTAGTATTTGAGCTATCTATTAGTATTTGATTGCAATGACGAGATAAACGTTTAGGAATCAACGTACAAATCACTTTTTAAAATATATATTTTTTGTGCAGATATTTAATGAAGAACACTGAAATCCATTTATATTAAAATTTGTAACTAAATTGGACTTAAAAGTTAGACAAGTCTTGGCATCATGAAACATTATTGCCAGACTGACAGTTGTATTACCTGACTCGACGTTGCATATTGGATTTTGGAAATCCATCTTAACTTATGAAGTGAACATTTTCAAATTAGACAAGTTTATGGCACCATAATACAATTTTTGTTGATAGGAAAAAACTATAAAATTTCGTCGATGAATATAATATAAGATATGAAATTTAATCTACCACTCTATAACCATAATCTATTAGAATAACACCTTTAAACATAATTGTATTGTAGAAATTTTATTTTATTAGCGAATACAGATAAATACAGATATTTTATACGAATCAATACAGATTTTCTATTAAAATATCTGGCATCTCTGGTCATAACATACATAGGTAAACAAATATACATGGCAATCATGAAAAAAATTAAACTGAATTATTGTTTGGGTATTTTCGATTACATTTATTCAGTTCAAGTACTGAAAAGAAGCAAACTGCTTGTAATACTGCGGTTTTAAGTTGCCGCACGAAATTAACATGAACACATTTCTGAAATTTAAATCAAGAAGCAGATTCGTTTCCACTCCATTTGAAAACGTAAAGAATTTTTTCAAGCGTGTTCTTGTACACAATTTATCGATGAACTTTTGAAATTATAATAAAAAAAATTCTGTATTTTTCATGTATTGTTTCAAGTCTAATACAATTTACGTCATCCATATGTGTAGTTTTAATCAAAGGCTTTCAGGTTTTGCAGCTTTCTTTGTAGTATTTTATCATATTTATTAGGAGATATTGCTTTAGCTAATATACCAGGAGCAACCCATTCTTTATAGTCTTCATAATCCATTTAGGTACTATTGAAAAGTCAAATACACGCTAATAGCACGAGATTGTGATGCTTTTGGCATATTCTAAATACTTTTCAATTTACTAGAGTTAGATATATGGGTAAAAACATTATTTGCTCATTGTTATCGAGCGAATAAGCTTTTTCCTACAATCCGTTTGAGCGACGTTTTCTGTCCACAGGATTCCGAAATTTTATTACAAACTACAGTTACTGGGCATAGGTTAGTTTCGACTTACTTTTATTATTTTAAGTAAACACCACGCAGCTTTCAATTAATATGCTTTCTAAACAGTTCGACTTGTACTTAATATGCCAAACACACAATATATATATATATATATATATATATATATATATATATATATATATATATATATATATATATATATATATATATATATATATATATATATATATATATATATATATATATATATATATATATATATAACGATATACAAAACAATGCATTAAAATGAAGATTATCAATACTAATATGTTTACGAAAATCTAAGATGTTATCGATAACTACCTAAATAAAAAAGAAACGTATTCGAAAACTCATAGTCGATAGTAATAAGGCTTTCGACCATTTCTTATCGAGTTCAGTCGTTTACGAGCTCGATTGTTTTGGTTTCATAATGCCAAAACTTCTCGATAATCTAATACTTCTTCGAGTGAAGTCGAACGAAGCTCGATGATCGACTTCGAATCGAGAACCATAATACGAAACGTGGTCGATTCGATAAAATTTCAGTCGAATCGAGATACATAATGCCACCCCTGGATTCGAATATTAAACCTAAATTAAGCGCCAAAGCCAGTTCCTAAAATCTAGCCCCAGAATCCAGAATTAGATACAGGAAATGGAACTTGTATTCTGGAACTGAATTCTTAACCATAAAACTAACCTTTTATACACGTCCAGTTGAATATTGGGACTAATATGTGCCTGACTACCTCGAAACTGTCTCCCGAGCGTGAAAAGGGCAAGCCAGCGTGATGAGCTTTCCTCGTTGTTTCCAAATGTTTGAGGCGACAAGGCGAATTTTCAAAAATTCACGTCAGAAAACCGTGCAAATAGAGACCTTAGTGTATAAGTTGTCGCGATGGAGCTTAGGTCCTATATTTTTCTTCGAAACCCAGCCAGTTCCAATGCGTCCACCATTTTATCCGTTTTAATTTCCTGGTAGCATTCGGAAACACTAGGGTTCCTTCAATGGGATGGTACTGGAGCAAGTTGGTCCCAACCCTTTTCTTCATACGGTATCTTTTTCTGCTAAAGATACTTCAGCGTCTCCTTGGCGTAATGGGAAGACGTCTTGTCCAGACAGAAGACGTTCCTTCTGGTACACTTGTGGATTGATGGTCAAACCGCTCGGCCATGTCAGGATCCAGTAAACGGTACTCAAGGGCTCGTTTTCGTCTCGAAAGTGTGGTCTACCACAAACTTTTTCCACGATGACTATTTGTTTCGTAAAATCGTACAACCTGCTCGCAGAGTGCTTACTGTTTCGACGCCATCTTGGATTGAGCTGACAGCACCCGAGCGAAAAGAAACATGACACCCATTTCTAGAGAGTCCAACAAGAAATTCTCAATTCCAATTTTTTATTGAACACCCATTTACCGTATCTGAATTTAATTATCTAGACTTTGTCACGGTAGATTTATGATATAAGCCATAAAAGTCGAGATATTCGATGAACAAATAGAGCTATATCACTCCAAACGTTGCAATTTTCAGCAGTTCTTCAGAAAAAAAACAACACAAGCGGTAAACTCAATGAATCATCATAAAAATTTCACTGAATATTCTCAACAGAATTTCAATAACATTTGCTTTGAAGCGGGGAACTGCTCAAAATCTTACGTCTTAAACGTAATGTCCTCAATTATTAGTTGTGTTCCTTTCATTAACAATTTACAGCGAAAACCAAGGATTTCTATGGTTTAAAAAAGATTTTCAAAAATCGTACTCAATTCGTGAGTATTTTCTTCATGGTTAGGAATATTATAGCTCACCGCGCTGATGCCAACGACTGTCAAAAGGTGTCGCATTAATCGCTCTTTCGAGATGTGCAGTTAGCGTGTAATATAATTGCATACGTTTAGGCTCTTGCGATAATTTCGTCGAATGCAAGCCAAATTCAAATCAAGGCGAACAAAGTCTGTTTTGGGTCGCTTTGTGTTGCGAATAAGAATCGATCGAATGAGACTATCGTAAAATTGCACATTACCATTGACGGCTGATTAGGCTGATTCATCAAAAATACTCAACATTAAAATTTTTTTGTTAATTCGTTCCACATCAATAGTTCGAGCTATCCTTGAACAGCTACGCATTTCAAGAACTACTTTTTCTTGCTGGTTTGAATCAGAATGATTCTACTGCTAGTATCAACAAAATTTACTAATCTAATAACATTTCATTAATTGAGCAAATTTTTCGAAACAATTTTCGATTGATCCCTATTGCCCAGCATTAATACTCAGAGAAAATTAAGTTCCTAAATTAAATTGCGGTTTGTAGGTTACGTCATAGTGTCGGTCATTTAACTTTCGAACTTTTTAAAGAATTATTTATTGCATTAAGAATTAGATTTAAATTTAGTTGGATGTTCAGTTACAAATGGTAACGTTTCAGCTCTACTAATCTTCGAACTTGATCAATAACCCAAGAGTCGCATTCAACACACTTAGATTTTTTTCCCGAATCTCGGCAAAACTTTGCCGAGATTTGAACGGCCGAGTGGCAATCATTTCGGCAAACATTAAAACAACTGAAATTCTCGGTATTTTAATTTGACAGATAATGGGCTTTTATCGAGATTTTCGTCGCTTTTGAAAACAAATTACCGAAATTATCGGTATTCAAGCATGTAAGCTTATGCCGAGATTTTAAGTAATTTCACTATTATGTTGGCTAATAGGCTAGGAAGTTTAAAATAAGGAAAAATATGTCGCATGAATAAATTATTGCCAAATATATACGCCGTAGAATGGATGCACTTTCATGTTATTTACAGTAGAGAACACAATTCGGATTTCCGCAGAAAATCAGATTCCAGCTACAACGAAAGTAAAGGCTCAATAAAACATTGAATATTTAAAGAAATATATCATACCGGAATCCAATCAATTTCATACAGTAGATAAACGTTGCGAGGATCCTTATCCCGTAAGAATAGTCTGGGGGATTTCTTGTCACGAGTAATCGTCGAACATTGAACAAATTTGTTCTTAATATCACGAAACATATCGCTATATTCGGATTCAATTTTTATTTGCAACTAATTCCAAATATGAACTCATGTATTTATTTACATCACTCAGTTTTGCACTGAAGAAAAAAGGCTTCTTTGACGAATCACCGAATATCGGTTGTCTAAAAGTTGTTTAGCGAGATTTCGGTAAGTTGAAATCATTAATTTGCTGATTTCGGAAAAGGACCAATTGCTGGTAAACACGGTAATTTACAAAACCGAATATCAGTATAACATTTTAGTAAAATATCGCTTTGCCGCTCCTTTTCTAATCTAATTTTTCAGAAAAGTGCATATACATACACATACACGAACATTTTGCGATGTGAGTCGAATGGTACAAAATATTGGAAACCCCGGGGGCTCCGAACCAAAATCTGTTCTTATTTTCAACAATTTTTTCTATAGGCTAACTGCGCAGCTCCGGAAGCGCCACCATGTGGCGCATAGCGTCTCCAGCGCGGTGCGCTGCATCGAGCGTATGAAATGTCCAACAAAGTGTGATAGCTTACAAAGTTTACAACGGTCTATTTTCTTCAATTACATAAACGCAACTGGAATTTTGAACACTTCTGTTCGCTTTATCTGCAAAAACCAGATTTTTTTGGTGAGTTTTCACAATATTTTTGTAAATATTAAATATTAGGTATAGGATTCGCTCGAATTTTGGGAAAATTACCCGATGCCCGGAAGGCCAACCGATTCAGCTCGACGAACTGAACAAATGACCGTGTGTGTGTGGTTAGTTATGTGTTGTTCAAAAAGAGGTCAAGATCTCAGAGATGGCGAGAGTAGTCGCAAATGAAAGGTCTTCTCGTCAGTTAGTACGCAACTGATTGGTTTCGCGATTTGATGTTTACTTTTTAAGTTATACATAGTTAGATGTCAAAATTTCCAGTTTTTTGTAATTTCAATAATTGGATTGCATAGTTTCAAGCCATAGATTGTAAAAATCGATTCACTTTTAACATAGTGCTCAGTGGTCCCAACTACATCAAAATACATTTACTGTTTGAGTTTCAGAGGTTGATTTTGGGGCTTCATTGCATTCAGAAAAACTTTTGTTTGGAACTGTCTTCTTCTTTGAATAAAATCAAAGTTTTCATTAATCCACTTGGGGGACGGGTATAGTGTGATGGGTAAGTCCATGCCTTTCACGCAGCCCGCCTGGGTTCGATTCCCAACCCCGCACATAGGATCAGAAAGTTTTTCTGATCCGAAGAGGCGAATGACCTTAAGGTTAAAACCTCTATAATCGAAACAAAAAAAAATTAATCCACTTAGAAGTGAGTTATAAGTTTTAATTTGCATACATTGCGTAGTAGTGAATTCAAGCCTTTTGAAGAAATATAGAACATGTTACTACAAGAAAATATGCCGAACACATGGGCCCTTTAAATTGCATCGGTGTCGATATAAGGAGGCTCCCAAAATGTAGTTTTTCTATAACTTTCTTAAACACTCTTATGCTCAGGCCTTAAATTATTATGAAAATACACTTTTAGAAATGAGTGTCTTAAGATTCGTTACTAAACGTAGCACTCTAATAAGCGTTAGTTTTTCCTTAGTTGTTCCCAAAACCTGTTGGGAGATGTAAAAATGTTCTTTCATTATTTCTATCTGAAACAAATAATAACGAATGAGTCTAAAATAAAACAATTACTGGCAGATAAAAACTGAGTTGTCGTTTACGTCACTTATATCATCATATCTCTGAAACTGGTAAGGATAGCCACTTGATCTTCAAACTTCACCAATAACTCAATAGTAGTCGATTAGATTCAAACGAATCTAAGTTTGTTTCAATTGGTTCAGCCTTCTACACACACAAACACACATACACACATAGAGAAACATTTTCCGATCTCGTCGAGCTGGTCGTCTGATCGAGCTCGATCAAAAGTGTTTTTATTTTTCAGCAATTCTATTACACTTTGTAGAAGAAGACAGAAACATTGATGCAAGAATATTCAAATGTATGTATTGAGATTAAATGTGGTTAATCGGTTTTGTTCGCGAGTTTCCTTAATCGACAAGAAGTAAAAATGCCTAAAAAACGGAATAATAAAAATTTTCGCGTTTTAGCGAGCTATTGGTGCACAAAACAGTTCCCTGGAGAAACCCATCGTCATTTCGCTCTTCCTTATTTTATTCCCTTCCTCAAGGATTTATGACGAAAACTAGAAAATTTTACGGTTTGAAAGAGATTTTTAATAACCGTGCTCATACTTTATCTGATTATGCAAATAATATTAATTAAAATAGTGGAATTGAGCTTGTAAAACCATGGCTAAGGATATTAAAGAGTACCGCGCTGACGACGCCAGCCCTCACAAGGTGTCGCTTCAATCGCTATTTCGAGATATGCAGTTAGCCTATAGAGCAAAGCAAGAAGAGTTCAGCTACTTTCACAACAGTGATCTTAATTTTTTCGAAAACGCAGGCAAATAGGCAATTTACATTACAATTTTCTGTTACCATAGCGAAAACGTTAACTTTCATATTTCATCTCCACCAGGACGTCATATTCAAAGATAGAGAATGACTGGTATCATTAGTTGTTAAATGATAATTTGGACAGTTTTCGATAATTATGAGGTTTAGTCATATTTAGTAACTAGGACGCTTACCCCAATTGGTTTTGGCCACTATTGTATGAAATGTTCTCAAGTGTTCTATTTCCTTTTTAGTTGTCATCATATGACCAAAGGTCGAATGAGTCCATAGCTTGTTCTTTTCAATTATTTGGTACACAAGACAGATAAGCCGAAGGATTAAACAACTAATGACAAAATCACTCTTAATAGTAACCGACCGGAGTGTTTATATTTTGAACATAAGTTTATGGACATCGGTCAAACCATCGCTGAGAAAAGTGAGGGGATCCATTTTTCAAATATTTGACCACTATTTTCGGAAACTAGAAACATGGTTAGCCGGAATCGGTTTGATCGGCTACTTACTGGCAATTGTTCCCCCGATTGGTGTAGTTTCTAGGCCAGCTTAGAAAATTCGGAACCGGAATCTAAGTTTGTAAAATCGTTTAAATTATCTTCGAAAAAAAGGCGGGTGGGTAATGTCAGAGACATAACTCGATGTCGTGAATACGAAAACAACTGACATGTTCCTTATCACCTCCGAATATCGATTAGTTGATCAATTGTATGAATTATGCAAGCATTCCTCTTTTTCACATTTTTAGCAAAAACAAAGTAAGCTTCACTTGATCTAGAATACTGTGAATTTCACACAGCGAAAAGTGCACAAATCTAACCAAACTGTTTTAGATTTGCACTAAACTGAGGATAAATACCTTAGACTTGAGAAAAATAATTCCTAATAGTTCTTTAAAAAACTTTTAGAGCCATTAGAACGGCTGATTTTGTGTGATGCTTTCCACCGTTGTTTTTTCACCAATAAAAATGACTGGCAGCTGTGGCGTAATCGCTCTTGTCGAAAGCGAAACTAGCTTTACAAACGACACAAAATACATCTGCTCGCAGTGGCGATAGAATCCAAACTGATTCATTTTTTGCTAGGAGACTTCTTTTTACGTGATTTCGTTTGCAGCTTTTTCACTAATGGCCAGTCCTAACGGCTACAAAAATAGCAGCATACAGAATTTTAATGTCGATTATTTCATTTCGGATTGGCATAATTTATTGAAAGAAAATATATATGCTGTTGAGATTCGTTTCTAGCATTCAGAAGGACCAAATTGAGGAACTCACTACGATATTCACCACTTTTCGGTACATTTTCCTCGAACGATTAGTTGTACAGCAGCAGATATTTTGTTCTCTTCCTGAGAACGCGTTCTGATTGGCTGGTGTTGATATGGGTCAAATGAGACAGGTTTTTCAACAGTGTACAATTGAAATACTTCAACGCTTTTGCTATACACGTTTAAGTTGAAAAATTTCGATTCTATTGGTAGTTAGATTATATAAATCCTTTCACAGATCACGGAGCTATGAGCTTTAAAAATACGAGCAAGGCAAACGCGCCTTATGAATTATCCTCTTTGATACTCGTTTATACCAAACATTTCAGAAAAGTTTAATTTTGAATTATTTGAGATTATGTCACACAACTGAAAATTTTATTATAAAATTGTGATCATATTTCCGATGGCATGTAGCAAGAATTATGTTGATTCATTCGATATAACATGAGATATTCACGATCAAAAACTTATCACTCTCTCAGAGGGTAAATTTTGAAAAGGCGCCCCATAGTAAAGTAAGTCGTATTCACGACAAAAAGATTTTATGCAATCTCCAACACTACCGCGGAGAGGATCCGGTTTCGAACTTAGGTGAATCGTATCTCCCGTATCTGTTGAATTTGTTTCCGTCGATGCGGGACTGTAAGTGAATACCAAAGTGGCAAAGTAGAGCTTTCGTCCAATCAATTGGACTTTCTCTTCATGTGTTTTCATATGCACGGTAGTTTAATTGGTAAAACAATTTCCCCGGTTAGGAGTTAGCTACGGGTTCGAGTCCCGTCTCTGCGGTAACAATTTCGCGGTTTTCATTACATCATTGTGTTCACATGTCAGTTTTCCAATCTGTTTTTCCGTTAGATACTGATCATATTAATATACATAAGTTTTTCTTCGACGTAGCATCCACAATTAGTATTAGTATGTTCATTAATTAATCTAAATACTGTTTTTATCAAGCGATTTGCTATCATAAATTACATTAGGAATAAAAATTGATTTTGCACCATGATCTTATAATTGTTTCAGGTTTGTTTGTATCAGTACATCACATCGATTCAATGTAAGATAGTTTTCTATTGGTTGAACTCATGGAAGAGGAAGGAGTCGAACATAATATAAACATTAAATTGGAGGTCCAATGGATTTAATGAAATGATAGAGAAGTTTCATGTAAGAAAGGTCACGACAAGCAAGAATGTCTCGAACTGGGGCATTGGATAGTACGCAGGGAATTTATTAGTTGAGATCTGACATCACGATACTCCACGCATGTCCAAACGACATGATCAATATCGCGATAACCTTCGCCACAAGCGCAATGATTACTTTCGGAATGTCCAATTCGAAGGAGATGTGCATCTAACGTGTAGTGATTGGACATGAGTCTGGACATCACACGAATGAAGTCCCTACTCACATCCAGTCCCCTAAACCATGCGTTTGTCGATATTTCAAAGAGTTTCGACCGTTTGTTTCGTTTGAACATACGACTGTGGAAATCGGTTTATGAGAAATCGACTGCTCTTTTTTTTTCTTTTGCCTAATTAACCTCGATACCCTGTGACCGGAAGTTGGATTCGAATCAACTTCATTAGAAGAATTTGGGACTGTAGGGTCTACAAGCTTGTGGAAATGGATTGAGTAATCTTTGAGAATATCGAGCGTATATTTGCTATTTTTATTCGCACATTTTACCCCGTTGCTCCGAAACCGGAGAGAAACTTCAAATGACTATGACTATGACACAACCAGACCTTTTCGTTTGAATTTGGGAAAATCGGTCCAGCAATCTTCGCGAAATCCACACACACTGACATTTTCTGATCTCGACGAAATGAGTTGAATCCCTCCGGTCCTCGGTTCAAAAGTTTTGTCTCAAAGTAGTTGCATAGCCTTTCGTATTGAGAAAGTTCAGATTTAAAAACCAATGTACAATGTGTTCAGTGTTTTACTTTTTTAAAGTCCCAAAACGCATTCCTACATCTTCTCTGGTCATCACCAGCTGAAGACTGGATCCCCCAGAGTTGATGTAAAGAACAAATCAAACAAACAAATCAGACAACAATTAGGTAAATTATCTAAATTTTAAGCAGTTTTAATAAATGCTCTCAGCATTTAGTAGCTAACGCAGTATGTCTTATAAATATGATATTAAATAATATTAATAATATTAATATTAAAAAACCTGTTTTAATCCACCTAGTGGTGTCATGATGCCTTTCTCATGCATAATATTGTGGTATTTTATTCCAAATTTTTCTCTTCGATTTTTGAAAGAAACCGAGGAGTTGCTAGTGCATTTACTAGTATAACATACAGAATGAAACCAAGTGAGATTATTTGAATAATTATTTAAAATTATATCGTTATTTAATAATAAAGAACGGTTCCTATATTGGACGAAAGAAGATTCTCACATTTAATGTAACTTTTTTAGTTTGACTCATTCGGATTTCATGGCAATTTTAGCGGTCCTACACAGGGTAGGAAATGAATTTGTAAATGAACGATTGATTTTGCTTGCCAAAACAGCAAACAAAAAGTAGTATAAGTCAACCTTCGGATCATAAATCACATCAACTGGAATACATAAACTACGGCTACGGTCGACTAATGTTTTCGTGGAACCAATAAAATTTCAACCATTGTGCTAGGAAATAAAGAGTTATCGAAAGAAAAATCGCGTGATAGATATGTTGAAATTTTATTACCCCTGGCGAAACGAAGACTGGGAGTCTGCTTGGTTTCCTATTTTACATTACCTCGTCGGAATACCGTTCCCTCGTTGGTCTTCCGACAAAAAACAATCAATTGCCGAACCAGTCTTAGGAGAAATAAACGAAAAAAATCAACAACTAGAAGCTACACGATTGTCATTAAAATGTCATGATGAAATTTAATAAATTGACTCAGACCTCCGACCGATCGGTTCCTTATGGAAAAAAAACAAGTTTCTTTCTTGAAAAACCGACATCGTAAATCATTCCACTCCAGAACATGCCAAAGCATCTCTTCGCCAATCATGACGAAGCAAAGTCAATCATTTCAATGCAAATTTTGTTCCAGTTCTAGCGAGGAATGCGTTGCGTGCAGATGTAAATTTGTTCCCCAAACCTATGGGTATATTTATACAACTTGAATGCAAATTTCGGTGTTTTTAGTTTTGTAGAATACATGCAAATAACAATTTGAGTCAACTAAGCCCTAACTAATCAAGAACTTCATTCATTTGAAATTTCAACTCATTCATCGGAATATTGACCAGGGCTCCCCGAATCTTCAGCTCGCCATAATTCCATCGGTAATCGAATTGACGTGTGATTCGAGAAATTATCATTTCCATTTCCAGCATGGCCAAACGCTTTCCGATGCAGGCCCGTGCTCCAAACCCGAACGGTAAATATACAAACGGATGGGAGTTCTTTCCTTCTGGTATTCCATCCTCTTTCAGCCACCGCTCGGGAAGGAACTCCTTGGCACGAGCAAAGTGCAAGTCGTCGTTTTGCAACAACATCGATGACATCACCACGTCCGTCTGATGATAAAAGAAAACGATACGGTTATTGTTTATTACCAGAAATTCAATCGAACTTTTCATACCCCTTTCGGAATCCTGTATCCTTGCAAAACCATATCTCTGCCGGTGGCACGAGCATTTCCTGCTGTGGGTGGACAAACGCGGATACCTTCTTTGATGCAAGCTCGAAGATACGGCATATTACGCATATTCTCCGGTGTCAGAGGAGAATCCTTCCTCGGGAGAATGGCACGAAGTTCGTCGCGTAGTTTTTCCTGCTTTTCCGGATTTTTCGCCAAACAGTAAAGCACACCAATAGTACCGGAAGATGTCTATAATGAATGGAATGGATGACAATCTGAAACGTTGATTTTCGTTTAGGAATGATTACCGTATCAACCCCGGCCAGCAACATATCGAACGCCATTATAATAGCAACGTTTCGATCAACCTTCAGCAGCTTTTCGAGCACACTTTGGGTGTTACTGTCAGTAGAGGGATTGTTGTCCAGTCTAACCACTGCGTCATCCACTTTGGCCATGACTAGTCTGCAAAAAAAAACGAAATCAAAATATTAACAACATCATTCAAGATTCTTCCAAAACCTGGTAAGATCATCCAAAGTGCTCATCAGTTGTCGGAATTTGGGTGTTTTGAAGTATCTCCATAAAGACGGCAACACTTCGATCTCATATGTCAGTTCGAAAAACTTCCGAATGTTCTAAAAAAATACAAGAAACGGTTTGTTCTAATATGCTTCAAGCAAATTTCGTACCCGACCATACCGTAACAATATGTTTTGCTTCATCGGATTCCTCTTTCAGAACTCCAAGTCTAGTGTCCAACGCCAATACACCCATCGTTTCGAGTGCCCATCGATTCAACCACTGGTCGTAGTCTGCCGGAAGCTCGTTTTTCTCATCGCGAAGATTTGTCATACTGAAAACAGTTATTTACTACTACAATTAAACCAAACATACCGGCACCAAGATACCTACATCTCCATAAATTCTCTAGCAACCTCATCCACCTTCGAAACATATAGTTTAATCGTTTTCGGTTGCATCATCACAGGGTTCACCGTCGTTCGAAATGATTGCCATGGTTCTCCATCTCTACAAGAATTGCAAAAAAAGGTTAGTTGAAACGTAGCAATACTACAAGCTCATACTCCGTCAGCAATCCACCCATTCCTTTGAACACATCGGGACGAACTTTTTTCCGATAGTACACGAAGCTCTCCAACCCGCGCCGGACAGGCCATTTGCCTTCTGCACGGAAAAGTTTCTCGAAATCATTCGGGTTGAAGCTGAGCAGGATAGGCTCTCGACCAAACATTCCCGGCAACCGCATCAAGTTTCCATAGTCCTCTTGGAGAAATTTGTGCATTTGCGGCAGTGTACAATTGTGGTAGCGTCCTGTGAAATGAACCATAAAGTAAGGTAACCATATGACGGTATGACTAATTCACGTGAAATGCCTCGTGCATGCATACTTGCGAATAGTTCTCTCGATGTATCTCTCATATCGAAGCTCAAAACTCGGAATATTTGTGCTGTCATAGTTTTTTTTTTTTTTTCATAAATACGTTTATTTCATAGGCAATATACATAAGTTTTTCTTCGCCGTGGCATCCACAATACATAGTAGTTTAAACCTAATACATTTCGAATATCATATTAGTATGTTGGTACTCATTAGTTAATCTAAACACTGTTTTTATCAAGCGAGTTGCTATTTTAAATTACATTAAATAAAATACATTTATTTTGTACATGATCTTATAACTATTTCAGGATTGTTTGTATCAGTTCACCACTTATATTCAATATCCTATAGTTGGCTATTGGTTGAACTCATGGAAGAGAAAACAGTTTAACATAAAATAAAATTTAAATTGGAACTCCAATGGATTTAATGAAATGATAAAGAAGTTTCATGTATGGAAGGTCACGACAAGCAAGAATGTCGCGAACTGGGACATTGGATAGTCTACCTTGGGTACGCAAGGAATTTATTAGTTGAGATCTGACATCACGAAACTCCACGCATGTCCAAACAACATGGTCAATATCGCGGTAACCTTCGCCGCAAGCACAATGATTAGTCTCGGAAAGTCCAATTCGAAGGAGATGTGCATCTAACGTGTAGTGATTGGACATGAGTCTGGACATCACACGAATGAAATCTCTACTCACATCCAGTCCCCTGAACCATGCCTTTGTCGATATTTTAGGAATAATTGAGTGCATCCACCGACCCAGATCATCTTTATCCCAAGAAGCTTGCCAGCTGGCAAGTGTTCTTTGGCGAGACGCGCTATAGAATTCGTTGAAAGCAATCGGTCTCTCATAAATTTCACCCTCAATAGCACCACGTTTGGCTAAAATATCGGCTCTTTCATTGCCTGGAATGGAGCAATGAGCCGGAACCCAAACTATTGTGATTAGATAATTATTATTCAATATGTCGTTCAGACACTGTTTTATTTTACCCAAGAAAAACGGTTCATTTTTGCCAGCAGCGTTTGAGCGAATGGCTTCAATTGCACTCAGACTATCTGTGAAGAGGAAATAATGGTTTGGAGATAATGTGACGATTACATTCAAGCTATAATGAACTGCTGCTAACTCTGCTATATAAACAGATGCAGGTTCTTGAAGCTTGAATGAGGCCGAAACATTATTGTTGAACATACCAAACCCTGTCGCTTCTTCCATTCGCGATCCGTCCGTGTAAAACATTTTCTCAGAGTTAATATGCCTGAACTTACTTGAAAATATTTTTGGGATTTCCATAGAGCGTAGGTGGTCCGGGATTCCACGCACTTCGCGCTGCATGGATGTGTCGAAAAATAAAGTTGAGTCAGGTACATTTAGGAGGCTGACACGGATAGGAATATATCTTGAAGGGTTGATTTCCTGTGACATATGGTTAAAATATACTGTCATGAATTTTGTTTGAGATCGAAGCTCGACTAGTCGTTCGAAATTATTAATTACCATGGGATTCAGCACATCACATCTTATTAGCAGGCGTGATGAAAGCTCCCAAAATCGATCTTTTAATGGAAGAACTCCCGCCAGAACTTCAAGACTCATTGTATGTGTCGAATGCATGCAGCCTAAAGCAATTCGCAAACAACGGTACTGAATTCGCTCAAGTTTGATAATATGAGAATTTGCAGCGGAACGAAAACAAACGCATCCATATTCCATCACTGAAAGTATCGTTGTCTGATACAATTTTATTAGATCTTGCGGATGAGCACCCCACCAAGACCCTGTTATTGTTCGAAGAAAATTTACTCTTTGTTGGCATTTCGTTATCAGATACCTAATGTGTCCTCCCCACGTGCATTTGGAATCAAACCACACCCCGAGGTATTTGAAAGTCAAAACCTGTTCGATTATTCTTCCCATCATATGAAGCTGAAGTTGCGCGGGATCATGCTTTTTTGAAAAGACGACCAGCTCTGTTTTCTCCGCAGAGAATTCGATACCAAGATGAACAGCCCAAACGGACAATTTATCTAAGGTATCTTTCAATGGTTTTTGCAGATCAATAGCTTTGGATCCAGTAACTGAAACCACGCCATCATCTGCCAATTGTCTTAGTGTACATGGGGTTACTAGACAGCTGTCAATGTCATTCACGTAAAAATTATAGAGGAGCGGACTGAGGCATGAGCCTTGCGGGAGACCCATGTAGCTAATTCTGATTGTTGCCAAATCGCCATGTGAAAAATGCATGCGTTTCTCTGACAAAAGGTTGTGCAAATAATTATTTATAACCGCTGGGAGTCCATGTTGGTGGAGCTTGTCTGAAAGAACATCAATGGAAACTGAATCAAATGCTCCTTTAATGTCTAAAAATACAGATGCCATTTGTTGCTTTTGAGCGAAGGCAATTTGGATGTCAGACGAAAGTAATGCAAGGCAATCATTCGTCCCTTTATTTCTACGGAAGCCAAACTGAGTATCTGACAACAAACCGTTCGTCTCGACCCAAGTGTCGAGACGTCGTAGAATAATTTTTTCGAACAATTTTCTGATGCAGGACAACATCGCAATGGGTCTATATGAGTTGTGATTGGAAGCTGGTTTCCCCGGCTTTTGAATGGCGATAACTTTCACTTGTCTCCAGTCAGGTGGAACAATATTTTGCTCAAGAAACTTGTTGAACAATTCCAACAAACGTCTTTTTGCGAGGTCGGGCAGATTCTTCACCAAGTTGAATTTAATTCTGTCCAATCCAGGAGCGTTATTGTTACAAGACATGAGTGCTATGGAAAATTCCATCATTGAAAAGGGGCTATCAATGGAATCATCATTTGAAGAAGACTCCCTAACAATGCTATGCGTAGGAACGGAATCTGGACAAACTTTCCTCGCAAAATCAAATATCCATCGATTCGAGTACTCCTCACTCTCATTTCCTACGTTACGATTCCTCATTCGTCTGGCCGTATTCCAAAGAGTGCTCATTGAGGTTTCTCTTGACAAACCTTCCACAAAATGTCTCCAATAGCTGCATTTCTTAACCCGAAGTATGTTCTTGTACTTGGTTTCTAAAACCAAGAATTTTTCAAAATTCTGAGGAGTTCCTCCTCCTCGTTTTAAAAACGTCTTGAAAGCATTTTGTTTCGCGTGTTTAGCATCTGAGCACTCTTTGTCCCACCAAGGATTTGGAGGTCTTCTGTTAGACGATGGACCAAGAAATCGTTTGGTTTGGGCTTGTTCTGCGGCCTCCAGAATCGAACAAACGAGGAAGTCATATTCTTCAAGTGGGGGAAGCTCTTCCATTGAAGTTAAGACACTTGAAATATTACTTTGGTATTTAATCCAGTCAATATTTTTTGTCAAATCATATGGAATATTAACTGAATTAGCAATGCCTTTGTTACTGCTAATTGAGATGATGATTGGTAAATGATCGCTACCATGTAAATCAGGAAATACTTTCCAGGTGCAATCTAGTCGAATTGAAGTCGAACAAAGAGATAAATCTAATGCACTTGGACGTGCAGGAGGTCTTGGGATCCGTGTCATGCTACCCATATTTAGTACCGTCATGCTAAAATTGTCGCAAATATTATATATTAGAGATGATCTGCTATCATTGTAAACGGAACCCCACATCATTCCGTGCGAATTGAAATCTCCTAAAATCAAACGTGGAGCAGGAAGGGCTTCGACAATTTCATTAAGCTGTCGTTGTCCAACTTGAGCTCTTGGAGGAATATATACCGAAGCAATGCAAATGTCCTTTCCTTTAATGTTTATTTGACAAGCAACAACTTCTATACTAGAAGTCGAAGGAATGTTTAATCTATAAAAGGAATAACATTTCTTAATTCCTAAAAGCACTCCACCATACGGGGAGTCTCTGTCGAGACGTATAATGTTAAAGTCATTAAAATTTAAGGCTATGTTTGATGTAAGCCATGTTTCGCACAAAGCAAATACATCACATTTTTGACTATGCAACAAAACTTTAAATGAATCAAGTTTTGGCATGATGCTTCGACAATTCCACTGCAGGACAGTGATTGAATCATTTGCGGCGGATGATAAATTATCCATCAAATGATACAAAACCTGTAAGAGCTGGCCATTGAGCTGATAACTGTTTCAAAAAAGTTCTAGCTATTGGAAGGAATGCTGTTATGATGGTCTTTAGAGGTTCAGAAATATTGAATGCAGCGAAAATCCATTCTACAATTTCCGAAAATTTCAGTAATCCTGTTGGTGAATGTGAAATGGAGCCCACTGGATTATTGTCTTTTCTTGAGCTAGTTCCTGGATTGGTTTGTGAATTTGACAAACCAGGAGGCACAGTTTTTGGTTTTAAATTTGGCTTTTTAGCTTTAACACGGGGATCTTTTTTTGAAGGTATAATTTTAGGTGTCTTTTTTGGTATTTTGTGGTTTGTTAATCTCCTCTTAACAGACCCTTGAGGAGTGACAAACGAGGTATCTTCACTATTTCCGTCAGAGTCAGATTCCTCTGGCTCCGCAAGATTTGAAAAACCGTTTTCGGTTTCCAAAGGGGAGACATGTATGACCGTTTTGAGCATTTCTGCATATGTGCGCTTAGACCGTGCTTTTAAAGAAAGCTTCATTTTGTCTTTACGCAGCTTAAATGCAGCGCACACTGAAAGATCATCATGAGGGCTTTCCCCACAATAAACACATTTTTCAACATCTTTATCGCAAAGATTATCCTTATGAGGCCCTTGACATTTGATACATTTGGACTTATTACTACAGTAAGTAGCTGTATGTCCGAATTTTTTACAGTTCGTGCAATTCATAACATGCGGTACGAAAAGCCGAACAGGAAGACGAATTTTATCGATATAGACATGGCTAGGCAATGCAGATCCGGCAAATGTTACGCGAAACGAATCTGAGGGACGATAAGACTTTTTTCCATCGACAATAGATGCTGAGTACAATTGTTTGCACTCGAGTATCTTAACTCCCTCAAGCATGGAGTTTTTAAAACGGCCAACTCCATTTTTAAGTAAATCATCTGCTGTCAGACTTGCTTCAGTCACAACACCGTCAATTTCTACCTCCTTCGATGGAATGTAAACTCGATATTCAATAGCAAATAATTTACAGGTTACAATATCGTTTGCCTGTTTCAAGTCGTTAACTACAACTCGAATTTTATCTCTATTAACCTTACAGATTTCTTTAACTTCAGAGAAATGTGATGTCAAATCCTTTGTAATTTGCATCAAGTTTAAAATCTTTTCTTTTTTTCGAAGATAGACTATCCATGGCCCAGTGGTACCCTGTGGATAATGTTTAGCCCTCGGAGTATTTAAACTTTTACTAGTATCCGGAATCGGATTCGGATGATCTTCCATGAGATCATCCATTACATTAAATTTTTTTGTAAATTAATAATACCAAAATAAAAACTTATGTTTAGTAAAATTTCAGATATAAGAAATAAAAAATAAATTAAATTAAATCTACCTTGTAGCTGATGTCTCTGTTCCTTTATCGTGAAGAACGACGTGAAGCTCTTCCAACGATTTCCAATTGGCAGTCTTTTGCTGTTTCCAATTGGCAGTCTTCTGTCGTTTACTGCTATCTCAGTTGCTCTGCCGTCGTTGTGAACACCACTGCACTTGCTGTACCTGACCCCAGGTACAGTGCTTTTGCTCTTGGTGGCGATCAAATGCGATGCTTGCAGTGTAGCACCTCGCGATATATGCCGTCTCTTTTGATCCTACGCAGCGTACAAATTCTGGTACCTGGTAGATCAGCACTGGGTTGCTTTAGCACCTCTGTGCCTTTGCACCCCTTCGTCTTCGCACCTTTATGCGATGGCACCTCTGTGACTCGTCACTTCTATGCTCTCGCACCTCTGTGTCTCTACACCTCTGTGCGTATGAACGGGATGGCCTTCGTTGCTAGCTTTCCAGTCGGGAAACGCCCCGAATATTGCGTTTGCTATGGGCAGTTTAACTACCTGAAGCTTAGAATTGTCTCGGTAGCAGCCGTTAACTCACGAGCCAGTACAATCGAAACACAACCTCTTCGCTTGAATGGTTTTTACTGAATGGTTGTGCTGTCATAGTTGGTATGTCTATAGATGGTATAGACAGAAAATAAGCCTATTGTTCGGCATATTTGCCGCATAACCAACCTTCACCAAGCGATGACTTAGAAAAAGTTTGTATCATATTTTGCTGCAAATGTGATTTACCGCTTATAATCGGCAGCGACGTCATTGCTTATCATATCGTTTGAGGCAGCACAGATAAAAATTCGAGAGGCTCTGATAGGATGGAGTTTGGATCATAGTCAATGCAGCAAATCGTCCAACTTTTGCGAGATCTAGAAGAGAAGAGGTTTTGGACGTAACTCTCTGCTCTGATAGAATTGCGCATGAGTTGGTAAATTTGCTCGTCTCCGATGAGTTCGAATCTTCGTTACCTCGTTGAAGAGAGCTTGATGACTAGATTTCACGGGTAGGTAGCGGTAAATTGTGAAGAGGGGAAAAAGCTACGAGTTGAACGGATCTTCGTGTCTTGAAGAGCGAAAACGACAGAAAAATGTTTGCACCAAGTTTCGTTATTTCTAACATGCCTGCATATATTCGTCTTTAACGAATTGAATGAGACATTATCAGTAAAAAATGTTACCTCTTACGGCGCAAGAAAAACGGTTCACAAAATTACAATCAGTTAAATCTAAATGAGCTGATGAGCTAATACACCGAATCGATTCATTTTGGCGAGCTGATCGGTTCGGAGCTGCTCACCAATATGAGTTTCGCCCACCTCTAGTTGGAACGAACCAGTTAGAATGTCAACATGTCTACTATATTTTTCCAAGTATTATTGTAGTATTCTGGTCAGAACTCTAACTGGACATTGCAAACTCAACTATCACTGTTCAGCGTGTGATTTGTGTGAATGCGATTACGGTACTTCATATAATTTGAAAGGTAACTGTCCCGCATTGACGCATCTACATATCTGGGTTGTTGGTTCTTCATACATGGTTGAATCTGTGTATGGTGAGCTGAAATCGAAGGATATTCACCCAATGTAGGAAGGAATTATAGTAAGAGAGGTTAATCCTTCCTCATGGAGTGAATTAATCCTTTCTGTATTGACCATAAAAGGATTTAGCAGATTGTTCGGCATCATTTATGGGGTGCCGAATTCACTTCTGCTCGTAATTTATTGTTCAAATTTATTTACTGCGAATCGTTCTGCATTCTTCCGGGAATGTAGAATGGTGCCGCTTTTTGTAAAAAACTTTAAATGCTCTCGTGGATTGGAAGTTTTATTCAATGCACCTGTAGACCTTATTTTTTTTTGTTTTGTGCTGTTTTCCCATCTCACCCACTTCTAGGGATGTCGTAATATCGATCGATTAATCGAGTAATCGATTAATAACCCAGATCGAGTAACATTTAATCGATTAGCTTAAAACTAATATTCGAATATTGAGCTAATCGAATAGTTCAAAAATTTACATAGTAATAATCGAATGAATAATCGAGTAATCGATTAAAAACCTAGACAGTCGAATAAATTACAATCGATTAGTTTCAAAATTATATTCGATTATTAAATAATCGAGTAATTCGAAATTTCCGACATCCCTACCCACTTCTCAATTCCTTCCCGTGTTCCTTTTATCCTTCCCTTCCCATCGGAAAAATGATGAGAAGCTACGGCAAAGCACAAATCTCCAAACAGTCCTGTCACTTGAGCCAATTAGTTCTGATTCCTGATACTCCACAACTGTTTTGATTTGAAGATTTTTATGACGAAATTAATGAGAACAGTTCAGATTTATAATTCAACTAGCTGATGGAATATTAAACTCTAATGTTCTTTTAATTTAAAGTCATTGAATAAATTAATGATATCTAATTTCCCATACATAATAAAATGTTGCACCAGGCGCATTTTCGATTTCCAGAAACCAGGAATCCAAATATGATCATTTTCAATTCTCCGACTGATGTTAGCCAATAAATATTGTTGATAGATCCAGAAACAAGCAAAAATGAACAATCGCTAAAACGTTCAATTAATCAAATTTAAGATAAATTCAGGACCACTTGCCTGTCACTTGTTTCTCACTAACTTCTTTATTCACAGTAACAATCAACAGTTACATTTTTTGTAAGATCAGGAAAAATATAACAATAGGCTATATCAGAAAATTGAGAAACATATTATTCTGATTCTTTACGAAAAAGATATATTGCATTTCTCGCATATTATATACATTCTAATATTAGAAAAAAACATATCATAAAGACTGTCTCAGAAAGTATGGACGCACTTTGATTTCGCTGTAAATAATTCACAAGTGTTAGATATTCAAATTACTTGGCGACAAGTTTTGACACCTATTTCCCATCTTTTGTCGTGAATATGACTTACTTTACTATGAAGCGCCTTTTCAAAATTTACCCTCTGAGCGAGTGATAAGTTTTTTGATCGTGAATATCTCTTGTTGTATCTAACATATTAGCATAATTTTTGCTACATGCCATTGGAAATATGGTCATCAATTTATGATAAAATTTTCAGTTGTGTGACATAATCTCAAATAAATCAAAATTAAACTTTTCTGAAATGTTTAGTATCAACGAGTATCAAAGAGGAAAACACATGATGCGCGTTTGCCTTTCTCGTGAAAGTTCATAGCTCAGTTATCTGTGGAAGGATTTATATAATCTAACTACCAATAAATTCGAAATTTTTCAACTTGAACGTGAATTGCAACAATAATGAAGTGTTTCTATAGTACACTATTGAAAATCCTGTCTGATTTGGCCCATTCCAGCATCAACCAATCAGAACGCGTTCTGAGGAAAAGAAAAAAATATAAATTTTACTTTTTCTATCATTTTGTGAGCAACGGTTATAGAAGCAAGATACACACGAGATTAACATCGGAAAGAATTTCTTTAAAACGGCTAAAATTAACATTTATTTAAAAAGTGTTTGGAGAGAGCGGGATTCAAAATTCGGTTATGATTGTAAGCCGACATGTTTGTGCTAAATTTGTTTATCCTATCGAGCATACTTTTTAATATAGTTATTGATTATAACGGTTTGTTTACTTATCTGGAACATACTTCTGATGTTATTTGTTTCTCAAGAAAGTTATAATAACAATGAAATGATAATAATACTAACAATCATAAGATATTATTGATATTATCATTGTTGATTTTCCTATATTTTGAATTCGTGACAGAACTTTCAATACAGCGTGTATGAAAAACTGCTCTTCCTAGCAACACTGTACCCAGGAAGTGGTGACTACGTGGAAGTCACAAGGATTCATCGTACAGTTAACCTCGATCGCGTACACTCGTAAAGAAATAAAGTCCGTCCGAAAACCACGTATTTTATTTCCCTGCTATAAATAAATTATTATTATTATTATTATTATTATTATTATTATTATTATTATTATTATTATTATTATTATTATTATTATTATTATTATTATTATTATTATTATTATTATTATCATTATTATGAATAAAAAAAGGAAAAGCTTATACAATTCACACAATCGATCAAATAACTGGCATTCGGAAGTGTGAAGGAAGCACGCCAGTTTTTTTTCGTATTCACGACATCCAGTTATGTCTCTGACATTACCGACCTGCCTTTTTCGAACTGTTGAATGGTTTCGGCTGCCGAGACATGTTTCCTAAGATGTGCCTTCGTTAATGCTCAAAATTCCTCAATTGGTCGAAGTTGTGGGCAATTCGGTGGATTCATGTCTTTTGGGACGAAATTGACATTTTTGGTAGTATACCATTCTACCGTTGATTTCGAGTAGTGGCAAGAAGCAAGATCTAGCCAGAAGACAACAAGATCCTTTTGGCTTCGAATCATGGGTAGAAGTCGTATTTGTAAACACTCCTTGGTGTATATTTCGCTGTTCATTGAAGCAGTGGTGATGAAGGGTTTCGAAATCTTACCGCAGCTACAAATTGCTTGCCAGACCATTGCTTTCTTACCAAATTTTTCGATTTCAATCGATGTCTCGGACTGGTTTAACACTTGCCCTTTTCGCACCGTATAATAGGATTTGTAATCGTGTTTCACGGAGGTTTCGTCGTCCATGATTATGCAGTTCAAATTTCCAGCAAGAATCGTATTGTACAGCTTTCGCCGAGGGTTCGAAAATACCCGAAAATACCGAATCCATTAACCACTCAAAAAAGGAATTTTTGAACTCAACACAATCCTTCGCATTGGTATTCGCGTCACTCGGTTATGTCTCTGACATTACTCACCCACCTTTTTTCTGTTCACCAATTCCTATTTCTGCTATTTCGTTCGTCAGTCATTGTAAGTTCTGATCAGCTTGATGCAAATGTAATCAGAAAATGATAGAAAGATAGTATGAAAATTCAATTTAGGAGTTGGACTATCTCGATTCATTTTTCGTGTCAAACGAAAGTAAAAAACTTTTACCCGAACCCGATAATAACTTTTCTTCCAAACCCGAACCCGATAAAAATATAAATCATCACTTGTACCCAATCCGAACGCGAAAAAAATCTAGTATTCGGGTTCGAATTCTGGTACAAATATCCGAAGCCGTGATTTATGTTCCTAGCACGCAACATGTTCGTATGTAATGATTGAAATACGTATTTGGTCGTAAAAATTGTTTTTCAACAATGGACATTTTCAATTACCAGACGGCTGTTTCTAGTTGCACCAAAAGATAACTAAAAACCCCCTGATAATCACTTTGTTCAACGGAAGATTTGTTATCTTTCTACATGACTCAATAGTACCATACTTCTTTACACTGGTTGAAAAACGGGGAATGATATGTAGACAAAATTACAATCTGATGAGTTCTTAAGCAAAAATATAGCTTTCAAGAAATCATTTCTGAGATGAACTGACAACACAGATGACTGTTTACCAACAACCGTTTCGAACAGTCGTTCTTCTGTAGAGAGAATACATCGTCAATTACTAACACCTCACACAGTCATTCAAGTCGATAAACGGCTAGCACACAGACAGCCGAGGAAATGATTATGATGTTGTATATGATTATGTGCGTTTACTACATACCACTCTGCCCAATTATTATACTGACAAAAAATAGACTCACCGCCAGGGGCAAAATTTTTCATCATCCGCCAAATACTGGGCCCCGAGATTTTGTCGAACGGCATCGCAGTTTCCCATTCCGGATCAACAGCAGCAACATTATTGGCCACCGCCTGGGCCTGAGCCGTCTGCCAGCGCTTCGGTCGCACACTCTGGAAAGGTTGTCTCACCTTTAGCTTCACTATGTTACGCAGCATGTTCCGCGGTTTTTTTGACGGTCAACTCTGTTTTGCTTTCTGAATCGGTTCGGTACTTTTGACTATCTGACTGCCACTGCAGCAACCGTTACTCGCACAGTCAAACGTTTACGATCGCACATCGATAGAGATCTTGTCGGACACAACCGCAATACTGTTCGACGACTGTCGCTTGAATGGTGAAATACTTACACAATTTACGCCAATGATTTTGTTGTTTCGAATTCAATAACAAGTCTGCTTGCATGAATTAGTGTGCTGTTTTTTTTATTTTCATTATGCATCGGTATGATGGTACATGTTTTTGTGTTTTGCTATTTTATCGAAGTATTAAAATTTTACAATCCAAAATAACACTTCAACCTTATACTATGCAGTACTAGTGTACCGAAGCTTGTTTGGCTTCAGTTCGACAGCCAAATATTATTGAGAATGGAATCGTTATCTCTGTGCTGCTCGTAATCGGTTAATTGCTGAGCACAGTTATCACACATTTAATACAAAATGTACTCATAATGACTGTGTGATAAGATACAAAATTTATTTGAAATAAACGTTAACGTTAACTTAACAACTAATCATCGACATCGTTCATCTGGAACTTGAGCTCATTGTCGGGAATGTTGACCACCGAAGCACGGATCTTCAGTTCGCCGTAGTTCCAGCGATAGTCGAATTGGCGCGTGATCCTCGCAATCACCATCTCCATCTCCATCATGGCCAAACGCTTTCCGATGCAGGTCCGAGGACCAAATCCAAACGGAAGATACACAAACGGATGGGAGTTTTTTCCGTCGGGGAAAGTTTCCTCCTTCAGCCACCGTTCCGGTAGAAACCGGTCACCTTGTGCGAAATGATGGTTTTCCCGCTGCAGTATCATGGGAGCCATTGCCACGTTTGTCTGAAAGAACCTGATAAATTAGATAATCAAACAACAGACCCATTGACGGTAGCTTCTTACGCCCTTGGGAATTCGATAGCCCTGCAACACCAAATCCTTTCCGGCACTCCGAGCATTGCCGGGGACAGGTGGGCACAGTCTGATACCCTCTTTGATGCATGCTCGTAAATACGGTAAATTGCGCATATTCTCCGGAGTCAACGGTGAATCTTTTTTGGGAAGAATAGTACGAAGCTCGTTCCGAAGTTTGGCTTGTTTTTCCGGATTCGTTGCCAAACAGTAAAGAATGCCGATTGTTCCCGATGAGGTCTGAAGTGTACAAACAGAATTTGAACTCCCAGAAAGTTACAGACAATACCTGCCAATACTCACGGTATCAACACCAGCTACCAGCATATCGTATGCCATCATGACGGCAATATTGCGGTCTACTTTTAAAAGCTTTTCGAGCACACTTTGACTGTTACTATCCGAAGTAGGATTTTTCTCCAGCCGAACAATAGCTTCATCAACTTTGTTCATCACTATCCTGCAAGCGGAAACCAGTTCGTTTGTGAGTCTGCTCTTATGATACTTATTTTCGAATTATCTACTCAGTCAGATCGTCGAGAGTTGCCATCAGTTGTCTAAAAGTCCGTGTTTTATAATACTTCCACATCGAGGGCAATATATCCAACTCGTACGTCAAGTCGAAAAACTTTCGGATTGTCTGTCAAATGGAATAGAACATTTAATCAAAAACACTACAATTGCAGATAGGAAGAGACAATAGAATACCATAATAATATGTTGCGCTTCAGCGGTCTGATTAATACTCAGCACCCCTAGCCGAGAATCTAAAGCCAACACTCCCATGGTCTCCAAAGCCCACCGGTTAAGCCACTGGTCAAAATTCGCTGGTAGTTCGTTTTTTCCATCACGAATCCCTCGCATTCTGGAACCAACAAACAAACTAATCGAAAATTTGCCACTAATATTACAAAAACCCACATCTCCATAAACTCCCTCGCCACTTCATCAACCTTGTTGATGTAGAGCTTGATCGTTTTGGGTTGCATCATAACTGGATTGACGATCGTGCGAAACTTTTGCCACGACTCTCCTTGTCTACATATAGCGAAATAAAAAACGAGAATGATTTCAGCGATACTTTTCGGTATCCTACGGGGTTTGTTTCATACTCAAAAACCAGTCCACCGGTTCCTTTGAACACATCGGCACGAACTTTGGTACGGTAGTAATAGACACTGTCCAGAGCCTTCCGAACGGGCCAGGTTCCTTCCGTTCGGAAGAGTTTCTCAAAGTCATCCGCATTGAAACTCAACAGGATGTCTTCCCGGCCAAACATTCCCCGCATGCGCACTAGATCCCCATAGTCCTCTCGAAAAAGCCGATGAATTTCCGGTAGCGAGGCATCTCCGTAGCGACCTGCGGTGAGTTGGAAACATTATTTGTCGGTATAAACTTATAGACATATATTTTTATAATGCAATTTAATACAAGAGAATTGTACAAAATTCGGGCATTTCATTGAACCCCATATTACACTCTCGGTAGCCTGCTGCCTAGAGCTTGAATGGTCAATATTATTTCACCAGATGTATACGCAAATTTTGAATTTTATTGGTTAAAATTTGGAGCAACTAATCGATTGTTGTTAACCTTGTTAACCTTGTTAACTAAACCAGTGGTTCCCAAACTTTTCTGTTTGAATACCCATTTTGAATATAATATTCGTTCTACTACCCACCAAGTAGAAAAAAATTATTAAAATTCTCCGGTAATCAAATCATCATTTTACAGTTAACTCAAGATTAAAATATAAAATAGATAGAAATGGTACAAGAAAAAAGGTGGGTGAGTAATGTCAGAGACATAACCGAGTGACGTGAATACGAATGCGAAGGATTGTTCACATTCGCTGTTGAGTTTAAAAATTCCTTTTTTGAGTGGTTAGTGGAATTAACTAAATCGCTTCAAAAAAATTATTTCCATTCAATTCCACTATAAAATTTTTACTATTTCGCCATCAATGTCACGAGATAGTAATTCCTTTTTTGAGTGGTTAGTGGAATTAACTAAATCGCTTCAAAAAAAATTATTTCCATTCAATTCCACTATAAAATTTTTACTATTTCGCCATCAATGTCACGAGATAGTAATAGATAAAGATATTAGTTTTTCGGTGTTCTATTTGCAACCTTTATCAGTGTATCAGTTCCGTTGAGTTGATTTACTTTGCATGCGAAAGAGTAGTTGAATCTGGACTAACCATATTACTGGTTCGAATTCTCAACCTGAATTCTAGACCAACATTCTTAAATTTAATTCAAAAATCGAGCTCTGGAATTTTAACTTTCATTCTGAAATCGAACGCTGCGTCTGTACTTTAGAACGGAAATCTGGAATCGAGTTGTGGACTCGCACTTCGGATTCTTGAAGTCATTTTTAATACTAATTTCTGAAACTGAGTTCAAGGCTTGGATTCGGAACCTGAATTATGGAATCGAGTTCTGGACTGGAATCTCTGGAACTTAAGCCTAAGGACTAAATTCTGGTACAGGTATCTGGAAAACAATTTTGGTTCTAAACACTGGACCTTTTTCCTGTAAGTGAATTCTTAACCTGGCTTCTGGAACTTAATTTTGGTGCTGAATTCAGGAACTGGGATTTGTACCTGGATTCTGTAGCTGAAGGCTGGAATCGAGTTTTAAGCCAGCATCCTGGATCCTAATACTAGGATAGAACAAGAACCTGTACGATGTTCAGCCAGCGACTGGCACCATTCAAGAACGTGACAAGCGATTATAAATACACTCTCCTACTCAGTGCTTGAGCGAAAAATAGGTATAAAGTGAGAAGACTAGTGTTTGATGGACAGAGAAGATGTTTGGATGTATGGTATCGGTCGGGTGACGGCCAGGATGTGTAGACCATGTTCGATGTACGTTCTACCGTGTCTGACTGGCGATTTAGATTGTCTATAACAAGATTCAGAGTGGCGAAATGGTAGCGCGTATGCACGGAATGCATAAGAACGCAGGTTCGAGTCCTGTCTCTGAGTGTATCTTTTTCCAACAAATAATCTTTTCTTATCTGTTAGTTTTTCATTCAATTGGCTTCTTCAATATATGTTTCCGCTCAGTCATTGCAAAAACTGATCGAATTATTAATATTACGGGTTGATGTTAATAAAAAAGTTGCCTCGCTTAGGGGGCAATGGCGCACAAAGCCAAAATGCAAAATTCCGATTTACTTTTACCAAAGAAAAAATTCTTGGAGTAATTCTTTGAGAAAAATGAAGGCTTTAAAAGATATTGATGTCATTTCCCCAGAACACTGAAATCTGGAATTGAATACTTGATTCCGGAGCTGAATTCTATATTTGGAGCTGAACTGTAATTAAATGTATCGAGTGCTAACCTTTCATATATACCCAGTAAATTACGCAGAAATGAGATGTCGTTGACTGCCTCAAAACTGTCGTCTCGGGTACGAGAAAGGCAAACAAACATCATGAGTTTTCCTTTTAAATACTCGTTTATTCTGAAAATCTCAAAAATCTTCAATTAATGATTATTTGTGGTTATGTCATACAACCGAGAATTTCACCATAAATTGTTGGTCATATTTCTGATGGCATGTAGGAAGCATTGAGTAGATACATTAAATACAACACAAGATATTCACGCTCAAAATCTTATCACTCTCCCAGAGTAAATTTGGAAAAGACGCCCTATTGTAAAGTAAGACGTATTCACGTCAAAATATGTTTCTTCCCAATCCCAACGCGGTGATAATTAATTTTTAATTCAAGATCCTATCGATCAAATATTCGGTAATCAAAATAGAAGTCAATAGAGACACAACGAAATTTAACAAACAACCGGCGAATTAAAGAGCGATCGCCTGGTAGTGGAAATGTGCAATAAGTTTTTGTGTGCGAAATTTTACCCCAGGGGATCGACTGAAATGTGAACCACACCGGCCGTGAACAGTCAGAGCAAATACGAAGTTCTTTTCTACCGGGAAGTTTGCAGAGTTGTTTATCATCACATCCACAGTAGTTCAGTTGACAGAACGATTCGATTTGTAACTGTCGCTGAGAGCTTGTGACGTCAGTTTTTGGATTTTGTTTTCTTTTTTTTTTCATTTTATCAGTCATAATTTCAGTCTGTCTTTTCGTTGTGTAATAGAGAAAAGTTCTGCTTTAGGTGTATTTTCTTTCCAGGTGCTCGCCCAAAAGTATCTTTTCGAGTCATTTATAGTTTTGGTTTAACTTGTTTAAGAATTAAAAACGAAAACATTTGATATCAAACAGTTTATTCATCTTTCAATTAACTCAGTCCAGTCCATTGCATTCAACCACCGAAAATATTTCGTATTTCTATGTGTCACGATTCGTTCAATACATGCGGTTGAAATTTTCAAATCCAGAATTAACGTCCCGAATCCTATTTCCCAGTTCAGAATTGAGGTTCAGATCATAAATAATTTATCGTTGTTACGCTGGAGCTTGGATGAGGAAGTTGGGTGTCTACTGCCGAACAACGCGTCTTCAGAGCATGGACATTTATTAGTGGAAATTAAGATTGCCTCCGGTTTACAACAAATTAACTTTTTAACGAACCTGAATGGAAAACTGCTAGACTTAGCATTTGTTAGCTGTGCCAATGATTGCGAAATTCTAGCACCACCATCGCCATTAATGAAACTAGATCACCACCATTTTCCTTTGATTTTAAAAATTGAAGTTCCTCATTGCGTGCACTTTCAATCGGTGCAATTTTCGTGAGTTAAGTGCTGAAATTTTATGAATTAACTGTGTGGAGATACTGGCGCATGGCACTTTGGATGAAACAATAGAGAAATTCTATTATGAATTAGATGTAATTTTTCGATATCTCGTGCCTAGAAGAAAACGCAGGTGTCAATCTAATAACAAACAACCTTGGTGGAATGGAGAGCTGCGTAATCTCAGGAATCGTCTTAGGAAAGCTCGCAAACGATTTTTCCGGACAAAAAATCTAGATGATAAATTGCTCGTTCGTGATTTGGAACACCAAATTGAATTATTGAACGCATCGTGTTTTCGGCTGTACGTTTCACGGATGGAGATCAATTTGAAGGCTGACCCGAAACAATTTTGGTCTCATCTGTGGAAAACCTTCTTCCCGTGGAATTCCTGTCAGTGCCCACTATCGTCACCAATCTTCGTCGACAGTTCCGGATTCAGCCAACCTATTCTCGTCATTCTTTCAAAGCGTGCTAAGTAATAGCTCACCGCCTTTGTCAGAATCGTACCTGAGTAGTTTGCCGACGTATTCTTTGAGTATACCTGCTACTGCTTTTACTGAACGCATGTACAACAATCTACGACAAGTCGATGGATCGAAAGGGCCAGGATCTGACGGGTTACCTCCGACGCTCGTGAAGGAATGTTCTTCTGCTTTGGCTTTACCTGCATCTCTGCTTTTCAACCGCTCGCTTGCTGAGCACTATTTTCCAGCGAAGTGGAAAGAAGCTCTAATAGTTCCTCTTCACAAAACTGGAAACGTGCACGATGTCACCAATTATAGAGGAATTTCTATTCTAAGCTGTTTACCAAAAGTATTCGAACGCATGGTGTTGGACGTTCTTTACCCATCAGTAAAGCACATTATCGCCACTGATCAACATGGGTTTGTCAAAAAGCGGTCTACTACCACCAATTTGATGAGCTACGTTTCTTTATTGATCGACAAACTTGAAAAACGACAACAAATCGATGCGGTGTATTTTGATTTTTCAAAAGCATTCGACCGTGTTCCTCATCAGTTCGCTGTGGAATAAATGAGGCGTAGTGGATTTCCTGATTGGTTAACCAATTGGATTCTATCATATCTCACGGATCGTAATACATCCGTACGAATCGGATCTGCACTCTCGGATTCGTTTCACGTTACTTCGGGTGTACCGCAAGGGAGCCATATCGGACCACTTCTTTTTGTGTTATTCGTGAACGATCTTTACAGTGAATTGTCGTCATTTAAAGTAATGTATGCTGACGATCTCAGAATTTATCGCATCATTACAAGCCTTGTGGATTGCTGTGCTCTACAAATGGATATTGACCGAATCCTTGATTGGTGTGACAGAAACGGCATGACAGTAAACGTTAAGAAATGTAATGTGATAACTTTCTCACGGGCACAGTCTCCAATTATTTTCGAATACTCCATGATGATGGCTTCAGTTGAACGAGTTTCGTCTATTAAAGACCTGGGCATTATTCTCGATTGCAAGCTTCGTTTCATCGAACAGTAAAAAATCTTGTTCAGAAATCTGAATCCAGGTCTAGAATTCTGCTTTAGATTACGACTTAAAATCTACGTCAGTCGTTCAAGTCAAGAAACTATGTTCAGGTCTAGCATCCGAATCCATGCTCAGAATCCAAGTGCAGATTTCTGCTTCAAGCTCAAAATTTTTCTGTCAGAATTCCGGTTCAAAATCCATGTCCAGATTCAGCATTCAGAGTGGATGTCAATAATTTATATTTAAGAATTCGTAAAATCGAAGATGACGGCTTTCGGTTTGTGAATATCCTTTTAGATCTCTAAACAATTTGTATTTTAGAGACGTCTTTAACAAGTGAGATAAAGGAATGAATGTCATATTAATTCCTAACTTGAATTTTAAATCATAGATGACTAAAACAATTTGTTGTGGATTTTTAAATTTATTAAGGAATTTGAATTTCTTAAGGAATTTGAAATTTTTGGAAAAAGCATGTCACTTTGATTTGTATTCACGTCACCCAGTAATGTTTCTGACATTATCCACCCACTTATTTAGGTGAAATTTTCTGGATTTTCGGATTTAGCAGTTCATTTTTTAGTTTTATTCTGACCTATGAATCAAAGTTCAAATAAATGGTATAGCGATTCTTTCTTCATATCCTGTCGAGGAAACATGCAATGTAGTTTTGGTTACCAAACTGAGATATCGCCTAAGTAATACTGAGTGAGAGGACTTGCAAGTTTTTCTAACAATAATAGAACCAAGGTTAACTAACAAAAACTATCCTGAAATAAATTGTTTAAGTTCAAATGTTTCTGTTTTTATCTCACACAAGAAGTAAAACCAAAACCAGAACAGGGCGGTCTAATTGGCAAAACAATTTCCCCGGTTAGGAGCTAGCTACGGGTTCGAGTCCCGTCTCAGCTGTAAGATTTTCGCGGTTTTCATTACATGGTTACATTCGCCAATCATTTTTCCAATCTGTTTTCCCCGTTAGATACTGATCAAATTTAAAACTAGCTCAAGATGGCTCTACAATTCGTTGATACATGAATTGGTGTTGGCTGACCGGAAATCTAAAGGATCACGAACTTAGTAAATGTCGCACGAATAAATACTAAGCGTGTACGCCATAGTTTGGGCGAGATTCTTCAAATGGAATTTTTTTTTTCGCTTTTGCTGACTCCGAACTAAAAACATGAACGCGAGCGCACTTTGGAAGAGTGCTCGTCCATGCTGAAGTGGAATCGGATGAATTAGTGGCATCGACTGGTAATGGATCCTGAGTCCACTATTATACCTCATAGAACATAATTAGAGCCTAGCCTAGGCAAATCTAGCAGAAGTTCCGAGTTGGCCTTACTGCGTATTATTGGAATGATTGAAGGCCAAAGTAATCGTTAGCATGGCGAGAGATCAGCCGCATACAACTCGTAACTGCGTAGCCGAAATTTCGATTCAACTGGAAGTTTGTGTCAATCTCAATTAGAATTAGAGAGAGAGATGAAAAGATCTGAATGAAAATGCGAGATCAATAAAAAAAGGCGGGTGGGTATTGTCAGAGACATTACATATCGGATGACATGAATATGAATGAAATGGATGGTTCAGTTTCGTCATTGTGAAGAAGCTGAATTTTGAATCTGTAATTCGGGAACCAAATTTAGGAGCCGAATGCTAGAACTGAATTCTGAAGCTGAATTCTTGAACTCAATTTTGATGAAGAATTCTGGAACCTGAACTCAGCAATGGGATTCTTAGGTTCAGTTCTAGAATCTGGATCTGGATTGTTGAACTGATCACTGAACCACCGATTTGGAACTGAACTCGAAATCAGGATTCTGGTTCGGAACTGAATCATGAATTTTAGTTACAAAACTACGCTCCAGGATTCAGTCTTCAAATTCGGATCATGAAATCAGATTCGAAACTAAGTTTCATAATCCAGATCCGGAATTTAGTACGAAAATTTTCAGAATCTACTTCCAAAATTCAATTACACTTCTAGAATTCTAAAAGTGCATTTTGGAAGCAAATTCAAGACCTGCGTTCTGGAGCTGAATTCCTGACAAGCTGTTTTCTGAAAAGCAGTTTTGAGCTGAATTCTGGAAATAAAACTGAGTTTTGGATCTGAATTCTGATCCTGGATCTAGGTCTTGAATTTGCTTCTGGTTTAGAGCTCAGTTTACAAATTCTGAACCTGACTCTGAAGTCAGACCAGAAATTTTGGAACATAATTCTGTTCTGAACGTCAATTTCAATTTTAAAATTCTGTTTCAAAATTTAGATCCAAGTCCCGAATTTGTTTCCAGAGTCCAAGTCTATGATCAAGATCTTGATATCAGTTCCAGATTTAGGTTCCAAAATCTAGGTTTAGACACAAGTTCTCAAATTCGGTTTAAGTCCTGAATTCGGGAACTCAATTCTGCCCTGGATTCTAGACGAAAAACTGAATTTTAGATATGGATTTTGGAAATGAAAAAAAATCCGGTCTTGAATTCTGAAACTGGATCTCAGAACTGAACACTAGAATTGAATTCTGGACGATTATGATCTGAAATGAACGAGGCAACTACGCAGGCTAAAATGAATGAAACTTTAATTAAATATTTGTGGTTATGTCATACTACCGAAAATTCTATCACAAATTGGTAATCATATTTTCGATGACATAGAGAAAACATTATGTTGATGTGTTGAATAAAACAATATATATTCACGAACAAAAACTTATCACTCTCCCATAGAGTAAATTTTGAAAAGGCACTCCATAGTTAAGTAAGACGTATTCACGTCGTTTTCGGCTGCTCGGCCATCCATGGAAGTTCACCATCAATGTTAACTTCCCTCTCTGAGCAGCCTAGATAGCCGTGTAGTGTCGGTAGCGGTTCCCCAACTGGCTAAGAATAACGCTACGGTCCACCTGTACCGGTGGTATAAGTCCACCAAACAGGTAAGCCGTGTGGCATCCGGCGGAATTATTTTTTACCAAGAATTGATCCACTGGTTTCCTGTTCCATGTCGTAAAAGGCCACAAAAATAGGAACTCCTAAGTCAAGGTGTATTTCCGTGCCGATGGCTGAATGGCTGCAGGAGGTTAAACATTGCAGTCGTAAACGGAATATCTTGGATTTTTCCTCAAGGTGGTGTACTATCCCCACTTTTATGGAACCTAGTCGCTGATGGTTTGTTAAGGAAACTTAATAACCTTGGATTTCCGACTTATGGTTTTGCCGACGATTATCATATATTGATGACCGGTATAAGCATTAACACTCTCTTTGATTTAATGCAGCAAGCCCTGCGATCTGTTGAACAATGGTGTTGTCAGGTTTGGATTATCTGTAAATCCGGGCAAAACATCAATGGTGCTTTTCACTCATCGTAGGATAATTACAGGAGCTCGTCCGTTGCAGTTCTTTGGTTCAGGGGTCACTGTGGTCGATCAAGTTAAATACGTCGGGGTTATTCTTGACTCAAAACTGAATTGGTCTGCTCACATTGATTTCAGGATTAAAAGAGCTTGCATGGCTTTCGGCCAATGCAGACGAGCTTTTGGAAAATCATGGGGACTCAAACCCAGATATATTCATTGGATCTACACAACTATTGTTAGACCAATTTTAGCATATGGTTGTCTTGTATGGTGGCAGAAAGGAGAAGTCGCGACAGTTCAGTCAAAGCTAAATCATCTCCAAAGGATGGTCCTAATGGCGATGACAGGAGCATTTACGACAACTCCTACTGCTGCTCTAGAGGCGCTACTGTGCATTAAACCACTACATGTATTCCTAAAACAAGAAGCATTATCTTGTGCATACCGTCTTAGGGTTATAGGGCTTTGGAACAGTAACCCATTAGATTATGCTACCAGCCACACTCGCTTGTGGTCTCAAATGGTTACGTGGGATGAGTATTTACTCGCTCCTAGTGACCTAACTCTCACATGCAGTTTTCCTTTTAAAACATTCAATGTGAGCTATCCTCTTCGTTAGGAATGGTTGTCTGGTTGTCTGGAACGACAACTTGATGAACACATAGTTTATTATACGGACGGTTCTCTGTTGAATGGTCGTGCTGGTACTGGTGTCTACTGTCGTGAAATGAGGCTAGAGCAGTCTCATTCCCTTGGTAGATACTGTACTGTGTTCCAAGCAGAAATCTACGCGATTCTGTGTGGAGTACAATCGGCACTTCAGCAGAGGATTTGTGGTAAACGTATTTATTTTTGTTCCGACAGTCAGGCAGCCTTAAAAGCACTCAGTTCGAATGACTCACGGTCGAATCTAGTGATCGCATGTCGAACTCAAATTGAAGACCTCAGCATTTCAAATGCTGTTTACTTCTTATGGGTACCCGGCCATTCTGGTATTACTGGAAATGAATGGGCTGATGAGTTGGCTAGAGCTGGTGCAACGAATGATTTCGTTGGTCCTGAACCAGCTTTACCACTTTCAACTAGTTGGATAACGCACAAGATACGTTCTTGGGCTGCATCCAAACATGCCAGCTACTGGCACAGCTTGCAAACTTGCGCTCAGACAAAAGCATTTCTACCAGATTTAAATCTGAAAATGTCAAAGTGTCTACTGCATTTCTCCAAGTATCATTGAAGTATTCTGGCCAGAGCTCTGACTGGACATTGCAAACTCAATTATCACATGGCTACTATTCAACGTGTTGAGTATTATTCGTGTGATTTGTGTAAATGCGATTATGGTACTTCATATCATCTGATATGTAACTGTCCCGCATTGACGCAGCTACGTATCCGGGTTTTTGGTTCTCCATACATGGTTGAGTCTGTGTATGCGGAGCTAAAATTGAAGGATATTCTCTCGTTTCTCACCCAATGTGGTAAGGAGCTATAGTCAGAAGGGTTCATCGTTCTTCCTGGAGTGAATGAATCCTTTTTGAATTCACCTTAAATAGGGTTTAGCAGATTGTTTGGCATCTTTTATGGGGTACCGAATTTACTTCTGCTCGTACATACTGCGAGTCGTTCTGCATTCTTCCGGGAGTGCAGTATGATGTCGCTTTTGTAAGATCTCTAAATCCTCTCGGGGGTTGGAGGTTTTATTAACAGCAGACTGTTCGGGACCTCGTAGAGGTTCAGAATTTCCTTCTGCTTCCACTAAATGTGATCCTCAGTAGATTGTTCAGCATCCCTTAGGGGTGCAGAATTTACTTCTGCTTTTATGTGTTTTTGTGTCGTCAATTTTTCCCATCCTCCTAGTCCAACCCTTACCATTTCCTTTCATTCCTTTCCTCTTATATATCGGGAAAATGATGCTAAAAACATATTGATGGCAAGGCACAAATCTCCAAATATCAAGGGGAACGTGCCATTTGAGCCAATTTGTTCTGATTCCTGATTCCTGAGGTCTTGAATTTGCTTCTGGTTTAGAGCTCAGTTTACAAATTCTGAACCTGAGTCTGAAGTCAGACCAGAAATTTTGGAACATAATTCTGTTCTGAACGTCAATTTCAATTTTAAAATTCTGTTTCAAAATTTAGATCCAAGTCCCGAATTTGTTTCCAGAGTCCAAGTCTATGATCAAGATCTTGATATCAGTTCCAGATTTAGGTTCCAAAATCTAGGTTTAGACACAAGTTCTCAAATTCGGTTTAAGTCCTGAATTCGGGAACTCAATTCTGCCCTGGATTCTAGACGAAAAACTGAATTTTAGATATGGATTTTGGAAATGAAAAAAAATCCGGTCTTGAATTCTGAAACTGGATCTCAGAACTGAACACTAGAATTGAATTCTGGACGATTATGATCTGAAATGAACGAGGCAACTACGCAGGCTAAAATGAATGAAACTTTAATTAAATATTTGTGGTTATGTCATACTACCGAAAATTCTATCACAAATTGGTAATCATATTTTCGATGACATAGAGAAAACATTATGTTGATGTGTTGAATAAAACAATATATATTCACGAACAAAAACTTATCACTCTCCCATAGAGTAAATTTTGAAAAGGCACTCCATAGTTAAGTAAGACGTATTCACGTCAAAAGGGACAGTCGGGTAGGCGGTTTTGCTCAATTATCGGGTATTCCGAGATGCAAGAGTGATCTGGAGTGATTGTATAGAAAGTGTATAGTCTATCTTGTGGATAGATTGTACAATTCAACTAACGACCGTAAGTCATTGGATCCCGTTCATCACCTCATGTATGTTTCACATTTTTTAACCGAAATCGCAATCTTTCCACAACGCTTCTTTCACGAAACCAGCCGTGGTGTGAGTGTCATCGCTTCACTCTACTGAAACTACAGTGATTATCGAGCGACGAGCAGATGACCTTGTCTCGGGTTGGTTTCACTTTACTCACCGCCGGGTGCAAATCCTCTGAGCATTGTCAGTATGCCTGGGCCGGGAATCTTTTCGTAAGGCTTGGCATTGATCCATTCTGGATCAACGGTATTTTCGGCGGTCAATGGTTGTGCTTGGACACTCTGGAAGCGAACCGATGCTCTCACGTTCACCAGATATTCAGTTTTCAATTTTACAACGACACTTCGAAGCATGTTGGATCGCGTCAATTGAAACTCTGTTCAATACAACAACCGTTGGATTCGTTGACACTTTCAGTTATCACGGCAGTACAAACTGACAAACTGACTAATGATTGAACTTGAAGTCTCTCTATCGCAATGACCAGATAGAGAAATTATCAGGTGCAATTTGCACTTCCAACTTATCTTTCATTTGCACGAGCAAAACGCTGTAGCCGTTGGATGGCAAAACACAACACACGATGATTTTTGACTTTTCGTTTACTGTTGGTTTTGGTAAACAACTCTCGACTCACTGATCATGTGTGTAGAGCTATTATTTTTGTTTTTATCGCATTTCTGTCCGTTTGCGTTATGAGCCTGCGTTGCGATGATATTTATACTTCGGCATCTACGGTAGTATAGTTTAGTAATCATAGCGCCGAACTGAATGGAACAGGTTGATGATGAATATGAATGTGCATGTATCTTTTTACTTGATGTGCATATACCGTTGAATTATTCAATGATAAATTAATACCTAATAATTAAAGGTACTCTATAAAATTTGCAGATTTGTGTCATGCTATTCTATCTCCAAACAAAAAACCTCTTTTAATCCACCTAGTGGTGTAATGATGCCTTTCTTATATCAATCATACTATCAGATATAATACTGTGGTATTCTTTAAAGAAATTTTTTTCGATTCTTGAAAAAATAACCGAAATCGGTTTGTTTGACTGTCTACTAATAAAAAATTATCAACTGGAGAATATTTGAGGTCGATTTAGGAATTTTTTTCACGGGTTTTCACCCTTTTCAGTGATGGTATAAAATTTTTACCACACTTTACCCTATATTTTCGGATCCGGAAGTCGGATTCGAATGAAATTTAAGAATTCCGTATGGGACCACAGGACCTTTCATTGGAACCTAAAGTTTGTGAAAATCGGTCGCACCATCTATGAGAAAAGCTAGAAAACATCTTACCCCATAATTCCGGAACTGGAAGTCAGATCAAAATGAAATGCAGGAATTTAGTATGAGACCTAAAGAGCTTTCATTTGAATCTAAGTTTGTGAACATAGGTTCAGCCATCTCCGAAAAGAGTTGGTACACTTATTTTCACAATTTTTTTTTGCACATTTTACCCCATAATTGGGTCTAAATGATGAAAAAAAGATTATTTTTGAGAATTTTATACAGAATCGTTCAATAAAATAAATACATATTTTTTTCATCATAAACATTTTGTAATTTTTTCGTCGGAAAATATTGAGAAATACGTCGGTGAAGAGGTATTTTTGAGGACGCTTCTTAAAAATCATGATTTGCGGTGTCCACTGTATCTCATCGCAGACTAATCAGAGGTGTACAAATCAAAGCAGCATAGTTAGAGAAGAAGTTTTTCTAGACCTCAACGTTTGTGATTCATTTTTTTAATTTTCTTAATTTTTTAGTGGTTTTTCAAAATGAAAATTACGATTTTTCACAAAAAAATCCGCCATTTTGTAGCTGTAAAACCTCTCCAAAGTAAAGAGCAACGAAAAGAAGAACGTTTGGGTCTGGTTTTTTATATGTAAAAACTACAAGGATCAGCCTCATGTGGTTGTTTGAGCGTGAAGTGGAACAAGGCAACCAAAATTTCTAATGATCGTCATTTTCAAATAATTGTCACACTTTTGAATCCACAATTGCACGAGAGTCTGCTTAGATTGATCTTTATTAGGAACCAACACCGAACAAGCGAACCCAGAATATTCACTCTATTTGTCTTGATTTGTATTTGTTTTGTAGCCGACGAAATTACTTCAATAGCCCAAATGTAAGCAATTATATGTTTGTGATACGGATATCGATATTGAACCTTCTCTTCGCCAAGCTTGTGTTCAAGTTTTGTATGCAAGCAGTTGTTTTTATAGCGTTTCTCTACCATTACTACCATTTTGCGATTTCGGTTGAAGCGATAAAATATTTCTCATTATCAATCGAGTTCATCTTGTATAGAGTAGAAATTAGTCTTATGCGCTCAAAATATACCCTGGGGTAGTTGCCAATTTCTCAGGCGAAACGACATAACATGGGATTTCATCCAATCTTGCATGACACAAGATCAGAGCATACCAATAAAAGCTTCAAATCGTTTATGGCACTTTTTATCTTGCTGTGTAGCAACAACCTACCTCTAATGTCAGTTTATAAATTGATAAAAAATTGAACTTTTTGTTCAAATGAAGGCATTCTATTGTGTTAAAGTGCTCAGTTACAATTCGTCAATAGATTAATTCTGCGTGGTACTGAAAAAAACTTTTCAAGACCATTGTCGACCTGAGGTAAGTTTTGAGACGACGCAATGTTGAATAAGACCGTTCATTCGTCGCCGTTGTTACCGGCAAAACTGCCAGAACGCGAAGCATTTGGTGGACATTTGGAAACGCGTCTTCATTACAAATTACAGTGGGAAAGGCGCTAAAATTTGAAAAATAAAGTTGCATCATCCACAATATTGAAACTGTAAAAAAAATTCTGAAAACGTAGTATGAATTGTCAAGTTACTTGCACTTTAATATAATAAGTACTCCATTGTTCATGAAACCTAATTTAAAAAAAAATTCTTCCCTCCTGCGCACGGGCCTGTTAAAATCATATAGTTTGTATTATATTTTGTTATATTGAAACATTTCAAGAATATTATGTCAAGTTTTTAAGTCAATCGAAGAAGAAATCTTGGGCTTGAGTGCCGAGCTCTCACTTCTTCGGAGTATGAGATAAGCAAAGATAAAGGCCTATAACTTGCTGAATTTTGTTCCGATAGGCTTGAAAATTTCACAGAATATTCTTGAAATGTTTCAGTATAAGAAAATATAAAGAAAATAATAAATGATTTTTCAAAAGTGTTAGACCCTACCCGCCCCTTAATAGAGGGTGATGATCTTCTCTTCTATTCCCTTCTTCGCACACTTTCAGAAAATTCATAAAGTTAAAGCGGTTTCTGGAGCCCTTTGCAGATTTTAAATAAATTGCAGAATCCTTGAAAACCCCATTTAAGTATTTTTTTTATGCCAAAAACCGAATAAAAACATTGAGTGCGAAAACCGGACACGGATTTTGCGATTCAAGAACCGGAAAAAAAACCTTAATTGAATGAATACTAAGCCGGTTGTCGTTGTGGAACGCTCTAGTCCGTAGAACAAGCAAACAAACCATGGTTCGCCCGCAGCGGCAGTTTACAAAAAATAACTTTAAAAGCAAAAACCGGATAAAAATTTTTATTTCGGGAGACATTTGTGTCGGGAGAACCGGCTCACACTGTTTTTATCCGGTTCAAACATCAAGAAATACTTAAACGCGATTTTCAAACTAAGTAGAACTTATCCTATTTCTCCATTCTGCCGTTCATTTGAAAGCTGCAAAGGGTTCAATGACATTTGATTATATGAATTTTCTAAAAGAAAAGAAGAGAAGGTGTGCGGTTCAGTACACAGGTCATACAAGCCCATTGTCGTATGTTCGAGCCCAGAAAAGTAGGAAAACTCCATAAAGTTGTTTTGTATGGAAAATGGAGTTGAAAAAGTCGACTATGCTTGCTAGATCATCGATAGGTGTTTGCCACATAACGAGTTGCATAAGTATTTGGCTGTCGAAGAAAAGAATACTAGATCGTTAAAAAAATTGTTTTGCGCGCTACGAGTTGTTTTGTGTGAAGATTTCACATGCATACTTGATCCATTGTTTTGTCATTTCGAGCCACGTGCTTAATTGGATATCAAAGTTATTGCTTGCCAAATGACTCCATGACGGAATGCTAATGACTGTTCTAGAAAACAGCTGTAGACAGGAGAAGAAGTTCTAATATCATTTACCAAATGATTAATTGTATTCAATGGAGATAGATGAATAGTATTGGTCATCGCGGGCGCGAGTATAACAAATCATAAATGTGTATAAATTGTAAATTTGTAGAGGCCAAACTAAGATATTTTCCTTGCATTTTTCTTTCTAATAATTTAGATCAGACTAAGCGCACATAATAAGTGGCGATTATATATTGATGTTCAAGATGATTACCATAATGGATTGAGACTGCCATTTTATATTTCATATTCTGTGAAGAATGTTCAAATTGGTAAGATGAATATCAAATTAAAATTTAAGCGTCGTCTCTCCAAGCAACCAAAAGTTCCACATAAGCTCATAAATATCCACTTTATTCGAACTCTGAAGTACGCGTGGTAGTTTTTGGAAACTTGAACGTGCAGAACAAGTTTGGAGAAAATTTCCTCGCTGCTTAAAAGCTGTACAAGGACCTGCTTCAAAGTTTGTTAGGTTGCGTCGGGTGAACATTCAAATATGAGTAATTTCTAAGAAAAACGGACTATTCCGAATGATGTTTAAGTCAAATCTAAGTCAAGTGACTAAATTCTAATAGTAAACACCTGTTTTAATCCACCTAGTGGTGTAATGATACCTTTCTCATATCAATCATACTATCACATATAATACTGAGGGTATTCTCCAAAATAATTTTCTTCGATTCTTAAAAGAATAACCGAAATCGGTTTGTTTGACCGTCTACTGATAAAATCTATCATTTGGAGAAGATTTGAGGCCGAGTTAGAAAACTTTTCACGGTTTTTCGCCCTTTTCAGTTGTGGTATAAAATTTTTAGCATACTTTATGGGACCACAAGACCTTTCATTTAAATGTAAGTTTTTGAAAATCGGTCCAGCCATCTCCGAGAAAATCGAGTGCACATTTTTGTTACATACACACATACATACACACATACATACACACATACATACACATACATACAGACACACACAGACATTTGCTTAGTTCGTCGAGCTGAGTCGAATGGTATATGATACTCGGCCCTCCGGGCCTCGGTTAAAAAGTCGATTTTCACAGTGATTACATAACCTTTCTATATGAGAAAGGCAAAAATATCCTACTATACCGAATGAACAACTCTAGAAAAGAAACTCTTGAACATTGTGTTAAGTTTAACAGTACAAAAATCTGGTTATTGAGCTTTTTATTGATTACCGAAAGCAAGAATCACATCAGTGCATTAAATCAAAGCATGAGATAACAATCTGTACATTTGCTCAATTTTCACTTAACTGAAGAATTTCACATTTTCACATTAATTTTTGGTGATATTTCTTTTTTGGACTAAAGCGAATGTGTATCGAATTCTATTGATTGTAGATTTAGTCATCAGAAATATAATGGAGGGAAACGTTAACCACTTAGTCGTTTGACAATTCTGCTGTCAGAAAACAAATTCGAACCAATAATTTTTGGGCGAGACAAAGTTCGACGGGTCAGCTAGTATTACATAAATCTTGGTATGTTAATTGTCGTGCTTAATAATAACATTATAGTTATGGCCAGAGCACTGAAAGTATCGATCGTAGTAATGGCAGTTTTATCTCTGATGAATTTTGAACATAACCTTGTTAGTCGATTATTAGTAATAATCGCTAACCGATCAAAACTTGTTCAAATCAGACACCTTGGGTAAAACATTTTCAAAGTTTGTATCATTAATTTGTTTGTCCATCCCAAACCAACATCTGCCGGTTTCAATAGAAAATTATGGCCGGTCATCCCAGGGAGAACACAAAACAGCCCCTGTTTAAAGTCAATTTCCATCCAAATGACTACAAATAGGTCTACCACGAAGCACAAACATCTGCCAGCATTGCGACCAAGCCGGCCATCCGAACAATCGAACATCCCGCGTGTCTGGCACAGAGCCGAACGATAGGTCGGAAACCATTACCGAAAGGAACAAACAACGCTACACCTTTCGCAACCTTCTTGTCCGTACGGGAGGTTATTGTTGGAACGATCGTTCATCATCGATGGAAGAAAAGAAAGCCAAACTTCAGCTTCTTCGGTAACCACAGTGACATTGTCATCAAACTGCTCTCCATTTTTGTTAAACGAAAGCAAACAAATCTTGGTCACAAAAGGAAACGGAATCCCCCTCCGTGAAACACGTGTCCTGTAGGTTCTTATTTTTTTTATTCTTCAATTTCAACAAATCAACAAACCGACACGATCCTTCGGAGAAACGAACCTGTCAGCGGTCATCGCAGTACCAAAGCGCCTATCAGTCTGCAAAAGACTGGTGTTAGCAAACAAACTGCAACAGTGAATGATTTCAGCCTAATGTTTGACTTGTGCGTTTCAACCAATCAGGATGTGGCATATTTGTTTGATGGTGCAATCTGTTGATCCTATAATTTACGTTTTATACTAAGATCAACCAGCGATAGTCCACATCGTTATGTTCAGTCTGCCTTCGCTTTGTGTAAGAAAACTACAAGGATCAGTCCCTTGGGGTTGTTCGAGCCGTTGATGTGGAACAAGGCAACCAAAATTTCCAAAGATTGACATTTTCAATTAATCGTCACACTTTTGAATCGTCACACTTTTGAATGCACAACAGTCTGCTTAGATTGATCCTTATTAGAAATCAACACCGAACACGCGAACCCAGAATATAGACTATTTATCGTGATTTGTTTCATAGCCGACGAATTTCATCAATAGCCTAAATGTATGCAATTAAATGTTTGTACATGCTTGCGATACTGATATCGATATTTAAGTTTCTTTTCACCAAGCTTATGTTCATGTTTTGTATGCAAGCAGTTATTTTTATAGCGTTTCTCTACCATTACTACCATTCTGCGATTTCGGTTGAAGCGATAAAATATTTCTCATTATCAATCGAGTTCATCTCATATAAATTAGAAATTAGTCTTATGCACTCAAAATTTACCCTGGGGTAGTTGTCAATTTCTCAGGCGAAACGACATAACATGGGATTTCATCCAATCTTGCATGACACAAGATCAGAGCATACCAATAAAAACTTCAAATCGTTTATGGCACTTTTTGTCTTGCTGTGTACTAGCAAGCTACGCATAAGACTGAAACGTTAGCTATAATTTCGCTTCTATTTGTAGATTCGCGTGCTTCCAACAGCTTTGTTTTTATTTCGATTGACCAATCAGAGCGCTGCTTTCCCTTTGATATATCGCTTACTCCTTCAAAACCGTCGACTATGGCAGGGAAATCCGGTATGGCGGAGATTTTTTGCAGCCAAAATAGGACACTGCTAGCTATTAATCAACATTTCAATGATATAAAATTAAAAATACACGGCTAAGAACATTCAAATCAATACGTAGAAATATTTCCAATCAAATGGTGACATAATATTAATAATTGATACAAAATTGACTGAGCTGTAATTGTTCAAAACCTGACCACATTTCTACGTGTATTTTTCTTGAGTTTCTAGTTTGCACCACTATATAGAAAACAAAAATGTGTTCCACATTAAAAAAATATGCATCCCTCGTAAGTTGGAGCATTACGTCAAGATCTCTAAGCATTCGCGTTCTTCATTTATGAAGTTATTTAACTAAAAATGTTAACATTACGAAGACAAAATACTGATGGCGAAAAAGACCATATTAGTAATTTGTGATTATGCTGGAACGCGGAATGACCTCGATCATGGATCGCTGGATTAAAGTGATTTGCACATTTCATCACAAATACCAAAAAAATTCTGGGCAAACAAAATTTTTAAAGATTTTTTTTTTGAAAAAATATTTCGCTTAGGCACAAATAAGTCAAAAACGTCTTCATTGACTGAGCGAACTCTTTAAACAATTTTAAATAGGACCTTTATTTTCTACCAACAACACTTCCAGAAAATAGCACAAATTGCGATAGTGTCAGAAAATTGATCTTTTAACTAGATCAACGGTCGAAGAGTAGCTTTCAAATGAGCCTGAATTTGTTGAAATCGAATTGAGTCGAATAGTGGAATACACTCTTTCGTAGCAGCAATTCTCTACCCGTCGTATAGCTAAAGGCAAAAAGAGGTCAAGTTGCATTTTCTCGTAAACGCACGAAAATAGACTATTTGCATAACTGCTTTCTGTTACCATAGCGCAAACAGAAGTTTTTAGGAAACTGATTTTCGAACAGGACATCAGGTTCGTAGATTAAGAGTGAACAACGTGCCTAGGATGTCTCAAATTATTCACTTCAGAGTTGATAATTGGTAGCTCTTGCTGTGTAAGGGACACAAGATGTATGTCGCGATTGTATGACATGTTCTCAATATTTCTATTTCCTATCTTGTTGTCATCATATGACCAAAGGTCGCATGAGTCCATTGCTTGTTCTTTTAAATATAAATACAAACTTTTTGTCTTTTTTAAAGGCATTAGAATTGCTGAAACCCGAATTCATTTTTCTTAGAAATGGCTAAACCGATTTTCATAAACTTAGACGAAAGGTGTTATGGTTCCATAGCTCACTATTGAATTTCATCTGTATACTTTTCGGACAAGATTTTCTTTTGTAACATTTTCTTTCAAATTCTATTTCTCTTTTCTTCAGACTTAGCTTTTCCTTGACATAATGACAGCATGAGAAGTAAACAAGCTAATACAATGCAAGAATCAAATCTAAGAAATCTCATAACCTGGAAGTACATCAATCAGGAACCTGAAAACACAGTATCAAGCGAACGGTTTCCATGTAGCTCGATCCATGGTTGCTCGTCGCCAGCCATTCAAGGCACGGATATTTGATCGCACCCTGGGAAACCAAGCGATTTACAGTTCCATGTGCCGTGTTTCTAATCACTGTATTTTATTCGTCGCCTATGTCGATACCCAGTCACGTACCCAGAGGGGGGGCCCGAGGGGCCCTGGCCCCTCCCGAAATCAAAAACAGATATATAATTATTTAGATGGTCTCAGACATGTGTTACAGAAATAACAAGACAGTAAACGTAATGAAATGTAAAACAATATCAGTTCTAGTGGAAAAGTTTAAAGTGTCTGTTAAAAACACCCGTAAAAGGCACACCGAAAATTAGGTACATAAGCAATCTTCAGTAACATTATTTTTTAATCTTTGGGCCCCTCCCGAAATGAAATCCTAGGTACGGGCCTGTCGATACCGCATGTTCCGATTCGTATTTATTGCTAGATCATCTGTAACGAGTGTTTTCCAACACATAGGTTTGTCACACCGGAGGGCCATCGTTTGACATATGAATTTTTGCTGAAGATATAAATGATGCAAAAAAACAATTTTTGAGATATATTCCCTTTATTTTTAAAAACGGTTCTTTTATTTATCTACCTCTATTACCGAAAGATCTACTACAAAGTTTTAGATAGCATTTAAATGAGTAACTTTTCCCAATACTTTTCACAACCTAATCAATCGATTAGGTAATCAATGTTACCTAATAAATCTTTACAATATGTCACTTAGTCGCATTGCATTCGGTCAATCAGTATAAGTCACGCTATCGTCCGAGTTTTCTGTGTCGGAAATTTCTTGCTCTGTATTTTCTTGTTCTTATGTAAGTTCTAGCATATCAATTACTTCCAGTTACACTTCCTTTCCAGTTTTCAAATTAATATAGTGTATAACAAGATAATAATGTATATTGATTATTACTATACATACTATGCATGTATGCAAATATGCGAAAGATATTTCTATCCGATTTCCGAGGAGAAGTGAAACCAGCGACTACCAGCCTGGACGCACGTAAACACGCATAAACAAGCTCATGCTTGTTTTAACAATACAATTGCTACAATTAACAATATTAGAAAAAATCTAAGTGGAACTCAATGCAATTTTTTTAGGCCTTTTCAAAGTAAGTTTTAATTATTGAAAATCCGAGAAATTATCAAAAGTTCAACACATATCTTAAAAAAATGGAAAAAGGATTTCTAGACAAAATATGATAGTGTATTGTAAAAGTACAAACCCTTACGAAGAGATTCTATGTTTAAATGTGTAAAAAAAAATGAGTTACCGCGAAGCAACACGATTTTTAAGACGAAATGTTGATCGTGCGACGCTCACTGCAAAAGTGAGTTACAGAAATAGCAGACGCGTGACGCCCTCCGTTTCATAACCATTCATAGTTTCAGCATGGCCATAGTGAAAATGAGTCACACGAGACACTCAAGATATTCTCATTTGAAAATAAATTCGATTAAGAATATATTTTCCTATAAGTATTGTAAAAGTTTGCTGCATTAAGTTGCATATTTCGCTTTGGTTTTAGAGGAAAAAAAATGATGTATAACTTTTCCAGAAAAGAATAAACCTATGCATTACCTTGTACAAAAATATGGGATTGTATATTTTATACAATTATTCCAAACAAAGTATACATAAAAATAACTGGAAACAAGTTAGTTTTAAGGGAATTGCCATAATCCAATAACTAAAACTAACTCTGAATAGGCCTAAAAAAGTTTCATCGAGTTCCACTTAGATTTTTTTATAGTATTGGCCATATCTTTTCCTATAAATTTTGTAACAATCAGTGGCATAAAGTTGCATATTTTACTTCGGTGCAAGGTTTCGTCCTAGGTTAAAACCTGTTTTAATTCACCTAGTGATATAATATTCTATTCAGAATGTTTCTCAAGGTATTGTTTGTGCATTAACTATTATAAAATACAGAATGAAACAGTGCTTTGCTCGCGTAGGTCATAGTGGGTTCACTATTATACGCACTTCCGGCACCGGAACCCGAGAACCGGTATAATCGATGTCCATGATCGATGATCCATCAACATGACGAATAAACTCTACTAGTTTTAATTCATATTTTGATGATTTTATACAATTTTGATATCGTACTCTAAACGACTATTGAAATTTTGGTTGTATCCGAAAAAATGCAGTAATTTTTAGTAGAATCATAAGACCTTCCATTTGACCCTACGGTTGGAGATAACGGTTTTAAGACCAGTTTACAACAATTTTTACGGTTTTTGTTTCGCCAGTTTAAGTGACGGTGTACAATATTTAACACACTTTACCCTATAACTCCGGAACCGAAAGTCGGATCCGGATGAATTTCAGGAATTCCGTATGGTTCCATAAGACCTTTCATTTGAATCTAAGTCAAAATCGGCCATCTCCGAGAAAACCTAGTGAGATTATTCGATTTGAGAAAGGTAAAAAATGAGAGTTCTCTTAAATTTCACTATGAAGAATTTTAATTATTTCGTTATAATACTATACTAACAAAATACTGACACACAGATACTAGTATTTCAAATGCTATCAATCTGTAATCCAAGAACCGGAAGTCGGATCCGGATAAAATTCAGCAGATTTAAATGGTTCCATAACAGCTTTCGATTGAACCTAAGTTTGAGAAAATCCGTTTAGCCATCTTTGAAAAAATTAAGTGATTTCTTTTTTGGAGCATGTGCTCAGTATTGCTGGTACTTTTTTGAACAAGAGTCCGGGGGCTGGTATAGCCAATGTAAGTCATAATAGCCAGCAACCAACATGTGTCCGTTTATCGCATTGTTACTCTAAACAACGATTCTAAGTAACCGGAAGTAGGATCTTGATAAAATTTGGAATATGTTTATAAAAGGGCCACGGGCCGAAAATTGCCACTCACAATAATTAGAGCACTAAATATCAAATCCTATCGGCTAAACCCTCTATACGTATGTCCGAACATTAACTATAATTGGCTTATGTTGGCACTCAGCTGAGCCTCAGTAGTCAATGAGTGCGAAAGTGTCAATTTCGGACCATCGGAAATATGTTCACAATTTTATGATAAAATTTTCAGTTGTGTGACATAATCTCAAATAATTCACAATTAAACTTTTCTGAAATATTTCGTATAAACGAGTATCAAAGAGAATAATTCATAAGGCGTGTTTGCTTTTCTCGCATTTTTAAAGCTCATAGCTCAGTGATCTGTGAAGGGATTTATATAATCTAACTACCAACAGAATCGAAATCAACATTGAAGTATTTCAATAGTACACCTGTAAACCTGTCTCATTTGACCCATGTCAGCACAAGCCAATCGGAACGCGTTCTGAGGAGAAGAACAAAATATCTGCTGCTGTACAAGTCGTTCGAGAAAAATGTTCCGTTAAGACCGCCCATTAGTGAAAAAGCTACAAACAAAATCACGTAAAAAGAAACCTCTTAACGAAAATTGGATCAGTTTGGATTCTATCGCCACTGCGAGCAGATGTATTGTGTGTCGTTTGCAAAGCTAGTTTTGCTTCCGACAAAAACGATTACGTCACAGCTGCTAGTCGTTTGCATTGGTGAAAAAACAACTCCTCCAACGGTGGAGAGCATCCCACAAAATCAGCCGTTCTAATGGCTCTAAAAGTTTTCTAAAGAACTATTAGGATTTCTTGCTCGCATATCGAAGGTAAATAGTTTCAGTTTAGTGCAAATCTAGAACAGTATGATTAGATTTGTGCTCTTTTCGCTGTGTGAAATTCACAGTAATCGAGATCAAGTGAAGCCTTCTTTGTTTTTGCGAAAAATATGAAAAAGGGGAATGCTTGCATAATTCATACAATTGATCAACTAATTGATATTCGAAAGTGTTAAGGAACATGTCAGTTGTTTTCGTATTCACGACATCCAGTTATGTCTCTGACATTATCCAGCCGCTTTTTTGAGTTGTAGAATATATTGGCATATAAATCATATTCGGTGAGTGTTTTTAGCTAATTAAGATGCACTGAATCGAATGGTACTAGTGATTTTTATGATAGAATTATTTCTGTTTATGTTATGACCTGGCCAAATCGAAACGAAGCGGTGGGGCGAAAATGGCAGCTAGAATCGGTCTGAGTCGTACATTTATTGTTGGTTTTGATGTGGAACACATCACATGTAGGTTGCAAATTAGAAACTCAAGAAAAAATACACGTAGAAATGTGGTCAGGTTTAAAACACTTACAGCTCAGTATGTTTTGTATCAATTATTAATATTATTTCATCATTTGATTGGAAATATTTCTAACATTTGATTTGAATGTATAAAGTCACGTATTTTTAATTATAAATGATTGAAATTTAGATTAGTAGCGAGCAGTGTCCTATTTTGTGTGTTAAACATCTCCGGCATCTCGGATTTCCCTGCCATAGACGACGGTTTTAAAGGAGTAAGCGATATATCAAAGGGAAAGCATAACTCTGATTGGTCAATCGATGCAAAAGCGAAGCTGTTGGAAGCACGCGAATCTATAAATAGAAGCAAAATTATAGCTAACATTTCAGTCCTACGCGTAGCATGCTAGAGGTAGGTTGTTGCTAGACAGCAATACAAAAAGTGCCATAAAACGATTTGAAGCTTTAATTGGTATGCTCTGAATATTCTAATAGCTTAAACCTACCATTATTGTAAATTTACTTCATCCCAGTCTCTGCAATTCTCTAGTTACAAATGATTCGTAATCAAGTTGTAAGCATAAGTGAAACCCGAATAACAAATATGGATTGTTCATCAATGAAATTTCCAACACTTCTGAAATAAAATTCGTGAAGATAATATGTGAAATGATTGCAATCAGCGATCGTCTTCGGATAATATCGGCTAACGATTCTTCTGTTGAATGATTCCACACAAACTCAATCGTTAAACAATTAATTGGCGATAGGTGGAGTGGTTATCCACTCAGTATTCGTAATTGAATGAACCAGTCCACCAAACGTCAAAATTAATTCATTCATTGAGGGGTAATCCAAGTGAATTTCCAGTGGTGCGTTAGTATACATGTTAGCCCAGACACAGATAAATATCGTTTACGTTCACGGAATTTCTCACGAATCACCAACACTGATTCTATATATTGTCCTTCCAAGAAATGAGACACACAAAAACTACAGCCGAAAATAGATTGCAGAACAATTTTAATTCATTTATTACCAAAATAACTACTTCAATTGAGTTTGAGCAACTGAGGATTAGAGATACTTTGTAATATGGTTTTTTTCGAACTAGTTGACCATGATTAATTTAAGAACAGAAATTTTGATGATCTCGACAACCATTTCAACAAGCTGGTGCAAGTTAGTAAAATGCAAATATTTTTATCCACATCGTACCGAGACGCCTATGACACTGGCCCTTCTTTTTCATCCACTTGTGTACCGAATAGCCTGTAAAAGCCGGGAAACGACGCACAATGAGTTTTGGTTCGAATTAATACATTCTACTCATTTTAACAAACTAATGATTTTCTTGGGTTTCAGGAAGTGCTTTGACTTACAAAAAATCTATTTTCGGCTGTAGTTTTTGTGTGTCTCATTTATCGAAAGGACAATGTATGGAACTTTTGTAGAACTAATTTGATACTATTATATTGCTGAAGGAAATATGTTGATACGTTAACGCGTTTAAGAGCTATGCAATGTTTTTGAGTTTTTTTGAAGGTATTTTTAAAACTAATCTAAATAAGTTAAAAAATTAACACCCTTCCAATTTTCTCTTAAATTTTTACTAATATTATGACCTTTCAGAAACCGCATAAGATACATTTTTATCGATCTGCATCTAATGAATAACGATATTTGAAGCTTGACTAGTTTTTGATGAAAAAACAATCATAACCCTTTACTGGTAGCTCATATGAAAAAGGTTGAGCAAAATTGTGTGCAATGATTAGTTGAATAACTCTTCTGAAGACAACTTTTCCATAGAACGTTTCACAAAAAAGTTAGAATAAAAATAGTGATTTTTCAGGAGCCACCCTACTTTTACTTGGGAAAATTTATGTAACTCGGTTAAATGAAGAGCTAGAGAGGTGCTTTTTTCAACAAAGTTGCTCGCAATAAAATTTCTTACAACTTTATTGTATAACAAAATCATTTTTGAGTTCAATTAAGAAAGTTAGATTTCAGATTTTCATCTAAATGAGGACCACCCTAGTAACTTTTGGCATTAAAAATGCCTTATACGGTTTTCGTTTTTGAACCTAGACGCGGGCTACTCTGACTCCGAGTAAAACGAACACGTGGTACGCGCCCTAAACAACAACTCATGAAAAAAAGATAAAATAAACAAACTCGGCTGGATGCGTGGTGCGACCCGAGAAAATTTTCAGAGCGAAACTACGCGATTGGAGTCCGATCTAGAGCGACCTTAGGTTGCTAAAACAAACATACCAAACGTTGTTTGGGTGACTCTGGGTCAGCTTTCGGGCTGCTCTGATCAATAAACGAAAACGGTATTACTCTTCACTATATGGGGCCGGGTGTCAATTAAAAGTTTCAAAAATAGTCGCATAACCTTTTTGTGTCATAATTTTGAACGTTAATAACTCGGTCATTTGTTGATGGATTGTTATAATTTAACAACCAATCGATTCGGAAACTTTTAACTTAAACATGTATGGCGACGTCGTTTTAGTATTTCAATAGCATACTATTGAAAAAATGGTTGGAATCGACCTATGTTTTCATCCACCAATCCCAGTTGTACAAAATGACGTCATCTTCTTGTTAGGCATAGGAGGCTTTGCGTCATGTATAAAAAACACCGCATCGTTATGCGTAGTATGAAGAGAAATCTATAAATATATGCTGCAAACATTTCTTTGCCTAGTTGATGCTTCCCTGTGAATGAAACAAGTAGCTCGTCCAGTGAGATGATGACTGGATTGTATATGCGTTCACTTGCTGGATTGTCGCTCTGCATTATGCGTTGGTGAAATTTCCTGTTGTCTGCGCAACACCGTGTTCGCTTGAGTATCTTATATATCATCTAGCTATTGAAGAACCGAATCAGCGTGGTTACCGATTCTTTTGAAATATCCCATGTATTTACCAAATTTTTGGTCGATTTTGCCATTAAAAATGCCTTACTTCGCTTCCCGAGGCTGGGTGTCAGTTTAAAACATGCAAAACTAATCGCGTAACATTTTTCTGTCATACTTTTGAACGCTTATTAGTCAGTCATTTGTTGATGGATTTATATAATTCAACAACCCATCGATTCGGAAACATTTAACTAAACCTTATGAGATAACGTCATTTGAATATTTCAATTGCATACCATTGAAAAATTGGTTTGAATTGAGTATTTTATTTTGGTTCTCTGGTAACTATCAGGCCAGTTTAGAATTATCGGCGATAGATTTTTCGGATCTAATTTGCAGCGCCTGTTTCTCGATGATTTGTTAATGGATTTTCCTCATTTTAATAATTCCAAAGCTTCAATATTGTAAGCTTAAAAATGTTTTAATTTGTCAACGGATCGGTTTGCATACTTAAGTCTTCATTCCCATACGAACAAAACCCTAGAAATGTTCCATTTTTAAATGTTATTGTGCTCGGTCGTGTCTTGAATACAACACTCTAATTTTTTGCATCAGAAGGAGCGCCATTTGATTACAAACAACTTTTGTGAACACACCAACTACAGAAACCAATATTTAATAGTGAAAACATTTTTGTCATGCTAATTTCCCGTGTTGTACCAAACAATCGAAGTTTCAAAAGTCTATAAAAAGTCTTTAGACGAAAAAATGTTTACATGAAATCTGATAATTTACAGAAAAATTTTCAGACTTGGCATATCTGCAGAATGGCAATTTTTCGCGATTTGTCGAAAAAAATGGGGTTCCGGTAAACGCAATCGTTAGACGTTTTGAAAATGACGAAAATAAACTTTGATTGCGAAAATTTTAATAGCATCCGGTATTAAATCACGAAATAGATCGATTTCACCTCATAAATATTCAATCCACTCACCTTTTCGATTGATGCTTTTCAAATTATGATACTATAAAAAAGTCATAAAAAACTTTTGTGTTGATTTTCACGCAATTAAAATTTGTTTTGAGCGCAGCAAAAAGTTCTAGCGTCTGCTTGCTTTGGTATTCGGCACAAAAAAACGTGCTGCTATTACACATACATGACATTTGTCGAAATCACGCTATCTGCTTTCTGTCAAAAGTTACGGTGGGGTGCCGCTAACCGAACGTCTTCCCCTATTATTTCCCTTATATAAGTATTGACGGCTTTCTCAGTCACAAATCACTAGGTAATCGATTCAATTCTTAAATTGCCCGACGTTTCGGCCTGAGAAAGCCGTCTATACTTATATAAACTCATCTTCCAGTCGTTACAACCATCATACGTATTTTTTTTTCGCTCTATTTTTTGCACAAGACCAAAAGTGAAAATTCTTGCATTTAAAAAAATAATTATACTAATCTTCCTGTAATTCCTTCGAGAAAAGTTAGTGCACATATTTTCATTTTTTTTTCAGTCATCCCCCGGTAACTCCGGAACAGGAAGTCATGTTCAAATAATATTCAGGGACTTTGTACGGGACCAAAAGGCTTTATATTTAAGTCTAAGTTTGTAAAAATTAGGTCCGGCATCTCCGAGAGGAAAAAATGGTAAGTTCATAATTGTGAAAAACAGTTAACTGAAAATAAAACATAATTGACTGAATAATAATCATTTCAATGTAGTACAAATCCTTCCATATTCGTTGATGCTCAAGATTTTTGAAATCATCTCAAGCTACAACGTTAAAAAGAAAACCTTCTGATCCGCTAGTTAGTACCTTCGGCCCAGCAAAAGGGCAAAACTCGTCTCATTCTCTCCTCTGTTCGCCTAATGATATGATCTCTCACGTTTTCCATCCGTACATGTTTATTCATTTCGGTCATGACGCGTCGTTGTTCAAACTCCCCTCCGGAGTTCGAGTAGGTATAGGTTGCCTGCTTGTATCCTGCAATTCGTATCCTACGTGCGGCCGTGGGATGTGGGTATTATTATTTTTCGTTGTGAGTACTAAATCACACCAATCTCGTTGCCGAAAACAAAAAACCTGGTAAAATTAAACATTCAACCATCGTCGGTTGGGTGGTGGCAGTAAACGGCGATCACGAGCGTGCTTCTGATGCGATCCTGCTCGCCTAGGGTGAGTGTCCCATGTTGGGCTGTAGATTGTGTATAGACTCTTAAGCACTGTTAAAGCATGGCTCCACACAGCCATCGGCTTGGCAAGGTTCGAACTGATGTAAATTTACCCTAAACCAACTGAAAGGGTGCAAAAGGCTGGCCAAGTTTGGACTTTATTATGTTATTATTATAACAGCTCGATCGAACTATCTCTACCTTCTTTTACTGTCTGTCGTTTGTTAGTCCCGGCAGGAATCCGAGGAACTTGAAGGACTGCAATCCGCATGGTGGCGGGGAGGCAATCCGGATTCAACACAACAACAGAACAAAGGAACATGAACCAACACAAAACGAGAACAATTTAACGAATCGAATCCGACTCGGAAAAAGAATGATATAATAAAAGAGACAGCAGCAGCAGCAGCCATGCACAAAAGGAGTTGAAAGTGAGGAACCAATTCCACTGAAAAGCATATCATGCTTTACAATTGTGAAACATAAATTCGAACAAATAAATGTCGAATGGTTGCGCATCGCGGGATCCCGACTGCGAGGATATTTTTGCACTGTTTCCCGTTGTGTCGCGTCGATCGGGGTCGTGTTTTCGCCTCGTTCTTCCGTACTAGTGATGGGTCGCAAACAAACGAACGAACAAAAAAAAAAAAAAAACAACGAAATGGAGAGGGCCGAACTTCGTGCAGGGGACATTTTAATTTTTCTCCAATTTTTGGATTCCATTGTTCTTCGACAGGGAAGCAAAAGTTTCGGGGAAGTCATGAATTGCACAAATCGAATGAAGTTAAATGATATTGAAATGTGCATGCTGCATCCTCGGAAGGTTTCTGGTCAATTGGTTTCTCGTCAAAACATTTATTTTGCGGTAACGACCAACGTTTCGATGATTATAGATAAAGATGAAGAAATAACGCAAATTGGTCGTAACCCGCTTTCAAACATTATCCAAACACTTCCGGATAGGAATTCTTCAACATATTGTTATGTAGAATGCACATAAATTTCAACATATTTTCTATCTCTCACCTACTCACATAAGACTGGAAACAATCTGCTACACATGTTTTCACACAGAAAAGCGCGCTTCTATTGCGCTAACAAGCCGTCGCTTTTTTCCGTCTCCCGGGCTCACATCAAATATCTAATTTATTTCCCACTTATAGCAGAAAAATTTACAAGCTGTTGTTGAAACAATAAACTCCAATTGGCCACGGGCTATCATCGTAAACGGGGGAAACCGCAAATAAGGCTCGTATTAGTGCTACAATCGCAATATCGCAACAACGAAAACAACAACAAAAAAATAACGGATGGATGGATGGAGTCTGCATGCCGTCGCGTCATATTATGCGGTTGTTGTTTGCAAACATCCCCTCGAAGCGCCGAATAGAAATATAACGTTAACACACTGCAATGTAGTCCCAGTTTCTTCGCCTACCCAAAAGTATCTTGTCCGCACATGTGTCCATGAACTTACTTTATTGGTTCCGTCGCGTCAGAGCGGTGCGGTGCGTCACATCGGGGCTCGTATGTCGAACGAGGAGGGCTCAAAAAAAGGTTCCGTAGAAGGACGAGTTATTTACGGTATTCTGTTCTTAGCCAAAGGCTAATAAATGGCGTTCATTCTTTTTTGTTTTTGCACTTACCGCCTGATCGGTGGGTAATTTTAGTTTTTGCAGCCAAAGAAGAAATTGTTTTTCTGTTCAATTACGGCCCATTTTCAACATATGTTCCAAGTTTTCTTTTGCCGAATTAGTTGTCGTTGTCAACTTTGAGCTGATATGTTCAATATTGAAGGGAAGACAAACACTAAATGCGATTCATAACTCTAGGAGTCCACTTACAGTAGCTGAAGTAGAAACGAATATTCGAATAATTAAAGTACGAAATAGCAGTCGGAAAATTATAAGAGAACCATCATAAACCGAGGTGTGTATGAAATTAATTATCCTGACTTTACAACATGAAAGAGAGAAAATGTAGCTGCTTTGAGATGCACTTGTAAAAACTCACACATTTATACAAAAATGTGCAAGGAACTGGAGGCACTGGAACGGCTATTAAGAGCCGGGTAGGGTCTAACATTTTAGAAAAATCATTTATTATTTTCTTTGTATTTTCTCATAGTAAAACATTTCAAGAATATTCTGTGAAATTTTCAAGCCTATCGGAACAAAATTCAGCAAGTTATAGGCCTTTATCTTTGCTTATCTCATACTGCGAAAAAGTAAGAGCTCGGCACACAGGCCCAAGATTACTGCTTCGATCGACTTAAAAACTTGACAAAACATTCCTTAAATGTTTCATTATAACAAATAATAAAAGTAAAAATATGATTTTTTGAAAATGTTAGACCCTGCAGGCTCCCTTGAGTAATGAATTGTTTCCATTGATTTTATAGACAAAAAACTTTAAACGCGTTTTTCTCGAAAGCAGGTTTTGAAAGTCTTTGTCCATCGTCATTCAAAAACTACTGAACCAATTTTTTTCAAATTTTACACACACTTTTCACATATAAAAAACCAAACTCCAACGTTTTCCTTTTCGTTGTTTGTTTCTTTGGAGAGGTTTTACAGCTACAAAATGGCGAATTTTTTCGTGAAAAATCGTAGTTTTCACTTTGAACAATCACCAAAAATTCACAAAATTTAAAAAGAAATCAAACAGAAACGTTTAGGTTTAGAAAAACTTCTACTCTATCTATGCTGTTTTGATTTGTTCACTTCTGATTAGTTTGGGCTGAGATACAGTGGACACCGCAAATCATGATTTTTAAGAAGCGTTCTCAAAAATATTTCTTCACCGACTTAATTGTTGGATTTTTCGGCGCCGATGAAGCGTATCGATTCCTAATAGTTGACATCTATCCTGATATGGGGGCAGATTTGCAGGATTTTGCCAAGGTAAGTTTCGTAATGCCAGACGAACGAATCGTTTTTGAACTCTTCCAATGCGTATGCTCCAAGAAGGTTGATAAGGAATCCAAACTACTGAAACATTCTCTAGAATATGCCGGACAAGTGAACAATACAAAGCTTTCAAACAGTGAGCATCTCTAAAATCCTTGGCGATTTTACTGATAAAGCCCAATTGACGTGATGCTTTTGAGATGATCTGTGATCGTTGTAAATTAAATGATAATTTTTCGTCTAGCAGTATTCCCAAATCGCGAACCTGGGTAACTCTAGTCAAGACTGAGTCATCGATGCGATAGTCAAATTTAACAGGTCTCAGGGTACGGTGAAACGTGATCACCTGACATTTAGCGACGTTGATTATAAGTTTGTTTCGACTGCACCAATCTACGAACGATTCAAGTGCATTTTGCAACCGCCAACAATCCTCCACAGTGTCAATAACGAGGTACAATTTCAGGTCGTCTGCATATGTCAGTTTGCAATCAGTTCCCAAAGCAAATGAGACATCATTGAAATATAACACGAAAAGCAAAGGTCCTAAGTTACTGCCTTGGGGAACTCCTGAACTGTTGCTCAATTTTACTCGTAGAACTTTCCCGGAGAGATATGAGCTCAACCAGGACACAAGATGGGCGGAAAATCCGAGACGAGATAATTTGCTGAGAAGTATTGTGTGGTCAATTTTGCCGAAAGCAGCTTTAAGATCCGTGTAAATGACGTCCATCTGAGCTTTAGCTTCCATGCTGGCAATACACTTTGAAGTAAGTGTTAGCAGATTTGTTGCAACTGATCTTCCTGACATGAATCCATGTTGATCGAATGATATATAATTCCTTGCTCGATCTAATATAGCAAAGCAAAGTCTTGGCATTACATTCCTTTTGTGGAATTTGGCCTTTCTGTTTCAACAGACTTCGCAGCCGATTCTTAGTGTACAGAATCATTGCATGGCTAGTACTATGGATCCTACTGACACTAAGAACCCTTCCAGGTCGGGGCTCGAACATACGACAACTGGCTTGTAAGACCAGCGATCTAATATAGCACTACTCACAATAATCTCGAAAAGTTTCGATGAAGCGGAAAGATTAGTTATGCCACGATAGTTTACAACATTACGACGATCATAGGATTGTTTCCATATCCGCGGGAATTTAGCTTGCTAAAATGATCGAGTGAAGATAACACTTAGTGGTCCAGCTAAAGCGTCAATACAGCGATGTAAAATAACAGCAGGTAAGCCATCGGGCCCAGGAGAAAATGAACTTTTCAGTTTTTTTTAAACCACGCTCTGGAATTTTCCATGAATTTTACCTAATACACTTCAATCGAAATGAGTGATTGATTCAAATTGTTTACTTTGAAAATTTTAGAAAAAGTACGTTTCAATAACGCAATGTCGTCGTTGCCAAGGCTTCGGCCATGGAACCATAAATTGTCATATGGATATACGGTGTTTGAATGGTGGTAAATCGCATTCGAAAGATGTTTATCCAATGAATGAAACCACTGATAAATTTTCATGTTCAAATTACGATGGAAATCATAAATCCAATTTGTTGAAATGTCCTGTCAGGGAAAAAATGTTAAACGCTCGTACGCTTAGACAACAAGTCAAATCAACTTACAGTCAATTTACAGAACATACCTGAAAATCAAAAAACCGTTACAAATGCCACGCCTAATTCTTCTAAGGTACTTATATCTTCGAATTTAAAACAAAAAAAAGCAGGTACGCCTGCCAATTCGTCTTTTAACGAAAACAATTTATTGACAGGTAGATCGACCTCGTCATCATCTTCTTCTAATGTCAATTATGCTAGTATAACAGGTAGAAATCTACCACATAATTCTTCTAATGTAAATAATCTAAACACAGGACCGCCTTGCAGTTCATCTTCTAACGAAAACAATTTATTAATAGGTAGATCGGCCATATCATCTTCTTCTAATGGCAGTTCTAATGGCAGTCTACCTACAAATATTCCTTCAATGCCATTCGCTTCTTTAAATGAAGTTGATTTAGGCGATATAACTGAAAATAAAATGATCTACCTACAAGATCAACTTTTTCAAATGATCATCCGAATGAATTCGACTTCATCACTTTTTGAAGCAATTCAAATCGGATGACAATTGCAAATAATATTATAATGAATTTAAAATGTAACAGTGATGTTAAAAGATTATTTGAATATTTTAAATTGGAATACTCGATCTTTGAAATCGAGTGAAGATGAATTTTATAATTTTCTCATAGTTCCAAAAATTCATATTGCCATTGTGACAGAAACTTTTCTTAAACCAAATGTCAAATTGAAAAGTAATCCACATTATGTGGTTTATCGATTTGACAGGTTTACTGGAATGGGTGGTTGAGTTGCCATTTTTGTCCAACGGCAAATTAAACATCGAATTTTACCTTCTTTCAATACTAAAGTTATTGAAAGCTTGGGAATCGAAGTTGAAACCATTCATGGAATTTATTTCATCGCTGGAGCATATTTGCCATTCCAATGCACCGGCGAACAATTAAATTTCTTTAAAGGCGATCTGCAAAAACTTACAAGATATCGATCGAAATTTTTCGTAATAGGGGACTTAAATGCTAAGCATGTCCAGTGGAATTGTACGCAAAATAACAGTAATGGTAAAATACTTCATAATCAACTCTCAGCTGGTTACTTCACAGTACTTCATCCCAGTAATCCGACTTGTTTCTTTTCCGTGAAAACCCCGTCTACAATTGATCTGGTTCTAACGGATCAAAGTCACATTTGTAGTGAACCGATTACACATGCTGACTTTGACTCAGATCATCTTCCAGTAACATTCAGACTTTCCAACGAAGCTATAATTAATCCATTTAGTTCTATTTTCAACTATCATAGAGCTAATTGGTTGGATTATAGATTACACATCGAAAATCATGTGGATCATGAAACTCTTTTAGAAAATTCTGCGGATATCGACACAGCAATTGATAATTTGAATCATTACATTATCGAAGCTAGAAATTTTTCAGTTCCCAAAGCTCAAACTAAATTAAATTCTTCTATCATCGATGACAATCTTCAACTGCTCATTCGGTTGAAGAATGTTCGTCGACGACAATATCAACGTTCTCAACATAGTTAAGGATTTACAAAAAAAAATTAAACATAGATTTACTCTTTCGCGAAATGAAAATTTCGCTAAAGAAGTTGAACAAATTAAACCATATTCTAAACCTTTCTGGAAACTTTCTAAGGTTCTTAAGAAACCTCAGAAACCAATTCCTGCTCTCAAGGAAGGACATCAAATACTTCTTACAAATGGCGAAAAAGTTCAAAAACTTGCTCAGCAGCTCGAGAGTGTCCACAATTTTAATTTGAACGTTGTGAGTCCTATTGAAAATGAAGTCTCACTGAAATATGAGCATATTTCAACCCAAGTGTTATCGCAAGATTACATTATTGAGACGAATTTTGATGCAATTAAATCAATTATTAGGAAACTTTAAAACATGAAGGCTCCTGGTAATGATGGAATTTTTAATATTCTTATTAAAAATCTTCCCGATGTTGCCTTGAGACTCCTAGTTAAAATTTTCAACAAGTGTTTTTCATTAGCTTACTTCCCAAAAAGATGGAAAAACGCTAGAGTAATTCCTATCCTCAAACCTGATAAAAACCCAGCATAAACATCAAGTTATCGACCAATTAGCTTACTTTCTTCTATCAGTAAACTTTTTGAAAAAATTATCTTGTTGAGAATGATGTCTCATATAAATGAGAATTCAATTGTTTTTACCAGAGCAGTTTGGATTTCGTCATGAACATTCAACTACTTATCAACTTGTAAGAGTAACAAACATGATAAAAACAAATAAATCTTCTGGAGTATCCACTGGAATTGCTCTTCTAGACATAGAAAAAGCATTCGACAGTGTTAGCTATCAGAATTGTAAATCTGAATTGCAGGTGTTCCGCAGGGTTCGAGCGTAGCTCCAATCTTGTATAATATTTTCACTTTTGATCTTCCAAATCTACCCGTTGGTTGTCAGAAATCGCTATTCTGTGTCGACACAAGTCTGTTAGCCACAGGTAGAAATCCAAGAGTGATCTGCAGTCGCCTACAAAGAAGTTTAAATATTTTCAGTGATTATCTGTCAAAATGGAAAATTAAAAAAAAAATCTGAAAATGATTTTGAAGCGTCCTCCCTGGTTTAGTACAAATGAGTTACACAGACTCACAAATATAGAGCCATTAGATGTAATGTCATATAATATTATAAGCAAATTCCGACAAAAATCGATGCACTCTCAATTGAATCGATTTGCTCTCTGTATTAGTTAGTAAGTTAGTATATAAATTCCTTTTCCCTATTACACAATACAAGTAGGTTTAAAATTTTCCCTACACAAAAATCTCAGAATTGCGGATGCAAATGGGTTGATATACAACGACTATGAAAACTCATTTTCCAAAAATCTTCTTTTCGAGAATCATATCAGATATATTCAAAGTGCGAACTTTATTCTTAAATATCATCGAGCAGAACTTTTCACACCTGTTTTTTTTTTACCATGCGAAATCAGTTTCAGTGACGCGTTGTCAAAAAATCAATACTGAACTTTTCTGCAGTAAGTTTTCTGATCGATATCAGTCGCGATTTTCGAAATTTTGATTTATTCCCAACATTTATTATCGTTGAAAATTATGACAGAAAATGGTTATGCAAATAGTTTTAAAATCTTTTATTGACACCTGGCCCCGTTTTTAATGCCAAAAAATGAAAACACGTAACGCCCTCTATCCACAAACCGTAAAAACCACTACAAATAGCTAAAAAGAGCTTACAAACACAAAAACTCAATTGTTTCATGTTTTAATTTTTTTTCTGGAAAATATAAGCATTTTTTCTGGAAAATATAAGCATTTTTCAGAATATATCCAAAAAAATAAAAAATCGGCTAAGTCATTCAATTCATTTTTGGATATTTTGTGTAGAAGAATCTAAGTTTAAAAAAAAACAACAAGCATGAAGCCGATAAGAACGTGTACAATTGGCGTTATCAACCACAAAACAAAAACCAAAGCGTAGAAAAAGTTACGCTTTTTCCCTAGAAACTATTGATATATCTAGACAACATATCCAAAAATTAAAAAAAAAACACACAGTTCAGTGATTATCAAGTTATGAATTTTTAATAGGCCAACGTAATTCATTTTCTGTATTGTGGAATAACATTTTTCACATGTAACTTAATATTTACAAAACAGAGTCATTGCGGACGACTTTTCCTTCATCAGAAAGTTAAAAATTCACGTTTTAAACATTTCATAAACGAACCTGCAAGTCGTATATCACGTTTACTCATCATTCATTCATCAACATTCCCGAGGAATTTATGGACATTTAAAAATCATTCGAGGAGATATGTTATTGATCCAAAAAAGATTATATCTTGTGCTTACAAAATTTTTACACATGTTAGCTCCGCCTTTTTTGTGGATGAGAACAATATAGTGATAGTATTCACGTCACCCATCTATGTCTCTGAAATTACTCTCCCGCCCATTCAAATTGATGAATTGTTTAAAAAATACTTCAAATCTTAAACAACGAATTTATATTTTCAATATAAAATGTAGCGCACACTCATCCTACTCCAGAACAAAACAATATCGAAGAAAAGGCTAAATAACTGAAATCTTTCCGACAGCAGCTGGCATAGAGCTTAATTTTTTTGTCACTGCTGGTTGTCCTCAATGCGAACTGTGACCATGGGCATGCATAAAAGAGTTTAATAAGATACCGAACCATCCGGGGAGGATCCTGTTGTTATGCTCTCTCGTAAGAATCTACCGACCCAATCTGCCAGTGTCATTGTTGGCGGTGTACCGAGCCGAAAAAGATACACAATCTTGGTATGGCTTGCACAATTTAGGAAACTGAAAAGGAAACTAATTAAATTTGAGGTGACTTGTTGTGGCTCTGTCAGGATACAATAAGATAAAAAGGAGACGGACGAACTGTCGGAAACCAGATGTCTCACAAAGAAGTCGAATATTACAATTTTTTGTGCTGCAAACTGTTTATTGGAAACTTTGAAGTAAACTGACAACAATTACAACAGGCTTTAACTAAATCTGGGATAGGTAGATTGGTACCCTACTGAATAGGATGCGTTTTTGTGATACTTTTGAAATTTAGAGACACGGTTCCAATATTGCGATGATATTACTGTGATTCAACATTTGCTTGTAGTTGGTTTAAGGGATTTGCGCTTAATCGAACTTATTGCCAGCATCAAAAATCATAAAGTTTCAGTTACTTCTAGTTCAAAGCCAATTTTCAAAATTCACACTATCGAACAACAACAAGTGAAATTGCCGTATCGATTTTGTTTCTAAATTTCTGCTCTCCACTGACAATTCCAACCTTGATAACAGCCGAACAACAACAATTCTTTGCGTCCATGAACCGAACTAATGATTTACTTTCTTCGACAAACCATGCTTCTGCCATTCCTCGGCGCGGCAACCATTTATCACTAGAGCATAAAATTGCCACCCAAGTAGAAAATCGAGATTTCTCTCGCATCCGAACACTCCTTTTGATGTTGACTATCAGAAGAAGAAAAAAATTGTCAGGTGACCTTAATTTATTGTGCAGAGTTCCTGCTTTGTTCGTTACACAAGTCAAAAAGAATAAAACACCGACGGCTGACGGCTGAGGACTTCCCCTATAAGAAGTCGAAGGCAAAGGAAGCTCAATATTTTGACTGCGCTTTTATTCTCGATGGGTGTTTTGTTGTCCTGTTTGGGCCGTTTTACTGCAGCTCCTGCTCCTGTTGCTGTTGCCCGTCCATAGGAGAACCTTACCGCATACAGATCAAACATTGCAATTTATAATGTCCCTTGGTTGGGTTTGTTGTGGCATATCCTTTTGTCAGTGGATGGAAGAAGGTTTGGAAACAGAACAGGATAACGAAGGAGAATGAACAACAAAATTATTACGTGGCTTGATTGTGTTTTCTATTAAATATATGTTGCCTTTTTTGCCTGAATGCAAAATCCGACTCGGAACGGCAACGGTACAAAACGAGAGAACAGGAGATTAGTACGGTTCGGTGTCTGTTTGAAAACGATCAGCAGGAATGGAATAGAAATCTTCAGTTAATTTATGATAGGACTAATGACATTTGTTTATGTTGTTTCGTGACTGGTTGTTAACGGACCATTAACATTCGGGAATCCAAGGTAAACTGTAACGCAAAGACTCACGTGGGTGGTCGAAAATTTGAGCCAATGGGTTTGCACGTTTCTATTTAGCGCACCACACCCATATTTTATTTAGAAACACTGATCATAAACGTTTTCTGTTTGTGTGCGAAATCTATCCACACAGTTTGATGACGAATCTTAGAAAATCGAGTTATTTAAGCAATAGATTCATTGAACAGCCCCGCTTACCTGCAATGATGGCATTAAATGGATTTAAACATCACAGAAGGGTTTATGGCAATAAGTTACAAAAAATTGAAGCGTATTTCATTAAATTTCGATTTTCTTGGAGATGGCTGGACCGATTTTCATAAACTTAAATTCACAACATAGGTTTTATGGTCTAATCAGTTGATGTAAAGTTCACTCCAAAAAAATTTAAATTTTACGAGTGACTTAATCTGTCATACGATGTACTTCTTAAAGACTTAATTTGTCAAATGACGGAAAGATTTGGGAGCAACGTAAAACACGATTTTTTAATACTGTTACATACAATTGTTTCTAGGTACCAAAAAGACTGTGTACCTTTTTCATGACATTTTGCCTCGGACCGATTTTAGCACGGTTCGTTTTTGGCAACAAAATTGTTCGAATACGACATATGTAAACCAAATGATGGCAGCATTTTCCAGTTGAAAGCAATTCCATAATTATATTGATTTAAACTACTTACAGCAATAAATGCTGGAAGAACATAACAACCATATACCATTCGAATCAGTTCGTCGAGATCTGCCAATGCGTGTGTGACAAATAATTTCACTCAATTTTCTCGGAAAATTTCTTTTCTACAAATTCAGATTCATACGAAAAGTCGTATGTGGGAGCAAACAAAGTTCCTGAATTATGTTTGGTTCCGACCTCTGGTTCCGGAACTACAGGATGATATGTGAAACGAAATCAAAATTGTGTAACTCATTTTTCTCGTAGATGGCTGAACCGATCTAAAATTCAAATGAAAAGTTTTAAGATCCTGTAAAACATCTTGCTTTTCAGTCAGATCCAACTTCCGGTTTAGGGGATACATGATGATTAGTATAAAAATGTCTATTTCACATAAATTAATCAGGTTTATCGGGTTCGCAGATTTGGATAGTCGATAACCAAATAAACTTATTTCAGTTTTAGTGGTATTCAGTTTTCGATTCGAATTTAATTCGCACTACGATTTCTCAAAGATGTTTATGATTTTCAAACATTTTGAAACAAATGTAAACTAAAGCCAGATCTACAAAGACAAAATTAATTAATATTATCCAATTCCGACTTCCGATTCTGGAATTACAGGATGATGAATTTTTTAAATTCAAACCGATAAAAAAAAGACAATCCCAAAAAGCTTTAAGGTTGGACTCAAAAACATTGCAATTTATTCATCATATGGCCATACGAATCGATTTGGGTTATGCTGGTTCCTGAATACCGGCCCTGGAAGTATCTTAAATTACCGTAAATTCTAAGTGGAACTTACTCCGACATATCATGGAATGTTCAATCGATTGTCACACTTTTAGATTCAAATTCGATCCGATTTGCAGTTTCGATATTACAGAGTAATGAGTGAATAAAATCTCAAATTGCCGCTTAATTCGACGGTCATTAAAATAATGTCATGAGAACTGAAACATCGAAGAATATTCATGCAAAAAGCACATGCGGATTGATAAAAAAAAGGTATCATCTCACTGCTAGGTGGATTAAGCACGTTTTTTTTTACTCGCTAAACCTATGCTCTCGTTTAGTCTTTAAAGAAAAGTACAAAAAACAAACGAAGGAACTAGTTCTTTTGATTGAACCTTCTAGTTCAGAACGGTTCTTTCTAACTTAACGGTTCTGCCGTCACTATCACAGATGCCTAAACCAAATTAATTTCAGACGCGAGGTATCATTTTCTACTATTGAATTTTGTCCTGATCCGACTTTTAGATCCGGATCTACAGGGCGAGGTGCGTTTGAAATCGCAATCCTTAATGTATAGCGACGATGCAAAAAACGGGAGGAAAATCTTCTAAATTGGGCTCAAAACTGCTTACAAATTGAAAAGGTTCAGGTTTTTATTGAAGATTCGAAGATAAGTCTCTTTGTAATGTTTATGGAGATATGAAAAAAAGTATCGTTACGACACTAAGTAGAGTAATATAGGTATTTTTTCCAATATTGATCTATACTTTTGAATAAGAAGAAAACGGACAAAATGTGTATTGTTTTTAGCAAATCAACTTCAAATTTTCAAATTCGAATTTTGACAGAGTCGAACTCATTTTGGATGTTTTTAATAATTTTAATTAGAATCTTGACTAATTCTTCGAAAGTACAACAATATTTTTTAGGATCTGTCATTTTGTTATATTCAATTGAATAAAATTGGCGAATTAAAGTTAAACCCGTTTTCAATAACAGTCTAGAGCATTTTCTGTAAAACAAAGTATGCCGAGCGTATTTTCATGAAAAAGTGACATGTTAAAAAGTTTAATTGAAACCGGAGCAAGTGCTGCCATCAATTGTTCTAGTTTACGCGATATTGATCTTGTTTAAAATGATACAGGCAATGTCATTATATTTATGACTCAAATACAGTCACTTTCAATAAACTGTGCGTAAATGTACACTTCAAAAGTGTACATGGTCATTTTTATGATCCTACGAACACTAAGGTTGATGTCAGAGTGAATGCAACTAGCTCGCACGCGTGCCTAGACGCTTCGCATGACGCGCTAACTCTGACCCAAGAAATCAAGACTCGAACACACGGCATCTGTCTTGTTATACTGGTGCCTTATACACTGAACCTCCGACTCTGGCACTGTCAACGGTGTTGCCCGACGGCGAGCACGATTACGGTACGAAAACGAAGTCAATTCCGACGAAACGGCGAATAAATCACGATGAGAACTTTGAGGGTTTTTCAACTCGTACTCTATAGGGTAAAGTGTTATAATATGCCCTTCTTAAGAAAACATTGAGATATTTTCCAGTGTATTGATATATTTTCCTCGAGAATGTAAGTATTTCATTGCAATACGGATGAGGAACATAATTTTCATTGACTCCAATAGAAAAGATGAGAATTGATTGATATAAACACATTTTCCAAAACGACCACATTCTTAGTTTTTTTCGCTCGTCTCAGACATAATGCCCCAGCAGCCGTAAAATATGTCTCACAACAAATCAGTGGCATGACACACAACAAAAGACATTTTGTCCCACAACAATGATGCATTATGCTTCTTGAAATGTCCATAAAGTTATTGTTTTGAGATAATCAGTATGTCAAAGAAATGGCGTATAAAACATCTATTTAGTCGAAGCAAAACCTTACATCGAAAAGCTGCCAAATGAAATTTTTAGTTTTTTCATACTTTCCTGCAAACGACAACCACCAAACTTGCATAGCAGAAAGATCCTACGAAAAGATAGTATTAAAGATAAAACTTTGGTTCAAAAAAGTCTTCAATGCTTATGAAAGATAAGGGGGCATTTTGGCTAGCAGGGGCGCTTTATAAGACTTTCCCCTACATATTTAATTTAGGAATAATAAAAGGAAGTTGGCGGAAATTACAAATGACATTTTCTGTTGGCAACCATTTTTTCTCTTCGCTAATTCCTGCTCTTTGTCAGGGGGTGAGCCAATCTTCGACTCGGGGATGAACAAACGGTATGCAAACTGATTTGCGCCCTCTCATTTCACTACTGACGCAAAAAGTAATAGAACCCGAACTTCGTCGATTCAATGACTAAATGTCATTCACATAGAAGTATGGAACAAGAACTTATGAGCATTTTGTAATCTCGTCACTTTGAAACCAGGGGTAGCATTATGTATCTCGATTCGACTAAAATTTTATCGAATAGACCATGTTTCGTATTATGGTTCTCGATTGAAACTCGATCATTGAGCTTCGTTCGACTTCACTCGAAGAAGTATTAGATTATCGAGAAGTTTTGGCATTATGAAACTAAACTCGATAAGAAATGGTCGAAAAGCTTTATTGCTATCGACTGTGAATTTTTTTTATACGTTCCGTTGTATTTAAAGGTAGTTATTGATAGCTTCATAGATTTTCATAAACATATTAATATTTTTAAGCTTCAGTCTAATGCATTGTTTTATATATCATGATATGTGTTTATGCGTTTGGCATATTATGTTTGATTCAGACTGTTTAAAAATCATATCAATTGAAAGCAGCACGGTACTTAATTAATATAACAAAAGTATGTCGAAACTAAACTGTGTCCAGTAACCGTAGTTTGTTATCAAATTTCTGGAACCGGTGGACGGAAAACGTTACTAAAACGAATTGTGGAAAGAGGCGTAGGAAAGTGGGCGATGTTGAAAAAGATTTCCTGATGCAGAAAGTTGAAAATAGTACAATGGAATTTTATTGACTCAACAATTTTGACTCATTTGTGTTCCATTTAATGTTTGGCATGATAACAGAAAATTTTATTTAGATTTATTTCAGTCTAATCTGAAGTACCTTTAATGTTTTTGTGATTTTCTGAGGTATATTTGATTAATATTATTCAATAATTTATAATTGGATTATGAATTTCGAAGAATTGAGATTGAATGTTGTTTACACATCTGCTAAATTCTTAATTTTTAGTCAGTCTGCACGAGTCGTAATATACAAATAAAATTTATATGTGTACAAATAATATAAATTTTTTCGGAATTTTCAAATATACTGGGCAGTTTTCAAATATACGCTTGTTTACAATACGTGAATAATGTTTATTTCATATTTATAAGGTTCTATAGTCAATAATCGTTATCGCTATCTCGTGATAAACACTCTGATGTGACTCTTCAATAGTACATAGATAGATTATAAACACTACAATGAATGCTGCAGAACCTAAAAACCTTTCATTAAAACTACACATATGGACGACGTAAATGTATCAAATTTGCAACAATACATGAAAAACACAGAGTATATTTTATTATAATTTCAAAAGTTTATCTATAGATTTTCTATAAGCTCGCACTTCAAAAATTCTTTACTCTTTCAAATGGATTGAAAACGTATCGCAACTCAACTGAAAGAAATTGCAGAAATGTAGTCAAATTATTCCAAACAAAACTTCGTATTACAAACATTTTCCTTCTTTTCAGTACTAAAACCGCATTAATGTAATCGAAAATATCCAAACAATATTTCATAGTTTCTTTTTATTCTCGTGATTGCAATGTGTATTGGTTTGTTTATTTAAATTTTATTTGACAATTCGAACCGCGCCAGTCGAAATCTAGTACCACATTGTTTTGATCTTGATCAAGAAGTCGATACGTAATGCCACAAATCAGTCGAATCGACTTCAAAAATAATCGTTTCGAGAAACTCGATTCGAGATGCATAATGTCAGCCCAGCTCTCGATACTGATTGAAAAATATGTATATTAAGTTGTTTTTATGCATCGAATATGTGTTATAAGTATCTAAAAAGTCAACTACATTTTGTAGTATATATCAAATTCTACAGTGAAAATTTCTAAGGATCTTGTTGGTAGAAGAGCAATATGTTTAAGGTAAATTTATCTCGGATTGTGAGAAACTGTTAAACTTCGAAACAACTGAACTGTTAAATGATAGTGTCTATCAATTGTTTAGCATGTATTCATCTAACCAGGAACCAGATCACCTTGGGATAACTGTGAATTGGAAGATATGGATTGTTTTGTCGGTGTGGGATAATTTTCATGTTCAAAGGAGTGTTTGTTTACTACTGGCGAGAAGTTTGGTTGATTAGGACATTCAATGTATAGAGAGAAAATTGTTGAAATCATTTTGCATTTCTGTTAGAGTACAATTTGTTTAATAGAAACATCAACCCAGTAGTGAGCGCAGATATCTTTCCGTGCTTCAATGGAAGCCATTTTCCTTGCTCGTAGTGAATTTGCAAAGATTGAACTAATACATTGAACCTAGTGGTAGACTGTATAGGTAGTATGTAAATATCCATCGATATCAAAGCAGAACAGTAAGAATAGTCTTGTGAGTTATATTTTGTTTAATGTATTACAACCTTTATGATTATAATTGTTCTTCTCAATAAATGTTATTAACTAGACAATTATTTTTGATTGTTGGACTTGACCTCCGACTTGGCTAAAGAAAAAGGTTTGAGAAGTATTTCTAGGAGATGGTTTTCTCTAGAAATACTTTTCTTTGCTTGTATTCGATTTGGTCGTTGGTGAGAATTATAAGAGATAGTTTTCGCTTAATAATTCATCCCATTACCATTTACAACGCTTACTTCAACAATTTCAATTTATGGGAACTTATGGGAATTACATATTCCCTTATTTCATAATCAATAAATCGAAATTCAGAATGCATGAAACATACATGAAAACTTCTTCTAGTACCCCACAGAGAGATTGTTTTGACGTAGGACCTCGTCTCAATTGAAATTACACTGTTTTTGATATTCTTCATTTCTGAAAAATGTATTGAACAATGTACAACATCGGAGAATTCAATGAATCGAGGGTAAAAAAATGAATCCCAAAACTCTCATTGTCAATTTCATTCACCGGAATATGAGATTGTTCTGCGAGGCCGGTAAGAATGAAAATGTGTGGTTTACGAAATTAACATCAGTGTGGAATTAATCCGCACTATGTGCAAATAGTTACACCGATATTCAGCTGCTGATCCGCTGCCATTCTATCGAGAAAAATGCACTGAACGCTGCTAAAGATTGGGAAAATTCAATAAATCGGTCGGTCGATATTCAACGTATAGATTAGAGATGGTTGGGTAAGCAATTTCTTAAACCAATACACGATTGATATAAAATGCCTTTACCCGTACTCGACCCGAACTTGAGAATAATTTTACTTCCAAACCCGGACTCGACCCGTACCAGACTCGAACCCGCCAGACATTTTTTGCCTTTCTCATATAGAAAGGCTATGCAATGACTGTGAAAATCAACTTTTTAACCGAGGCCCGGAGGGCCGAATGTCATATACTATTCGACTCAGCTCGACGAACTGAGCAAATGTTTGTGTGTGTGTGTGAGTGTGTGTGTGTATGTAACAAAAATATGCACTCACTTTTCTCAGAGATGGCTGAACCGATTCTCACAAACAAAGATTCAAATAAAAGGTATTATGGTCCCATAGTTTGCTATTGAATTTCATTTTGATGTGACTTCCGGTTCTGGAGTTATGTGGTAATATGTGAAAATTTGAGAAAAAGTTTACACTCAATTATCCCTGGAACAACTCAACCGATTTTTGCAAACTAAGATTCAAATGAAAGATCTTATAATATCCTAAAAATTTGTGGAACATTTTATCTGGATCCGACTTCCGGTTCCGGAATTAAAGTGTTATAAGTGGAATTTGTTAGTTTGTGGGCATGAAAACTTAATTCGACACTACTGGTTCCCTCTTTTTCTGTTCCGATAGCACCGGAAGTGGAAAAGAAAAACTCCTAAAACTAAATTCACTTCGATTTCTCTGCGATGCTTGAACAGATTATCACAAATTTTGATTTGAATTAAAGTTCATACTGTCTTTAAACCTACTGTGAAATTTCATCCGGATCCGCAGTTACAGGGCGATGAGTGTCAAAGTTTTCAAATCGCCATATAGAGTGACAATATGTACAACACCGAACAATCCGAATTGAAATGACAATATGTACAACCCTTCGGGTTCGGGCTCGGGTCGGGTGTTAGGGGTACGACCTTCTTGGTCGATAATCAAACATCTTGGCACCCTTTCTCTTTTAACACGAACGTAATCATCTATTTCAGGACTCCAAAACCACAAACGGTCCTTCCCAGGCTTTCAAACGACACGTAAAGAACTTATATATGAAACTGACTTAGACTGGCACCCCACTTCTAGTAATACTAACGCATTCTTCCGAAACCGAATGGCCCTTTTTAGCCTCACATTGTCCTTTCAAGGGCTCCCAAAACAAACATAAAGAACTTATTAGAAGAATTCAAAATGTCAACTGCATTAACTTGATTAGTATACAACACTCAATATGTGTCTGGCTCGAATGCAGTCCTACGTCAATTTGCTGGGTTTTTTTTTCTGATATTGCTTACTAAATAAATGTATTTGCACAAAACACAGGAAAATTGCTAATCCAAAATAATTCTTAAGCTATAAAAAATATCCTGAGAAAATGAAAAAAATGAGCGAATTCTAGCTACTTTGGTTAATCAAACTCACATTGTCTGAATAATGAGTTCTTGTACTACTGCTTGATTTTGAGTACTCGATCAACCCGATTGTAACAGAATTTTCAATCACTTTATCAATTTGTTGTAGTAAAATTATAGCGACTTACAGCATTTTATCACAATCCAGCTAGATAAATGAACGGTACTAACCAAGGTAGGCGTTTTTGTTGGTTTTCACGAGGGAGACGACAGATCCGGATAATGCTAAAAAAACTTGAAAAGTCAATGGAAACTAATCAAATTGCATATATCCTCATTAATACATCTAACCATTCAAAAGCGCATCCAACCGTTACACAACGTAACCAATCAAGAAAACTAATTTCTGGATAAAAAATACATTTTGTGGTGCATTAATTAACAAAAATTTCATGAATTTGATTATTTTTTATTGCTGTAGGTTAATACAAATCGAGATTCCAGGACTAAAACTCTTGCACGTTGAGAGAGTATTGAACTGTTTGAAGGTGGACATATTAATTTTGCGAGTATATTTTCCACCGTATATTTATCCGGATGGTCTTTTTCGCGTTATTTGAATCAACAGAACTTGAATTCGATTGTGCTAACTGTGATGTTTGTTACAGAAGATCATCAACATAGCTTCGCGTCGAGCTTATAGCTGGTTTGATAGAAATCGCTGTCATGGCTGAAAAGAAATTGTGACAGATAATCTCGGAAGTATTTATCACTCTATTATGTGATATTGTTTTTTACTTTCGACAAAGAACTGATTGAAATATGTATTTTCTAGAACAAATAAATTAGGATCTATTCCGGTCATGATTCTTCTAGTGCCAATTCTGCAGATACATTAACACAAATATTGTTATCAACAACGTATCAATCACCAAGGTAATATTTCGAACCACCGAAAACCCAACAAAAGACAATCGATCCATAACCATGCGTTATTATAATCAGTAAAGATGAAAAAGTAGCTACAAGAATATGCACAACCGAAAAATTAGAACTAATCTCTAGTTTTTACTATTCGAAAAATTTTATTCGGTGCATCAAGAATTTTTATATTACTAAATTTTTGTTTCAAAATTAAGAAACTAAGTTTTCGTTTCAAAATTCAAATTCCAAACCAATCGATTGGTAGCCATTCGGAATCGGTAATTACACTGAAGTACGAATTGGTACTGAATGCCGCGTGGAGTTCCGTATAAAAAATTTCAAACTATTTAATTTTTTTTTGGAATTTCATTCCAATCTGGATATGTGAGCAGTATTTCAAACGGTTGGGTGCTATACATGCCTCTGAGCCGGAATCCTACGTTTTGATTACACTGACAATCAGTTTTTGATTTTCTTCATTCCAGAAAAACGCACTGAACGATGTAATGCAATGCACTAAGTTTTTTTTACGATGGCTCGAGTTTCTCCTTAACATCTAATTTTGAATAAACAATGACGTTTGTTTTTAATTTTAAACTTTTCGCTGAATTCTAATGCTTATGTATATTTTTCAGAGTGCCAAATCGATTTCTTACAATTTGCTTCTTAGACACCATTTTGGAAAAGTTTTTTTAATAACATTAATTTAAGGAAAAAGTGTGCAAAAATACATCCTTGTTTCAACTCATGAAGTCGAATATTATTGACCAAATCAATAAAATTTAATAAGTTCAAACTAATTTTAAATCATGAAGTAAATCAGTTGTAGGGGGACGTTCTGATCCGAAGAGGCGAATGACCTTAGGGTTAAAACCTCTATAATCGAAACAACAAAAAAGTAATTTAGTTGTCAGTTGTTAGCTTGTACGTTGTCTAACCTCTAAACTTCGATTAATTTATTGTATTATTGTGCAACTATGGAAAACATTGCACTTACAGAGTCCATAATATAGACAAATACAATCATTTTGAGTTTGCATTTTGCGATTATCAGTAAACGAATTAAATACTGTAATATTTATGCTAACCCGGTATAGTATTGCCGTATAGTTTAAGTCATTAAAAAAGTCTAGTTTGTCATTTAAAAACAAACTTTATTCGAGAAAATCAATCAATAGTAAAAACAACACGAACAATACCGAGTTCATCATCACGTTGCGAAACACTGAAAAGCAAACCTCGGCAAAACGGGAAAAAACACTTCCCACCATCTGTCGCTCTCTCACACATGGATTTTTCTAATAACGTAATAATGTTATTGGATTAAATTGAATTATGGCTGCTCCGAACGAGCGTTCGAAGATATCGGAGTTCGGCTGATGATACGCTATTTTCGTCCGCCATCCCCTTCAACCATCATCCTTTCCAGCACATTCGGACTCTAGCGAAACCTTTTTCTTTGTGTATTTTTTTTATGGCAGAACAGAGGAGGAGATACATTTCAACAGTAATGTACGTTTGCGTGTTCTCGGATCCATTTTAGGCTTACATAATGTAGTTTCCGTGCTCGTGATGGCTGCTCGGCAAACAATATATCAATATTTGATCTGTAATTGATTGCCTCAATGCTGAGCAATCACCGCAAGAAAACCATGGGAGGGGGTTTTCCCGCAGCATCCTTGCCGACGCTGAAGGGAACTGTTCATTTTTTTTTTGCTTCATTTGTGGTCCTCACATATTTTGGCAAACCTTCGTCACCGCTGTCGATAATGAGGTTGCGGATACTTGTCTAACAAAGACTGCAACTGTGTTCGCATTCTAGGGACGTAATGATTTATCTTATCTTCGCAGTACTTTGCGAGGGAAGAACCACCATCCCAACCAGATGTTGATTTTTGGTTTCTCTATAACTGGGACTGGACTGAATTATATTGGATTAGCGTTTTACAATCAATAAAAGCTGCTTCGATTGAGGGTTAGCCAAACGGCACCGTCGCATGAGAATGTTATGAAATATGTTTCTCGCAGCAGTTTGCTGAGTAGGGTTCTTTAGCACCAATTGGCTTGCTCGTCTTTTCACATCTTGGCTATGGAACATTGATTTTTTGCTAGCCAAATGTTAAAATTATCAAAAATATGGTGATCAAATACTGTGCTATATTCTTCTGCTCAATTTCGTCAACCGTGCACAGTCTACATGTACGACGCATTTGTTGTCCATTTTCTATACTCCCATAAGTGTTACAGACGTTGTTTTGCAAATTCAACATTTTCAATCGTATCTATCTTTTTCGGGATATTTCGACGAAACCGGTTTCTTTTCGACTGTCGAAATTATTATGAACCACATCGATAAGTTTTGTGTACAGTACAAATATTCAATTCTATTCAAAAATCTCTTTCTTACACCAACTATGGCATACAATTCGGTATTTTTATACAACTGAAAATTGATATAAATACCGATAAATCTGCGTAGTTGGCAGCGTTGACTGTCATGGCGGCGGGACGAAACATGGATAGACTTCCCGGGACAAACAAGCAGACTAGCAGCATCAGTCGAACAAGAGTTTTGGATGCGAAACCCGGAAAAAAAATTGTTCTGAAAAATACGAACACAGTTTTCATCCGGTTTTTACATTGTAAGTTTTTCGTTTTACAAATTATGTATTCAAATTAGTCTATATGTAAATACGGCCGTTTAATAGCTTCCCATCAATATATTATACTAGCTGACCCGTCGAACTTCGTCTCGCCAGAAGAATTGTCAAAAGACTAAGTGGTCAACGTTTCTCTCCATTATTTTTCTGATTACTTAACTTACAATCAACGGAATTCGACACACACTCGCTTTAGCTCAAAAAGAAGAAATATCACCAAAGATTATTGTGAAAATATGTAACACCTCTGTTAAGCGAAAATTGAACAAATGCACAGATATCTATTTTGAACAGTCCGTTTTAAGGAATTACTCATACGTGAATGTTCACCCGACAGAACAAACTTCAAAACAGTTTCTTATACACAAAAATTTCAGAGTCTGTGAACTCTGAAATGTCATTTCTCTTGACGAACTCAGTAAAAGTTTTATCAATATCCGGAAAATTAATAAAAAATAATGAAGAATTTCAGTAATAATCACTACACATTCAGTAGAAATAAAGATCTGTCAAAAAACATAATTTTCGGACGTAAAGGTGTGAAAATTTCTAGATATGTAAAGAAAAAAATAGTCGTGCGAATTGATTGCTTGCGAAAAATAGATAATACTGATTCCTAGCGGTAATTTTTCATTTAGTGAATATATTCAAAAAGCCTTCTACAACTTATCATTTCTGCTCTCTAAAAATATGAAGGGTGATCCCATATTCTACTGAATTGCATCCGAAAGATATTTGATCATTTTATTTGAAAAAAATATTTCTGAAGAGCAAATGTAATTCAATTCATTCATCACACGCAAATAAATAAATTAATCGGATGAAAATATGTTTTGAAAACAAAAATGCTCCTTCCTTTCCTAGATCTCTAATACAATTTACCAAAAACAGTAATACTTTACGGGTCAAGACGTTTACATATTTTTAGGATTGTTTTATGATTTTTACCGAACGTCGGTATTGAATGATGAAGAAGTCATTAGAATTATGACAGATCGAAGTTCATTGGAACTATACGGATCATTCAGCAAATAAAACTTTTACCGAACGAATTACCGAATGTTCAGCTGTTTGAAAGTCAGTAAAACTGTACCGACATCCGTAAAAATAATTCGGTGTGTACAGCTTTTAAGCAGCGAGAAATTTTTCTCAAAATCTGTTCTGTACGTTCAAGTTATCAAAAAGTACCATGCGTACTTTAGAGCTCTAATGAAGTGGATATTTTCAGGTACTGTGGAACTTTTGATTGCTTGGAGACGACGCTTAAATTGTAATTTGATATTGATCTTACCAGTTTGAACATTCTTCACAGAATATGCAACATGAAATGACAGTCTCAATTCATTATGGTAATTATCTTGAACATTGATATCTGATAGCCACTTACTGTGTGCGCATAGTCTAATCTAAATCATTAGAAAGAGAAATGCAAGGAAAATCTCTTAGATTGACTACACAAAGCATCTCGTTGCGCTCCAAACAATTTTTTCAACGATCTAGTATTCTTTCATCCGACTCTTTTTCCTTATTTTTCTGATTACTTAACCTACAATCAATAGAATTCGATACACATTCGCTTTTGCCCAAAAAAGAAATATCACCAAAAAGTAATGTGAAAATGTGAAACACTTCTCTTAAGCAAAAATTTATCAAATGCATAGATTGTAATCTCATCCTTTGAGACAATTCTCTGAACAGAGAGCAGTTCCTTGCACAGCTTTAAGGCAGCGGGAAAGTTTTCTCAGAACTTGTTCTGTATGTTTAAGTTGCCAAAAAGTGCCACGCAAACTTTAGAGCTCTAATAAAGTGGATATTTTTCATGTACTGTGGACCTTTGGTTGCTTAGAGAGGCTTAGTATACTCTAAATCATTAGAAAACAAACTGCACGGACAATCTCTTAGCTTGACCTAAACGCTTCTACAGCACAAACTTTGCATTGATTTATTCAAAAATTTACTGATTTGTTAGGCCGGGATGGCCAATATTTATCATTAATCACAATTCATCAACAGGTAAATGATATCAGAACTTTTTCTGCTGCCTACAGCGGTTTTCTAGAAAACAGTCATATGCATTCCGTCATTGAGTCATTTGTCAAGTTTTAATACCCAACACGTGGCTCTAAATGATGCACGGGAAATCTCCACTACAAATCTTTGCGCGCCAAACGATTTTTTCAACGATCTAGTATTCTTTTCTTCGACGGTCAAACACTTATGTCGTTTTCGTTTTTAAATTGCACTACACCGGTGTAGCGAAAGCTGCACCTAAACCGTTCGTTTTTACCAATTGCACTACACCAGTGCTACACTGTTTCTGCACCGATACCACTGGTGTAGCACTCATCAAAAGTTTGGTGTAGCTCTGTGCAATGGAATCGTTAATTGTAGTCAATGGTTACTGTTTATGTTTTCGTCATTTTTGTTCGTTTATTCATGCCTCAGTGTAGCACTGCACCGGTGTAGTGCAAATTAAAAACGAAAACGCCATTATGCAACTCGTTGCGCGCTAAACATCAACCGTAGATCTAGCAAGCATTGGCGACTTTTTCAGTGGAAAATTCCATTGTCCATACAAAATAACTTTATTGGTTTTTCCCACTTTTCCGGTAAGTTTTCCTAATTTTTTTGATGTACGAACCCGGTGGGGGTAAAAACTGATCAAACAAAAAAAAAGCATCTCAATCCGTCCATCCGTTCTTACGTGATGCGATTACAAAGAATGATCTCTGCATTTTTATATATATAGATAAAACAATGTTCGATTCACCTAAAGTGAGATAATGACTTCTAAAATATTGAAAAATATATTTTGATTGGTTTTTCGGTTAGTTTGTTTTTTTTTTGTTTATCAAATATTAAGTAAAGTAAGTAAGTAAAGGAAAGAAAAGAAATTACTGCCTACTGTGGATATGAAGAGCAATTCTCACCATACTCAAATATTAAATGCTGCCGATGTGGCTACTGCGCTTCTTTTGCATTTCAACTGCTGGTGTTAGGGGCTGTCCATAAAAGACGTCACACTCTTTTTGACGATTTTTTACTCCCCCTTCCCCCTTTGTCACAAATTGTCACAGAAGCAAAGACCCCCCACTCCCCCTATGTCACATGTCACGAATTCAAAATAAATAAAATTCATCTTAATACATTCAATATGTATGACAAACCATATAAATATGAGGGAAAAATCGATATAGATATATTATTGTTTTAGGTAAAGAATAATATTTCCTTAGTATAGCATACAGGGCTGAGAAAATAAAGACCAAAACCTCATCAAAACGAGATCGGAGTATCTTTTCTTTAACAGTTGATCAGTGAAATTTAAATCACATCGATCAATATCGGTACTGCTCTTCCGTCACACAATGGGTAGTGATTTTGAGCTAAAATGATTCTGGATTTTTTGTAAGTTCAATCATTGGAGGATTCGATAAGCTTTGATGTTGGTGGAGGAAAATCACATATGTTCAAGATAAGACATGACATGATCTACGTCTGAAATCGTTGATCTCCCGCCCTTTTTCAAATGGAGTACAATTGAATAAACTGCATCAGAATCAGATACGATATACTATTATCAATGCTAGAAAATCAAATTTCCTATAGAATGTAAACGTTTATTGTGGAGATTTTTTCAGGAAATAGGGCAAAGCAGTAATATAATTAGGTATTTCAAAAATGCGCTCATTGAAAATATTGGATGTCACATTCCAAAAACCTCCCCCCCTCCCCCCTGTCACAAAAGGTCACGTTTTATGAAACACCCCCCTCCCCATTGCGGCGAGACGTCTTTTATGGACAGCCCCTTACAAAAAGAATCCCTTATTTACAAGATTGATCCTTGTGTAAAACAGAACAAGGAATCGAATGAAAATGCTATTCAAAATGCTGAGACACTTTTACATAGAAATATGTATTTCGCATTCCTTCCTATGGTGAAAAATTGAATTAAAAATGTTATTTTTCTTTAAATTAAAAATTTAATCACGCACCAAAAAGCTCCATACATTGCACGGGTACAAAAGTATGTAGACAATCGATGAAAGGACCCATATGCAACCCAAAAATAAACACTCTTCCTTGAGTTCCTGATGAGAAACATTTTTAGCATAAATTTCAATATTTTGTCATGCGTCAAATCTAGTGCTGGGTGATTTAAAAGAAAATCTCACATTACTACTAGGGGAGCTACGCAGGTTTTTCTAAATATAATTAATTCCAAGAGACATAAAAAATGTTTGGAGAAAACCTTGCTTGAAACGTTCATGAGAATCATAAAGTTCGACCAGAAAGTTATGACTTAAAGTTGCTTCGATAATACAAATCGTGACTTTGTTTAGGATAAATAATTCTTGGCAGACTTAAGCAGTTTTGTACGTTCCAAACTAGTCTAATTCTTTCATAACCAGCACAATCGCTATGCCTTTTATTTTAGCGTGATTTTCATCCATTTAGCCTTAAACCTGGGACATGATTTTCATTTTCAACCTCGCGAACAATTAACATTAACAAAAGCGAACAATGAACAGTTAACAAATTTTAAAACTTCGAACTATTATTCTTGATTTCAAATACACCGAAATCTCCATTCACGAACTGAACGGGGTTTCGTAAATCGAGTTAGTAAAAGTAAAAAAAGTTTGTGCAGTGAATGTTATGAAACCTAATCATTTGAAAATTTTCGTAACGGATTTGATGAAAAGGTGCCGAAAAAAATGTTTGGGATCATTCCGAAATCCAAGATGACGACTTCCGGTTTATTGATATTCCGTGAAAACTTTTACAGTAAAAACGGATTTGATAAGCAGGGTCCGAAAAACGATGTTTTAGGTCGAACCGAAATCCAATATGGCGACCGGTCTTGTTTATTGATGTTGCTTTGAAACCTTTATAATATGGGTGTTCTCTGAACGGGTTTAGAGTGTAGATTCTGGAAACTTATGTTTGAGGCCGTTTCAAAATCTAAGATGGTGACTTCCGGTTTTTTTTATATTCTTTAAAAACCCTTACAATATGAGTAAGAATTTTCAAGAAAGATCGATAAACCGCAAGCCACCATATTGAATTTCGAAACGAGCTCTAACTTTTTTTCTGATTTGGTCCGTTCCGAAAATACCCTTATTGCTAGCGGTTTCAAGAAATATCAATAAACCAGAAGTCGCCATCTTGGATTGCGAAACCATCTCAAATATCGTTTTCTAGAATCTATGGTTTTCATTTTATGTAAAAACCTCATCTTAGTTTAATTTTTGCCTTCATCTATATAAAAGTATAAGAATTGCTGAAATAACCGACTCGACTCAATTCGACGAGATCTGAAAAAGTGTGTGTGAGTATGTGTTTGTGTGTGTGTGTGTGTGTGTGTGTGTGTGTGTGTGTGTGTGTGTGTGTGTGTGTGTGTGTGTGTGTGTGTGTGTGTGTGTGTGTGTGTGTGTGTGTGTGTGTGTGTGTGTGTGTGTGTGTGTGTGTGTGTGTGTGTGTGTGTGTGTGTGTGTGTGTGTGTGTGTGTGTGTGTGGAAAGCCTAGGTCCGTTTTAAAGATCTTGTGAGGTCATTGATCAAGTTCAAAAATCAAATGGCTGTGACTTCCGGTTCTGGAGATATGATGATATAAGTGACGTAGCGAACAAAACACGTTGTTTTCTATAGCCAATATTTTGGGATCACCACTAATTTCTTCTCGATCTTGGAAAATCACCACCATAGTACATAAGATTTCCGAAATCAAAAGCCGAAAACTTGAGAATTGCATAAAACGTCGATATTTCGTATTATCTTAAAAAATAAATTAAAAAAACGACTTTCTGTAACTAAGGAAAATGTTGAGATTTTATCTGAGTCTTAGAAAGTTATTTTTAAGATGACACTAAATCTTTACGATTTCTACAAACCTGGATTCTGAACTGAATGGCCTTACTCATACAAAGCTTTTGATTTTCATCCGGATCCGACTTCCAATTCCGGAGTTATAGAGTAAAGTGTGTTAAAAATTGTATACCATCACTTAAAGAGGCGAAACAAAAAACGTAAAAAAAAAGTTTGTTTGACTACCGTTTGATAATTGCTACCGATTAGAATAGCTTTGAGGTCGATTTAGATATTTTTTTGCATGTTTTGTATCGTCCCTTATTTGACACATACACACATACATACACACACAGCCATTGCTCAGCTCAATGAACTGAGTCGAATGGTATACACTGGAATCTTAATTTACGCGCAGAGCCGGGAGTGTGTAAATTAAATTTCGCGTAAATTAAATAAAACATCGCGCTAATTCCAATTTTTCGCGTAAAAAAAGGTTTTTCAAATATCATTTGATTTTTGTGTAAATAACCTGAACAATCCTACTACGTCTACGATGCTTTAGCACCTGAGGACGCTCTGAGTATATTCTGAGGCTATGAAAATGCTTACGAGATGTTCCAAGATCCAAGAACTACTTGGATTATTGTCCTTAGGGACTACACTGTGTCACAGCAAGGACTACAACGGCTAATACATTTTTTGTTTGTGGTTTATACTTTTAGAGCTACACATTGCTTACTTGTCTTACTACTTTATAGCTGTTCCAGGTACGTTCCCAGTCGTCCAAGAACTTAAGTAAATACAGGTCTTAAGATCTACTCGAGCATTCAGCAGTCTATGTGTAGTTTATCAATGTTGCACATAGTCGTAGAACTACATACTGCTTACTTGTGTATTTTGACCTTTTCTCGAAACATTCCCAGTCGTCCAAGAACATCAGTGAAAACAGGTCATGCAAGTTCGGAGGTTTTAGTGTATGGGACTTGCTTCATGCTAGTCGATTTTTCAAGTGATTGCATATACCTTTCTATATGAGAAAGGCAAAAACTTTTGCCTTTTGGACAACGACATGAATGAATTACATACCATCAGATAGTGGTCGATCATTCCTCGAAAGGCCTTAATATCGATGATTTAAGAGAAATGTCGGTGACTCATCAGAATATGGTTAATTTGGGCATATATTTTACCATTCCAATGTAGTGACATTTAAAATTACCTTGAACTTGGATTCAGAAATCTGAAGATTAGATAAGTTGTAACTGAAAACTTCTATATATGTAAAATTATGCTAGATCAATCTTTTGAATAAACCAACTATGCTTGTTGGAACTTCACCCAGAAAAGTCTTGTGTAATATATTCCACTAGCTAATAACAGCCTGTCGGTTCTTCGGGCTTTTGGGTGTCTGAAATTAAGTTTCTATGATAAATGATTGGCTGTCAGGGTTTCGAAAGTGAAACATGAAATTAAATTACGGTTCTAACGATAGTGCTAGGTTGTAGCTTTTTCCTGCCCTTACGACCGGAGGCAGTCCCTTCCAAGGACCATCCCAGCGTACATACAAATTGGTGTAATTCTCAATTCATCCGTGCCTACCATCCTAAAGCAAAACCGAACTAGACGGAACAAAAAGAAAGCCTTCATGTTGTTGGTAGATCGACCGAAATAGGTACCAATAACAATTTTTTATAACCCCTAGCTGCGCTATTCACGAGCCTGGTTGTTGTTGTTGTTGTTCTAGGGAAATATAATTACTTTTCATCATCACCGTCGACGTTCGTTCGGCCGTCAGGAAGCTTTCATTTGCAACTTGAAAAGTTGATTGCGAAGCCGGGAACCACCGGCGGGGTTCGGACGAGAGACCGATCACGAACATATTTTAAAACTAAACAGCTTATTTTTATAGCGTTTTATCGATTGAAACATCTTCGCTGTCGGAGGCGCTAAACCTACGCTATTCCGCACAGGTTGTTAGCCTGCGAATTTTCGTGCAATTGATTCTGCAATACAATCATGGTGGTACGGCGCCTGAGCTGCGCAGAAAGAATGGTACCTTTCCGATTCACACCAAGCCGGCAACAGTTAGGGCGTACCGTGGATTGAAATGTTCCGTTGGATTGTTTCCCCGCAAAAACAAAAGGGCGGAAACGAGGCTCACCAGCAGGTGAGAGGTGGACTAGTTTTGATTTTACGTTGAAGCCTAAATCCGAACTCACACACCACCTGTAATGAAATTGCAAACTAGTTTCGTTAAAGTGGCTGACAGTTTGACAGTTCGACAATAGGGTCTACTGGAAGGAACAAGTTACTGTGTGGAGGGGGTGGCAGCTAATAAGGCGGGCTACTGTCATTCGAACGAAGTATGGCAACACAAAATAAATCTCAATACAAAATTAATTAGTTGTCGTGATAATTGATAATTATTTAGTAGAGCCTTCACAAAATTGGATAAATTTCAATCAAAGCAGGCCTCATGAGCGATGCGAGACAATGCATCAATAGGACTAGGATTTTCTTTTTTTCTCTAACCAGTCTCCCGAAGTTCCAAAGAACCATCGTTTGAAGCCGAAATCAATTATTCTGAATAAACACAATGGATTTTATAAACCCGAAGAGGGTTCCTCGGAATTCTCACTTGGCTGCATAACGTTTTGCGTTATTTCTTGTTCATTTATTTGCAAAGTTTATCCCCACTGACACAGCATAATTTCGCTATTGTTTCCCGAACAAAACTTACCCCGTTAGTCACGTTGGCCACGTTCCAACGTAAGCAGGAAGCAGGTTGCTGGTTGGCTGGTTGGCTGGGTGGGTGTTGACCGGTGACGGCCGAAACCAAAAACAGCATATTAACGAGTCTTATCTGTTTCACACCTTCTTGCTTCGTTCGGAGCTAGTTTTACAAGTCGAGTGAGCGTCTTGGGATGGGATCACACCGGCAGAAACATGACCACGTGATTGCCACCGGGACTTGTGTCCACTAAGTAGGGGGAGCTGTCTGAACCAGTGCCTGAAACAACTTGTTCGTGGTTAATTTTACACGATTTTTATTTTAAACCTGCAAATGAGTTGCGCGTCACAATTGGTCGTAACTGTGGCTGAAGGAAGGGTTTGTGGAATTCAATGCTGCTATGCTCATCGAGGAGCTAAACCAAATTGCCCATGATCAAAACGGCAAACGGATAAAACCGATTAGTTACGCTACTGTGATTGTGTTAATTACTTTAAAAAAAAACAAGCACATCCAAAGAAGAAACATGTTTGCATGTTATGTAGCTGAAGACGTGCAAACAGACAGAGACGAACAAGGAGGAGAAGTAGCTGTTTGTAGATATAATTGAATGATGAAAGGCTTCGTAGTTCACACTTGAAATTAATTTGCAATTGTTTGTTTTTTTTTTCACTCAACGCTGGCTGAAAAAGCGGAAAAAATTGCTTACAGATGGTGGTATGAGGATGAATTTTACGGGACGAGTAAGACGTACGTATTTTACGTAGCACAGTAGTGCTTAATCTCCAATACATGTGTAAACCCGACAAAATTTGTTACAAATTATTTTCGTGTATTTATTTTCATTCATTGAAAAACTTAGAATGTTGGTCATTACATAAACAATACCAACTGCTGAAATATTCTTGACCGGTATGAGATAGGAACTTTTTGAGCGCTTTGTTATCCAATCTCTTAAAGACCATTTAGTTTTAATTCTACACTTTCTGAGCACTCAAAGTTCCCAAGTACCACCGGTAACATCTTCATAATTAAATCAAAATCGTGTTAATTTGGGCATAAAATAGCACAACAATTTCAGTTAGTAAACGGTGTTTAATCAAGTTTATTTCCGATCCTTCCGTAAGCGAATAACAAGAACCGGTATAACTGAAATGAGATTATTTGGACGTTTGCCAACAAGATCTACAAACTAGAGAAATTTTTGAACAATTTAAAAGGGAATCGCAGCTCTAAAAATCAAATGTTTTGCACTAATCACTCTGCTATTCCGGAACCGGAAGTCGTATCAAAAAATAAAAATCAGGAATTTAGTATGGCATTCTAATACTAGTCAATACACCCTTGAAGTGAACATACCCCTTGTTGTTGTTCCATCAGGAAGAAGACGCTTCAAAGAATGCAGATTAAATTTTGAAAATGATTTTGAAGCATTCTCCCTGATTTAGCACAGATGAATTACACAGGCTTACAAAAATAGAGAATCATTAGCAATTAGTATTCGCCAACAAAAATCGATGCAATTTTGATTGAATCGATTCGCTCTCTGTATTAGTTAGTAGGTTAATATACAAGTTCCTTTTCCCCATTACTAACCCTCGTTTTTTCACGAAAAACAGTACGTTTTGTGTAAAAATCACAATTTTCAGGGTATATTTTTAGTTCAATATAATCCAAACACTGTACGAATTAATCACCAAATATGTTTTGCACAAAATTCAGTTTTTTTAAAACAACGAATTTTTTAACTTATTGGTGGAGACAATTCTCTTTTGCTTTAAATCAACAGAATTTAGCAAACTTGTTGTGACGCGCTCTGGACAAAAGTTAATTATGAAAAAAAAAACACGATGACAAGGGGAGAGAGAGAGAGAGAGAAAGAAAAATCCATTCATTGTTCACATTGGAAGCGGGTCATTTCGCCGAAAGGCATTTCGTCAAATGTCACTCCGCCAAATAGGTCATCTCGCCGAAAATCGTTTCGCCGTAAGGGTCATTTCGCTGAAAAAGAAAATTTTGCTGAAAGGGTAATTTCGGATACATCATATTAAAGACTGTCCCAGAAAGTATGGACGCACTTTGATTTCGCTGTAAATAATTCACAAGTGTTAGATATTCAAATTTTATTCGATATACTGATAATATTAGACTACAAAAACAGAATATTATTCTCAACATTTGCTACTTAGCCATTGTAGACTAGCTGGCGTACCTTCTTGCGAACGTTCCTCATGAAATTCCGTACAGACTTCTTTGCGACAAGTTTTGACACTTTTTTTCAATCTTTTTCGAACTGTTGAATGGTTTCGGCTGCCGAGACATGTTTCCTAAGATGTGCCTTCGTTAATGCCCAAAATTCCTCAACTGGTCGAAGTTGTGGGCAATTTGGTGGATTCATGTCTTTTGGGACGAAAGTGACATTTTTGGTAGTATACCATTCTACCGTTTATTTCAAGTAGTGGCAAGAAGCAAGATCTCGCCAGAAGACAACAGGATCCTTGTGGCTTCGAATCATGGGTAGAAGTCGTTTTTGTAAACATTCCTTGATGTATATTTCGCTGTTCATTGAAGCAGTGGTGATGAAGGGTTTCGAAATCTTACCGCAGCTACAAATTGCTTGCCAGACCATAGCTTTCTTACCAAATTTTTCGACTTCAATCGATGTCTCGGACTGGTTTAACACTTGCTCTTCTCGCACCGTGTAATATTGTGGTCCAGGCAAGGATTTGTAATCGAGTTTCACGTAGGTTTCGTCGTCCATGATTATGCAGTTCAAATTTCCAGCATGAATCGTATTGTACAGCTTTCGAACCCTCGGCCTGATCGATGCTTCTTGTTTCGGACTACGTTTTGATTGTTTCTGCTTCTTATTGGTTTCGAAGATTCAAACCTTCTTTAGCACGAAGAACATTTGACTTCGAAGTGCCCACTTTTTTGGCCACATCCCGAACTTCTTTTGCTTGAACGCCTTCAATATACGTTTATCCAACTGAGGGTTAGCAGGACCTTTTTTTCGACCCGTTTTCGGTTTATCCTCAAAGGTGTTATCCTCACCGAACTTCCTGATTGCATTTCGCACGGCTTTTTCACTTACTTTACACAATTTTTAGACGTTGTTCTGCTGAAAGTCCACGCATTTCGAAACAAACTAATGAAAACGAATAAACAACTGCACAAGTGGTTAGAGAAGAGTGTAAACAATAGGACGCAGCCATAAGAATTGACAGATTCTGAACCATTGCGAAATGGCAGCAGTTTTTGGTTGCGTCCATACTTTCTGGGACAGTCTTTATCATTTTTTGTGTTACTATATCTCCTGGATAATTGATGAGGCACATCCATATAACAGAAGCAAAGATGGCTGAGTTGGCCGCCGATCCACCGTCGGAAGCGGCAGCCTCTCGCATACAAACCTGTAACCGCCACGTTTGCCCGGTCTACTCAAAGCTAGGTTTCTTTGATTTTGTTAGGTCACTACGTGTTGTAACTTATCCTTCTGACATTTTGTATAGCGGCAAGTCGAAATTCAATGTGTTAAAGATTTAAAAGTCTGTAGTAATTTTCGATACGAAAAATACAGTACATTTTAATGGGAAAAGACAGTACAAATTCAAATACAGTACATTTAAGGGTATTTGGGTTAAAAATACAGTACAATACTGTAATATACAGTACAAAAACGAGCGTTCCCCATTACATACCTTATGATAAAAAAAGAACCGGAATTTTCATTTCAAAAATTATGACGTCGAAACGGCACAACAATCGACCGATTGGCGCTTCGAAGGCGAGCCGTTGTTCTAAATTTTCATCCATTATAAAAATCGCCACACGAAAATTTTTCAACTTCTTTGTATAGACGCCAAACAAAAACTAATCGTACGATATGCGTCAAAATGTGTATAAAAGTGTTGCCAACGTTGAGAGAATAAAAGTTTACCGGTTGGACAAGCGCGGGAATTTTAAAATGAAAATTCCGGTTCTTTTTGATCATGAGGTACTTCAAGTAGGTTTACAATTGTCCCTGCAAAAAATCACAGAACTGCGGAAGCAAATGATGTCTTATTGGTAATAACTAGGGCTGAAAAGTTTATTATTGAACTGAAGTATACCATAAATTCTTCATTTAAATTTTTGTTTGCCAAAATCAGTGCGGCCATTTTGGGGAATGGTGTTTCATACATTTCCATTTTTTGCTTTCATCCTTCAGTAGTTTCTGAACAGAAAGTCGGATCCGAATGAAAAATAAAAATCTCCCAATCTCCCAACTAAGTTTGCTAATATCGGGCAAGCATGTTGTGATGATTCGAAACATATGCTACAAAATTGGATATGCATCGCGTAATAAGAAACCGAATTACTTCTGAGACCCGCATAAGTTTTCCGAACTCTTCGAGCTGAGTCGAATGGTATATTACACTATGGGTCTTCAAGGCTCCGTTCGAAAGTCGGTTTTCCAGCAATTCTATTACCTTTCTATAGAGACAGACTTGCTAAAAAACAACTTCAGTGTAAATCCGGTTAATTTCTGATTTTAATTCTCATTTACTTGAAAAATATTTTACTATTGTAACACATGGATCAATAAGTCCCGAGACTAACGATGGAAACAACATTTTGTTTGCAAATTTTTTTTTATTCATCAACATAATCACCTTTTAGGGTGATACAATGGTTCCAACGTTTTTCCAATTTTTCAATACCATGTTTATAAAAAAATCTATCTCTCGCTTCAAAATAAGCTTCAGTTTCAGTAATGACCTCCTCATTTGAGCCAAATCGTTTTTTCCCAAAAGCCAGTAGTCACTGGGGGCTAAATCTGGCGAGTATGGGGGGTGGGGAAGCAGATCAAAGCCCAATTCGTTCAATTTCGCCATTGTTTTCATCGACTTGTGGCAGGCTGTTTTTGTTCCATCGATTTTCATGAAGGATAGTAAATACACTTCCATATGATATCTGTGTCATCTCAGCAATCTCACGGAGCTTCACTTTACGATCTTTCATTATAATTTTTGTCACTTCACTCTCATTTTCTGGTGTAACGGCTTCCACAGGTCTACCCGAGAGTTCCGCGTCATTTGTGTCGGTACGACCACGTTTAAACTCGGCGAACCACCGACAAATCTTTGCTTTTGATGGACAAGAGTCCGGATAACATTTTTCAATCCATTGTTTCGCTTGCACGGTGTTTTTACCCATTAAAAAACAATGTTTTATAAAAACACGAAACTCGGTTTTTTCCATTTTTTTTAAACAAAATACAAAACGACTTTACTCCAACCTCGATAACTCAGCTGTTTCTGGTCGGATCGACTTAAAATTTTGACCCGTTTCAAGCAAAGGTTAGTACTCTAGAAAGACGTGGTTACTGGTTTACTACGAGCGCCATCTCTGCTTTAGTCTCGGGACTTATTGATCCATGTGTTAAGTCAATGTTCAAGAGAAACAATTCGGACCGGGAGATCAGAATTTTTATTGTCTGTTAATTTTCGATTCTGCTTGAAATAGTTAAAGTGTAAATGTCAGGATCTTTTAACGAATATTACTAAGCATTTAGATAGAAGAGACACACTTTAAGGGCATAATTCACTGCCGGAAGCATTTTACCAATATGTATGGTTCCTGGAAGTCCAAGTAACAATTTTTGTTATGCTAGCTTATTTGTGACTAGTTTGCAACCAGATATTTGAGTCATTGTTACTAACATCTAACCACTTGCGTGACTCAAAAAGCGCAGTTTCTACTAGTTTCTATGTCGGTTAAAAATAAGTTGCCGTTACGTTGTAATGCCATATTGAAATAACTTATTTTCCATAACTTGAATATAACTTATTTTCAAGTAAACTAGCTAAAACTTTGTTGCCATCGACATTATAAACATTGAATGAAACCATAATGTTTTTCTATCAACAATAAAAAGACAGTATAGTATATATAGTAATTGAAATTAAAAATTTAATGCAAGGTACAAATTTCACAACGATTATAAAACTGTCGAGCGGAATTCAATTTTACTTAACTGTTTTTTTATGCGCCGTCAATCAAAATCTGTTTATAAAGATATAAAAAATAAACAACAAAATAACCCTATGTTCAGAATGCTCAAAATTGTTCCAAGTAGAGTGATTTCTCATCATTTTAAATTCATATATCATGAGAATTATAATATTATCACAAACGATGTTTAATCCCTATATTATTTTCTTCGTGTTTATGACAGTGCATAGAACAAAAATGACTATTCTTCCTTTCTCTATTTTCGGCAAAAAGTAGTTTTGAAAAAAGTAATATCCTGGTTTTATTTACGTTTCATACACTTCTTGAGACTCCATATTGTGTTCGCCATATTCAAGCCAATAAAAGTTTTTTGGTTACATTTTCGTTATCATAACGTTGCGAAAACCTACCGATAACTATCTGAATCAATGCAGAAATTGTATGTTATAATCTTATAATATCTAAGTTATTGCTACATCAATTAACCGTAACGATTTACATATACGCTTACGTATTTGTAATGGTTTCGCAACCTTTTTTCAACTAGTAGCTAAAACTATAGCTGTAATTAAAGATATGTTAGAATCAAGTAACGATAATTTACAAATGATAGCTAGTTTAATGTTTATGTTATAAAGAAACACTGCCGTCACCTTGTTTTAACCAACATAACATAAAAAAACATGTTCGTGCTCTTGTTGCAACATAGTTGGGCTAAGTGGTATCAGAACTAGTTACGGGTTGCTAATATTGGAGTCAAATAAACTTATTTTCAACTAGTAGCTAGAAGCATAGTTGTTATTAAAGATATGTTTGGATTAAGTAACGATAGCTTATAAATTATAATTAATTCAATATGACAAAAAGATGTGGTGATTTGGAACCTAAATAACTATTTTGTAACTAGTTGTGTTATGAAGAAACATTGATGTAACCTTGTTTCAACCAGTATAACATAAAAAACATATTCGTGCTCTTGTTGCAACATAGTTTGGACTTAGTCGCATGATAACTAGTTGCGGATTGCTACTCGGGAGATGAACGAAAGTAAAATATATTTTCGATACCTCTGTAGCATCGTCTAGAATTTCAACTTAAGCCAAATTTCTTAATGGGCTGAGAAAAAAATGAGTATTTGGTCTATGTTCGCCTATGTAAACCATTCCTACATAGAAAAGTTTTCCTATCTTTCAACCCAGTGACGTTCCTGATATTTTCGATCCTCGAAAGCTTCTAGTTCTTGTTCTATTATAATCCACATGTTCCTGGTTCCAAATGATACCAGGGACCAAGCAAGAGTGAAAAACCCAAACGATTTATATCTTGCCCACTTAAATTAATGACCACGGGAGCAGATACTCTTTGTTTGTCGCCTGTTGTCGGTATGGACCGGGAATGGACCGGACGGAACGGCAATCGAGTAATCGAAACTTGGTTGAAGTTGACAACAACTGATACCGTGATGCTGCTTCGGTTGCTGTTGCTGTAAATGTTGCCACACCCGATGCAAGCAGATGGTCATTATTTATCGCCTATCTGGACCCGTTGACACGTTTTGTGCTTCTACAGATTCCACGACGTTTTTTTTCAGTCGGTGGAGCTGAATGCGTGAATACGGATCGAGTTTAAAAAGTAAGAATTGTGGAACCTAGTTTGTGTTTGTTTCCTTTATTCAATGTGTCAAACGTTCAGTTTCTGAAATCATCATGCTTTCTGTATTATATTCATGAAAGCCCTGTTCCCATATAAGTGTTTCAGATAATTTTCTACTAGAAAAAAAAAGCGCTTGTGAACGAATAAAAAATTCAAATGTAATGTTTTATTCCTAGGCTGCACAATCTTCGTAAGTCAGTTATTATTTTAGTGCTTTATATCAAATGTTGCTTCATGACTACTTATAAAATCATTTTCATCATCTTCACCGCTATTTCTCACCATAAACGAGTACTTTTATTACCGTAAATTATAAGCTCATGTATTTCGTTTCCACGGTGCGGTGCCATCCACGACAAATTATTGTTCACGTCTGAAGTGGCGTAGATAATTCCTAGCAAACAATTCACACGCCTGCCCCCGGCAAACTGCGCCTCGTCGTCGTAGTCTTTGCTCTGTGCGAACCCGACGCATTAAACCAAATCCCGAAAATAGCAAGATTCTCATGAAAACTCCATTAAAATTATAAACGGCACTTAGCATGCGAAGCGGCAACCCGCTGAGAGCTTTTCCACTGGGTGGGTGGCAGCTGGGAAAGGGGTACCGACTGTCGTCGCACTTTAGCACCCCGGATTGTATAAACAACAATGGTCACAGAAGCGTAGACGAAGGCACACGCCCTCAACACCCCTGCGAAGCTGCAACGATTTATTGTTGTTATGAATCAGATTATGAAGCAAATGTTTTTCGGGAGAACAATACAGAGATTTCGTTCAACCAGGAAGGGTGGAAGTTTATCAGGGCTTTGGTACAGATTTCGGGTGACCGTTAAATTAGGAGCTGTATTAAATCGTGGGATGTTTTTGGAAAGATGTTCGCAGGAATTGATTTGTTGATTGCTGAGGGATGTAAGTTGCATCCTTTTTTTTTGCAAATATAGAAATAAATTCATGTTTCGGTTTTAAGTAGTTTCAATGTTCAGGATAACATAATGTTTTATTTTTTTAGATAACACATTCTTGCAGTTGGTTTTGTACTCTATTGTAACTATCTTTCAAATTTTCAAATTATACATTGCGCCATTTTAGTTTTTTTTCTCTAGTTGCTTTATTGGGCAGTAAGGTTTTAATCTCCTTAATTTCGTAAACACACCTAATTAAAAAAAACAAATTCTTTTTATTCACCGATGTCGAAAACGGAGACGGGTGGGTAATATCAGAGACATAATTCAATGACGTGACTTCGAATAACACATGCTTTTCCACACCTCGGAAAATTTTCTTCAGTTTTACTCATGGTTTTTAACCATCCATAGTTAGTGTCTGTTTTTTAGGGAACAAAACGTGTTGTAAGTAAATCACTGAAAATATTGTGTGATGATTCGTTCAATCCATGTATTTGGAATTTTGTACGCAATGAATTTCACCTTAATGTTCGGTCATACCAATGGTTTTAGAAAACTTCACCTTTGAGCTATTTTTGGATATCTGCATGCTGCTGAAAATTTTATTAGCCTTACATATAATAAAAAATATACACGATAAAGTTCTGCCACTTCTTGTACAGGGCAGATTTTTTGGATGTCGCCCCGTAGTGAAGTAATTCACGACAAAAATTCAGTGACTAAAAAATCACTTCCGAGATTCTCAATCAGTAAACAAGCATACACCAAACTCCCTCGAAGTTCACAAGTGATTTTTCGTGTCGGTCGAAACATGATGAATTTTTTACTACGCTTCAGTTCGACACCGAAGTAATTCGTGCAAGATTTAATTATTATATTCTCATAAAAAAATCTCTACTGAATAAATTCACAACTGAGAAATAATGATTTTCGTATCGAGTTTTCGATGCATGCGAACAAAAATATTTGCCTTTCTCATATAGAAAGGTTATGCAATCACTGTCAAACACGACTCAGTCCGTCGAGATCACAAAATGTCTGTGTCTATTTGTGTGTATGTATGTATGTATGTGACAAATAATGTCACTCAATTTTCTCAGAGATGGCTGAACCGATTTTCACAAACTCAGATTCAAATGAAAGGTCTTATGGTCCCATAGACTGTTATAAAAATTTCATCCCGATCCGACTTCCGGTTCCGGAATCACAAGGAAATATGTAAAAATTTATGAAAAAATGCGCACTTAATTTTCTCGGAAATTTCTTAAACTATTTTCTCAAACTAAGCAAATAAAAGGTCTTGAAATTCTTTGAAAAGTCTCCGTAAAATTGATCAAGATCCGACTTCTCGTTCCGGTATTACGTATTACGATTATCGACGGTATTACGGTATTACGATTATTGAAAATTTTCAATTTCATGAGTATTTTTTCACAAGCGATGGCGAAACAAGGTGCACATTTTCATAAAACATGCTGCTAAATTCATCTAGTTGGCAGATCTTGTTAGCAGGTGAATATATAAAACTACTTTGGGACTACTAGTCCCTGATCTCCGCTTCCGAAAGCAACGATAATAGTGGAGAAAATCTCCAAAAACGGAACTCACTTCGATTTCTCAGCAACAGTTAAACCGATTTCCATCTCATCATTCAAATCGTCATTCAAAATGATGCAAAACTGGTACGCGTCGGTACGTGCGGCTTTGCTTCGTTCGCAGCGTGTTTTGTTCAATTTCGTATAGCGTGCAGGGTTATCACATTCCAATCTATATTTTTCAGGTGAAAAATATGTAAATTTGTAAATTTTTTATTCAATTTGTACCTACTTGTTAGTATTATCACAAAATCATGATAACGGTGTTTTTCTATAAAAGTACACTTATTTCCTTTCTCATATAAAAAGCTTATGGAATCACTTGAAAAATTGACTAGTGAAAATTGGCCCGGAAGACTAAGTGTGTAGGTATGTGTGTAAGTATGTGTCAAATAATGTCACTCATAAAATAAAAAATCTCATAGTCCCTTCGGTTACTATTGAATTTCATTATGCTTTCATAGGGTAAAGTGTGTTTAAAAATGCACACCGTCATTTAGAGCAACGATGCCAAAAATGGTAGAGTTCTAATTTTTTATCAAAACTGATTCAATTTGTAGGCTATATTAGTTACTTACGAAACGAATCGACTTCGGGTATACTGGTTCCATGTTTTCGGTTCCAGAATTAGCAGAAATAGTTGTCAAAAACTTTACAACGATTTTGTCAGAGATGATTTGATCGATTTCCACAAACAGGCTCAAATAAAAGTTCCTATAGTCTCATAAGTTGCTGTTTAATTTCATCCGAGTCTGACTTCCGGTTCCAGATCTATAGGACAAAATGTATTTAATCATTTAGTGCGACGATGCAAAATAAAGAAAAAAATATTAACTTGACATAACTGTTTACAAATTGGAAAGGTAATGTTAGTTCATACCCGAAGAGGGTCTATTTTATACAAGATAGAAAACAATTTATTTTGAAAAATCTGTTATTGATAGTTTTAAAAATATAAGTAATATGAGAAAGGCATCACTACACCACTAGGTGGATTAAAAACGGTTTGACCTTTTTTATATATATAAAAAATAGGTATAGAAATCGCTCAAACTTTAGAAAAATTTTCCGAGGCCCGGAGGGCCGAATGTCATATACCAATCGATTCAGCTCAACGAACTGAGCAAATTTTCGTGTTTGTGTGTGTGTGTGTGTGTGTGTGTGTGTGTATGTGTGTGTGTGTCTGTACGTGTGCTGTCAACTAAGAGGTCGAGATCTCAGAGATGGCTGGATCGAAAAAAAACTAGTCGCAAATGAAAGGCCTCCCCGTCACCCAGAAATGCTATTGAATGGTTTTGAGATCGGATGTTTACTTTTTGAGTTATACGAAGTTTTATGACAAAATGTTCAGTTTTTTTACGGTATCTGTCACAATTGACCTTGAAAACAGAATATATTTTCAGACTTAGATTCCGCACGGTAATACCTATCCAACAAGCCATAGATTGTTAAAATCCGTCCATTTTTAACGGAGATATCGAAATTTTTGTGTAAGCGACTTTTTACCCTATTCCAGGAGTAGAAGTTTTGAGCGCTGTCTGGCAAAGAAATGCTTGGGAGTAACATAAAACACGATTTTTTATACTGTTACATACATTTGTTTCTAAGTACCCAAAAGACAGCATGATATTTTGCCTCGGACCGATTTTAGCACGGTTCGTTTTTGGCAACATAATCGTTCGAATATGACATATGAAAAAAAGATGATGGCAGAATTTTCGAGTTGAAAGCAATTCCATAATTATATTGATTTAAACTATTTACCGCAATAAATGATGGAAAAACGTAACAGCCATATACCATTCGAATCAGTTCGTCGAGATCAGCAAATGGGTGTGTGACAAATAATTGCACTCAATTTTTTTCGGAGATGACTAAACCGTTTTCTACAAACTCGGATTCATATGAGAAGTGGTATACTCCCAAACAAGGTTCCTAAAATATGTTTAGTTCCGACCCCTGGTTCCGGAACTACAGGATGATATGTGAAACGAAATTAAAACTGTGTAACTCATTTTTCTCGTAGATGGCTGAACCGATCTAAGAATCAAATGAAATCTATAAGAATCATCTAAGATTCAAATGAAAAGTTCTAAGATTCTATAAAACATCTTGTTTTTCAGTCAAATCCAACTTCCGGTTTTGAAGATACAGGGTGATTAGTATAAAAATTTTCATTTCACATAAATTAATCAGGTTTATCGAGTTAGCAGATTTGGATAGTCGATAACCAAATAAATTTTCACTTTCATTTTTGGTTGTATTCAGTTTCCGTTTCGGAAGAAACCCGAAAATTTAATTCGCACTACGATTCCTCAAAGATGTCTACATTGATTTTCAAAAAGTTTGAAACAAATGTAAACTATACAGCTACTCAGGTGAATTTATCTGACTCCGGCCATACCGATTTTAGAATTCCGTTTCTCAAAGCTCAGTCGTTTTCTCAAAAAAAGCCTAATCGAATTTCAGAAACAAAAGTTTAAATTAAAATAAATCCAATTTTATCCAATTCTGACTTCCGATTCTCGAGTTGTAGGATGATGAATTTTTAAAATTCAAAGCGATATAGAAGATGACAATCCCGAAAAGCTTCAAAGTTGGACTCAAAAATATTGCAATTTATTCGTCATATGGCCATACGAATCGGTTTGGGTTATGCTGGTTCCTGAATATCCGCTCTGGAAGTACTTTAAATTACACTAAACTCTAAAGTAAAAATTACTTCGACATATAATGGAATGTTTAATCGATTGTTCCACTTTTAGATTCAAATTCGATCCGATTTGCAGTTTGGACATTACAGAATAATGAGTGATTAAAATCTCAAATTGCCACTTAAAACGACTGACATTAGAATAATGTCATGAAAACTGAAACACCGAAAAATATTCATGCAAAAAACACATGCGAATTGATACAAAAAGGGATCATTTCACTGCTAAGAGGATTAAGCACGTTTTTTTCACTGTTATCGAATCGCTGCTCTGTTGACAAGTGAATCAATAGCAGTTTGAATTTGATATTTTTTTTGTCATTCTCGGTTAGCGTTGGGTGGAAAAACGGTATTTTGTATCTCTAGGGAACCTAAATCAATGTAAATCAATGTAGATCGTAACTTTCAGGAATACTTCTTCAACACCCCTTTTCACCAGAGTTGGGAATAATACCGGATTCGGTACGGTTACGTAGATTAAACTCTATAAACACTATTAAGGCCATCGTCCAAGTACCATGCGCGCGAGTGGTTTTAGGAAATTTTGAAAAATTTTACAAAACCAAAAACATACAAACCATTGAAAAATTTTTATCTATCTGCAGGGAAAAAATGACTGGAGAAATTCGGAGGATTTTCCGAGTGTTATCGAAAATAGCTATGAAAAATAAGTGTTTTTGTGATCTTTCACAATTATTACACACATTCAAACTGAAGTGGATTTTCTTCAGTTCATTGCAAAGTTGATCTTATTCTGTGCAAAACTTAGAAAACTTCACAAAACTAACATTATTCCCTTTATAAATTGAATTAGCATCGTTGCGAAATAATTTGTATATCATTTAGTACTTCCAAATCGTCAAAATACAACGAAATCGGTTTTATGAAATTCGTGAAAAGCTTTGCCGAAAATGTATCTGAATGTAATCCTTGCATCGAAAAAAAATTATCATATCATCGCATTATTTTTCAAAATAATTGTGAAAGATCACAAAAACACTCATTTTTCAGAGCTTTTATTGATAACACTCGGAAAATCCTCCGAATTTACCAACCATTTTTGCCCTGCAGATAGATAAAAGTTTTTCAAAAGTCTGTATGGTTTTTGGTTTTGGCAAATTTTTCAAAATTTACATCGAAAATTTCCCAAAACCACCCGCGCCTATGATACTTGGACGATGGCCTTAAGCATTCATTTGATTTCTAGAAGTAACAAGAGCTCAGGATTTTGCATGTCTCGAACACACAGCAGACATAGCGATATCCCGTGCTCCTGTTAGTTCTGCGTATGATATTCAAGCTGAATAAGGTAATCACCCCTATTCTGTACATCGATCGATTCGAAATATTCCGATCGAATGTGCAATTTCCATTCTGCATTTCGTTCGAGTTGGGTTTGAACTCGAATATCATTCGTTCGAGTTGTTCAATTTTCGAACATTACTCGATCAACTTGCGTACGAATTACTTCTATTCGATTTAGAATCGTTCTAATTTGTTTATACAAGTGTGACGGTTTCGTTTACTAAGAAATGAATAATATAAATAATATAGAACGTGTAAGTAGTGTTGACAGCTTTGATGGTTAGTGTTCGAAATTTCAAGTGTTCCTGAACGAGAGTCGATCGAGTCGAACGGAATAAAGAATGCAAAATTCGAACTTGAGCGAAAGTGTAGATTCATTCGTATCACAAATCCGTCGGATTGCAGAATTGGGGTGAATATTTTTAAATCAGCTGCATTGAATTCCAGGATTTCATCTGGGTCCGACATCCGATTGCAGAATTACAGGGTGAAGACTGTTAAAATATTTATACCGTTATTCAAAATGGCGAGTAAAACACGTAAACTAATATCTAAGCTCGCCTCAAAACTATTCCAATCGATAGTCATTGTCAGTAGACGGCCAAACAGGCTCGGACCCAGGATTTAATTTCGTGAGGGGCCCAAAGATTCAAAAATAATGTTGCTGAAGATTGCTTATGTACCTAATTCTCGGTGTGCCTTTTACGGCTGTTTTTAGCATACACTTTAAACTTTTCCACTGCAACTGATAATGTATTACATTCCATTACGTTCACTGTCTTGTTATTTCTGTAACACATGTCTGAGACATTTCAAACAATTATATGTTTTTGATTTCGGGAGGGGCCAGGGCCCCTCGGGCTCCCCCCCCCCCCCCCTGTGGGTACGTGACTGCGGCCAAACAAATTAAGTCGGCTTTTTTGATTCCCGGTTTTCGATTAACGAACGGAGATTGTGACTGTCACCCCGTAACCCTCAAAGCTGTCAACACTACTTACACGTTCTATATTATTTATATTATTCATTTCTTAGTAAATTGGAGGCCGCAGAACAAGCCCAAACCAAACGATTTCTTGATCCATCGTCTAACAGAAGGCCTCCAAACCCTTGGTGGGGCAAAGAGTGCCTAGATGCTAAACACGCGAAACAAAATGCTTTCAAGACGTTTTTAAAACGAGGAGGAGGAACTCCTCAGAATTTTGAAGAATTCTTGACTTTAGAAACCAAGTATAAGAGCATACTTCGGGCCAAGAAATGTAGCTATTGGAGACATTTTGTCGAAGGTTTGTCAAGAGAAACCTCAATGAGCACTCTTTGGAATACGGCCAGACGAATGAGGAATCGTAACGTAGGAAATGAGAGTGAAGAATACTCGAACCGATGGATATTAGATTTTGCGAGGAAAGTTGGTCCAGATTCTGTTCCTACGCATAGCATTATTAGGGAATCTTTTCCAAATAATGGTTCCATTCATAGCCCCTTTTCAATGATGGAATTTTCCATAGCACTCATGTCTTGTAACAATATCGCTCCAGGGTTGGACAGAATTAAATTCAACTTGGTGAAGAATCTGCCTGACCTTGCAAAAAGACGTTTGTTGGAGTTGTTCAACAAGTTGCTTGAGCAAAATATTGTTCCACCTGACTGGAGGCAAGTGAAAGTTATCGCCATTCAAAAACCAGCTTCCAATCACAACTCATATATACCCATTGCGATGTTGTCCTGCATCAGAAAATTGTTCGAAAAAATTATTCTACGACGTCTCGACACTTGAATCGAGACGAAAGGTTTGTTGTCAGATACTCAGTTTGGCTTCCGAAGAAATAAAGGGACGAATGATTGCCTTGCATTACTTTCGTCTGACATCCAAATTGCCTTCGCTCAAAAGCAATAAATGGCATCTGTATTTTTAGACATTAAAGGAGCATTTGATTCAGTTTCCATTGATGTTCTTTCAGACAAGCTCCACCAACATGGACTCCCAGCGGTTATAAATAATTATTTGCACAACCTTTTGTCAGAGAAACGCATGCATTTTTCACATGGCGATTTAGCAACATTCAGAATTAGGTACATGGGTCTACCGCAAAGCTCATGCCTCAGTCCGCTCCTTTATAATTTTTACGTGAATGATATTGACAGCTGTCTAGTAACCCCATGTACACTAAGACGATTGGCAGATGATGGCGTAGTTTCAGTTACTGGACCCAAAGCTATTGATCTACAAAAACCATTGCAAGACCTTAGATAACTTGTCCGTTTGGGCTGTTCATCTGGGTATCGAATTCTCTGCGGAGAAAACAGAGCTGGTCGTCTTTTCAAGAAAGCATGATCCCGCGCAGCTTCAGCTTCATATGATGGGAAGAATGATCCAACAGGTTTTGACTTTCAAATACCTTGGGGTGTGGTTTGATTCCAAATGCACGTGGGGAGGACACATTAGGTATCTGAGTAAATTTTCTTCGAACAATAACAGGATCTAGGTGGGGTGCTCATCCGGAAGATCTAATAAAATTGTATCAGACAACGATACTTTCAGTGATGGAATATGGATGTGTTTGCTTTCGTTCCGCTGCAAACTCTCATATTATCAAACTGGAGCGAATTCAGTATCGTTGTTTGCGAATTGCTTTAGGGTGCATGCATTCGACACATACAATGAGTCTTGAAGTTCTGGCGGGAGTTCTTCCATTGAAAGATCGTTTTTGGGAGCTTTCATCGCGACTGCTAATAAGATGTGAGGTACTGAATCCCCTGGTTATTAATAACTTCGAAAGGCTAGTTGAGCTTCAATCTCAAACAAGATTCATGACAGTATATTTTAACCATATGTCACAGGAAATCAACCCTTCAAGATATATTCCTATCCGTGTCAGCTTCCTAAATGTCCCTGACTAAACTTTATTTTTCGACACATCCATGCAGCGCGAAGTGCGTGGAATCCCGGAACACCTACGCTCATTAGAAATCCCAAAAATATTTACAAGTAAGTACAGATATATTGACTCTGAGAAAATATTTTACACGGACGGATCACGAATTGAAGAGGCTACTGGGTTTGGTGTATTCAACAATAATGTTTCGGCTTCATTCAGGCTTCAAGAACCTGCATCTGTTTATATAGCAGAGTTAGCAGCAGCTCATTATAGTTTGAGTATAATCGTCACGTTATCTACAAACCATTATTTTCTTTTCACAGATAGCCTGAGTTGAATTGAAGCCATTCGCTCAAATGCAGCTGGCACAAATGAACCTTTTTTCTTGGGCAAAATAAAACTGTGCTTGATGACGTTGAATAATAATTATCAAATCACAATAGTTTGGGTCCCGGCTCATTGCTCCATTCCAGCCAATGGAAGAGCCGATGTTTTAGCCAAACGTGGTGCTATTGAGGATGAAATTTATGAGAGACCGTTGGATTTCATTTGTGTGATGTCCAGACTCATGTCCAATCACTACACGTTAGATGCACATCTCCTTCGACTTGGACTTTGCGAGACTAATCATTGTGCTTGTGGCGAAGGTTACCGCGATACTGATCATGTCGTTTGGACATGCGTGGAGTATCGTGATGTCAGATCTCAACTAATAAATTCCTTGCGTACCCAAGGTAGACTATCCAATGTCCCAGTTGCGACATTCTTGCTTGTCGTGACGTTCTTTACATGAAACTTCTTTATTATTTCATTCATTCTATTGGAGTTCCAATTTAAATTTTATTTTATGTTAGACTGTTTTCTCTTCCATGAGTTCAACCAATAGCCAGCTATCTTATATTAAATAAAAGTGATGAACTGATACAAACAAACCTGATTTAGTTATAAGATCATGTACAAAATAAATGTATTTCATTTAATGTAATTTCTAATAGCAACTCGCTTGAAAAAAACAGTGTTTAGATTAACTAATGAATACCAACATACTAATCGATCGGAATATTTCGAATTGATCGACGTACAGAATAGGGGTGTATATAGACTCAAATATGGATCTCAGTCACTTTTCTGGAACTGACTTCCATAATTCAGGTTCCCGGAGTCCGGCTTCGGAAGTAGTGGAACTTTTTGCAACTGATTTTTTGCAAGTGAGATCAGTTTCAGTGGGAAAAAATTACAGTTTCAGTGGGAAAAATTTTGATACAGCAACAAATTATGCAAAGTGGCTGTTTGTAACAAAATCTGCAGGTCCACGAAGTCTCATTAAAATCTGTCAACATTTGTTCGATTTAGTGCGAAATGCGTCTATATGAGGAAGTCAAAAACATTTAGCAAAATACTTTATTCACGTATAAACTCATCATGAATTAACTGTTTGAATTAATAAAAATTTCACAAATTCCAGGATCACGAGACGTAGAGAATCCAAAAACATTAGGGACTATTCGGTTGCTCCATACAAAAGACCTTGTTGTTCAATTCTACTATAAGGATTCTCGGTTGGAAGCCAATACCAGCATATTGATAGCGTATTGAAGCAGCCGCCGCCACCGATAGGCACCAAACGATCAGACAAAAAAGGGCTTCCTATGCAATAAAACAGAAAATGGACCTCGGTTCTAATCGGACTATTTGTATCTCAACACCATTTTCGGGGTTTTGTCGTTTGCGCTTCAAGCTGAAGACGGATCGACCGATCGACAGCCCAAAGGAAGCGCACATCATAGGATCACGTTCGATCACGTCTCGCAGGACCACCAACGTTGATCACGGTCGAATGACGAAGTCGACGCCGCCGCCACTCGGTCCGGTTGCCGTACAATCAGATGTTATCGGAGGCATAAAATTAGTGGGATTAATGAGGGTTATTTGGGTGATTTTATAACACATTTGATGCACTGTGCTTGTGGAAAAGACGTGACTGAACTTGATTTTTTTTGTATAAAACGTGGATCAGAAGGTCCTCAGAATGCCGCCAAGGATCGAATTAAAAAACGTTCGATTTTATGTTGTAAGGCGGAACACATCATCAGGATCAGGTAAAGGATGATCGCTTTCGAGTTTTATGGAGCATGAATAAAGTTTATGAGTGATGCATTTTTTTCTCAACCAGAGCCATTTTGACTAAAAATACAAAGAAAATAATTTATTTGACTGCACTACATGATGAAAAAATATCAATACCGAAACATAAACTCATCTATTGTCGGACTTTACGCAAGGCCAGTTCTATGATGACGCTCTTCATGGTCGATACCGTTACACACGTAAAATAAAATAAAATAACTCATTCCGTCTCCCTCGACCATCAGGCAAACAGTAACGAATTCGCAACTCATGATTATCTCTTCCAACACTCGATATTCCAACCCTTATGGATGTATCTACTTCGTTAACAGCTTTCCGGGTAGCTAATAAACACGAAAAATCAACCCAGAGCCCAGGTTCTGAGTTTTCACCGCGGTCGCATCCCAACTGGGGACGAGTTTCGTTCGGACAGCAGAGGGAAACATATAATGGCGCGTTTATGAGTCGGCAATTTTTCCGTCCGTACACACACATACCTACATACATACTTTCAGCAGACACCGAATGAGGGTTGGATAGAAGGGAATTATATTTGATTGAATTTTCACCCCTGGAATTAAACCGTGACCGTTTGGGACAAGAAGCACAGGGAACAGGATTCCCAGAGCAAGGATGAATTGAATTAAAATGGCGCTCTTAGTCGGCTATGGTGGAATACGTTTCGTGGAATGTGCTTTATTTACGAGGGGTGTACGTAGAGATGGTCAAATTCAAAGCAGTCAGAATTTGAGAAAACATTTCGGGTTCAAAAAATAAACGTATTCGAATAAAGTTACTTAGTTTAAAGTTTTTCTAAATAAACAAAACTAATTTTTCGGACTTTTTTATCTTCTTTTCAGCGCCTACGGTAAATACAAAACATCGTGTCGTTATTCCGAACATATTAGAACATCTCCACAACCGCGGCGAACTTACATGTGCAATCAACGTAAAAGAGAGAGACCTTCAGCACCCGGATCCCTAAATCCCGCAAAGGGAGAATGTTCGCTACCCCAGCGGATTCGTTCACGGTAGACGACGAGCGACAAGGGAGCATCGAAAATTGAATACATGTTCATTATTACGTAATTTCAGCCAGCCTGTTTGGATTAAAATAATAATGCGGTAGCATGTAGTACTTTTCGTATTTCTTTTCGGGATAATTTCCGCCATAATTTACCGAAATCAAGGGTTCGGCCCTCGGCGCTATCCAAACTGCCAAGCCAAGGGTGAAATTGAGTTTATTTTCGCAGTTTTATATCTATCGCTGGATGGGAGGTTCACAGCTGGCATGCGAGACGGGGGATTCCGTTGTGGTTTGGTTGTTTAAAGGATTGATAAATGTAATAATCACATGAAAGCAGCCGTTGGAACTGTGTGTGTCTGCCATCGGGGAAGAACCACCAGCACCGTTGAATAGAATTGTTTTATGATCCGAGATTTATCCTTTGCTGTAGAGGGTAGGTAATTTGTTTGAGTAGTCTGTTCAAATAGTTCTCGTAGATAGCTTGTACTTAGTTGATGTTGAAATAATTTGCAGTACGTCACCTGATATATGTACTCTTGATAATATACTTGAACATGCAATAAGCATGACTATCTTGAGTAATTAATTTTGTATTTTGCGTGGCTCAAGGACATCAGCTAAACGGAGCCGGTTTTTAATTTACAATTTTGGAAAAATTACAATCATCGAAATATTTTTTCACTGGATCTAATTGTAATACATTTTTCGGATGAGAAATTGAAAATACTCAGGTTCACTAGTTACCGTTGTTGAACGACTGTCCCTGTCTTTGGTTGAAGTTGTCTTTTTCGTAGTGTCAATGCAAGGTTTACCGTAGTGAGCAGGTTTTTAACAAAACTGGAATATAATCAACTGATTCTCGTAGGTAACCAGCGATTTACAAGGATTTCTCCCGCCCTGACCACAAATGACGTAAGATGGAATTGCCTTATGTAATTGCATCCTTCACACCCGCACGTCATTCTGGATACCGGGGAAAATAATCCCCAAAAAATCCCTTTTAATGAATTTCTCCATACTGCAACAAATATTTTCTCGAACGTAAAGATTACTGACCTGCGGAAAAGGTCATGTACAACCAAACATTCATTTACGTAATAATCAGGGGTTCATATATCGAATTATGACGTAAAAAAGGTTTACCTTATTTGGAATTTTTAGTGTATTATTGGATATGTTTTATATATAGGATAGTTATAGAACGAAAATTATCAGTATTTGCAGGAAAAGTATGTTCTCAGCAGCATCAATTTCTTGGCGACCAGTTTTGACACTTTTTTCCAATGGTTTCGGCTGCCGAGACATGTTTCCAAAGATGTGCCTTCGTTAATACCCAAAATTCCTCAATTGGTCGAAGTTGTGGACAATTTGGTGGATTCATGTCTTTTGAGACTAAAGTGACATTTTTGGTAGTATACCATTCTACCGTTGATTTCGAGTAGTGGCAAGGAGCAAGATCTGGCCAGAAGACAACAGGATCCTTGTGGCTTCGAATCATGGGTAGAAGTCGTTTTTGTAAACATTCCTTGATGTATATTTCGCTGTTCATTGAAGCAGTGGTGATAAAGGGTTTCGAAATCTTACCGCAGCTACAAATTGCTTGCCAGACAAGGGAGCGTCGCTTTCTTACTACATTTTTCGACTTCAATCGATGTCTCGGACTGGTTTAAAACTTACCCTTTTCGCACCGTATAATATTTTGACCCCGGTAAGGATTTGTAATCGAGTTTCACGTCGGTTTCGTCGTCCATAATTATGCAGTTCAAATTTCCAGTAAGAATCGTATTGTACAGCTTTCGAACCCTCGGCCTGTTCGATGCTTCTTGTTTCGGACTACGTTTTGCTTGTTTCTGCTTCTTTTAGGTTCAAAGATTCAAACGTTCTTTAGCACGAAGAACATTTGACTTCGAAGTGCCCTCTTTTTTGGCCACAACCTGAAACCTTCTTCTTTTGCTTGAACGCCTTCAGTATACGTCTATCCAACTGATCGTTAGCAGGACCTTTTTTTGACCCGTTTTCGGTTTATCCTCAAAGGTGTTATACTCACCGAACTTCCTGATTGCATTTCGCACGGCTTTTTCACGTACTCCTTTCATTTTTGCTATCTTTCTCAGTGACAGTTCGCGTTCTGTGCACCATTTGTACACAATTTTTCGACGTTGTTCTGCTAAAAGTCCACGCATTTCGAAACAAACTAATGAAAACGAATAAACAACTGCACAAGTGGTTAGAGAAGAGTGTAAAAAACAGGACGTAGCCATAAAAATTGACAGGTTCTGAACCATTGCGAAATGGCAGCAGTTTTTGCGTCCATACTTTCTGGGACAGTCTTTATTTACGGAACGGGTTAGATGAATAGATGTAGGAAGAGGTTGTTTGAGGTCGTTCCGAAATCCAAAATGGCGGCTTCCAACTATTCCTTGAAAACCCTTACAATGTGTGTCGATATTACTATATTTTCGGAACGGTTTTCATTGGCAGGAGTAAGCAATGAAAACTGTTCCGAAACAGTAGCACAATATCTGCGGCAGATCTTAATTATGGTCGGATTTAGTAAAAAAATGACTAAAATACCAGTCAAAACAGTTTCTTGGAATTCAGAACCACCTTAAACATCGTTTTCGACATCTACTCATGGGTGTGTTTGTGTGTGTGTTTGTTTGTGTGTTTGTGTGTGTCAAATACTCTCACTAGGTTTTCTCGGAGATGGACAAACTTAGATTCAAATGAAAGGTCTCGTGGTCCCATACGGAATTCCGGAATAATAGGGTAAAGTGTGTTCAATATTGTACACCGTCACTTAAACCGGCGAAACAAAAAACGTAAAAAAATTTCTAAACTGGTCTCAAAACTACACAAATCGATAGTCATTATCAGTAGGCAACTAAACAAACCGATTCCGGAAGTTCCGGAAATAGTGGTCATATATACCAAAATAGATCTCACTCACTTTTCTCAGCGATGGTTTGACCGATTTCCACAAACTTAGATTCAAATGAAAGGTCTTCCGGTCCCATACGGAATTGCTGAATTTCATCCGGATCCGACTTCCGGTTCCGGAATTATAGAGTAAAGTGTGTTCAATATTGTACACCGTCACTTAAAATATTTTCGGATGCAACAAACATGTTATGCATAAACAATCTCCTGGTTTCTTTCAAAAATCGAAGAGAAAAATTTTGAATAGAATACCACAATATTATATGTACATGAGAAAGGCATCATTACACCACTAGGTGGATTAAAGCAGGTTTTTACCTGTTTCTGTACCTTCCTGTGAATTCTGTACTTGTTCTTCTTATTTATTTACCTGTAGTTGTCCCGGCGAACTTCGTACCACTCATAAATTATCTTTGTATAACACAGCTGTGTTTGGGTTATTGTAAAGAAGTTCAAGAAATTCATTTTTTTACTAACAGTTTATGACTACAATTGATGATGCAAATTTTACTTTTTTACATGGGTAAAGTTTAATGCAATCGTATTTATTAAAATGGAATTGTTCCACAAGGTTAAGAACCAAACGGTTTTGATGTTTGAGTTGAAGGTGATCATTTGACTTTGCCACTTGCACTTCTCAATCCTGTTGTCTTTGAATGAAGTTTCAACGCATTGCGACACCAATAATGGCATCTATGGTGAAGATAGAAATTCACATTTTTTGAATTCTAAGAAAACGCCCATACTTAATTGAACATGTGGTTCGAAATAAAGAAACATGTGAATCAAATACGCTCAGTAAAATTTCGAACAAAAAAAATCATTTGCAGATCGGACCACATATACCAGAGAGCATTAGCTACACACACACACTTTTCCACTATTATTTTATATATACAGATGAGTAGCGAGTTCTTTGAATTGGTTAATGGATTTCTCTAGTTTGCAGATTATGATAGTCTATGACCAAATAACAGCATATCAGAGATATATGAAATCAAATTCGAACTAAAGGACTGATAGGACCCATAAAAAAATTGTTGTTCGACTTCCGGTTCTAAAATTACGAGGTGATAAATTTTTAAAATTTCAAACCGCCACTGAAAATCGTAAAAAATCTTCTAAACTAGGCTTAAAACAGTTCCAATTTGTAGGTTATGCGAACTGTTTTTGGTTATACATAGTAGCCGCCATTAATGTCAAACCGCCATTTAAATCGAATCTGCAAATAATTTTGAAATTCTTTCTAATTGGACTTAAAATCGTTGTTATCTGCAGCACATAATTATTAGTTAGATTCAGATTTCGATTTTGGACGTACCGGAAATAGTGGTCAAAATCTTTCAAATTGATTCACTTCATTTCCTCATCTAAACTGGTAAACTTTTTCAATTTGCAGTATTTTGAGAAATTCTACTGTAATAATGAATAATATGAGTAAGGCATCATTACATCACTAGACGGATTAAAACAAGGGTTTTGCTGGATAGAACTCAGAATATTCGTTCTTTCTTCTGATTTGGTCCATTATTTCGAGTCCGTCTGTTTTTTTTTCTTGATCTTATCACGGCAATCATGGTCATTTAGTCGAATCTAATTCTAATTAAAAAATGTAGAAACAAATTGAGCTTTCGCGATACTTTCGGTTCCGATATGAGAAGAACTAAAGACTGTCCCAGAAAGTATGGACGCAACCAAAAACCGCTGCCATTTCGCAATGGTTCAGAATCTGTCAATTTTTATGGCTGCGTCCTGTTGTTTACACTCTTTTCTAACCACTTGTGCAGTTGTTTATTCGTTTTCATTAGTTTGTTTCGAAATGCCTGGACTTTCAGCAGCACAACGTCGAAAAATTGTGTACAAATGGTGCACAGAACGCGAACTGCCACTGAGAAAGATAGCAAAAATGGAAGGAGTAAGTGAAAAACCCGTGCGAAATGCAATCAGGAAATTCGTTGAGGATAAATCGAAAACGGGTCGAAAAAAAGGTCCTGCTAACCCTCAGTTGGATAAACGTATACTGAAGGCGTTCGAGCAAAAGAAGGAGGTTTCAGTTCGGGATGTGGCCAAAAAAGTGGGCACTTCGAAGTCAAATGTTCTTCGTGCTAAAGAACGTTTGAATCTTTGAACCTAAAAGAAGCAGAAACAACCAAAACGTAGTCCGAAACAAGAAGCATCGATCAGGCCGAGGGTTCGAAAACTGTACAATACGATTCTTGCTGGAAATTTGAACTGCATAATCATGGACGACGAAACCTACGTGAAACTCGATTACAAATCCTTGCCGGGACCACAGTATTATACGGTGCGAGAAGGGCAAGTGTTAAACCAGTCCGAGACATCGATTGAAGTCGAAAAATTTGGTAAGAAAGCTATGGTCTGGCAAGCAATTTGTAGCTGCGGTCACCACTGCTTCAACCCATGATTCGAAGCCACAATAATCCTGTTGTCTTCTGGCCAGATATTGCTTCTTGTCACTACCCAAAATCAACGGTAGAATGGTATACTACCAAAAATGTCACTTTCGTCCCAAAAGAGAAGAATCCACCAAATTGCCACAACTTCGGCCAATTGATGAATTTTGGGCATTGACGAAGGCACATCTTAGGAAACATATCTCGGCAGCCGAAACCATTCAACAGTTCGAAAAAGATTGAAAAAAGTGTCAAAACTTGCCGCCAAGAAGTCTGTACGGATTTTAATGAGGAACGTTCGCAAAAAGGTGCGCCAGCTAGTCTACAATGGCTAAGTAGCAAATGTTGAGAATAATATTCTGTTGTTGTAGTCTAATATTATCAGTATATCGAATAAAATTTGAATATCTAACACTTGTGAATTATTTACAGCGAAATCAAAGTGAGTCCATACTTTCTGGTACAGTCTTTAACAAACTGATAAGATTGTTTTGTATCATTGGGATATATGTAATCTGTTGATACAAAAGATGAGAAGGTTTTATGCCTGTTGGAGAAGGAGAAAGAAATCCCAAATAAACAAAATAAGTTAAAAATTAAAAAGAACAAGCTATGGACTCATGCGACCTTTGGTCCTATGATGACAACCTAAAAAGGAAAAGAAAATATTGAGAACATGCCAAACAACTGTGAGAAAGCGATAGAAGTGCGAAGTAGAATCATACTCATATAATTTTATTTATTTCCAAAAACACTACCATCTCCAGAAGCACCCCATACTAGCTAGTTTGCCTACTCGAAACGATGATGAAATCATTCAACAACTAAGGAAAAATTTCGTGAAACTTACGACAACTATTGCGCAAGTTACAAGAGGCACATGCAATTTGCGAATACGAAAAGAAAATATTGAGAACATGCCAAACGACTGAGAGAAAACGACTTAACCAAAACCAGCAATCCTTCCAAGAACACAAAATTTTTGATTGATTTAAGCTACAGTATAGCAAAATTGTTTAGACAATTTGATGGTTATTTCCGTTCCCTGCTCCACGCACATGATGTCCTGTTCGAGATTAAACATAGACCGAACGATTATTCCGCTAGAGTAATAGTGAATTGTTATGCAAATAGCCTATTTACATGCGTTAGTAGAGAATCATACTCATATGTATGAAAAATTATAGTATGGATGTTATTTATATTAATCATTTACTCAGGTTTATTTGTCGATGGTAATAATTAACTAACTTATCTAAAGCTTTTATGTTCTCGAACTAACATTTATGGTCTTCAAAATAAATCATCAATCCTAGTCTACCAATAAAAATTATTGAAGCCTGTAAACAGTGATCAATGACCTTTCGTTAACAAAACGTTTGTGGTTGCATAATTAACCCTAGAACGCTACTGTAACTTTTTCAATACGTAAACGCCACCGTGAGATGCATTTGTAGCCCAGAATTTAAATCTCTCTAGAATGACTAAATTTAAATGTATTTACAAATAAACGGTACAGTTTCATTTCAAAAGCTTTTGCAAGGCAGCTTCTATAATAATATTTGAGTTTGGGCAATTTTACCACAAAGAATAGACTGCAAGCTTAAATAAACTTTTTTGAAAATCTCATTACATACAAATAAAAATTTGTTAAAAATAATACAGTTGCGTACGGTTTTGCACGCACAAATTACCATTGAATGCAAACTCTAACGCAAGAGTCTGGAAGCGATTGCTGAGCTGCTCAAATAGGCAAATTGTAGTTGAATGTATGCAATTGTGATGACCGACGATGAAATGAGAAGCAAAAATTGAAATAATTATATTGAATTTGCTTGAAACGATAACAATAAAAAAAATGACACCTTCTAAATGTTCCCCGTAAAATTTCCTTCTTGTGAATCACCGAATTCAACCCCTCGAACGATCAATAATCACATTAAGACCACCCACGCTGCTGCCGAATGTTGTCATCGTACTCGGCAAGGTGCAAAAAAAAACGAGATGACAATTTCATTAATCTCCCGATCCCGTCATCACGTACCCAATTCTCACCGATTGAAACCCTAGCCGGACTTCAAAGTCGGTCGAAATTGTCACACCAACAACCACGGGGTGGAATTTGTGGATGGCAATCCGCACAGGGTCGATCCCGGAGATCCGAGAGACCCAGTCGGTTCTACCTGTTCCAATGCGATAATATATGATCTCGAGCTTTGCCCCGGTGCCGCCCCGGTGGGACAGACTGATCGTGGAGTGTGGACCACAGGCATCGAGCTTCAAACGAAAGCGGCTGAGACGACTGCGTTCGCAAAGTTGGTTTGGTCACCTTGGACACTGAAAATCAAACGGCAAAAGCCCAACGAACCCCGGCTTTGTTCAAAACATCACTGCCGATCAGGGATCAGAACACCACGGGGTGTGGTGAGACACGATCGATATAAATATTGACAAAATTGGACAATAGAGTCAAGGTTGCGCTTGTTGTCCCTTTTTGCGGTGAAAATCAAAAAGATTTTGGTTTCACTCTGCATTATTTACTCGGAGATAATGATTCTGAACTTGGGTGCACTGTTGAAAGCATTTGCTTTGTGTGAAGCTTTTCTGTTTCGGATCTTGATCTTCGGATTCCTGCTGCTGGCAGAGTCAAGTCATTGTTGTGGATGAGTTCATTGATTATGGGTTTATGTTTCTTTTTTATTATTTTGCTAGGATGTTAGTGGCTCAAACTCATGTCTGTTTTCCAAACGAGCTCAACATATGCTGAAATCCAATGAAATCTGATAATAGAAGGTAGGACACACGAGTCCACGCCAACCGAACGTGGGAAAAACTAGTTCTCGGTATTTTTGTACCTTCTCTCACACAATCCTAGCGCATTGTGTGGTTCCTATGTGGGTATTACGTAGCATTTTCAATGTTTCGTAATCAATTCGCTTGGATCAGACCCAAAAATTTTCTTTCATCCATCACGAATAATAAAATAATAAACAACTTCCTCTTGAACTAGATTTTTTTTCGGGGGTTCGCTATTACCTGTTATTTTCATCTATACGCCGGATCACGATTACAGCGTTAATGATAGGAGCTGCCACGGAAGCCCATTCACCGTCAATCCGTTCGGTGGCTCGTCCATTACTGCCCTGCCCTGCTCGGCAGTTGATTTGATGGTACAATCATTATCTATTTACTTTTGTAATTAATTTTGCCTTTTCTTGGAAATGCGCAACGAATCGGGGTTCGGACGGTGGATCATTCTTGCGGCCATGATGGCGGCGAAGGCGGTGATGACGGGTTAATGGAAGTCGCCTCGCGCTCTCCAAATAATAGGTGCTTCGCGTTTTTCTCTGGTGCGGTTTGGATAGCTAGCTAGCTAGCTGCCGCGGTATTCGTTCCAGCGTAACCATCTAATCGACGACGTTTGGTCATTGAGTGTGATTCCTACTCAAGGTGGAAAATTACTTTCGCCTTGATCATCTCGTTTGCGGTATCATAGTTAAATACGTTGCTGGGTTTCGGCAGTGCTCGTTAAAACTATTTTCATTGTTTGTCGACTAGGGTAGCGTGAATCGGGTTCATTGTTCAATGCCTAAGAAAAATGTTGACATGCAAATTTGACAAGTTTTGAACACGATAATTTTCATCAATCATGTCAAATTATGTCGGATTCAAAGCTTAAGGTGAAATGTAACGGAATGCGCGCGTCGCGTTTTTTGAGCAATTATTCAAAAACTAGACAGATTTTCGAAAAACTAAAAACACTCAAGTTTTTGCAATTAAATTTATCACAACTAAGCATTCTTGAAATTCCGAAATTTTGAAATTTTGCCTTGCCGAGCTGTAATTGGTTTTTGATATGTATAAACGGTTATTGTTCCGTTTCACGGGGATGGTATTAGAACTGAAAAGTAGTGTTATAATTATAAAACTTCATACAAAACAAACGAAAATTTAAAAAGTTAACATAAACTTTTCCGCATTTTTTTTATTGCTGGCGCACTGCTATTTCGTGTTGAGTTGGTGTGAGAAATGCACGGTGGGCACGGTTGCATTATATCGTGAGCAAAAATTACATATCAAATAATGACACGAATTTATGCTGCATTGGACTTGGAACCAGTATAGCCGAAGTCGGTACGTTTAGTAAGTAACTAATATAACCTACAAATTGAATCAGTTTTAAGCCATCTCGAAGAATTTAATCCTTTTTTGCATCGTCCCTCTAAATGACGGTGTGAGAGTCAACAGCAATTTTTGGGACCACAAGATTTTTTATTTTTTGAGTGATATTATTTGAAACATACTCAGGGCCGGTAAAAGAGGTAGGTACGGTGGGTAGTACTAACCACCCGAAAATTCCAAAGGTGGGTAATTAACCACCTGAAATTTCGAGCGAAAAACAACGGTAATATTAGTATTATTCATAACAATAAGAATATTTTTATTGTAATTCGGAATAATAAATAAAATCCAAATTATAGAATGCTAGTTCTCAAGGTAGAGCAAGGATGTGAAGATATATTGCAGAAAGATGAGGCTTTTTTTAATTCAACAAATTTAAGATGAGACTTGACAAGGGTCATTCGAGCAAGCAGAAACCTTTTAGTAACTTAACTTTTCGCCTCCAGCAGAGGAGCCGAGCTTAAGCATCTCATCAATGTAAACCATTCAATTCTTCGATATACCGGAAAGTACCAATAAAGGTCTTTTACCCTTTACTATCCGAACCGATAAAAGAAGAATGCAGTAGAAAGTAACATTTTCTGGTAGCTTTGACGAAACTAATAGTAAATGGTAGAAGTGCTTTATCGTAATTTTTCCGGCAGATGTTTAAGCTCGACTCCTTTGGTATAAAGTTAAAGCTAAGATACTAAGATACTTGTCTCGTCTCAGTTTCTATATTTTCACATAAATAAAACCACTCAAAATCTTTTGACGTGGGACTACGTTTTCGTTTTCTACACCGGTGTGCAAATTCAAAATACAGAAAATAATATCGTACAAACAGGTTTTGAATATCTATATATCAACCACTTTTAATTGATTTTCAATATCATTACACAAACTGCTTGGAAATATTTCAGATAATTGGTGATTGAAACTTCACTTAGGAACGAAAATCATTGCCATGGTATCCTTTAGCAAATAAGACAATTTCATATACATAAGTTCACGGTTTCCATAAGATTTCTGAGATTCAATGAGTTTGTTCGCATTTAATAATATTACTCATATAAAACAAGATTCTGTATCGAATAGACTCCATACTTATAGAATTATTTGTCAATGACCTGAACATAGACTTCAGTTGTAGTGATGACTGTCTCGTTCGAGCCAAATATTTTTCACTTGCGTGTCTTTTTCTGATCAGTGAAGGACAAGCAGTTCGTTTAATATTTTCATTGACTTATGTCACGATGCATAGTCTTGGTTGACGGTGATTTTTTGGTTCATCTTATGAGGCCGTTTTTTACGATTTCGCACATCAAACGCATTAATAAATCAATGTAATTACCACTTTTGAAGGTACTTTCTAGCTCAAGGTAGTCGATGTTAATGATACCTCAAACATCTAAAAACCAGATGCCATGATTGTTCAGCTACCTGTTACGTTTTCGGGTGACTGTTCCAGTATGAATACTGGTATGACTCCGGATAAAATAGTGGATCCATGTTTCGTCCATTGCTTCATACAAACGCATCGTGAGTGAATGCGGCATCCATTTATAAAAGATTTTTTTTTGTCCAGATTTTCGTACAAGATCGTAAAAGAACTTCCAGTTCACGTGCTAACCATCTCAGCACATCTAATCTAACGAACTTTGAATTTGCGTTCGTACATTACGATTATTAAAACTTTCTTATTTTTTCCGGTTGACTGTTTCATTTGGCCACGCTCAAAATCAGAACTCCACAAACCTTTATTTTTAATGTATCCGAGTGAGAGAAATACTTCTCAAGCTAGTGCTTGGCTTGCGCTGATTTTTCCCGTTAAAAAGCAATGTTTTATCAATACACGGAATTCGTTATTTCCATTTTTCATAAATGAATTTGTAACATCGCTTATATGTAACGTCACCTATATTCAGTGTTTGTGATGCTATTGATGTGAAAATGTTGTCACATGTTCTCTATAGGTTGGTACTTTCGCAAAATGAGATTAGTTCGACATCACAAACGTCAGCTCTGGGTCAATCCCGTGACTTATTGATCAATTCGTTATGTACATCAGCGGCTGGACTGTTCATGGATTTGATTTATGCGCCCTTCGACTCGCGCCACAATTTGATCGAAGATCGGTTGTTTCTTTGTATTCAATTCTGGATGACCTGGAACCAAAATTCTTAAAGAAATAAATTCGAAAATTCGCAGACACGAATAAGTTAAAACAGATCACGAAAGCCTGCTGCCTTTGTATTGAAAACAAATGTTGGCATTGATTTTGAAACTAGCTGGGTAGTCCTACGTTACATGCAATGTTTTATAGAAACAAAACATTATGAAAAAATTAGGGGGTTGTATTCAAGACACGACCGAGCACAATTACATTAAAAATGAAATGTTTCTAGGGTTTTAAGCGCTTAGATTGTTAGCGAATGATAAAATTGACAATTAGATTCTTTCTTGATAATTGATTCTATTCAATTTTGATCCCTTTCCACAAACTTTTACATTGTTAAGTTTTTGAATAACGTCCTTTAACTAGAAGTCAATTATGATGAATTCAAAGTTTCAAGTAAGCTCAATTTTAGATACAAACAAACTAAAGATTTAAACCTGGACAAATGAAACGATTTTATTTTATGATGATAATTTTTGAAAAACTTACAAACTTATTAATTTTATAAACAGTTGATCGATCCGAGGAAGAAAATATGTGAAACAGTTCGCATAAAATAGTTACTTGCTTACATTGATTTTCGCTTTGGCACATTCGGAATATACGGAATGTATACTCAACAAAATTCCAAAATTTTGTTCATATTGTAACTTGATGTTATTAACACATTAATGAACATTGTCATAGTTACAACGCGTGTAGCCATCAGACGCTTATTGTTTTGAAGCAAATAATAATTAAACTGAAACTGGCGGTTAGCCAAATTCTACAAGGGTTCCTATTCAAACGATACATGTAAAATCGCAGGTACACAGAAAGAAAAGATGAAACTTACACGACATGTAAACCGATAGTACTATGAAATATACATCAGTTGAAACGAAAATCTGATTTAAAACCATGATTGATGTAAAATTACATTAAAATTCATTTAGTTTTTCATTAAACAAGACTGTATATTTACAAACCGATTCGTTTTGTAATGTAAATTTCCATTCAATTGCCTGCTCCAAATATGTGCATGAAAATAAATGTAAAATCACAAAATATTTTTATCTGTGTAACTTGAGTTTATCTTTGATAGTATATGATATTGCATCTAATTGTACTTTATATGTGAGCCTGTGGAACTCATTTATACTACTAAACCGAAGAGGCCGCTTTTAGATAAGTTTCAGAATTAAATTTTGAATCTTTTGAAGCGTTTAATTCCTGGTGGGACAACTTGTTCAGTCACATTGTCACGTTTTGTTCGTATGGGAATGGAGACTTAAGTATACAAACCGATACGTTGACAAATTAAAACATTTTTAAGGTTACAATATTGATGCTTTGGAATCATTTAAGTTAGGAAAATCAATCGCCGATCATTCTAAATTGGCCTGATAGCTACCAGAGAACCAAAATAAAATACTCAATTCAATCCAATTTTTCAATGGGATGCAATTGAAATATTCAAATGTCGTTATCTCATAATAGGCATTTTTAATGGTAAAATCGACCAAAAATTTGCTAAATACATGGGATATTTTGAAAAAATCGCCACGCTGATTCGGTTCTTCAATAGCTAAATGATATATAAAATACTCAAGCGAATACGGTGTTGCGCAGACAACAGGAAATTTCACCAACACATAATGCAAAAGCGACAATCCAGCAAGTGAACGCATATACAATTCAGTCATCAGCTCACTGGACGAGCTACTTGTTTCATTCACAGTCAAACATCAACTAGGCAAAGAAATATATTTTTTTTTTTGCATAATATCTGTTTATTAATCTTATTTTTGTGTATTACATCAACATTTTACAGTACAAGTGTTTTGACCCTTTGGCCTTTCATCTTTGTTGTTCATACGATTCGTTATAATTATTAGGTGTTTTAGTTACTCTTGTTTTACATACTAATGTTTAATCATAATATTTATTTTAATTATTTATAAAATGTCTACCTACTTATAACTATCCCTAACCTAATACGTACAAATTTTGAATTATTTGTATTTCAGAGATTGAGCACCTCTCTTCAAATTTCGTGCAGTATTGTTCGAATTTTTGTTCTAGTATATCCAGTGAGGCAATCTCATGTACTTCACTAGTCCTTGTCCAAGGGGGTAGATTTAGAATCATCTTTAAGATCTTACTTTGAATGCGTTGAAGCCTAAGTTTGTGTGTTCGTGCACAACCCCGCCAAACAGGGACTGCGTATTCAATTGTGGGGTAGATGATTTGTTTATAGACAGCCATCTGGTTCTTCAGGCACAGTTTAGATGTTCTACAAATCAGCGGATACAGAGACCTAATGAGTATGCTGCATTTTTGAACGATTTTGTCAACATGTGACCTGAATATCAGATGTCTGTCAAAGGTGAGTCCTAGATAGATAACTTCATCGGACCATTGAATGACCTCATCACCGAATCGTATTCTGCATTCGTCTGATGGAACAAGTTTTGGAGATCTTGAATGTGGAAACAAGATGACCTGAGTTTTTGCTGCATTGATCACAATTTTCCAGCTTGTAAAATATTCCGTTAAAGCGTCCAGACCTGTCTGTAGTTTATTCTTCAGAGCATCAATGACACGACCTTTGTAAAGAATGGCAGTATCATCAGCAAATTGTGACAGAACACCACCACCTGGAAGAGGTGGGATGTCTGATGTGAAAATGTTGTATAGAATGGGACCTAGGATACTTCCCTGGGGTACACCAGCAGGAATAGTAAATCTTTCTGAAAGTGCATTATTCAGAGAAACCTGGAATGCTCTATCTGCAAGATAAATTTTGATAATTTTAATAAGATACATGGGAAAATTATACCGATGCAGTTTGAACACCAGTCCATCGTGCCACACATTATCGAATGCCTTTTCAATATCCAATATTGCCATGGCAGTCGTTTTGGACACTGATTTGTTTTGCTGGATGACGTTGTTAACCCTTGTGAGCTGGTGGATGGTGGATCTTCCTTTCCGGAACCCAAACTGTTCTTCCAGAAATATATCCTGTTCATCTGCAAAAGCAAGAATTCGCCTTTGTATTGACTTTTCAAACAGCTTGGATAGGGCAGAGAGTAAGCTGATGGGCCGATAGCTCTTGGAAAAGGAAGGATCTTTCCCCGGTTTCAAAACTGGGATAACTTTAGCTAACTTCCACTTTGAAGGGAAGTAACCAAGCTCCCAGCACCTGTTAAAAATTTTAGCTAAGAAGACAAATGAGCGAATACTCAAATGTTTCAGCTCAATGTTGAATGAGTTGTCGAAACCGGGGGCCTTCATATTTTTGGATTTTTTCACAATAGCCATCAGCTAATTCGCAGTGACTCTACTTTCCTCATGAACCAAGCTGTCTGATTGGTCAACCTCAGCTACGCTATCAGCAACGGCTCTTTCATATGGACTAACAATGTTGAGTCCTAAATTGTGAGAACACACAAACTGCTGGCCTAGCGCATTTGCCTTCTCTACTGGTGTGATTAAAGGTATTCCTTCAGCTGCGTCCTGGGGTGACATCAGAGGAGGAATAGGCTTCGGTTTTTTCTTAAGCACCTTCGTTAAGGACCAGAAGGGCTTTGAATGTGGGAGAATTTCTCGAAGCTTTTGCTGGAAGTTCCTGTTGCGAAGCTCAGATATCCTTTCCTGGATTATCCTAGTTAAGTTGTTATAAGTAGTCTTCCTATCTAGGATGCCAGTTCGTTGATACTGCCTCCGGTAGATATTCCGAAGTCGGATGAGTTTCTTGGTGACACTGTCGATTTGAAGAGAGGAATTCGGCATATGTTGTACTGGAACCGTCCTACCACGAGCGACTGTGATTGAATGCTGGAAGGAAGATAGGGCCGCATCGATTTCCATCGGGGAATCTAGTGGAACATTGATATTAATAAGTTGGTCGGCGATTTGTTGAAATTGGACCCAATCGGTGCGATAATAGTTCCTCCGTGGTTGAATAGGCACTGTTTCTGGTGAAGATCCCAACGTCAATATTACTGGAAAGTGGTCAGAAGAGAGCTCGTAGAAGACAACCGGAGAGCTGTCTATGGCGATGTTGCTGATGAATATATCCAAAATGGAATGAACTCCCGATCTGGAAAGTCGCGTTGGTTGATCCGGAGCGAAGATGTTGTATTGTCCAGCTTCGTAATCTTCGGCAAGTACGAATCCGTTTCGATTCTGTCTTCTGTTTCCCCACAGCTCATGCCGTGCGTTCAGGTCCCCAGCAATGATGAATTTGTTCTGTCGTCGAGTGAGCATAGCCAGATCTCGCTTCAATGATGCACACGTACCATCTCGAAGATTGGTTTGTTTGGGGCAGTACGCTGCAATGATGATGATGGGTCCCATCGTCGTTGTAATCTCAATTCCGATGGCTTCTATGAGTTGCAATTTAAAGGCTGACAGAAGCCTGTGCTGAATGGATCGTTTAATGGCAATGGCAACTCCCCCTCCTCTGGTAGTTGCCCTGTCGAGCCTGTGAATCCTGTAATTGGAAATAAAAATAGAAATTTCAGGTTTAAGATGAGTTTCAGTTAAAATAGCAATATCGGCATTCTTCTCTTGAAGAAAGTCGGACAATTCAGCAGTTTTGCTCCTGAGTGAGCAAGCATTCCAATTTACTATAACCAACTCATTATATTGCATATTCGATGATGAATTTGCCTAAGGCGTTGATTTGATCTAACCGCGTTCTGCAGTTTCGTAGTTTTGTTGTCATTGTTTCAAAAATGACGATCAGTTGTTCAGCAGAAAATAAATCACCAGAGTCATCTTTTGCTTGGGGTTGATTATTGCCCCATCCAGGAGGGATTTTTGAGGAAGATTCTTTTTGTGATCCAGCGGCTGAATCTTTTGGATTGCTGCGAGGAAGTGGCGGCAAATTCGGAATATCCCTCTTCGGTGGGAGCCGTGGGAAATTAACTTCATCCTTCTGTGGAACATTTTTGCTCGTTGATTGTTTGCGGGACGCCTGTTGTCGAACTTTTGTGAACTCAGCACGTTTGGGACACGATTTGCTAGTAGATGGATGGTCGCCATCACAGTTCACACATTTTACAGCGATGTCATCTAGTAGGCAATCGTTGGTATTGTGTGGTTCGGCACATTTCCCGCACCGACTTTTCATGTGGCAATTCCTCGCTCCATGGCCGTAGTTCAAACAGTTCGTGCACTGTGTGACATCCCGATGTACCGGTTTATACTTTTGCCATTCGATGATTATGTGAAATAACGATTTAATCGTTTTCAGCTGAGTCATGGTGATGGAGCCCTTCTCCAGATGAATCAGGTACAGTTGATCTCTAAACTTTTTGTCCGTATTATGGCGCTTCATTTTAAATACCATCAAAGGCTTTAGTCCAGCCTCCGACAGTGCCTGCTTTAGTTCGGCTTCCATCATGTCGGGTAGTCCTCGAAGTACAACCTTCATAGGTTTGTTGGCCGCAACATCGTGTGTGAAGTATTCCGCTTTTATCTGCTTCAGATAGCATTCCACTCCTTTGTAGTGGTTCAAAGCCGGAACAGTTATTTTGTAGCCTTCAGTACATAAACGGATTGTTGCCTGTAGTCCTTTGCTGATCAGTGTGTTGAAATCCGAGCGTAGAGTTGGTGGGAAGCCCTTCAGGTAGAAAGGCAGCATTTTTTCTTTCTTCTGCAGTTCCTCTTCGACATCTACTGGCAGATCAGCATATTGGTTTTTACTCAACAAACGGTCGTTTACCTGTACATCACTTGGCTTCAGACGCTTAGCATCCTTTGGATCCTTCTCGGATCTATGGCGGTTTTTACCCATAGCTTGGGTAGGTAGACAACTGCGAATAAAAAAATAAAACAAAATCGAAATTAGTCGTAGTAGGTTATTCGTCTATCCACATCGAATGTTAGATGACGAATAGGCAAAGAAATATTGTGCAGCCTATATTTATATATTTCTCTTCATACTATGCAGAACGATGCGGTGTTTTTTATGCATGACGTAAAGCCTCCTATGCCGAACAAGAAGTTGACGTCATTTTGTACAACAGGGATTGGTGGATGAAAACATAGGTCGATTCCAACCATTTTTTCAATAGTATGCTATTGAAATACTGAAACGACGTCATCATACATGTTTAAGTTAAAAGTTTCCGAATCGATTGGTTGATAAATTATAACAATTCATCAACAAATGACCGAGTTATTAACGTTCAAAATTATGACACAAAAAGGTTACGCGACTATTTTTGAAACTTTTAATTGACACCCGGCCCCATATAGTGAATATAATTTCCGTTAGAATAAAGGAGTACACTGGAACCTCAATTTACGCGCAGAGCCAGGGGTGCATAAATTAAATTTCGCGTAAATTAAATAAAACATCGCGTTATTTCAAATTTTTCGGGTAAAAAAAGGATTTTTCAAATTTCATTTGATTTTAGTGTAAATAACATGAACAATCATACTACGTCCGATGCTTTAGCGCCAAGATCCAAGAATTACTTGGAGTATTGTCCTTAGAAACTACACTGTTTCACAACAAGAACTACAACGACTAATGCCTTTTTTGTTTGTAGTTACAACTTTTAGAGCTACACATTGCTTACTTGTCTATTTATAACTGTCCAGGTAGATTCCCAGTCGTCCAAGAACTTCAGTGAAAGCAGGTCTTGAGATCTATAGGAGCATTCAGCAGACCGAGAACGATAAGTTCATTAATGCACTATGTTACACTGGTAGATCTTAAGGTCTAAACTTCAATTAGTTTTTGGATTGATCATCCGTTACGTTGGTAGACCTTGAGGCCTTTTTCGAGGTGGTTTTGAATGAGCAAGTTCTTCTACAGATCTTATCACGGTATGTCATTTTATTGTAAATAATACTACGAGCACTCAATAGTTATATAAGAGCGATTATATACAATATTTGTTTTCCATATAATTCTTGGATGCCCACGCTCTTATTTAGTTTCTTTGAAACTAAACAATTCAATAATGTACATGTCACAATGTACAATTTCCTGAAGCATGTTAGATTGTTTTGTATGTGTATTTAAATTGAAATTTCCATCATTATAAGAAATCTTTTTTTTACGCGATCATCGCGTAAATTTTCAAAAAATCGCGTTATTTCAAATAAAACGCGTGAAAAAAGTCGCGTGAATTAAATTCGCGTAAATTAAGTTTGCGTAAATTGAGGTTTTCGTGTACTTTAAAATAGTGGGTCCCCCGGTATGAAAAATTAACCACCTGGGTTTTACATGTTTCACTGGCCCTGAACATACTTATACACATACACGCACAGACACAGACATTGCTCAGCTCGATGAACTGTGTCGAATGATATAGAACACTTAGCCCTCTGGGCCAATTTTCACTAGTCAATTTTTCAAATGATTGCATACAATTTCTACATGAGAAAGGCAATAAGTGTACTTTTATAGAAAAGCATCGTTATCATGAACTTATAATAACACTGACAAGTAGGTACAAATTGAATAAGAGAACGCTGCGAACGGAGCAAAGCGCACGTACCGTTGCGTACTAGTTTTGCATCGTCATTTTGAATGACGATTTGAATGTTTTGACATTCATCGCCCTATAATTTCGTAACCAGAGGATCAGGATGAAATTTCACAGTATATTTAAAGACAATGAGAGCTTTAATTTGAATCATGATTTGTGAAAATCGCCTGAGAAATCTAAGTGAGTTCCGTTTTTGGAGATTTTCTTTACTATTATCGGTGCTTTCGGAAGCGGAAACCGGGGGCTACTAGCCCCAAGGTAGTTTTATATATTCACTAACTAACAAGATCTACCAAATAGATGGATTTAGCAGTGAGTTTTATAAAAATATGCACCTCGTTTCGCCATCGCTTATGAAAAAATACTCATGAATTGAAAATTTTCACTAATTACACTGTAATACCGGAACCGAAAGTCGGATCTGAATAAACTTCTCGGGGACTTTTTAAATAATTTTAAGACCTTTGATATGCTTCTTAGTTTGTGAAAATCGGTTAGGAAATTTCCGTGAAAATTGAGTGCGCATTTTTCAATAAATTTGCACATATTTCCTTGCAATTCCGGAGTCGAATCCAAATGAAATTCAAAAAAATTATATGAGGCTATAAGACCTTCCATATAAATCTATGTTTGTGGAAATCGGTTCAGCCATCTCTGAGAATCTGTGACTATTTTTTAATGTGGAACACATTTTTGTGTTCTATATAGGTGTGCAAATTAGAAACTCAAGAAAAATATACGTAGAAATGTGGTCAGGTTTTGAACAATTACAACTCAATTTTGTATCAATTATTAATATTATGTCACCATTTGATTGGAAATATTTCTACGTATTGATTTGATTGTTCATAGCCATGTATTTTTAATTTTATATCATTGAAATATTGATTAATAGCTAGCAGTGTCCTATTTTGTCTGCAAAAAATCTCCGGCATACCAGATTTTCCTGCCATAGTCGACGGTTTCGAAGAAGTGAGCGATATATCAAAGGGAATGCAGCTCTCTGATTGGTCAATCGATGCAAAAGCGAAGCTGTTGAAAGCACGCGAAGCCATAAATATAAGCAAAATTATAGCTAACGTTTCAGTCCAACGAGTAGCATGCTAGGGGTAGGTTGTTGCTAGACAGCAAGACAAAAAGCGCCGATTTGAAGTTTTATGCTTATGACAGACATGTGATATCGGTATCACTGTACACCATGAAATCACATGTCTGTCACCCTGAATCACGGTGGTATCACGCGAGCATCATGATACAACGGTGATTTCCGTACTACGGTCATTGATCGTTGTACTGCGCAAAATCACATCACTGTTTACTGCTACTAGCGCCATTGGCGAGCGATGGTGAACTTATGAAACAATATTTCCTTCTTCAGAGCATCAAATAATAAACAACCATCGTCATATTTAAAAAAAAAATCTCGGTAAAATGCTAACAAGCATCATAAAACTCATATATTTTATGAACATTGTAGCATATTTTCAAAAAGCAGTCAAACCAAGAAAGTTAATAAATTTGGTGAATTTTTGAAATACAAATAAGGAAAATAATGTATAAATTTTTGCACATAAAATCAACACTATTGAGTAATTGTTTTCTATTCAATAACAAGTAAATTTATTGTTGCAATGGATTTGAAAATATAATGATTCATATTTTGAATGCACATGTGGTAATAATAAACGATAAATATCCAATACATCAATAAACCAATTGTGTAATCATCTTGTTTATTGACGACCAATCGAAATTCTATTTATCACATTGGTCCCCTATATTCACTTCTGGAAACTCTAAATCTTCTAATTACTTTGTCTTCTATCATCAGGTTGACTGCCGTTGGATAGAAAGAAAACTTGTTTTTAAATTGTTTAGAAAGAGTCTTATTTTGGTTATGAATACAGAACAGCGAATCATGTCTTTCAGTAAAATTGGTAAATTAAAACAGAACACGTAGCAAGTAACATATTCAATTTAATAAATACTTGTAGTAGTTTTCAGTGTTACTTCATAAATATAGCATAACAACTTTGAACTCCTCAAAATCTTAATATAACCATTATGAAATTATATTCCAGTCTAGTAGACCATTTTTCATAAGATTTAGGAAGCAAAATTAAGCATCAAACCAATGTCAAATCTATTGCGAAATGATTTAAAATTCAAGAATGTTTCAAAACCAGCTTTATGATAAACATAATCCTTTTTATGAAAATTTCGTAATGAATAAACTGTTACGTTGATACAATTTTTCTGGAATATGTGTGTGCCATGCCGATTTTGATGGTTACATATTAAGAATATTTTAGATTTATTTATTATTTTGGGACTCAATGTTAAAAGTTTATGCGCTTTTATTTTTATCGTGAATATGCGGGTGAAAAGGAATTATGGTTGAACAACTTGAAATTTATGCGAATTTGGCAGAAGTTGGCATGATTTACAAACATCATCATGATTCACGATTCATCAACTTTTTGGTAGAAATCGGTGACGTTGCATAAAAATAGTGCTCGTGTTTCGAAAATTAGTTCTAAATGCCTTTCATATTTCCTCCATTTTCTATTTTTATTCGATGTCAGTGAATGTTACGGTAGAACATCAAAATTATCGAATTTCCCCTAATGCTAATTACATTTAAACAATGAAGGAAAAAATCCTGTATCCCAGAACAAACGTGTCATAAATGTACCTTAAAACCATAAAATTTGATATGAGTGAAACTGTCATTCGATGAACATTCACACATAAAATTAGTTTGATAATTCAGAGAGGCATTGATTATATCTGTCATAAATCAGTTACTAGGAACACACCTCAAACCGCAAAAATTTTTGGTTTCTATATTATCGATCATCTGAGTTGTTTCGTTTCGCTGTATATTCATTCTGTGCGCAAAACATGTCTGTCACCTCGTCGTTGTACGCGTACAGCGTTGTACAGAAATCATTGTACAGAAATCATATGTCTGTCAGTGGTATTAATTGGTATGCTCTGATCTTGTGTCATGCAAGCTCGGATGAAATTCCATGTTATGTCGTTTCGCCTGAGAAATTGACAAGAACCCCAGGGTAAATTTTGAGTGCGTAAGATTAATTTCTAATTTATATAAGATGAACTCGATTGATAATGAGAAATAGTTTATCGCTTCAACCGCAATCGCAGAATGGTAGAGAAATTTAACGCTATAAAAGTCACTGCTTGCATACAAAACTTGAACACAAGCTTGACGAAGAGAAGCTTAATATCAAAATTCGTATCGCAAATATGTATAAAGATATAATTGTATACATTTGGGATATCGGTGTAATTTCGTCGGCTATAAAACAATGTTCGGTGTTGGTTCCTAATCAAGATGAATCTATTCATACTCTCGTGCAATAGCGTTTAACATCCAATGAATTTCCGATCCATAGATTTTCGTAAATATTTTCTGCGCATCCGTATTATTTCTCTAAATTTGCAAACCGACGAAGAGCCACTACCCACTGAGGCTGAAGCTTTAGAAATAATTTCGCTTATATTCTTAGATTTGAGAGCTTCCACAGTTTCGCTTTTGCTCTGCATGATCAACCAGAGCGACGCTTTTCAACTGATATGTCGATATGAATTTATAGCAGATGCATGATACATGATACTGTTCAAGAGTAAACAAAATTTCAATTATATGTTATTGAAAATACATATGGTTGCATCCTTTCAGATCGCTAAGTAGAAATATTTCCAGCCAGCGGGTGAAATAACATTAGTGACTGAAACACAATTGATTGACGTATGGGTATTCAAATCCTGACCTAGAAAACAAAGATCAAATATACATCAAAAAGTACCAACAATTGGAACGTGATGCGCTATTAATTCTCAACACGTATCCTGTTTAGTACATGTAACTTGCTAGTAAATAATCAAAAAGTATTGGAATAACTTTTAGTAATACAATTGTTGTTTTGGTTTTATAGTAAACTAACAAGTTTTTTAGGCGAAATGATGATTTCAGTGTGTAAGCATTATCGTAATTACCTAACAAGCATTCATAGATACCAGCCTGCAAGAATAAAAGTACTATCATCGGGTTCTTTGATTGTTCCTTATGACGATGACGAACTCTAGTGATTTTCTCATAAGACTTTGGAAACCCGGAATGGCATGTCCAAACCAAAAACACTGACCAAAACGAAATATTATAACACACATGAATTGTTCAAACCATTTATCAAACAGTCCATACAAAACGAACAGGTAGATTCCATGACCAAGAAATTACAAAACAAGTCCATCCCCTAAAATGAAACACAACCACACCAACCCTCTTAAATCTCGGCTTGTTTTGACAGATCCTAACGGAAACTTTCCAAAATAGTATCCACCCCTCCGGGCTCGACAGCAAGGATCAGGTCCGAAAACAATTAGTCCCTTCGATCCGTTCCTATTGATATGAGGTGAAAAATTATCGAAGCCGACAAGGAGCTGAGATCAAACGCGTGTGCCTCTGCCGGCTTGGGATCTTCTCTCTACCCGTAGGCGAAGACCACACACATGGCCCCTTGGTTCAACTTGTCGCTTTCGGGGACCTCGAACGAACCCCCGTCGATCGGTCGATCCGTCTAATGTTGTGGTAATTTCCACTTCTAAATTGAATTTCATTCGACAGATCGGCTCATAATTATACATGGATGAATTGTTTAATTGATCTCGGGAACGATGATGGAACGATCGTTCGGATTAGAGCTTTCAGTCAGTGATTGACCGACCTGTTGGGTTGTGTTGGACTGTGAGCGCCAGCCGCTCCCTGTTCTGTACCCTGCTGGGCCGAGAGCGGTCGGGGAAACGAGACGAATAACGAAAGTGATCTAATGTGTGACTCCTATGTGGTTATATTGGATTTAAATCAAGTTCTATTTTACATTTAAGGTGAAGCCATTCTCACATGGATCTGGCACAGCACAAACATCGTTGTTTGTGTTTATTATTAAGGGTAATAGAAATGTTAGTTATGAAGCAATTATTCAATTGAAGTATTTGCAATAATTTCAGATACCAGGAACAAAATAAGTACAATCGGAATAACTTTACTTTTCAGCTCTAATATTTATCATCTGATAAATTAATTTTAATACTGGTTTAAACAGATGGACAGATTGATTTAATTTAAGAAGGATTTGAAAAAAGCGATAGTGTTTTTTGCATGCACTTATAAATTGAACACTATCAATTGTACAAAAACGGTGTCCAAACAACAAATTTTGTTTCGATGATTAGATTGCAATAAAAGCCAAGGATGTAGTTTATTTCGTTTTGTTAAGAAAATGGTTCAACAACTGAATGTGTCAAAATGCGATTGTCAGTTCGGATGTATCGTTCGTCTGGCGGCAATTTTATTTGGGGAAAAAAATCCTACAATTCAAGAAAGTATCTTATTTAACGATAATTTTGAATGCTGTAGACGTCCTTAAGTACTGATTATACCATAATATTCTCGGAATGTATGTAACTGAGTAGAGATTCTGAAGGTCAAAGATGCGTGGGATATACGTATAGTTTTATCTGAGTGATTCTATTTATAACAGTAATATTTTATCCGATGGGTAACCTGCTGATTAGTGAAGATTTGTGACTCTCGAAATGTGGAATCTGATTTCCACATCTGAAGCTTAACATAATTTTCTGAGTGTGTGTGTGATCCTACTTACTGAGATCGAGCATTACCCGAATATTTCAATTTATAACCAAAATGTAAACAAATTTTATATCGATGAATCATTGAAAAGCAATAACTTTTACTTCAACAACGCTTCGAAAGTCATAATGTCCTAATCAAAATAAAACTTCGTTTCAACCGTACTAACAGTTTATTTTTTGTAAAAAATTTGTCATTAAACTTTTCAGCACAAATCTTCATACAAAATGGTAAAACTTTCTTGGATCAACTCTGTAAACCAAATCTGTAAACCTGTCCACTTTTTCAAGCGATGTAGATAAACGCTCATTTTCACTGGAAAGCATCCCTCTGCGGGTGTTATGAGTTTTTTACACCATAATTTTCAAAACATTCTTGCACACAATCAAATTTTTACTTAATTGACTTACTGACAAGCACTTTATCGCCAACAAACTACCCATTCTAACTTAACTGTAACAACAATAAAAATGAATGAAACCTTTTCAATTTTCAAAATTGACTGATATTTAAAAATTTAAACGAAATACGAATTGCCTTTGTTCAATCGCTCCAACATCTGTTGGAATTAAGAAGCTGTTGGCAAAAACGGAAACACTGTATCGAATTCAATTTATGATCAGTTGAAATTGTTGAATTATCCTACCTACCTAATACAGTGTAAGAAGAGTTACGGCGTAACAACACACACACAATAGAGATGGCATGACAATAAACAAGAACAGAATAAATTCGGATTCACGCATCGAACTGCAAATGATTTCTTCGAAGACGATTCTTATTACTCATTAAAAAACAAGTCTGCTAAGTTTAGCTGTCGGTCAAAATGTTTGATAAATATGAAAAATGTCCGCAGTTTATTAATGTCTGAGGCCAGTGTGTTTTAGAGGGCTATTTTCACGCTTTAAATCTGATTTTCTCAGAAACGGTGACGAATATCAAAAACCCCAACCGACAATCTCTTAGAAAATTAGTTTAGATTATTCTGTGAAAATTTAAGAATGATTCATTGACTTTAGCGGTCGAGAAAGTCTTTTTGCCTTTCTCAAATAAAAAGGCTATACAATTCCTATACCATTCGACTCAGCTCGACGAGCTGAGCAAATGTCTGTGTGTGTATGTGTGACAAATATTGTCACTCGATTTTCTCAGAAATGGCTGAACCGATTTTCACAAACTTAGATTCAAATGGAAGGTTACGGTCCCATAGATCGCTATTGAATTTTATCCCGATCCGACTTCCGGTTCCGGAATTACGAAGCAATATGTGCAAATCTATAAAAAATGCGCATTTAATTTTCTCGGAAATATCTTAACCGATTTTTACAAACTAAGATGCAAATGAAAGATGATTCAAATCCGATTTCCGGTTCCGGAATTACAAGGAAATATGTGCAAATTTATTGAAAAATTCGCACTCTATTTTCCCGGATATTTTTTAACCGATTTTCACAAACTAATAGACAAATAAAAGGTCTTTGCATTCTTTAAAAAGTCTCCGAAAAGTTGATTCCGATCCGACTTCCGGTCCCGGTATTACAGTGCAATTAGTGAAAATTTTCAATTTCATGAGTGTTTTTTCACAAGCGATGGCGAAATAAGGTGCACATTTTTATTAAAGTTACTGCTAAATTCATCTATTTGGCAGACCTCGTTATTTAGAGAGTATATAACCCTATTTTCTGACTACTAGTCCCCGGATTCCGCTTCCGACAGCACCAATAGTAGTGAAGAAAATCTCCAAAAATGTAACTCACTTCGATTTCTCAGCAGCGATTAAACCGATTTTCACGAATCAAGCTTCACAAGGTTGCCACATTAAAAATTTATATTTATAAATTTTTGGTGAAAAAAATGTAAATTTCTAAACCTTTTATTCAATTTGTGTTATTACAAAATCATGATAACGATGCTTTCTATAAAAGTACACTTATTGCCTTTTTCATATAGAAAGTTTATTCTCGAAAACTTGTGAAAATTGACCCAGAAGGCTAAGTGTTTTATATAATTCGACAGAGCTGAGCAATGTATGTTTCTGTGCGTTTATGTGTGTGAGTATGTGTCAAATAATCACACGATGAAAATAAAAAAATCTCGTTGTCCCATAGGTTGCTATTGAATTTCCTCATTCTTTCATAGGGTAAAGTGTGTTTAAAATTGCACAGTCATTTAGAAAAAGGGTAAAATCCTTCTAGATTTGGCTTAAAACTGATTCAATTTGTAGGCTATATTAGTGACTAACTAAACGAACCGACTTCGGCTATACTGATTCCAAGTTCCCGGTTCCAGAAGTACCTTTAATTCTTATTAACTTGACATGACTGTTTACAAATTGAAACGGTTATGATAGTTTATACCCAAAGAAAGTTTCTTATTTTATTCAAGATTGAAAAAAAATTTCGCAGTATCGTTTTTTAGCAAATATAAGTAATATGAGAAAGGCATCATTACAAAACTAGGTGGATTAAAAAGGTTTTTCTTTTTAGAATCCTATCGCATCCCGATCAGATGGTAATAACAGAATTATAACAACTGGAGTAATTTATTTCAGAAAAATTTTGTAACAAATTTTGAAATATAAGCTGTAAAATAACAAAACTCATAACAAAAAAGACTCTAGCGGGAACAAAATCGTAACGGATTTTGAAACGTTCGTATCATAATTATTATTGAATTTGTTATAACTACAGTATTCCGGAAGCAGAAACTTATAACAATAGTTGTAACAAATTAGAAAGCAAATTTAACACAGAAAAACTATATCACAGCCAACTTTTAGCATCGTTAAAGTCCAAAATTATTGAATGATTTTTTTCATTAAATGAATAATTGGTTAAGTGATCTGGATTCAGCTTTTGGTTTTTTGAAATTCTGATCATTTTATTTCGATATAAAGCAACGGAAGAACTCATTTTTCCAATTAATGAACGTTATCATAGTTACCATAAGTTTTAACTTTCAACTGATCTAATTTGTTAAATATCTCAAAATAACACAAATTGTTATACATATCAACTGTTGATATACTTGTGCTATGATTTTGTTATGTGCATCTGATCGGGATCTTTTAGAGTTTTCCAATCGTTTCCGCTGAAGTGAACTAAATTATTGGAAGTCGTCGGTCGTACTGTGATTTGGCATAATTTTATAAAGTTGCGCAGCCAATGAAAATATTCCAATCAAAACCAATACTGTTAGCATTGAAATTTACGCAAGCATTTGATAGAAATTTAAAATAGTGAAACTTCAAAATTTTGCACACTCTTAAAATAAATTGAAAGTTACACCCTAAGAAAATCGAAGCATGCCGTGTTTTTGGAAGTGAATCACATCAATCAACAACTATATCTAAGTTTTCAGTCTGCTTTGATGTAAAATTCTGTTAAATTAGCAATCAAATTACTTTCCGTGCTGTGCTGTTTTCATAAAACAACGCTTTTTCCAACTTGCTTCACATGTATAAATATCGTAAAGGCGGCGGTGGAAAAGAAAGGTTAAAATCCAAAAATAGGTTTTTTTCAACAGTAATAATTGAAAAAAAGCTGAAGCACTTTTCTGTTATATTGATAGTATAAAGATGGTAGTGCATGAAAAGTTAATTTTGTATACATGACTGAACTAAGTTATATATAATTGGAGCTAATTATTCTTACAAATATTTGCTGATCTTTCATAACAAAACGAAATGATTGTACTGTAAATTATACCAGTTTGCACTAATGGAAAAAATGATACAGCTTTCAGTGGCCATCCTCAACTCGCTTTAAGCCTCAGGATCATCTTCAACCTCACCGGGCTCTTCATACACCCGCCTCCTTAGAATCATGCGAACCTAAAACAACAAAAACCAACGAATGACCAAACCTTTTCCAGTTACATTCGCGTTTCTTCATTCCACCCGGTTTTCTAATTTAGTTTTTATGATTCAGCTTAAAATTCTGCGCCGCTGGCTGAGGCCAATCGTCTTTTCCTTTATATAGTTTTTTTTGTCTTCTGATTCCTCTACACCTTTTCATTAGTTAAGTTATACCATCACCGTTTCAATATGGCTGACACAGCGTGTATAATTATTAGATTGAAATATTATCAAAGGAAAGAAACCCGTCGGCCGTACCTGCATTTGTTATGGCGGGTCTAGCTAATGAACCGAGCGCGATTGTGCTGGTAAGAAGATATTCAAAGAAAGAATCAACGTGAAACAGGGGGCGTTGATAGCTGTGAGCTCTTTCATCGGACCAGAAAGTCTTCCTCCAGAAACGATAGAATCACAACACCGTAGATCGTTACTGAGTTAAAGCACTGAGGGTCTTATATGAATTTACCTTCGTTCCAGAAACACCTTTTCCATATCATTTCGCTCTGACTTCGTTTACTTACGAAACCCATAAGCTGAAACAAAAACATCATAATAAAGCCAACGGGAATTTCTCGCAATTCAATAAGTTTATCTTCCGCTAATATCTTTCAAATTTGTTTATATTATCTATTAGCCATTCTCACTCCCATCGGAATTGCCGTCGTTTCGCTTGAAACCGGCGAAGATGGGTAATGCTATTCTAGGATTTTCGTTTTCTGAATTTAATTGCACGAAACCATTCAGTTAAGATAAGCGTGAATCAACCATCTGGCCTGGGGTCATTCGAGACTATCGTTTTACGCTGTTGACTGAGCATTTAATTTAAAAGTCAACAATTGAATTGATCAACAATTTGTCTGTGATGTTTTCTATATCTAATCTGTTTTTTATGAGGCAGTTTGGAACGAATTACGATTCTAATTCACAATCAAGATTCGATGGTCATCAAATCAAAATATATATTCATTCTCCGGAGCTTCACGGTCCAAACAGGAAAAATATATAACTGGTGAATCACCACCACCCAGACTAGGACCATTACCCCAGAAAGATATGATTTATGATCGACACGCTTCAATCAATCTATGCATTTTCGACTCTATCTTTTCCTTGGCACATTAGCGCCACTGCCACTACTCACCGGCGACATAATGTCCTCATTAGTCAAATATTTACTATCGCTTATTTATCCTTCGTTGGGAGCAAACAAATGACGATTTATTTTGGAAATAAACGATAGATTGATCGTGATTATTGCGTCCAAATTTGGATACTGGAGCTGGCACTTTTACGGTCTCGCTCATTTTTCCTTCACCTGCTGCGTAATCTGGCGTTTCATCAGTTTTATCTTATTCCAATGCGGAATTTTTTAGGTCAATATCTTAAATTTTGTTTAACAATAGCACATAATTTTTATACGATTTTGCACATTTATCAGTATTAGCTTGTGATCCGTTTATCAGTTTGGAAAGTTAATTACAAAACATTCAAAGATAAAATAAGTTGGAATGCATCAAATCTCTAACAGTTCTTAGGGTGAAGCCAGAGTGGGCGCGACACGCGACGCGATGCGTAACGCGAAAGTTTTCCAATGATAGCGAGTGTCAAAGTGATAGTAGTAATAAAACAATATAATCATCTCAATCGTCAATCGAAATCATCTTGACTGAATCCGCTCTTATTTAAGCCATCTACATGCTGTAGTGTTAATCGCATGCAGCTCTATCCGAAGTTGTTTGTAGAATGCAAATCTTTCTCACGCGACAATGTTTTTTTCTGCAGTAATTTCAGCTTTCGAAATTCTATTTCCAGAAGTAGTGCCGATTGGAAGCCAGTTTCTTAACATTTTCAACTAAAAATTTATGGAAAATGTATAAACTTTTTCTATCGACATAATTCGAAATATTCTCGAAACTCATTTAATGCACTTTCATTGACTGTACATACCAGTAATTTCTAATGTTTTCAAATCTCCAACACTTGCGCATACCGTTAATACTGCTCCGATTAGTGCTTTGATATAAAAAAAAATCTTCTTTCGCCACAACGAAAAATAATTTAGGAAACCTTTGATCGCTCGTTAATCGCATGAAAAACTGTGCACGTACTGCTTCGTTGTTTAATCGCACCGAAAATCGTTTGTCACTATGCAACGCCTCGTGTTTACTCTGAAATACATGTTAATTTTTTGCTGTAAACAAATGAATGAAATACAGAACTTTAATGGTCGCATCGCATCGCTAGTCGCTTTCTCTCTGGCGTACGTGCACAGTTTTTCATGCGATTAACGAGCGACCAAAGGTTTCCTAAATTATTTTTCGTTATGGCGAAAGAAGATAATTTTATTGACATCAAAGCACTAATCGGAGCAGTTTTAACGAAATGCGCAAGTGTTGGAGATTTGAGAACATTAGAAATTACTGGCATATAAAGTCAATGGAAGTTCATTAAATGAGTTTTGAGAATATTTCGAATTATGTCTATGGAAAAAGTTTATACATTTTCCATAAATTTTTAGTTGAAAATGTTAAGAAGCTGGTTTCCTATCAGCACTACTTCTGGAAATGGAACTTCGAAAGTTGAAACTACTGCAGAAAAAAACATTGTCGCGTGAGAAAGATTTGCATTTTGCAAAAAAAGCTACAACTTCGGATAGAGCTGCAGGCGATTAACACTACAGCATGTAGATGGCTTAAATAAGAGTGGATTCAGTCAAGATGATTTCGATTAATTTTGATCTGAATTTTCTTTTCATTAAATAGGAATATAACTAAATTATATTGTTTTGTTACTACTATCACTTTGACACCCGCTATCATTGGAAAACTTTCGCGTTACGCATCGCGTCGCGTGTCGCGCTCACTCTGGCTTCAACCTAAAAAAGATTACGTTGGCTAGACAGAAATACTGGAAAATATGATGGAGCATGATGGAATATTTTTGATGTAGGACTAAGCTTTCATATGAATATCTGAAAAATCTAAACACGAAAATGAATTCCTAAGTGAACTGTTTTTCCAATTCACAGAATTTTCACGTTTATTTGATCTAAAAAATGGTCAAACCCGTGACGTGAAAAGCGATATTCATAACTGTATTCATTTGGAATAACATCAAATGACAAATGATTTTTTTTGAAAAAGGGCAATATTTGGCATAGTAATGATGAGGGCGTGGGCAAAGGTCGAGAGGTATAAATTCATCATTTTTATGTTCCTTTGATATTCGATTCGTTTATAAAAACCAATCGCAGAACTGTACTCTATGCTCTAGTCTCCTAGTCTTCTAGTCTTCTAGTCTTCCAGTTCCCTAGTCTTCCAGTCTTCCAGTCTTCCAGTCTTCCAGTCTTCCAGCCTTCCAGTCTTCCAGCCTTCCAATCTTCCAGCCTTCCAGTCTTCCAGCCTTCCAGTCTTCCAGCCTTCCAGTCTTCCAGCCTTCCAGTCTTCCAGCCTTCCAGTCTTCCAGCCTTCCAGTCTTCCAGCCTTCCAGTCTTCCAGCCTTCCAGCCTTCCAGTCTTCCAGCCTTCCAGTCTTCCAGCCTTCCAGTCTTCCAGCCTTCCAGTCTTCCAGCCTTCCAGTCTTCCAGCCTTCCAGTCTTCCAGCCTTCCAGTCTTCCAGCCTTCCAGTCTTCCAGCCTTCCAGTCTTCCAGCCTTCCAGTCTTCCAGCCTTCCAGTCTTCCAGCCTTCCAGTCTTCCAGCCTTCCAGTCTTCCAGCCTTCCAGTCTTCCAGCCTTCCAGTCTTCCAGCCTTCCAGTCTTCCAGCCTTCCAGTCTTCCAGCCTTCCAGTCTTCCAGCCTTCCAGTCTTCCAGCCTTCCAGTCTTCCAGCCTTCCAGTCTTCCAGCCTTCCAGTCTTCCAGCCTTCCAGTCTTCCAGCCTTCCAGTCTTCCAGCCTTCCAGTCTTCCAGCCTTCCAGTCTTCCAGCCTTCCAGTCTTCCAGCCTTCCAGTCTTCCAGCCTTCCAGTCTTCCAGCCTTCCAGTCTTCCAGCCTTCCAGTCTTCCAGCCTTCCAGTCTTCCAGCCTTCCAGTCTTCCAGCCTTCCAGTCTTCCAGCCTTCCAGTCTTCCAGCCTTCCAGTCTTCCAGCCTTCCAGCCTTCCAGTCTTCCAGCCTTCTAGTCTAGTTTCCTAAAGACTGTCCCAGAAAGTATGGACGCAAAAAAAACCGCTGCCATTTCGCAATGGTTCAGATTGCTGGAAATTTGAACTGCATAATCATGGACGACGAAACCTACGTGAAACTCGATTACAAGTCCTTGCCGGGACCACAATATTATACGGTGCGAGAAGGGCAAGTGTTAAACTAAGTCGAAAAAAATTTGGTAAGAAAGCTATGGTCTGGCAAGCAATTTGTAGCTGCGGTAAGATTTCGAAACCCTTCATCACCACTGCTTCAATGAACAGCGAAATATACATCAAGGAATGTTTACAAAAACGATTTCTACCCATGATTCGAAGCCACAAGGATCCTGTTGTCCTCTGGCGAGATCTTGCTTCTTGCCATTACTCGAAATCAACGGTAGAATGGTATACTACCAAAAATATCACTTTCGTCCCAAAAGACACGAATCCACCAAATTTCCCACAACTTCGACCAATTGAGGAATTTTTAGCATTAACGAAGGCACATCTTAGGAAACATGTCTCGGCAGCCGAAACCATTCAACAGTTCGAAAAAGATTGGAAAAAAGTGTCAAAACTTGTCGCCAAGAAGTCTGTACGGAATCTAATGAGGAACGTTCGCAAGAAGGTGCGCCAGTTAGTCTACAATGGCTAAGTAGCAAATGTTGAGAATAATATTCTGTTGTTGTAGTCTAATATTATCAGTACATCGAATAAAATTTGAATATCTAACACTTGTGAATTATTTACAGCGAAATCAAAGTGCGTCCATACTTTCTGGGACAGTCTTTAGTCTCCTAGTTTACTCATCTTCCAGTCATCTAGTGCTCTAATCTTTCATGTTTACGTATTATCGTTTATCTCTGTTCTCTACTATCTATTAAAGCTATGCAATCACCATGAAAATCAACTTTTTCACCGAGGTCTGGAGGGCCGAACGGCATGTGCTAAATATATACTAAAAGGTAATTTCGAAATGCTATGGCAAAACGAGCAACCACAAGCAAAAACTTTTCTAATTGAAAATGGCTTCTCCAGAAGAATCGAAGAAATATGATGAAATTTATGTATGAATTTATGAAAATTACAGTCTTGTAAAACATGAAATAATATAAAATGAGAAAAACAATTTTGCAAGATCAAACAATACATAAGACAGAATGCTTTCGGAAAACAAAAAGAAATATTTATATCAATTAAAAATTGTAGGTTCAACATAGTGATAGCTTAGTCTCCAGATTTGAATCGTTGAAAGAATCTGGCATACGAAAGTAGAAAAAGAGAAACTTTACGACATGGAAAAAAGAAACTGGTGGATCTATTCTCAGTAATTTTTTCTGCCGGATTCCACGCGGTCTCTAGGCTGGTTCAGTCCGGAAAAAGATTATAAGTGCTATCAATCTCCAGAGAACTCCAAACCCTTCGATTTTCTCAGAGATGGTTTTCCCAAAATTACTTTGTTCAGGTACTGTAAGTCATTTGTGCGCTACAACTTCTCTAAATTATGACTAATTTGGGCACTCTCACGCACTACGAAAAAAAATCACGTGGCAGTCTCGATAGATGCACATATAAGGAGCGTCTTCACTGAAATTTACAGCCGAAAACGTGTAAAATTAAATCATGCCAAAAGCTTTACAACTCATTCAGTTGAAATTGGGATCAAAATAAACAGAAAATATAATTTCAGCCACAGAAACTCATTTCTGCTTGTCATGTAAATGGTTCACAAAAATCCATACAGTTCCTTTAGCAAGCTGAGGAAATGCGGCAAGGGAAAATTTCGTACCAAACATGTAAATCTCAATCAGTAGTTTTGAAAAATACAGATGATAGGCAGAAAGATACGTTTTATTTAGTTTAAGTTTACGCTGCATATTTATATATGAATAGATATACGAAAATTTGTGATACATTCAATGGACTCATTTCACTAATTTTCAGAATTGGAATTCTGCACGTGAAATTAGTTTTAATAAATGAACACTCTGATTCGAGAATTTCCGACACTTGCATATGGAATATTGTTGGAATATCCATTCAGGAAGTCAATAAGATTTTTGAAGCAGCCGAGCAATTTAATCCATAGGAACATAATAAGCCACATAATTGTTTCTAGAAACAATTCGGGCCGGCACCGGAACTGATCAATGAATTCGGGGGTTATCAACAGTTCTACATGGAAAGATGATTTCCCAATCTCAGGTCTTATCATTTCGAAATTTCCTGCTTATCCTTAACTGCCGCGTTATTTCTAGTATTCATCATGATTTCGATCCATAAACACCCTGTCAAGTTTTCAGCTTAGCAAACAAGCGCACGATAGAATAAGTGAAGTAACGATTATTATCATAATTATAATTACCACCCGAACAAATAGCGCTACAATGTGTCTTGGGTGGTCTGATAAATGATACTATTTATCACTGCGGGATGGAGCATTTATGTTAATACGCTCGCATATGCATTCAGCTCCGGCAGCAACCTTCCGATATCGGACGGAACGCTTGGTATGTATGCTTGGCCTTTTCGTGCAGGTTAGATTCGAAGCAAATCTGGTGGCTCAGCACCGAGCAAATGAGAACACGCGCGTGTAAACAAGCCTCGAACAAGCATTAATTATGCTTTGAACCTGTCTGCCAGTGCCGGGTACTAAAATCGACCCCGTGTCCGCGGGCGGACGGGGGTGAACGGAGTGCCGGTTGCCAATTTATCTAGTTTGAACTCATCTGTCCGCTGCCGGGCAGTCATCACAAACCAGCAATCGGTGGCATTATTACGATATTAGCGTTACCGTCGTCGTCATCGTCGTCGTCGTCGTCTTCGTCGTTGTCCTGGCCGTGGTCACGCCGGCGCTACTGGGTTCTTCGTCGTGAGTGGTAATCAAATCAACAAACGTGGGACATAAGAATCGAATAGTGGAATGTACATCGCGAGGGAAAATCACGATTGACAGCTAAATTCATCAGCTAAATGGCATAATATACGCTAAACACAGTGGGATGGAAAACCGTTGATTAGTTATTCATGAGTGCATAGTTTAGCTGGGTGGGCTTTCGAGAGTGAAGCTTTTTACCACCGTACAACATGGGAGCATGATGACAAATGTGAGGTTAGAGATTAAAAATGGTTGATGGTGGTAATTTACTGTTATTTAGTAAATAGGGGGTATCATCCGAATGCAGACATTTTACTATTCAACGAACGAACGAACGAAAGGTTCTGTGACGTGACAATAAGAGTTCATGACAAACTCAGCTGAAGCGGAGTATAAAACAATTTAATTGAGTAACATCTGGTACCTTTGAACTATGCAGTACTGAAGTACTACTGCCATTCGACTACCAGTTTTTTTTTTAATTTGAGACCACGAAAAGAACAGCACGAATAACATTGATTCAGAAAATAATCATTTGCAAATTATTGACTAAAATAACACAAGGGCGATTGCAACGTATCAATCGTACAGCCAAACCTGGCATGACTCAATGTCTTTATAGTGCCAGTCGGGGATAGTAATTCTCATGGGCTGGAACCAGTTATCAACAACTGGTTCGCAAGCAGCAAAAAAAAGCATCAACCATCCCTCGACAACATTATCACAATTATCAGTACTCTCCGATCGCATGAACCCGTCAGACACCCATCATCGCAGTTTTGCGATCCCCAGAAAATTCACCAAAGTCCTCACCGAGCGCTCCTCCGATGGTCGAACGACTTTTTGATGTAATAAGTCGTTATCTTGACACTTTCCCGTTAAGTTTACCCTTTGGAAAGTTGAACCGGTGAGGAACAGTAGTTAGCGAGTGAGGTTTGGACCGGTTCGGTGATGAAAAGATAATTTCGTTCAGCAGCGCTGTGCTCGATAAATGGTGGCTAGGTGAGGAAACGGGGACGATTTTGGGTTGCAATTTAAGGTAATTTAAAGCATCGAAAATGCGAGAATTGTTCGGTCAGCAAACTGCAACCTGGTGGAAGGTAAATTGTTTTTATGATTCTTGTTTCAAAACAGTGATGGGGCGAGGAGACTGGGTAAAGGTTTTTTTTGTCTGGTAGTCTGCCTCTGCAAAAGAACTTGTCCTTTTGTGAAATTTTAAAATAAGCGGTTACCGAATGGCTGGAACGCAATTGTCGGAAAGGCAATTTTCGTGCTCTCCAATGGGTGTCGAATGGGAGGGAGAGGTGCTCGTGTGATTTCACTTAAGATTACAATTTTGAGGTTTCATGCAGACCTTCGATATATCTATATAAAGGTAGAAAATTGCTTTTCGATTCAACCAGGGAGGGATAAAGATTTCATTTTAGGGTTTCTGCTGCCCCGCGCAACGACGAGAACCGGTGGCGGCGAAGCAGGGTTTCGGTGTCCAATCAGAAGACATGAAAGCGTAACGACTTCGAAACTGATATAGCAATTTAATTTTACCATCGACGTCGTGTCGGTTCGAATGTGCACAAAAAGCTATCAAGTTTTCCCTCCTCTTTTTGCTAACCGTACAGTCAAAATGCCGACGGTCGGAAGATACGGATGGTCGTCTGGTGGCTACTGAGGGAAAATAAAATGACGATTTCGGTAAAGGTAAGCCTCAGGAATTATTCGACATTCACTGGTCCTAATTGAAAGTTAAAGGCTAAAAAATAATTACATTACCCAAACAATAAAGCAAAATTGTATGAAAGATAACTTTCGTAATCTCCCAGAGGCAGTACTGGGACAAAAACGAAAATGAGTATTGCATACAATTCGCTTAAGCTTGACGAGTACAGGTCAAGCGTGAATGCAGATCCAAGCGATGGTTTAACCGATCTCAACCGAACTTGAGCTGACTTTCACTATACCAAGTCTTCCGTTTTCCAAAACAATCAGCTGGATAAAATACACAGATAAAAAAATTGTTGAACTATATCATCTAAGATGCACATAACGGGAGCGTTTCGTGAAGCACAAGATTGCAATTTCATGCTTTTGAGAAGCATCGAAAACATTTGATTTTGTCGTGAATACGACTTACTTTACTATGAGGCACCTTTTCAAAATTTACCTTGTACAAGCATGGGTAGAACTTAATCGCGAATATCTCTTGTTGTGTTTAACGTAGCAGAATAATTTGTTCTCCATATCATCGGAAATATGGTCAGCAATTTATGATGAAATTTACAGTAATATGGGACAACCACAACTAACTTAAAATTGAAGTTTTCTAAAATGTTTGGTATGATTGAGCATCAAGGTGAATTTCAGTGTGTAAACAAGGTGCGCAAAGTTCCAAACGCATGAATTGAGCTAATCATCGCCCAAAGCGTATCGCTCAAAACCGAAACATATAACTACGAAACATTTTCATACCTTTGGCATGATGACAATATTTCACCTTGTTGATTCCAACTACGTATCATTTTATAAAAGAACTGAATATTATTCAAACAAGAACTTTTTATATGGAATTAAAACTGGCTTGTTAGATATTCACTTAAAATATCTAGTGCATATCATATCAGTATATACGTGAATAATATTTGTCCTTTTTGTCCCCGCTTGCCGAATTGATATCAATAATTTATATTTAAAATTCTTCAATTCGGTTTGTGGATATTGTTTCAAACCGCTATACAGTTTTTAGACGGATTTGAGATTTGAGTTATTGAAACTAATGTTGTATTAATTCCCAACTGAGAGTTAGAAATCCTCGATTGCTGGATTTTTCAATTTTTGAATGAATTTGAACATTTTGATTTAATCAGTCTTGTCCTCTACAACCCCGTAATTTTTTACTCTTGTTTGCTCCGCATTATAATTGCTAAATTCATACAATTAATCAACTAGTAAGTAAGTAAGTGCAATTATCTATATTTGGGCGTGTGGAAGAATCATGTCAGTTGGAATCGTATTCACGTCATCCAGTTACGTCTCAGACATTACCCTCCCACCTTTTTACATGCATTGAATTTTGCATGCTGCAAATTTTACTTAAATAAGTGCTGTTTAGCTATAATTTTCAATATAATATGTTCATACTTAATGAGAAGCATCCAAGCAATATTCGCTGTTATTTTCAGTTATGTTTGTTTTGTGCATACATTCCACATTGTTTCTCATTTTGTTTTGAAAACAAACGTTGGGTCTACGCGAAGAATTGTTTCCTATACTTCAAGAAAAATCATACAGAAAAACAATTATGAATTTTACTGGTGACATAATTCTACAAACGCTACAATTCATAGCTACTTAACTTGTCAAATGATGAAATATTCCATTCGTACAACAATTTACAAGCTCCGAGTGTAATCTGCACTCGGCTACAAAGTGCCTCTGTATGGGCTTATATGTATCAATTATCCATCAAGCCGATATGTGCTTCTGTGGCTCAGTCGATTATTTCATGTGCTTTGTGGCCAAATGTTTCTCGGTTCAAGTCGCGCTGCTCGTTCTTTTATTTTTCAATGTCGGGAATACGACTTACTTTCCTATGGGGCGCCTTTTCAAAATTTACCCTGTTTAAGAATGGGCAGAACTTTATCGCGAATATCTCTTGATGTACTTAACCCAATAGCATAATTGTTTCAACAAGCTATCGGAAATAGGATCAGGAATTTTCGATTCAATTTTCAAAAGCGTGAGAAAACCGTAAATAATTTAAAATCAAAATTTTCTAAAACTTTTGGAAATATCGAGGAAAATTCATCCCGCTTGCTTACCTTTTTCGCACCCGGACGACGGTTTTGAAGTAGTCAAGCTCATACCCGTTCCGATTATCTACTGGACGAGTATAAAAGGTGAACTTTGATTGAAAATCGTTCATTTCTTCTAATGCTTTAAACGGAACTGGATGTCGAGGTGAGATTCTCCAACCAACATCAGTAAGAACAAACCAAGTATAAAGCTTGAAACGCTCAGGTCTTGCTTTCATTTGGACTTCGATCGTCGGGAGCAGCAGTCGCCAATAATGAGACCAGCAGACCTTTTGCGTAGTACAAAACCTCAAACGTTCATGTCGTGTTCTCATTTGGATTTCGGCCGTCAGGTGGAGCAGTTGAATACAGAACCTGTTTTGAATTTACTTCTTGAACTCAGGATTAGTCCCAAATTCCTGAATTCTTCGAGTTGGTTCTTTTTAGACTCATTAACATATTCCCGAAGAACTATGCGAAATTTTACTTCACTGTACTATATACGGTCCTTTTTTTAACCAGTTCTATTAATGTGGGCATTATTAAAACAAGTGATCAACTAAATGATATTTGAAAGTAAGAAGAAAGCGTTTCAGTTATATTCGTTTTCACGACATCCAGTTATGTTTGTGCCATTACACACCCGTACTTTTTTATCACATTTCAAGCCATGTAATCTTCGATTCAGACAATTTTACATGTTCCTGAATATAAATTTGTGTGAAATACAACGCTCCATATATGTGCATCTTATAAGATGTAAAATCACAAGATTTTTTTCGAACTGTGCAGGCTGTATCAAGATATTAGTTTTGTTTATGGAAATGTTTTTTTTATAATAATAAAGACATTTACGTTTCATTTCTTTACAATCTCGTGTTCAGAAAGCGCAGCAATAATTTTGCGAACAATACGTTAACGCCGACTCACTCTGGTAGCTGTACATTTCGATCCCAACAGTGGGATGATTTTGAGAATATATTCTAAGAGCTTGGCATTGCTGTTGAGGTACATAAAGTTATGTACGTAATGTACTGCCATTGAATTTTCCAAACCATCAATAAAATTGTCAGCTACTTCATTTACACAAACTTTGTCCGCGTATAACGTATGCTTGAGACTCGATCAATATTTCCTCGGTAAGAAGAATTGGTTCACATCGCAGCAGGATAGATCGGATGTATATTGAACACTTTGAACCGATTCAAATTGTAACCCATTAGGGTAACAATTTTGCACTGGGTGGAGAATCACATGATTTTGTGTACATTCATCACAGTGTGTAATGTTACGCTATGTCACCACTGTTTCCAATGTTCGTTCACATTTTCCTGTAATTTTTGTTTATTTCTTGTTGTGTGAACGATTTTGTAGGTTTAGATAGGTGTAGTAAATTTTGTAGAATAATTGTAAATAAATAACATAGGGCTTAGTTAGGTTGCAACTCTCCCTTTGCTGAAAAATCACAGTTGGAAGAGTGGTCTGTTGACATCGAACCGAAAAGAAAAAAACCTCTTCTTAATCCACCTAGTGGTGTGATAATGCCTTTCTCTTCTTTCATAACAGTCTCATGAAAATGTGTTTCATACATTTATTAAATAATTTTAGACGCCAATTGATTCAGATTGATTCGAGTAGTTCACAAAAGCATGCTTCAGTGTTTATGTCACACAGTCAGCATCATTTTTTCAAACTAGTGCTTGACATTTGCGTTGCTTATTTGTATGAGAACAGTGATGCTAATCTAAAAAACCCTTCTTAGTCCACTTAGTGGAATTTTCATATATCTTTAAAAATCACCATAGGGGGGAGTACATGAAATTTTCGAAATCGAAAAAAAATTTTTGATGCCAAAAGGCTTAGAATTGCATGAAACGTCGAGATTTAGTGTCATCTCGAAAAAATTTTTTTTTGAAAAAATCGACTTTTTGGGACTTAGAAAAAATATGAAAATTTTTCTAAGTCCCAGAAAGTTGATTTTTTCAAAAAAATTTTTTTTTGAGATGACACTAAATTTCGATGTTTTATGCAGTTTTAAGAGTTTTGGCATCAAAAAAAATTTTCGATTTTGGAAATTTCATGTACTCCCCCCTATGGTGCTTTTTCAAGATCGATAATTGTCAAACCTTTACCACCGGGCAGCACCCCTTAAGCATGTCCGATTTAGGTCAAATTTTGCATGAAGGCTTTTTTCGAGGTGCTTAAACTTTTGAGCACTAGAACTTTACGAAAATAGAGTTGATCCCAAAATTTTGGCACCCTTATATATACAAGAGCGGTAAAAATCAACGTGTTTTGTCGGTTACGTCACTTATACCATCATATATCTGGAACCAAAAGTCACAACCATTTGATCTTCGAACTTGATCAACGGCCCGACAGTAGCTTTCAAACGAGTCCAAGTTTGTTAAAATCGGATCAGCCATCTCTGAGAAAATTGAGCGCGTTCAAATACAACGCTTTTTGTCGGTTACGTCACTTATACAATCATATCTCCGGAACCAAAAGTCACAGCCATTTTATCTTCGAACTTGATCAATGCCCCGATAGTAGCTTTCAAACGAGCCTAAGTTTGTTAAAATCGGTTGAGCCATCTCTGAGAAAATTGAGCGCGTTCAAATATCTTCGAAAAGTGCACACACATACACACACACACACACATACACACACACACACATACACACACACACACACACACACAGACATTTTCCGATCTCGTCGAGCTGAGTCGAATGGTATATAACACTATGGGTCTCCGAGGCTCCGTTCGAAAGTCGGTTTTTCCAGCAATTCTAATACCCTTCTATAGAGAAAGGCAAAAAGCCTTCTTAGTCCACTTAGTGAAATTTTCATATATCTTGAAAAATCACCATAGGGGGGAGTACATGAAATTTTCAAAATCGAAAAAAAAATTTTGATGCCAAAAGGCTTAGAATTGCATGAAACGTCGAGATTTAGTGTCATCTCGAAAAAAAATTTTTTGGAAAAAATCGACTTTTTGGGACTTAGAAAAAATATGAAAATTTTTCTAAGTCCCAGAAAGTTGATTTTTTCAAAAAAATTTTTTTTTGAGATGACACTAAATTTCGATGTTTTATGCAGTTTTAAGAGTTTTGGCATCAAAAAAAATTTTCGATTTTGGAAATTTCATGTACTCCCCCCTATGGTGCTTTTTCAAGATCGATAATTGTCAAACCTTTACCACCGGGCAGCACCCCTTAAGCATGTCCGATTTAGGTCAAATTTTGCATGAAGGCTTTTTTCGAGGTGCTTAAACTTTTGAGCACTAGAACTTTACGAAAATAGAGTTGATCCCAAAATTTTGGCACCCTTATATATACAAGAGCGGTAAAAATCAACGTGTTTTGTCGGTTACGTCACTTATACCATCATATATCTGGAACCAAAAGTCACAACCATTTGATCTTCGAACTTGATCAACGGCCCGACAGTAGCTTTCAAACGAGCCCAAGTTTGTTAAAATCGGATCAGCCATCTCTGAGAAAATTGAGCGCGTTCAAATACAACGCTTTTTGTCGATTACGTCACTTATACAATCATATCTCCGGAACCAAAAGTCACAGCCATTTGATCTTCGAACTTGATCAATGGCCCGCCAGTAGCTTTCAAACGAGTCCAAGTTTGTTCAAATCGGTTCAGCCATCTCTGAGAAAATTGAGCGCGTTCAAATACAACGCTTTTTGTCGGTTACGTCACTTATACAATCATATCTCCGGAACCAAAAGTCACAGCCATTTTATCTTCGAACTTGATCAATGCCCCGATAGTAGCTTTCAAACGAGCCTAAGTTTGTTAAAATCGGTTGAGCCATCTCTGAGAAAATTGAGCGCGTTCAAATATCTTCGAAAAGTGCACACACATACACACACACACACACACACACATACACACACACACACACACACACAGACATTTTCCGATCTCGTCGAGCTGAGTCGAATGGTATATAACACTATGGGTCTCCGAGGCTCCGTTCGAAAGTCGGTTTTTCCAGCAATTCTAATACCTTTCTATAGAGAAAGGCAAAAATCAACCACGGGGAAGATCGGTCGTCGTTGGTGAGAAGTGCGATTGTTTTCCGCAAGAATAGCAAATTCGTGAAGTGCGCGTGTGTGACGGAAAATAATACCCGTCAAAAGTCGGTTCGTGGGTTTTTGGGGAAAGTGTGCGGTATTGGCTCGCCAAGTGGCTAAGTGTAAAGAAGCCATTGAACCGTCCGTTCTCGCTGTGAAGGATCAGTCGAATGAGCCGAGCTCTCCTTCACAGCTAATAGCCAAGGAGAACGAAGCAGGGTCGAACAGATTCCCCTGGGAAGTTACTGCGGTGACTTCTGAGATCGTTTACGGGGAGTAAACCGATCCGGCGTCATTTCGCCACCGTCGCTAGGGAGGTTCCAACAAAGGAGCCAAGCTCACCTCCCTGGCTAAAAGCAAAGGACAAAAGCTGTCATCGTCCCGATCTACCTCGTCAGGAACTACCAGCAACAGGCACTACGGCAAGGGAGAGTGAAGTAAGGTAAATTTAATAATTCATTTTGTTTATCTTTTGTTTGGGTACGGAATCCGAAATATTTGGTAGTGGTATCTAGGCCGCCCTGTAACCAAGGGTCAGTCGGGCAAATTAGAAACCGAGTAGTTGGGAAAGCCGCTACTTACAAAATAATCGTTCCTGCTAATCATTTTATACTTTAAATAAATGTATTCGGTACCGATTCGTCATCGTCCGCGAAATCCAAGCATGGATATTTATATAGTATTGGCTTTGCTACGGCTTCCATAGTTGCAGCCCGAATGATTGTACATATCTATGTTCCGCAACTGATCAACATTAAAAAGTGAATTTTTATCCGTACTGATCGGCAGCTCAGGAGGTACCTTCTGTTTCGGATTTTAGTTTTCGAAATCCTGTTTTCGATCTAAATTAGCCAGTAGATTAACACTCATTTTACTCCAATTTATTTCAAACAATTCAAATTTCATCTTCAAGGAAGCTTTCTTGTTATTTTTTCCGAGTTTAATTGAATTTTCACTTAATTTATTTACACTCTTATAATTTTCTTCACTTATTTACACTCTTACCAGCCGCAACCTAATTTTGGGTCAAAACCTACCCAAAATCAACTAAAGTGCATCTCCCCAATTTTAGGTAACGAGTGATGAACTTAAAATTTAGGTAAATGTAAGTTTACTCAAAGTTTTATGCCATAACAAAGCACGCTACCCATTTTTTACGATCAAGTCAAAGTTTGAGTAGATAACGACCTAATTTTGGGTAGCTTATAGAAGAGATCGACAATTGGGTGATTTCTCCTAAAAAACTACAAGGATCAGCCCCATGGGGTTGTTCGAACCATTGATGTGGAACGAGGCAACCAAAATCCGTGGACCAACACGGACCGAAGAATGCGGCCAACATAGAAAATTATCAACGCCATCTGGAATCATCTCACCCTAAATTCAATTCACCGGCCACTACCGATCCCCAGCTGTGGGGGTGGTGATAACACCAACTTTGACAGCAAACACGTTTTTAATTCGGAATGCTTCAACTGCAATTATATTTATTTTAGGTTAGGTTTTAACAATTTTCTTTTAGTTTACTTACAATTATTTGGTGAACCGCTTGGATTAATGAACGGGTCTTATCAACGAAATCTGTATCTGCGATCTTCGTACTTTAAATAGTGTAAATAGCAAAGTGACAATTGTAAATATTGTAGATTTTAACTTACATTTAAGATAACTGATAACTGAATTCCAATTCCTAGGAATATATGTATATAGATTTTAACACATTTTAGACGGCTTTTAATCGCGTCTTTTCACTTGCAAACTTTTACTTATTCTTGTTTTTCTTCTTCTGCTTCTCAATTTTTTGACGGCTCGCTGACTCAGCGTTGCCAGCCTTACCATCACGACGGCTCGACGTGCTCCCTTACTTGCTGCAGTTACCAAGCGACGAAGTAACGGAGGGTCCACCGTCACAATCCCCCGCCCGTAAATCCTGGTGATGGTTCTCTTCTGAAGACTCGGATTTACCTTTCTTCATGACATCCAATACCGCCAAGTTCACTACCGCTCGCTTGAGTACACCTGTCGGTGTTTGAACCCAAGCTTGACGAACACGGCCATCCTGTCCGGGAACCACATTGATTACACGCCCACGCACCCACTGGTTTCTCGCCGTTCCGCTCACCACCACAACTAGGTCTCCTACTGCAATATCCTTTACTTCGTCGAACCATTTACACCGACGCGTAATCACTGGCAAGTATTCTTTCACCCAGCGCTTCCAAAACTCGTCGCACAAATGCCGCGCTAGGTTCCAGCTGCTACGGAGTGTCTCTCCACGGTCTACTGGCACTGTCGGTAGAATCTTCTTCCCGTTCGAGCTTCCTAACAAGAAGTGATTTGGCGTTAGAGCTTCTTGTTCCGCAGATTCTAGTGGCACGTAAGTGAGAGGTCTACTGTTGATCATCATTTCAGCTTCGCATAGAATCGTGAGTAACGTTTCATCATCGGGTTTGCGTGGTGCATCTAACAACGTACCGATCGCCGTTTTAACCGAACGAACTAACCGCTCCCATACGCCGCCCATGTGTGGCGTAGCGGGTGGGGTGAATCTCCACCTTGTCTCAGCATTCGTGAAAGTTTCTGCAAGAGCTTGATTGCGCATCTCGATTTCCCTTTTCAGGATATTGTTAGTGCCTACAAAACACGTTCCGTTATCCGAATGGAACTCTGCCGGAGGACCTCTTCGAGAAATAAAACGTCTCACCGCCATGATACAAGCCTCGGTTGTGAGACTGTAGACCACCTCGAGGTGCACTGCTCGCACGGTAAGGCAGGTGAATAAAGCTACCCAGCGCTTAACCTGGTTTCTACCGACTTTTACCAACACTGGCCCGAAGTAGTCCAGACCAACAAAGGAGAAAGGTTTTACGAATGGTGTCAAACGGATTGCCGGAAGAGAAGCCATCGGCGGAGGTTTTGGCGTTGCTTTTGCGACGCGACACCAGACACAGTTGTTCGTCACTCTTTTAATCAGTCCTCGTAGTCTCGGGATCTCGAAACGCTGTCGCATTTCGTTAACGATGGTTTCTCGGTTGGCATGTCGGAAACGGCGATGATACCAGTCTACAATTAGAGATGAGATAAGGTGTTGTTTGGGCAAAATAACTGGAAAATGGTGCTGCACCAATTCTGCCACGTTTTCGAACGACTCCCTTCTCGTCCATAAAGGGCCACATACCGTACAGGGGGCTCGATTTGGCAACAACAGCATGACGAGATTCCGGGGGTCCTTGTGTACTTCGTAGAACATGAACCTCTGTCGAAAACGATTCTTGTTGAGCCAGCTTCCATAGGATTTCTTCCGCCTTCTTCAATTCTTCTTGAGTGAAGATGTGCATCTCCAGAGCAATTCTAGCTTTCTTCCGGCGCAGGTTTCCGATGAAACGCAAAACGTAGGCTGTTGTTCGCAGTAATTTTGTCCAACTACCAAAACGAGTAACATCCAACATAGGATTGAAAGTCGTATGTACCATAGATGCTTTAACTTCTGCCAACGTGGTTGTAAATCGTCGCTGTCCAGGCCAGGTTTCTTCTTTTTCCCGTAGAAAGTTCGGTCCCGCAAACCAGGAACTTGTATGCCCAAGATCAGGATCAGATTTCCATTTGGTGGCCGCATCGGCAATATTCATCTTGGAAGGCAGCCATCTCCATTCGCGCTGGTCGCTTGCCATCAGTATTTCTCCAACCCGGACGGCCACAAACTTGGGATATCGGCGGTGGTCGGACTGGATCCACACAAGAACGGTAGATGAATCACTCCAGAGAAATCTTTCTTTAATCGAATACGAATGTGAGTTTTGCACGAATTCCAACAGTCGAACGCCTAATACAGCGGCTTTCAGTTCCAGCTTCGGGATAGAGAGCGTTTTAAGAGGAGCAATTTTTGTCTTAGCGGCTACTAAAGCTATTTGAATGTCGCTTCTGATCTGTAGGCGGAAATAAGCTACGCACGAACATGCGACTTCACTGGCGTCGACGAAAACGTGAAGCTGAAGGGAACTTGTATCGTCCGTCGATGGAGATCGAAAATAACAACGTGGAATTCGCAGTGTGTCTAAAGATGGAAAGAATTTCGTCCATCGTCGCCAACGTTCACAGAGATCTTCATTTATTGGATCGTCCCAGGCCAACCCAGCCGCCCAGCAGTCCTGTATTAAGACCTTGCCATGGACGAGAAAGATCGCTAACAGTCCTAAAGGGTCAAACAAGCTCATAACCACCTTTAACACTTCGCGTTTTGTTGGAATATAACCATCGGCAAGAATTGACTGCAAGTCACTTCGGGGAACGAACGTATACGTGAACATGTCTTCTGACGGAATCCATCTCATACCCAGGACAGATTCTGTTGTGCTCTCGCGCTCCAGTAGTAGATCTTTCGTTGCACTAGCCGAGATTTCGCCGATGCCTTGCAAAACCTCTACCTTGTTGGACAGAAAATTTCTTATCTCGAACCCGCCCAGCGAATGTACAGTTTTCACGTCGTTTATGACATCGATTGCTTCCTTAACTGTGCGAAAGCTTTCCAGCAGATCGTCCACGTAGTGGCTATTTAAAATTACTTCACATGCGCGCGGGAATTTCTCTTCGTACTCTCGAGCGTTTGTATTTTTCACGTGTTGCGCTGATGTCGGCGAGCAGGTCGAACCAAACGTGCATACGTCCATTATGTACACCGTTGGATTATCTGACGGAGAATCTCTCCATAGAAAACGCTGAGATTGAGAATCGGGATGACGGATTTCGATCTGGTGAAACATTTCTCTAATGTCTCCGCTGACGGCCACCGGAAACTGACGGAAACGACTGAGAACTTTTGGAAGTGGAGTTAGAAGATCGGGTCCTTTTAGTAAGCTTGAGTTGAACGAAACTCCCTCCACCTTCGCTGACGCGTCCCAAACAAGACGTACTTTCGACGGTTTCTTCGGATTGATGACGATTCCGAGCGGCAAATACCAGATGCGCTTCGCATCTATGCCACGCAGTTCTTCTTCGGAGGCCTTATGGGCATACCCCTTTTGTAAGTATTCAGCTATTTGACTGCTGACACGCTTACTCATCGCCGGATCATTCTGTAATTTACGTTCCAGCGCTAAAAGACGCCGAATCGCCATCGGAAAACTGTCAGGATAGTTCGGCTCTTCAGACCGCCAAAGTAAACCGGTTTCAAAACGATTTCCCGTGCGATGCGTTGTTTCAGTAAGAATTCGCCTCGCTCTATTGTCTTCCTTTGACTCAAGTTTTTCGATCGGGATAGCGATTCCTGTATTCTCGATTGCGAAGTATTCGCGAAGCTGGTCGTTCAGCAACCGATCTGGATCTGGAGATGCACTGACGTGCAAATTGACGACTGACCGTTGAATCGACTTAGATGATCCACAACCATAGATACTCCAACCAAGTCGGCATTTGACTGCTACTGGTTCGCTATTTTTCCCTTCGCGTAGCTTAAGCGGCACCGTTAAGCTCAGATTGTCTAATCCGATGAGCAATTTTGGCTGAACCAGCTCATAATCTTCCATTGGAAGTCCTCGAAGATGAGGAAACTGTTGTGACAATTCTCGGTAACACATCGATTGAGACGGAAGAACCAAACAACTAACTGTACGAGCATGAAATGATCTTCGCCGTAATTCGTTTTGTTTACTTGTTATTTCCATTTTCACCTGCTGCGAGTTTTGCTCGACGCGCGTCATGTTTCCAGTCCACTGGAGTGTCAGCGGTTCTGGTTTTCCTGCGATTCCCAACTGGTTAGCGACTGATTCTTCTAGTAATGTAATTGAAGATCCTTCGTCGATAAACGCAAATACTGTTTGCGATCGGTCTTTACCGAAAAGCACTACTGGAATGATACGGAACAGTGGAATTTGTTGCGCACCCTTGCCGACATGACTTGCCGAAGCGTTCACAGACGGCGCAGGATGGAGAAGTGTGTTATGGCGTTCCCGACAGCCTTCTACCGCACAGCCTTTCCAGGACTTGCAGGACCATTTCCCGTGATTGTTAGGACAAGTCTTACACAAACCTTTTGTTGAATAACGTTTACCCTTTCGCTTACGCAAAGTGATTTGAACCGATGACATTCTATTATCCGATGTCCTTGAAGATTACACATCGCGCACGTTTTGCCATGCTGCTGTTTGCTATCTCGATTCGCCGATGAGTCCGTTGAATGCGCTTGTACAAAAACTTTCTCCTTCACCTTTTGTTTTTCAATTTTGGGTGGCCTTCTGAAACACGGCAAGTAGTAAGTTACTTCCGTGGCAGCATCCACTAGTTTATCCGTAAACTCGCCAAAAGTAGTGAGTGTGACTGTTTGATATTGGCTTTTGAAAATAGCCCAATCTAGCTTTAGTTGCCCCGGTAATTTCTCCACCAGCTCCTGCATCAATGACGGATTCGTGAGATGTGCATCCTGTCGCGCTGCTTTAAGATGACCAACGAAATTCCTAACTGCTATCCCAAACTCCATCAGTGTTTCTAACTTTTCATGTTTTGGAGGTTGAAGACCACGAATTTTCTCCAACAGCGTACGAATTAGAAGTTCCGGTCTGCCGTACATTTTCTCCAACGATTTGATGACGTGCGGCACACATTCAGGAATAAACAGCTGATTTCGCACCGTATCTTTTGCATGACCGTATAACGCTCGTTGAAGGCGATTAAGATTTTCAATATTTGTGTACCCACAAGCAGCTGTTGTTTGATCGAAGCAACTAATAAAGGCCGGCCATTCCTCGGGGTTACCGCCGAATGCTGGCAGATCTTTTCCGATCACTTGACGCGCTGCGATTTGCTGTGGACTTACATAAAACTTGTTTCCCGATTGAAGTTCGACTTTGCCGGGAGTATATACAGTGCCATCTGTTGTTTGTTCATTACGCTTCGGCGGTACAACAAATGCACTGGCACAGTCTGCACTAGCAGCGGAAGAGAACACAGCTGCGGGGGTTGAGACGACAGCGTCTGAAGACGGTACGGTTGGTTCTACAGATTCTGGCCTGTCCTCGGGAACTAGCAGACTGTCTAGACGACTACGTTCATTGCCGCTCACCGAGCTATTAGCGGATTCATCTGTAGGGGGAAGCCCTTTCAGCCAATTTTCTACCAATTTCGCGCTACCGAGTTCCGCATCCATTTGACTGCTACTTGAACCAAGCCGCTGCATAAGTTCACGCTTTTTTTCGATTGATTTCTGCCGAATTAACTGTTGCTTTGCCTTGATTATTGCAGCTTCTTGTAATTTGCGTTCACGTAACGCAGCTTCTTTTTTCAGCAACTCACGCTGTTCCTCCAGCTGTCGCTGTTCCTCCTCCAGCTTCAGTTTTTGTAGCTCTTTCTGTTCATTGAGCTCTTTCTCCCTCAGCTGGCATTCTTCCTCTATCAGCTTTAGCTCCAATTCCATCGCCGCACGGACACTGGAAGTAACACTCGGTGCAGGATCAGCCGGTACAGGTTTTTTATTGCGCTTCGATGCAGCCTTACTGCTTGCTCCTTTTGAGGCATCTTTTTTCTCCGCCGTTGGTTTCAATAGCGTGGAATTTTCTTGAACGGAACATTTCCGGCAGGAATACGGTTTATCCTTGATTTTCTCATCTACGCCGGCACATTTAAAATGTTCCCACTCGTGACACTTATCACATGCAACCATGTGGTTGTCCGCTGAATCCGTAAGATTGCATCGTTTGCAATTGAATCCCGTGGTATCGTGATGTCCGTCCATCATTCCGCCCACAATGCAAATAATTTTGAAGATTTTGTGGGGGTGGTGATAACACCAACTTTGACAGCAAACACGTTTTTAATTCGGAATGCTTCAACTGCAATTATATTTATTTTAGGTTAGGTTTTAATAATTTTCTTTTAGTTTACTTACAATTATTTGGTGAACCGCTTGGATTAATGAACGGGTCTTATCAACGAAATCTGTATCTGCGATCTTCGTACTGTAAATAGTGTAAATAGCAAAGTGACAATTGTAAATATTGTAGATTTTAACTTACATTTAAGATAACTGATAACTGAATTCAAATTTCTAGGAATATATGTATATAGATTTTAACACATTTTAGACGGCTTTTAATCGCTTCTTTTCACTTGCAAACTTTTACTTATTCTAGTTTTTCTTCTTCTGCTTCTCAATTTTTTGACGGCTCGCTGACTCAGCGTTGCCAGCCTTACCATCACGACGGCTCGACGTGTTCCCTTACTTGCTGCAGTTACCAAGCGACGAAGTAACGGAGGGTCCACCGTCACACCAGCTGAAAGCTGGATTCTCGAGAATCCGCGACCCCGATACTACATTACATAATAATAGTATTCTAGTTTTAAGTTAGACGATGATTAAGATTAGTAAATACCCTTGGCATCTTAGAGCTTAAGCAGTGTGCCTTAATATTATATTATATTATTGAATAAAAAAAAGGCAACCAAAATTTCTAATGCTCATCATTTTCAATTAATCGTCACACTTTATAAACCGCAAATGCACGAGAGTCTGCTTAGATTAAAATTTATTAGGAACCAACACCAAACACGCGAACCCAGAATATAGACTCTATTTGTCGTGATATGTATTTGTTTTGTAGCAGACGAAATTACATCAGGACTTCAAGCTTGTGTTCAAGTTTTGTATACAAGCAGTAATTTTTATAGCGTTTCTCTACCATTACTACCATTCTGCGATTTCGGTTGAAGCGATAAACTTTTTCTCATTATCAATCGAGTTCATCTTATATAAATTGGAAATTAATCTTATGCACTCCTAATTTACCCTGGGGTAGTTGTCAATTTCTCAGGCGGAACGACATAACATGGAATTTCATCCGAGCTTGCATGACACAAGATCAGAGCATACCAATTAAAGCTTCAAATCGTTTTATGGCACTTTTTGTCTTGCTGTCTATCAACAACCTACCTCCAGCATGCTACGCGTAGGACTGAAACGTTAGCTATAATTTTTCTTCTATTTATAGATTCGCGTGCTTCCAGCAGCTCCGCTTTAGCATCGATTGGCCAATCAGAGCGATGCTTTCCCTTTGATATATCGCTTACTCCTTCAAAACCGTCGACTATGGCAGGGAAATCCGGTATGCCGGAGATTTTTCGCAGACAAAATAGGACACTGCCCGCTATTAATCAACATTTTAATTATATACAATTAAAAGTACATGGCTATGAACATTCAATATTTCCAATCAAATTGTGACATAATATTAATAATTGATACAAAATTGACTGAGCTGTAAATATTCAAAACCTGACCACATTTCGACGTGTATTTTTCTTAAGTTTCTAATTTGCACCCCTATATAGAAAACAAAAATGTGTTCCACATTCAAAGCTGTGTTTCCGCTCACAAAATAATGTGCAGTATGGCATCAGAGGTCCGTGCCATAAAAGTGGTATTTTAAATTCATGAACTCTTCGCTCTATATACTCTCTTATTAATGCAGAAAGCAAAAAAATAAGGCTTTTTGATATTACTGTTATGCGTTTTATCAGCAATATCATTTCGAATAATGGATTAGAAGGGTCTAAAGCTTGCTTCATTTAGAATTGGAACAAACTTTTGCTCATATTGTAGCGCACCTGGTTGACGGATTGGGAACGTGTCAGGAATTTTGTCAGCTTCACGTATGATTTTTGACATTCCGCAAATCGACTGTATTTTGTAAACAATCAATATGGAAGCCGAAAGAGGGGAAAAAATTGTGCAGAGTTATTTGGAAAATCCATTGTGGTCTGCATCTAGACTAGCTGAACAGCTGAAATACTCCTGAAATATCGCATGGGGCGTTATCAAACGGTATAAGAAAACATTTACGACGACTCGGAAGCCTCAAGTCAATCGTCGGAGTGGAACTGTCGACCGGAAACTGCGAGGTTTGAAGACGAATAAGAGGAATCATAATCTGTCGAACCGTGATTTGGCCAGAAAATTCGTTGCTGCCCATAGTACCGTGGGGAGAACTCGACTCCGGGAAGGAATACAGTCGTATCGAGCTAGCAAACAGTCAAATCGGACCATAAAACAGAATAGTGTGGTCAACATTCGTGCTCGGAAACTATATGACCAGGTGCTAACCAAGTTCGACGGGTGTCTTCTGATGGACGATGAAACCTATGTCAAGGCTGACTTCGGGCAAATCTTAGGTCAAAAATTTTACTTGGCAACGGCTCGGGGGGATGTTCCAGCCAAATTAAAATTTGGTTTTGCAGACAAAATTGCAAGAAAATTTATTATTTGGCAGGACATTTGCAGCTGTGGCAAAAAACGAAACCGGTCATTCGATCCCACGACCATCCCGTAATGTTTTGACCAGATTTGGCAAGCTGCCATTATAGCAAAGTCGTTCAAGAATGGTATGCAGAGAAAGGGGTCCAGTTTGTTTCGAAAAACCTTAACCAACCCAACTGCCCCCAGTTCCGCTCTATTGAGAAATACTTGGAAATCATTAGGAAGAGACTCAAGGCAAAGGTCCTGGTGACGACCTGGTGGAATAATGGCGTTTTTCATTGAAAAAGACTGGTGGCGTGGATTGCTCTGGTTTTGCACTTTCGAGCAGAAATGGCAATGAAACACCGTCAAAATATTGCATTTCTGCTCGAAAGTGCAAAATCAGAGCAATCCACGCCACCAGTGTTTTTCAATGAAAAACGGCATAAGATAGCTAAAACGATGGACGAAGAAGGTGTGCGCCGCCTAATGAGCCGTGTTACAGGAAAAATTCGAGAAAACCTTCGAAACCGTGACGAATAATTTTATCAGTATTTTTTCTTAAAAGTATGAAGAAAACGCTACAGTTGTATAAAAAAAGATCTTGAATTCAATAATAAATAACTGAAATACAGGCAATTGTCTTTGTTCCAATTCTATCTGACGCAAGCTTTATGTATTGTTTTTGACTAGTTTCGTATTAACTTTAAGGCTAGTGAATATAGCATTAGCCCTTGCTTGAAGATATCTCGCATGCTTGATTTTTTTTCTTTATCTTACTTTTCATGATTAGGAATAGGTCACTCCAAAAATGCTCACCTTCCGACCCACTGCGTTTTCCTTTGGCCTGGCTTGTAATATTGGATCTAGATCTCATCAACAGTTATCAATTGACGCCAAAAATTCACCCGATTCCAGCCAAACACGATTCACGTACTCTTACGATACTTTGAACAAATGTTTGTAACATTTCAATTAACTAAAAACCATAGACTTGACTACTAAATGTTAAGATGTTGAAAAGTAATAGATAATGAAAGTAGCTCAAATCTTTGTGAATATGATCTTCCGATGCAACTGTCCAAGCAATCATCATTTCTACAATTACCGAGAATTTCTTGTTGCTTAATAGTACACGCGAAACTTTTGAGAAATTGGCAGTACAGAACAAGTTCCGCATGGACTAAATGAAAATAACCTTCTATAGACGTATATAAACGCGTTTAGCTCTACATCAACAATCTGAAAATTTATCTTCTGAAAATCGATCAGCATTAAGAATTTTGAATGTACACTAGCCTGAGCATGAGCATAAAAGTACGTTCTGTCCAAAGCACCATTTAAATAGTCTGGACTCTAGAGTGCTAATAAAACGCTTATTATCATTTATGTACAGTCATTATGAGGTACTAATTCTTAGTTACTTAGGCACTTTCGAAATTATTAGATTCTAATCAGAAATACAAACAGCAAAACATGTCACCTTGTGGATCACCAAGAAGTTCACAATAACCCAATATATCTTTAACTTTCGTAACAGGACCGTTCAATCCGTTAGACTACTAATTATACTACGAATTCTCGAACGATTCTTCAAATTATGCAACTATCCCATTAGTGCAAAGTACAAACCTTAATTGAACAATTTTTCTACCGTGCCTTCTGTCCATGGAGGCAGCTATTTTCCTTCAACCTCGATCGAGCCGATCGTTACTTTGCATATGCATTCTCCGTTCCTGTCAGCATTGTTTCCAAACCTGAAGCCGCGTGTGTGGGAGATAGGTACTTATTTGACTCGTATATTTGCGTATTCAACCGAAGTCCAACAACTCATTTCGAAATAGGACCCGCGTGCACTTTGCATAGCTGACTGGATGCAAAGCGGACAATTTACAAATGTTTTCCCTCGACCAAATAAGGCTAATTTATTCCAACTAAATTGAAATAATAAATAAATAGATGTCGATTTGGTTTGCATTAGGTCCGCACGGTACGTCCCTGTGTGGTGTTCCCGCCGTTGAAACCCCTCTCAGGGAAAAACCCCTCGCCGTCAGCGTCCTGCTAGGCAATGGCAACGAGCTTATAATTGAATAATCACAACCGGAGTGGAAAATTGCGAACAACTCTATGTACAACTTTTTGCAAACGTTTGCGTTCGACTTAGGTTTTTCGCTTTTCTAGATGAATAAGGAGATGATGCGTAAGAACGCAAAAAAAAGCCCCTGCAAATGCGAAACCCCCTCAGGATGGTTTTCTGTAACATGCGGTCGAGCTGATCGGAAAGGTTCTTCTGAGAATTGCCGACCATAGACCATTCACCTGAAGCCGGAGGGCCCGTTTATAATGGTTTGCCCTATGCATGAATTCGATTACAGAAAAAAAAATATATACGGAAAATTGGGTACGCATTGCGGCAGTCAACAGTCCGACCAGGGCCGTGCATTCTGCGGACTGTGATGCGATCGATCGAGAGTAGTTAGTGTGTTCATTATTCATAATACCAGCTAAACAAGGACTGGTGCATCGTCGGTTGTGGCTGTATCCACTCTGCATAATTGCATGAGTTTTCAATTTGTTGACTGTTTGAAGAAAGAGCGAGGGGGAAGCATTCAATTCCACATTTTCGTGACAGGGCGCACTCTTCTGGCATGTCAGTAGACGAGGACTGTTTACTCTGTGTCGATGGTTGTCCAGTGATTAGAAATTTATACAGACAGTAATTGGATCAAATTTACAAATTTTCAACTCGTAGTATGATTATTGCTTATAATGATGATGACGATTTCTAAACAATCCGACTATAATTCCCTAGTTCTCATTTTGACCTTGTAGCAAAACTACACAGAGAAAAAAATATGAAATTTACTGGTGACACAAATCATAGGAATTCGTAATTCGCACAATTACTTAATTTTACAAAAAGTATTTGAATGTGTGTTAAACGTATCCCATCTTTCTACCATACATGTAAAATTACATATTTCTACTCTTAAAAATATGTCGAAGTGCATTGAACATGTGTTAGATCGACTGCAAAAATAAGTGAATTTTGACCCTCGAATATATCGGTCAGAAAAAATTTAAATTTACACGGTTTTATCTAGGTGTGGTGGCAAGGTGTGCAAACAAAAGAAATAAGCCACCTCCAAAATCACTGTTAAAAACTGCTTGTCGCTTTGTCTGCCAAATTCAGCATTCGTGTCGTTTTGTTTTTGAATGCTTCTTCTTCTTCTTCTTCCTTTCTGGTTGGCGTCACCTCACTTGAGATGACGCCGAATTGATGGCACAGCAACTAAGGCTATATTGCCAGTTAATTTTCGTTTATAGTCCAGTGGACTTTCTTTTCACTTGACTACAAGCGAAAATCTCGCTGTGTGGCTGCGTCGAATCGTCAAAGTACGGCTGAAAATCCTTTCTTTCTTGCGAAATACTCGAATTTTCCCCGGACTAACACGATGCAACGTGCTCACCCGTTGAGAGTTTCACCGGAAGTGTTTTGAATGCTTCAGAAGACACAATTCTCTTTATTCTTGGTTGCGGGACATTTGAACTAATTGTTCTGATTCAAACTGTAAGAGAGAGAGGGAGCGAGAAAAATATAGACTCACTCTTCTCCGAGGTGACAAAACCGACTTTCACAAACTGAGGCTCACATGAAAGGTCTAATAAACTCTAATCTGATAATAAATAATAATAATAATAGTTGCAATTCATTGTGATCTAGATCCGCATCCGACTTCTGGTTCCCGAGCTTTAAAGTAAAGTTTGTTTTTAAATTGCAAACTGTTATTTAAAGCGACGATGAAAACATACACTCCAACAAAATTTAAATTTTACAGGTGACTTAAGGGGCGGGTAGGGTCTAACACTTTTGAAAAATCATTTATTATTTTCTTTCTATTTACTGATAGTAAAACATTTCAAGAATATTCTGTGAAATTTTGAAGCCTATCGGAACAAAACTCAGAAAGTTATGGGTTTTTATCTTTGCCGATCTCATACTACGAAGAAATAAGAGCTGCGCGCACAGGGCCAAGATTTCTGCTTCGATTGACTTAAAAACTTGACAAAACATTCTTGAAATGTTTCATTATAACAAAATACAAAAGAAAAAATATGGCTTTTTGAGAATGTTAAAGCCTACGTGCTCCTTTGAGTAATAAATTGTTTCCTTCGATTTTATCGACAATAAACATTAAACGCGCTTTTCTCGAAAGCAAGTTTTGAAAGTCCGTGTCCATCGTCATACAAAAACTACTGCACCAATTTTTTTCAAATTTTGCACACACTTTCTACATATAAAAAACCAGGCCCCAACGTTTCGTTGTTTGTTACTATAGGGAGGTTTTACAGCTACAAAATGGACGATTTTTTCGTGAAAAATCGTACTGTTGAACAGTGTTGGTGATTGCCGAAATTTTGACAGAAGCTGCTATATTGCTATCTATATTGTAACAGTTCGGCTGAAAAATTCGTATCGTTTAATAGAAACACACATTTTTTTGCCAAAATTCGTTTTTATTATTCAACATAATTGCCATCAGAGGCGATACAGCGATTATAGCGATCTTCCAACTTTTCGATACCATTTTTGTAGTACGATTTGTCCTTTGCCTCAAAATAGGCCTCAGTTTCAGCGATTACCTCTTCATTGCTTCTAAATTTTTTACCAGCGAGCATTCTCTTGAGGTCTGAGAACAGGAAAAAGTCACTGAGGGCCAAATCTGGAGAATACGGTGGATGAGGGAGCAATTCGAAGCCCAATTCGTTCAATTTCAGCATGGTTTTCATCGACTTGTGACACGGTGCATTGTCTTGATGAAACAAAACTTTTTTCTTCTTCAAATGAGGCCGTTTTTTGAAATTTCGTCCTTCAAACGCTCTCAAAACGCTATATAATAGTCACTGTTGATGGTTTTTCCCTTATCAAGGTAGTCGATGAAAATTATACCATGCGAATCCCAAAATACAGACGCCATAACCTTACCGACCGATTGTTGAGTCTTTCCACGCTTTGGCTTCGGTTCATCGCGTGTAGTCCACTCAGCTGACTGTCGATTGGACTCCGGAGTGAAGTGATGGAGCCATGTTTCGTCCATTGTTATAAATCGACGAAAAAAATCGGTTTTATTTCGATATAACAGCTCCAAACATTGCTCAGAATCATCAATTCGTTGTTGTTTTTGATCGATTGTGAGCTCACGCGGCACCCATTTTGCACAAATTTCTCATATCCAAATATTCGTGAATAATATGTCCAACACGTTCCTTTGATATCTTTAGGGTGTCAGCTATCTCGATCAACTTCACTTTACGGTCATTGAAAATCATTTTGTGGATTTTTTCACGTTTTCATCGGTAACAGCCTCTTTTGGACGTCCACTGCGTTCATCGTCTTCGGTGCTCATATGACCAGTACGAAATTTTGCAAACCACTTACGAATTGTTGCTTCGCCCGGTGAAGAGTCTGGATAACACTCATCAAGCCATTTTTTGGTATCGGCGGCACTTTTTTTCATCAAAAAGTAGTGTTTCATCAACACACGAAATTTCTTTTTTTCCATTTTTTCACAATAACAAAAGTAGCTTCACTCAAAATGCAATATCTCACAAACTAATAATCAGACAGCTGTCAAATTTATACACGTATCTTTTGAAGGTTGGTACTAACTGAAAATGGTATGGATTTAATTCTAGTGACGCCCTCTCATAGAAACGATACGAACTTTTCAGCCGATCTGTTATACAACATTTTCAATCCAGTTCGTGCTCGCATCTCACACGACGCAGTCGAAAATCATTTACGGTCGCAAATCATATACGGTCGAAATAACAGAAACAAAGACAGTACAGTGAACAATAGAGTATACGGAATGGTCAAATACGATTTAACAAAGCCGGAATCTTTGCATACAAGACCAAATTCAATTTGTATAGATTTCAAGCGTTGCAAAGTTAGACCAGCAGCAAATGAAATTGAAATCTTACTTAAAGAACGAATGCATCTAGACGCTAATAAAGTAAGTGAGATTCAATTCGACAAGGCGTCTAACTGTGTGTACATTATGTTTAAACGTGAAAGCGATGCAATTGCATTCGCTTCGGTTAACAACGAGGTCACAGTGTTGAGTGTGATAACTTTACATACAAAATCCCTGTGCACATGGTGGACAATGCCATAGAAGTACGCCTGCATGACCTCCCCCCGCAGGTCATCAATCAGTACGTTCGGGAGAATATGTCGCGGTACGGTGAAATCCTTTCCATCGAAAGGGAAGTATGGCGGAATTTTTTCCCCGGTATCCGGAATGGCGTGCGAGTGGTACGTATGCATCTAAGTAAGGCAATTCCATCTTACATCATTTGTGGTCAAGGTGGGACACATCCGTGTGAAACGTTGATTACCTATGAAAATCAGTTGGTTACATGCCAGTTTTGTGAACAACCTGCACACTACGGTAAACCTTGCACAGAAACTGCGAAAAGGACATCTTCCACCAAAGACAAGGTCAACTTCATACTCTGAGTATTTCACGGCCCTTAAAAAAGATTACAGTCTGATAATGATCGTTGCTGTGTGGAATTTCCCAAGAGAGAATCGCAAGTTGACAAATATCGCAGAAAATCGAGTCGATGATTCAACTTGATGATTCTCATACTAGGTTGCAATATTTCAAAACCCTTGTGTGGAGCATTCACATACATTTTCATAGACACAACTTATACAAAGATTATATGCACATAGTTAGAATAAGCGGCAATAGTAAAATGATGCTATCGCAATTATCAACTGCCTATGTAGAATCGGATCGCGAAACGAGAATAAGTGACCGTTTGTTGCTTCAGAGAGAATCCCCACAGCAGCGTGCTAACCTTTGAATCTCAGAAATGTCATCGAGAGAAATTCACTCTCGCACTGGTGTCGATTCTATGTTAAATGAGCCATGCCGGGTTTTTGTTGTTGCGATGATTTCCAACTCTTTTTGATGGCACTGATTCAATCGTTGAACGTTCTTTGATACGATAAAAGCCATCCTTGCTTTTGAATATAAACAACTTCTAAGCGTTTGTCTAAGATTTTCTAAAGTTTTCTATTGTTTTAGCCTGTTGTTTATATTGAGAGATCTTTCTTCATGAGAGCGCAATACCGTTCGATAAGTCGCAATTCCGGGCAGTTAGATAGATTAACCTCTTTCGATACAACATGGACTCTGTTCGTTTTATACCTTTCCAAAACATCTTTTGCGAAGTAACATGAGGCCAAATCAGGCCAGAATAGTGAGGAATAGCTGCGTAGGAATAGTAACAATCGCTTCTTTAGGCATTTTTCAAGGTATATTTCGTTGTTTTCTTTTGCGGTTGCGACGAAGCTTTGGTTTGATCGACCACAACTGCATATTGCCTACCAAACCATATATTTTTTCAAGAAACTTGGCCTTTTTCTTCGTCCTAAAATGCTCATGTACGCCGTTCCGTTGCATGGTACTATAAAAAGACATTCTGGGAAGCTACTTAAAGTTTCCCTATAAACAAGTTTCATAGTCCATTATCACCATACATATCGCGAGCCCGAGTTCTTGCCGTCACATTCTGATCATCATTATCGTTCGGTACAGCTTTCACCTTGAACGTCTTCATACCTTGTCGGTGCTTGGAAGTATGCGCGTAAGTTGGAGACATTCTTTTTTTTCTATCAAAAGTACGTACGAAAAGATTTGGTTTCTTCTTCAATATTTGCTTCATCTTCGCGTACTTCTGGAGATTCCTGAGATCCATTTTTGTTCCGATGCCAGCCTTGCTGGCTGTTGTCAAACGTGTATCAAAAGATTCAAGAAATCTGCTGGAAAGTCATGCGTTTTTGCAAGTTTCCTTACTGACAGGTCCGGATTTTCATTGTGACCACACACAAACCCGCATAGCGTTTTGGCTACCTGGGCAGCCATGGCCACCAGACGACTACCAAAATTTAATCAATGACGGTTGTCAAATCCAATTTGACAAAACAAAGTCGTCTGTATCTAAGTTAGCCGAGCGTTTTCATCTTCTCACCTTCGATGAAAATGTCAAAGATTTCAATGTGGAAAAATCCTGGTGGATACGGTTGTATCGTTTAAGTTGTATATCTGGCAGCGGTGAGGCAGTCGGTCACCAGAATGTCTGCCAGCCATATTTTTCCAGCTGGCAGCGTTTAGTCAGCCAACTGGCAGCCATGCGTATGCGGGAATGCTTTTCGCACTGTCGACGCCATTTACGATCTAAAAGCTTGTAGTATCATCAAAATTTGAAAATATTTTACTCAATGAACAGAAAAGCGTTCATCAGTCTGCTCATGCCGCTATCCAGTTTGAATCCTTCAAAATTTACCTGTAAACTCAATATCATATCAAATATTCATACAGTTAGAGGTGTTGTCCTATTTTTACACTATGTTCCGGCTATTCGATTTGTACTCAAAAATGGGCGCAGGCGCGACAGTCGAAAGGTTAAAACAGTTCCCGTTGAATTGAGCTACGGAAAATTTGAAATCCATCCGAAGAAAAAATCAACGTAATTGATTCCATTCGTTCCGTGAGAGATGAAATTCCATCCAAAAACAGACGAAACAAAAAGTTGGAACCCGACTGTCTGCGGTTTTTGCATCCCGACAGACTTCTCAGCTCGATTGCCCCGACATTCCTGAACGGACAGTTCTGGTCGCGTATTTTGGGCATTTTCGTATGTTGATACAACTCTATATAATGGCTTTCCCGATACACAGTCAATTTCACCTGAAATGAGTTTTTATCGGCTTCACAGATTTTTCTCTCCTCTTCCTTCGCGAATGATGGCCGGTCGGCCGAGATGCGCGCACTGGAACCATCTTGAAACTTGCAACACAAGCCAAACCGTGTCTCGACCATCGCAGCAACCGCGGGATAACATTTTTTGGCAGTGGCTGGGGATCTCGTGGGCTTGCTTCGGTATTTGATTTGTATGTTCTGCTTTTTTCTCGACGTTTGTTTTTTAATCAATTTCGGGTTCGTTAGCTGGTTTCAAATTGAAAACTTTGCGATTGTGCCTTCCCTTATTCGTTAGTTCAATTAAGCACTGTTTGTTCAAGCTGTCGAATTTCAGCATGTCGGATGGCTTCAACCTGCCCTCCCCCCTGCCTGCCTGTCTGTCTGCCTGCCTGCCTACCAACCGTCGTTGATTGTTTCGTCCTTAATTGACAACACGTTTATTGCCGAAAAAGTCGATGAACCTCGGAATTACAGTGTAATTAACAGTGTTAATCATGCATTCGATCGAGCGTGAATTTCACACAACACACCGCTCATTACTTCCAGAAATAACATAGTCTACATAGGGTAATACAGTCTGATGATAATGGAAATATATTGTCAATCAATTTTCGATTATAACCCTTCGGACGATCAGATCGCGAGTATTGAAATATATTCGGTGTTTCGTACTGACACTTGCTTACTGAGAAACGTGTCATGTCCGGTGAGAACAAAGAAGTAGCGTCTTCATTATTACCCTGAATTTTTCAATTGAACGAAGTTCCGATTAATTTGATTGATTCATATCTTTCAGTACAAAGTTGACTCCGTTGGCTCGGTATCACTTCAACATGTTTCAAGCGTAGTGACAGGATTCCAAATGATCTGGCTGAAACAAAGTTGATTATTTGTGCTTTCTTAGAGAAGCATTTTAAGGCACTTCTCCGTGTTAATCGCACCGTTGATTGTTCCGGAAGTGATGAAGGGAGCACTTATTTCACCGCAACTGTAAATCGCCTGCCAGATCAGAAACATCTTTGCATATTTCGGTAGTTTCTTCTTTCGAACACCTTCCGGTACATTGAACTTACACTTAGCGTTCTTGTACCGATAGTCATCTTATTAGTAGAGTCGCCATATTATTTAGCCGATTACTCGACTTTCATTCAACGAATTGACACAATATCGGATATAATAGAGCAATTCCATGCGGAATATGCTGACTGTTGACATGACCCCCTTCGATTTGCATGAAACTTTGCATGTGTGCTCGTTATAGCAAATGAAGTATTTTTCACTGGCCTAGATATTTTTTTTCATTCAAAACTAATTTTTGAAAAGGACGTATGTGTAACAATTAGAATTAGAAATGTCAAGCTTCTACGAAAAATATGTCTAAGAAAAAGTTGTAGGTAATCAATTGACATTTTAAAAAAAATTAAAGATTCTCAGTTATTTTACCGAACGATTTTTTAAATTTTATAACACAAAAAACGTCAAGTTACAAGGAAACTAATAAATGTTTTAGAAAGTTGGAGAGATGATAAGTGAAAAAGTTCCCCGAGGAAAAACTTTTTAACAATTTTCGATAAACGATGTTCTTATAGGAATAAATGTATCTGAGCAATGAAATGTTATTCTCCAAGCTACGTTCAATGAAAAAGCTAACAAAAAGCTACTTCCTAAATGCAGTCATTTTGGAGATATGAGGAACTAAATCGAGAAAATTGATATTTTGAATAAATGTTTCTTTGCCATCAAGACGATGCGAGTAGCTGTTTCCGAGTGCACAACTACTAGCTTCCACCGACAACGAGATGCCGGTTTATAGGACATCTTTGCCAGCAACGTCGGGGAATAATTTAGAAGAAATACCATCAGCAGCTTCACTCGTCTCAGCATCCTCCCAACACAGTGATCAAGCGGATGATTTGACGAATCAAAATGTTGAGATTATTCAAAATATTGTCCGTCGCTAGCGACAACTTTCTCCCATCTTTCCGGAAATTTTCGGATCCCGGCTCGAAAAAAGGAGTCCTTTTTTGACGCTATCCATGAAGCAATTCATTTTTCCAACTCTTCGAAGGATTGAAAATGTTGATCTGCCAGGCCGTGTGCCATCGAACGGAATAGGTGGAAGTCAAAGGGGCGACATCTGGGGAATACGGCGGGTGGGGCAAGACTTCCCATTTCAGCGTTTCCAGATACTTTTTGACCACTTTCGCGACGTGAGGCCGAGCATTGTCGTGTTGGAGGATGACTTTGCCATGTCGCTCTTGATACTGTGGCCGTTTTTCTTTTAGTGCGCGACTAAGGCGCATCAGTTGCGTTCGGTAGCGATCTCCTGTGATGGTTTCACCTGGTTTTAAGAGCTAAAGCGTAGTAAATTGTTATTCATCTTTGAAGGTTTTTTCTCTTCCACCATCATGTTTGTCTTCGACATCGAAATCACCATTTTTAAAACGTTGAAACCACTCACGACACGTTCTTTCACTCAGAGCAGCATAACCGTAAGTTTCTGAAAGCATTCGATGCGCTTCAGTTGCATTTTTTTTTCGAATTGTAACAGAAAAGTAAAACTTTCCGCAAATGGCGAGAATTGGGCACATAAACAGACATTTTCGAGCGTGAATAATACGAAAACAAGAACAACTGTCACTGAAACGGCGATGACAATTCGTTAGGCACTGTACACACTCACTTTAAAGGCATTATCATCTATGTATTTTGACCAGCCTCAGCCGGTACAGTCACCTATCGGAAAACGGCGGAAGCAAAGTTGTACACCTGATAATAAATTTGGCGATGGAGAATCTAGACTTATTTAAAACCTGTTTTAATCCACCTTTCTCATATCAATCATACTATCATATATGATAACCGAAATCAGTTTGTTTGACCGTCTACTGATAAAAACTATCAATTGGAGAAGATTTGAGGTCGATTTAGAAAACTTTTTACGGTTTTTCGCCCCTTTCAGTGATGGTGAAAAATTTTTACACACTTTACCCTATATTTCCTGATCCGGATGAAATTCAGGAATTACGTATTATAAACACATTGATTTGGCTAAAAACACATACGCCCTTTTCAAAAATTAGTCTTGAATGGAGAAAAAGGCGGGTGGGTAATTCCAGAGACATAACTGGATGTCGTGAATACGAAAACAACTGACATGTTCCTTAACACTTCCGAATATCAATTAGTTAATCATATGTATGAATTATGCAAGCATTTCCCTTTTTCACATTTTTCGCAAAAATAAAGAAGGCATCAATTGATCTCGATTACTGTGAATTTCACACAGCGAATAGTGCACAAATCTAATCAAATTGTTCTAGATTTGCACTAAACAGAGGATATTTACCTTCGATTTGCGAGCAAGAAATCCTAATAGTTCTTCAGAAAACTTTTAGTGCCATTAGAACGGCTGATTTTGTGTGATGCTCCTCACCGTTGTCTTCTTTTCGTTGTTTTTTCACCAATGCCAACGACTAGCAGCTGTGACTAAATCGCTCTTGTCGGAAGCGAAACTAGCTTTGCAAACGACACAAAATACATCTGCTCGCAGTGGCGATAGAATCCAAACCGATCCAATTTTTGTTAAAAGGTTTCTTTTTGCGTGATTTCGTTTGTAGATTTTTCACTAATGGGCGGTCCTAACGGCTATAAAAATAGCACCATATAGAATTTCAATGTCGACTATTTCAATTCGAATTTGCATTTCATTGAAAGAAACTATCCGGATGCTGTACGGGATTCATCCTTGCCTTTCAGAAGGACCAAATTGTGGAACTCACTACGATATTAAGCACTGTTCGGAACATTTTTCCCGAACGATTTGTTGTACAGCAGCAGATATTTTGTTCTCTTCCTCAGAACGCGTTCTGATTGGCTGGTGTTGACATGGGTCAAATGAGACGGGTTTTTCAATAGTGTACTATTGAAATACTTCAATGCTGTTGCTATACACGTTTGAGTTGATAATTTTTTATTCTATTGGTTGTTAGATTACATAAATCCTTTCACAGATTACTGAGCTATGAGCTTTCAAAATACGAGAAAGGCAAACGCGCCTTATGAATTATCCTCTTTGATACTCGTTTATACCAAACATTTCAGAAAAGTTTAATTTTGAATTATTTGAGATTATGTCTCAGCTGAATATTTTATCATGGAATTGTGATCATATTTCCGATGGCATGTAGCAAAAATTAGATTGATTCGTTAGATACAACAAGAAATATTCACGATCAAAAACTTATCACTCTTTCAGAGGGTACATTTTGAATAGGCGCCCCATAGTAAAGTAAGTCGTATTCACGACAAAATGTCTAGACCAGTGAAAAATACTTTTTTTGCTATACCGATCACACATGTAAAGTCTAAGGCATATTCAAGGGGGTCGTGCCAGAATTTTGCCATTTCTGGACGATTTGGTGTGGAATTGCTCAATATCTATGCTTCAGCTCTAAGAAGCAATACAGCAGAAAAAATAATGCGAAAATTGTTCAATACTGCTGTTATAGCGACTAGAGAACTCCAAGCTAATGCACCTATTTTGATCTTACCCTTAAGCAGCAGATTTATGTATGTGAGATGACAACTGGAGCCGTTATCCTATAATAACGAAATATACTTGCTTTGAAAGTTGACGGTAGTACCCTTGACGTAAGTTACGAAACGATGAAACACGATTTGATAAGCAATTTCGTGTAAAATTTCCAGATGCGGGTTTTGGCATTAAAAATGCCTTACTCTTCACTATACGGGGCCGGGGATCAATCAAAAGTTTCAAAAATAGCCTCGTAACCTTTTTTCGTCATAAGGTTGAACGTTAATAACTCAGTCATTTGTTGATGGATTGATATAATTTAACAACCAATCGATTCGGAAACTTTTAACTTAAACATGTATGGCAACGTCGTTTTAGTATTTCAATAGCATCGTCCAGAAATGACAAAATCCACCAATCCCAGCTGACCAAATTGACGTCATTTTTTTGTTCGGCATAGGAGGTTTTGCGTAATGCATAAAAACACCGCATCATTCTGCGTGGTTCGAAGGGGAATATATAAATATATGCTGCAAATCATTTCTTGATTTCAGTTGATGCTTGACTGTGAATGAAACAAGTAGCTCGTCCAGTGAGGTGTCGCTTTTGCTAAATCTTCACTGTACGAGGCTTGGGTGTCAATTTAAAAAAAAATGCACAAATAACCGCGTAACCTTTTTCTGTCATAATTTTGAACGCTTAGAACTCAAACATTGATTGAATAGTTAGAAACTGATTTAGACGTATAAAGCATAATATTTTGGTCTAATCTTGCTTCCAAGAATCTTATAGAAGGGATCCAGACTACGTGTAGCAAAAATAATGCAATGCAAATCGTTATGCAGTATCGATTTGAACAAGCTGTTGTTCCACTAGGAATAAAACGCTTCAAAAGATTTGGAACTTAGAACAAATAAGTTGCACCGACTCGCATATATAGAATTATCAGATGCAATAAAATACAGTATTAGAGATAAACTCAAGACAAGCTGATCTGCGATTTTACATATATCATTTAAATCCTTACTAAACTCGCCAGTTTCAGTTAAATTATCATTTACATCAAAACAACAAGTATCTTATCACTACATGCGTTGTAACAATGATAATGTTCGTTCATTTATTAATAAAATCAAGTTACAATATGAACAAAATTAAGGAATTTGGTTGCGTATGCATTGGTTCCTTAATATGCAAAAGTTAAAATCAATTAAAGTAACAAAATATGTTCTGCGGTCAGTGTGACATATTTTCTTCCTTGTATTGCTGCGATTCTATTTTCAGACACTTTTCGAAGATTATCGACTCTTTGAACGAAGGATCATTGAAATTACACTATCGCTGAGTTTATTGGTTGACGGTTATTGAAATTTTTCACATCCACATTTTTCGATCAAAATATTTAAAATCTTCTCTAATCGCTGTTTATAAAATGATTAAGTTTGTACGTTCTTTGTCTTGAAAATTATTATGATATAAAATCGTTTCATTTGTCCAGATTTATATCTTTTGGTTGTTCGTATCAAAAATTGATCTTTTAAGTAACTTTGAAATCATCATAATTGGCTTTCATTAAAAGGATATTTTCCAAAAATTTTTAAATGTAAAAATTTGTTGAAGGCATAAAATAGAATCAATTGTGCTCAAAGAATCTAATTGTCATTTTGATCATTCGCCTAAAATGTGAACACTAAAAGTAGAGCAAGTTTGTAATTTGTGACTTTTAGTGCATCCATCATCATCTTTATTTTTGTATTTATTATGGGTACCTTAGAATTATTTCATTTTTAATGTAATCGTGATCGGTCGTGTCTTGCATACAACCCTCTAATTTTTGCAGTAATGTTTTGCTTTTCATCCTGGTTTATGGTTTGTTTGGACATGTTTGGACGGTTCTTGAACTGTTGCAACACTTTCCTAACCAATTTACTGTCCATTGAACCACTCCTACCCTTCCTTCGGGCTGATTTTGGAAGTGAACACTGAAGACACAGTTGTTATTGAAATTCCAAGCTTAAATTAATATTGTTTGTTTCGATGACTTGACATTACAATATTTGTCCATAATTTCAATTCGTACCTAAATAACAACAGCTCGAGGCGGAATTATTATCAAATAGGTCAGTAGGTAGGCCAACTCGAACTCATCGAACGGTCAATTCTGTAATGAAAAAATGTCCATGAAATAACAAAATGAGCTGAGCAACACAAAAGTATTTGTCATCCACCAAGGCTTGCCTAGACCAAAAATTAATAAAGTACAGGGTGTCATAAATTAAAAATGAAGACTGCGTTTTGTTAATCAGCCAACAAACTGTAAAAAACCCAACTTTAGAATGCACTCTCGTTTCTTACGCTTCACTGTCTAGAATTGCTTTCCCATGCCTAATATATCATAACAAATATGTACACAGTTCAGCAAAGTTTCACAGTCAAGTCAAGCAAGAGCCATTGCAGCCATTCGTGTGGATAACGTGAATTCTTGGAGGGCTCACAGCTCATACTTCTGCTGATGACCCGCGTGAAGTCCAGGGCCGCCGGAACAGGCAGTGGTGGTTACAAAGAACGTGTGCAAAGTGAGAAAAATGAAAACATTAATAATATCGTTGAAGGTACTTTGTTTTTCGCTAAAATATGACTATGTACTTTGCTGGGTGGAAATGTTTTACTTTGCTCCGCCTTCCCGTGTCATAACGATAGCTACGTGAACACGGACAACCGAACAGCAAAACATGTCGGTGCCAGGGTCCTGGTCTTCCATCCCAAATGGGAGTGTGAAGCCTTTCGCACTGGTACGGAGCAGATTTGTGTATTATTTGCTTGGAAGAAAAAAAAAACCCAATGCAGTCAAGCCGCGGTACGGCAGGCCGAACTCATCCTAAATCATAACGACCTTTGCTACGGCCGGGCTCGTTTACACGCCTCAATAAATTGCGATACTAATAGGGACTCGAGCGAGTCATCAAGTAAACATACACTTACAATAAATTTGTCAGGAGAAGTCATGAATTATATAATTTGTATTTTGTTTTTTTTTTCTGTTCATAATTTTGTACACGTTCGATTTCGTATCTCTCATGGATCATTCAATATTTTGAAAAAATCCATGTCCAAAGAATCACGAAAACTGTTTCTTGTATCAAAGTGGACGTCAAGGAAAAAGCTGTAATAAATCAATTGGACATTCTAACATAATTGAGCACTAAGAAAAAAAATTTGAATCTTTTAACAAAAACCAAAAACTAGAAAACTAATTTTTATCCGCAATATTTTTTATTTCAAACTGCACACACGACGATTGAAATTAATCTTTGCACACGTCTGCATTATTACAAATCATCTATTTTTCATGAACGGAAAGATCAATCCAACTCAAGAATGACTTTCAAAAAGGACGAATGATTATTTCAATTTTCTTTATTCTTATCGCTCGGTAGCTTGGAAACGGCTAATTATAACAAAATGCTACCGGAGAAGAAGCTCTAGCAAATCGGTTGAGCTGTAGAAAAAAAGGCGGGTGGGTAATGTCAGAGACATAACTGGATGTCGTGAATACGAAAACAACTGACATGTTCCTTAACACTTCCGAATATCAATTAGTTGATCAATTGTATGAATTATGCAAGCATTCCCCTTCTCCACATTTTTCGCAAAAACAAAAAAGGCTGCACTTCATCTCGATTACTGTGAATTTCACACAGCGAAAAGTTCAAAAATCAAATCAAAAAGTTCTAGATTTGCACTAAACTGAGGATATTTACCTTCGATTTGCGAGCAAGAAATCCTAATAGTTCTTTAGAAAACTTTTAGAGCCATTAGAACGGCTGATTTTGTGTAATGCTCTCCAGCGTTGCTTTTTCACCAATGCAAATGACTGGCCGCTGTGACGTAATCGCTCTTGTCGGAGGCGAAACTAGCTTTGCAAACGACACAAAATACATCTGCTCGCAGTGGCGATAGAATCCAAACTGATCCAATTTTTGTTGAGAGGCTTGTTTTTACCTGATTTCGTTTGTAGCTTTTTCACTAATGGGCGGTCCTAATGGCTATAAAAATAACCGCATACAGAATTTTAATATCGATTATTTCATTTCGGATTTGCATAATTTATTGATATCAACTATCAATATGCTGTAGGGATTCGTTTCAAGCATTCAGAAGGACCAAATTGTGGACCAAGTTTGATTTTGAATTATTTGAGATTATGTCACACAACTGAAAATTTTATCATAAAATTGTGGTCATATTTCCGATGGCATGTAGCAAAAATTATGTTGATTCGTTAGGTACAACAAGAGATATTCACGATCAAAAACTTATCACTCTCTCAGAGGGTAAATTTTGAAAAGGAACCCCATAGTAAAGTAAGTCGTATTCACGACAAAACTAAAAAGATCAGCCTCATGGGGTTGTTTGAGCCATTGATGTGGAACAAGGTAACCCAAATTTCTATTGATCGACATTTTCAATCAAACAGTTCAATCAATCGTCACACTTTTGATCCGCAACTGCACGAGAGTCACAACGTGATTACATCAATATCCCAAATGTATGCAGTTATATTTTTGTACATACTTTTGCGATACGGATTTCGATATTAAGCTTCTCTTTGCCAAGCTTGTGTTCAAGTTTTGTATGCAAGCAGTTATCTTTATAGCGTTAAGTTTCTCTACTATTACTACCATTCTGTCAGTTCGGTTGAAGCGATAAACTTTTTCTCATTATTGATCGAGTTCATGTTATATAAATTAGGAATTAATCTTAAGCACTCAAACTTTACCCTGGGGTAGTTGCCAATTTCTCAGGCGAAAACGACTTAACATGGAACTTCATCCGAACTCGCATCACACAAGATCAGAGCATACCAAGTAAAGCTTCGAATTGTTTTATGGAACTTTTTGTCTAGCGGTCTAGCAACAACCTACCTTTAAAGTATGTCGCAGTACGGGGAATTTCTTTCCATCGAAAGGGAAGTATGGCGGAATTTTTTCCCGGGTATCCGGAATGGCGTGCGAGTAGTACGTATGCAACTACGTAAAGCAATTCCATCTTACATCATTTGTGGTCAAGGTGGGACACGTCCGTGTAAAACGTTGATTACCTATGAAAATCAGCTGGTTACATGTCAGTTTTGTGAACAACCTGCACACTACGGAAAACCTTGCACTGAAACTGCGAAAAGGACATCATCAAACAAAAACAAGGACAACCGCCCAATAACGGAAACTAGTGAGCGCAGTACTCCTGCTGTACCATCAAACCACCCAGCAACTGCAATTAATGCACAACAAGGCTCGTCTACAACAACTAACAACCAACCCAAGAATGCGAATTACAAGGAAAACGAAGAAAAAATGGAAACCAACCACGATACCACCGATGCGGCAATGGAGGACGAGATGAGCCACGGACAAAGTGCCCATCAATCATCGTAAGATTTTTATCTTATGGAAGCTCCTCTCCCCCTAGAAAAAGGGTGACAACGAGATCCAACGGTAAAAAATTTTTTTTATCTAATAAAAACATGGCTCATTCGGCCACGAAAAGGTTGTACGCAAATTGGCCCGAATAAAAAAATTTTATAAAAAAAACAACCTACCTTTGATAAGTTACACGTAGGACTGAAACGTTAGCTATAATTTCGCTTATATTTATAAATTCGCGTGCTTCCAACAGCTTCACTTTTACATCGTCGTCTATAGCAGGGAAATCCGGATTATCAGTCAGAATAGGACACTGCTAGCTATTAATTTCAATGATATATAATTGAAAATACATGGTTATCATCATTCATATCAATACGTAGTAATATTTCCAATCAATTGGTGAAATAATATTACTAATTGAAACTTAACTGACTAAGCAGTAAGTGTTCAAAACCTGACCATATTTCTACTTGTATTTACCCTTGAATTTCTAATTCGCACCCCTATATAGAAAACAAAGATGTGTTCCACATCAAAAAAATTATATTTGATTGTTGATTACATTCTATACGTCTTACTTCACTATGGGGCGCCTTTTCTAAATTTATCCTATAGGTGAGTGATGAGTTTTTGATTATGAATATTTTTTGTTTTATTCAACGTGGTTTTTTCTCCCCGCCTTTAAAAATATAATCAGCAATTTGTGTTTTCTACAACGTTCTATAAGTAAAAGAGGTAGAAATTTTATGTTTCATTCATTCTACCTTGAGTCAGCTACGTTCAGTTCAGACAAGAATCCAGGTCCAATATTCAGTTCCTAGCGTTCACTTTTTAAACTTGGAATCAGAGTCCAAGACCAGATTTCCTTTTTCATTTTCAGAATCCAGATTTGAATTTCAGTTTCTGGTCATGAATCCAATGCCAGAATCTTGATTCTAGACCTAGACTGTCGAGCTAATTTCCGGAAATGAATTCTGGAACTGCAATTTAGGTTTAGAGGTCGGGATTCAGATTCAGAATTCAGATCGAAATCCAAGACCATAATTCAGAGCCACAACTCATTTGTATTTTCAGAATCCAGTTCTAAAATTCATACCAGAATCCAGGTTCACAATTCAGGTCTAGAATTTGATCCAAAAACTCAAATTCTAGAAGTGTAACTGAATTCAGAAACTTGGTTACGATGATTTTTTAACTAAATTCCGGGTCTGGATTCTAGAACTCTGGATCCGTATTCGCAATCGGAATCCTGTAACGGAATTCTGTAATCGAAATTCAACTGTAGACCAGAATACAGGTCCAGAGTTCAGTTCCTAGAGTTCATTTCTGAAACTAACATTCAGCATCCTTTTTCATTTCCGAAATCCAGATCTAAATTTCAGTTCATAATCTTGATTCTAGACCTGGACTGTCGAACTTATTTTCGGAAATGAATACTGGAATCTGAATTTTGAAACTGAATCCAGAAATTGAGGTTCAGACCAGAGCCAGAGTTGTAAAATTCCTAACCGGAATTCAGTTTCAGAAGATTCTGGAGCTTTAGAACGACATCCAGGACCATTATTCAGAGTTACAATACATTTGTATTTTCAGAATTCTGTTCTGGAATGCATTCCAGAATTCAGGATCAGAATTCAGTTTCAGACCTGTAGAATTTGATCCAAAAATTCAGTTTTTCAATTCTAAAAGTGTAACTGAACTCAGGAACTATATTCTGAAGATTTTTAATTGAATTACGGAACCTAAATTCTGGACCCGAATTTGAAATCAAAATCCTGAACCGGAGTTCTACAATCGAAATTCAGCTGTAAACCAGAATACAGGTCCAGAACTCAGTGCTAGAATCTTGGTTCTGAATTCAGTGCCGAACCAGAATCCTGGTCTCGAATTCAGAGCCACAACACAGGTTCAGCGATCAGTTGATTAAGATCTAGAATATAGCTTCAGATTTCAGTGCCCGAGTTCATGTTTAGAATTCAATTCCAGAATCTAGCATTGAATTTGAGAATTCAGGCCTCAAATTCAGTTCTAGCATTCGGCTATGAAATTTAGTTCCAGAAATTCAGGTTCAGAATTCAAATTCATTAACATCAAAGAAATTGAATCCATGGCTCTGACACTATCCATCTGTTTTTTTTTTAATGTGGAACACATCTTTGTTTTCTATATAAGGGAGCAAATTAAAAACTCAAGGAAAATACACGTAGAAATGTGGTCAGGTTTTGAACAATTACAGCACAGGCAATTTTGTATCAATTATTAATATTATGTCACTATTTGATTAGAAATATTTCTACGTATTGATTTGAATGTTCATAGCTATGTATTTTTGATTGTATATCATTGAAATGTTGATTAATAGCTAGCAGTGTCCTATTTTGTCCGATAATCCGGATTTCCTTGCCATAGACGACGCTTTTGAAGGAGTAAGGAGTATATCAATGGGAAAGCATCGCTCTGATTGGTCAATCGAAGCAAAAGCGAAGCTGTTGGAAGCACCCGAAATTATAGCTAACGTTTCAGTCCTACGTGTAGTAACCAAAGATAGATTGTTGCTAGACAGCAAGACAAAAGGTTCCATCAAACGATTTGAAGCTTTACTTGGTAAGCTCTGATCTTGTGTCATGCAAGTTCGGATGAAATTCCATGTTATGTCGTTTTCGCCTGCGAAATTGGCAACTACCCTAGGGTAAATTTGGAGTGCATAAGATTAATTTCTAATTTATATAAGATGAACTCGATTGATTATAAGAAAAAGTTTATCGCTTCTACCGAAATCGCAGAATGGTTGTAATGGTACAGAAACGCTATAAAAATAACAGCTTGTATACAAACTTGAACACAGGCGAAGAGAAGCTTAAATATCGATATCCGTATCGTGCACAAACATATAATTGCATATATTTGGGTTATTGATGTAATTTCGTCGGCTACAAAACGACAAATTGAGTCTATATTATGGGTTCGAGTGTTCGGTTTTGGTTCCTAATAAAGATCAATCTAAGCAGACTCTCGTGTATTTGCGAATTCAAAAGTGTGACGATTGATTCGTCTATTTGATACTAGATCATTAGAAATTTTGGTTGCCTTGTTCCACATCAATGGCTCGAACAACCCCATGGGGCTGATCCTTGTAGTTTTTTCAAACATTATCTTTCGCCAGAAACATAAAGCTGTAAAAATGCCCAAAAGTTATTTAAGCTGTAACTTTCTTACTTTTAATTTACATTAATCAATTGAGGATTTGGATGTTTGAATTCCAAATAAAACTATTCAAAAAAATTATGTTACGTTATTTATTTATTTTAATTTTTTCGGTTAAACTTTGAATTCCAGAATAAGTGTTGGATTTCATTTTCAGTACAAATTTATTTTACAGTGCCGCATCGATTTCTCAGAATTTTTTCTTCTTTCTTTCTATCAATAACAGTTACCGAGTTACAACGATATGAATGAAATTTTCATACAGAAATACATACCCCTCTATTGAAAAATCCATCTTGAGTCAAATTGATCTCACCATCCGTGCAAAACAAATGATTTGTCATTGGACATGTGTGCAAGGTCTCATCCAAATCGGAACATCCTGAAACATCGATCCTGAATTTACCACTTTTCCATGCTGTTAATTTCTGGAATCTTATTTTCATATCTTTTCAAATATCTTATAAAAACGGAGTTAGTTACAGCTAAAGCAGTTTGAAAGTATTTCCTCTTCTTTTCCCAAACACTACCAGGAAATTAAAGCGAATAAAATGTCGTACACATTGAAACTGTTTCACAGAATAATATAAGACTTTAATTTTATCGCGACAACATATATGATTTTATGTACTAATAAACTAAATTATCTAGACTTTGTCATTGTAGATTTAAGGCATGAGGCTTCAAAGTCTAGATATTTGATGAACAAATAGATGTCATTTCAAGCGTTGCTATTTTCAGCAGTTCTTCAGTCGGAAAAAATACAACACGAGCGGTAACCTTAATAAATCATTCTGAAACTTTTCCCAGAATATTCTCAACTAAATTTCGAAAACATTGTCAGGTGGGTTTCTCGATATTCATCACCAGGAAAATAATCCAAGAAAATCTAATTTGAAACGGGAAAATAGTAAGAACAAACCTACGCCTTTAACGTACTGTTCTCAGCCCTTAAACACCAGAATATGATTTAACAAAGCTCACTACCAATGAGAAACAGATCCTAGGGGAAGATAGATAAATAAAACAGCGAAAAAATAACAATTCGCTAAATGGAATCTTTCAGAGCAAGGTCTCGATCTGTTTCTCGTTGGCAGTGATGGAAAGTAAAAATATCCTCACTGGGGGCTATACAAATCATCACTTCGCTCAACCCGAAAAGTTCTACCCTTCATTGGTATTCCTTGAGATAAATCGATTCTACTTTAAACATTCAATACATTCACTGGATAACTTGGAAACTTCTTTTATTCGGAAACGCTCTTAAGTAGGCTATTTGCATGACAGTTTACCATGACTCTAGCGAAGTAATCATTTTTACGATTTTTGATCTCAAACAGGACATCATATTTGAAGAGGGGGAACTGATTGAATCAACAAAGTGTTCGAACAATGATGTGATTCTGCTGCGTGGAATATATTTTTGTGTTCCTAGAAGGATTGCAGGTTTTGTTGTTTGTCGTGTGCGACTCATAATCGTATAGCATGTTCTCAATATTTTCTATTTCTATTTTCGTTGTCATCATATGACCAACGGTCGCATGAGTCCATAGCTTGTTCTTTTTATGTTATTTAAAAAATAATCGCAAATTATCCTGTAATTCCGTCATCGGAAGTCATGATGTTTTTTCGACTTTATGCAAAAGTAACAGAATTTCCGGAAAAGCCGACTTTTGATTGAAGCTCCGGATACTCACAGTATTATATATCATTTAATGAGATCGGAAAATGTTTGTGTGAAAATATGTGTACCTTGTAAAGGTTTTTCTTCATACAATTTGTTGAAATATACAATGCGAAATACTATAAATGAATCCATAACATTCGATTTTAAACATTCAATTACCGACCGGTGACGAAACTATCATCCTCATACTTGTTTACGGCCGTATGTAAAATTCGTACGTTCGAATCAATCACACTTTCCAACGTCGTACATGCATAAGAACAACGCCAATTCAACTTCCAACCATCAGTTCTGGTACAGACTTAAGTTGTTGTAATGGAAAATGTTTGATATCATTTATTATTTGACTTGTTGACTTTCTTCTCATAAAGAAATGCTATGCAATTGCTATGCTAAACCGACTTTAAAACCGAGGGCCGAGTGCATATACCATTCGACTCAGTTCGTCGAGATCATAAAATGTCTGTGTGTGTGACAAATATTGTCACTCAACGTTCTCCCAGATGGCTGAACCGATTTTCACAAACTTAGGTACAAATGGAAGGTCTTTTGGCCTCCACAATTTTCCAGAATTTAATTTGGATCTGACTTCCGGTTCCGGAATTACAAGGAAATATGTGTAAACTTATTGAAAATGCGCACTTAATTTTCTCGGAAATTTCTTAAACGATTTTTACAAACTGAGTAGCAAAAAAACAGGATTTAAAATTCTTCAAAAAGTTCCCGAAAAGTTGATACATATCCAACTTTCGGTTCCGATATTACAGTGCGATTAGTGAAAAAATTCAATTTCATGAGTATTTTTCTCACACGAGATGGTGAAACGAGGTGCACATTTTTATATAACTTACTGCTAAATTCATCTAATTTGCAGATCTTGTTAGTGAATTTATAAAACTACCTTGGGACTAATAGTCTCCGATTTCCGCTTCCAAAAGCTAATAGCTAATAGTGAAGAAAAGCTCTAAAAACGTAACTCACTTCGATTTCTCAGCAACGGTAAAACCGATTTTCACGAGTCATGATTCAAATTAAACCTCTCAGTGTCTTAAAATATACTGTCCAATTTCATCCAGATCCGACTTCCTGGTCCGAAATTATAAGGCGATGAGTTTCAAAACATTCAAAATGACTATGCAAACTAGTACGTGCGGTACAGAAAAAAAAACACCACCGGCTTTGATCGTTTCGCAGCGTGGTTTGCTCAATTTCGTATAGCGTGCATGGTTGCTACATTTGAATCTATATTTTTCAGGTGAAAAACATGTAAATCAGTAAATAAACATCTAATGAATAATTCTGGATATAGTTCAAACTTATTTGGCGTGGACTCGATGTGACAGCCCCCGTAGTCGAGCATAGATTGATACTAACAAACTTGCAAGAAGAGTCATTAAAGGATTCGGTAGATTTTTTTGTTTTGTATTTATACCTATTTTATTAATTATGTTCGGAATTCAGATTAAGAATTTTGCTCATTTGGTTCTGGAACTGAATACTTTTAGAATTTAATTTTTGAATTTATTACTTGAATTTCGAACCAGAATTTTGAAACTGAAATCAGTTCCAATATAGAGTTTCAGAACCCAAGTTTTTAATTCAATTCCAACATGCAGGTTCTGAATCCTTAAATTTGAATTCTTAAACTTAATTTAAAAATATAAACTTGATTCGGATGTCAGTTCAAAACTTCAGGTTCGGAGCTCAGATCTAAAACTTTTATTTTTCTGCATCCAGATCTAGAATTCATATCTTGTTCTTGGGCTACATCCAAACATGCCAACTACTGGCGAAGCTTGCAAACTTGCGCTAAGGCAAATGCAGTTTACCAGATTTGAATTTCAGAATGTCAAAATGTCTACTGCATTTTTCCAAGTATCATTGGAGAGAGCTCTGACTGGACATTGCAAACTCAACTATCAGATGGCGACTAATCAGCGTGATTTGTGTGAATGCGGTTACGGTGTTTCATATCATCTGATGCATAACTGTCCCGCATTGATGTAACTACGTAGCCGGGTTTTTGGTTCTCCATACATGGTTGAGTCTGTATATGCGGAGCTAAAATTACAAGCTATTTTATCGTTTCTCACCCAATATGGTAAGGAACTATAGTCAGAGCGGTTCATCGTTCTTCCTGGAGTGAATGAACGCTTTCTGTTTTTACCTTAAAAGGTTTTAGGAGATTGTTTGGGGTGGCGAATTTACTTCTGTTCATACATACTTCCAAGAATGCAGAATGGTGTCGCTTTTGTAAAATCTTTAAATCCTCTCACGGATTGGAGGTTTTAATAAATGTGCATTTTGTAACCTTTCGAGAATGCAAAACGATTTGTTTCTTTTTCTTTTGTACTGTTTTGCCGCCTCATCCACTAGACAATTCACTTCCACGTTCCTTTTATCCTTCCGTTCCCATCAAGAAAATGGTGAGAACACATGGCAAGCAATGAGCACTCTTTGGAATACGGCCAGACGAATGAGGAATCGTAACGTAGGAAATGAGAGTGAGGAATACTCGAACCGATGGATATTTGAAAGTTTGTCCAGATCTGTTCCTACGCATAGCATTATTAGGGAGTCTTCTTCAAACAATGTGTTACGTATAGAACCGACCGTTCTGTCTGTGAAGGGAAAGATGGCGCGAACCTTACCAACTAACACTTTTGCGACTTCCGCGATAAGCAGATGTGTTAGCGAATTTTAATTTAATTTGCCCGGACTCTTATCCCAGGGGGGACAATTTGGCTCGCACTAATTTTTGGGAATGCAATACCGTGGAAAGTTTCATTGAAACCGAAGGAAAATATCTAGAAACTACGAGAGCTAAGAAACAAAGCAAATACAAAAAGACTTACCCACGGATCGCCAAACACATCTTCAAGCGATCTCGACGCGATTTCTTCGGCCACTAGCTACGGCAAGGATCCAGAGCTAGGTAGTAGTCTGCTTCTGAGGTCGACCTTTTTCACACACTTCACTCACGGACCGAAACAAGCTCGAATTATACGGTTTCTACCATTTAACTCCGAAATTATCTTTAGCCAGAACGACGGCCACGCAATCCAATCAAATAAAACCGACACCCTTCGCACGGTAGGATCTTGCGACAGTATCGACTGTTCAGTTCAATGGTTCAATTGTAAGAGAGCGATTCAAAGCTTTTCTCAGTCACAGAAAACTTTTTAGTCTTTCTCCTAAAAGCTGTAACCTCAGAAACGCATGTCAAGCGGCGTGAAAATAGACATTTTCTTGCACTTTTAAGCTCGATTCAGAATTCGACGTACAGTGAACGAGCCGTTTCATACCCACAATGAATCCCGCCCTCGCGTGCTCCAGTATATCTCCGATAAATACAATGAACCCTCCACGATGTTAAAAGTTTGTTCTACGCAATTTCAGTTGCAACGCAACAAATGGTACAATTGATAGCCCCTTTTCAATGATGGAATTTTCCATAGCACTCATGTCTTGTAACAATAACGCTCCTGGGTTGGACAGAATTAAATTCAACTTGGTGAAGAATCTGCCCGACCTCGCAAAAAGACGTTTGTTGGAATTGTTCAACAAGCTTCTTGAGCAAAATATTGTTCCACCTGACTGGAGGCAGGTGAAAGTTATCGCCATTCAAAAGCCGGGGAAACCAGCTTCCAATCACAACTCATATAGACCCATTGCGATGTTGTCCTGCATCAGAAAATTATTCTAAGACATCTCGACACTTGGGTCGAGACGAACGGTTTGTTGTCGGATACTCAGTTTGGCTTCCGAAGAAATAAAGAGACGAATGATTGCCTTGCATTACTTTCGTCTGACATCCAAATTGCCTTCGCTCAAAAGCAACAAATGGCATCTGTATTTTTAGACATTAAAGGAGCATTTGATTCAGTTTCCATTGATGTTCTTTCAGACAAGCTCCACCAACATGGACTTCCACCGGTTATAAATAATTATTTGCACAACCTTTTGTCAGAGAAACGCATGCATTTTTCACATGGCGAATGGGCAACACTCAGAATTAGTTACATGGGTCTCCCGCAAGGCTCATGCCTCAGTCCGCTCCTCTATCATTTTTACGTGAATGACATTGACAGCTGTCTAGTAACCCCATGTACACTAAGACAATTGGTAGATGATGGCGTGGTTTCAGTTACTGGACCTAAAGGTATTGAACTGCAAAAACCATTGCAAGATACCTTAGATAAATTGTCCGTTTGGGCTGATCATCTGGGTATCGAATTCTCTGCGGAGAAAACAGAGCTGGTCGTCTTTTCCAGAAAGCATGATCCCGCGCAGCTTCAGCTTAATATGATGGGAAGAATGATCCAGGTTTTGACTTTCAAATACCTCGGGATGTGGTTTGATTCTAAATGCACGTGGGGAGGACACATTAGGTTTCTGATAACAAAATGCCAACAAAGAGTAAATTTTCTTCGAACAATAACAGGATCTTGGTGGGGTGCTCATCCGCAAGATCTAATAAAATTGTATCAGACAACGATACTTTCAGTGATGGAATATGGATGCGTTTGCTTTCGTTCCGCTGCAAACTCTCATATTATCAAATTAGAGCGAATTCAATATCGTTGTTTGCGAATTGCTTTAGGGTGCATGCATTCGACACATACAATGAGTCTTGAAGTTCTGGCGGGAGTTCTTCCATTGAAAGATCGTTTTTGGGAGCTTTCATTGCAACTGCTAATAAGATGTGAGGTACTGAATCCCCTGGTTATAAGTAACTTCGAAAAATTAGTCGAGCTTCAATTTCAAACAAGATTTATGACAGTATATATTAACCATATGTCCCAGGAAAAAACCCATCAAGATATATTCCTATCCGTGACAGCCTCCTAAATGTCCCTCACTCAACTTTATTTTTCGACACATCCATGCAGCGCGAAGTGCGTGAAATCCCGGAACACCTACACTCGATGGAAATTCCAAAAATATTTTCAAGTAAGTTCAGGTATGTTGACTCTGAGAAAATGTTTTACACGGACGGATCACGAATTGAAAAGGCTACTAAGAACCTGCATCTGTTTATATAGCAGAATTAGCAGCAGCTCATTATAGTTTGAGTGTAATCGCACATTATCTCCAAACCATTATTTTCTTTTCACAGATAGTCTGAGTGCAATTGAAGCCATTCGCTCAAACGCTGCTGGCAAAGATGAACTTTTTTTCTTGGGCAAAACAAAACAGTGACTGAACGACATTATTAACAATAATTATCAAATCGCAATAGTTTGGGTCCCGGTTCATTGCTTCATTCCAGGCAATGTAAGAGCCGATAGTTTTGCCAAACGTGGTGCTATTGAAGGTTAAGTTCATGAGCGACCGATTGCTTTCAACGAATTCTATAGCGCGACTCGCCAAAGAACACTTTCCAGCTGGAAAGCTTCTTGGGATAGAAATGATCTGGAACGGTGGATGCACTCAATTATTCCTAAAATATCGACAAAAGCATGGGACTGGATGTGAGTAGGGATTTCATTCGTGTGATGTCCAGACTCATGTCCAATCACTACACGTTAGATGCAAATCTCCTTCGAATTGGACTTTCCGAAACTAATCATTGTGCTTGTGGCGAAGGCTATCGCGATATTGATCATGCCGTTTGGACATGCGTGGAGTATCGTGATGTCAGATCTCAACTAATAAATTCCTTGCGTACCCAAGGTAGACTATCCAATGTCCCAGTTCGAGACATTCTTGCTTGTCGTGACCTTTCTTACATGAAACTTCTTTATCATTTCATAAAGACAATTGAAGTTTCAATTTAATAATTGACCCTTTTGAGGGTTAATTCTGACTCCTACTGCGTCTATTAGTTCATACAATACCAATACTGATAAATGATGTGCAGATAAAAACAAACTCAAAATAGGTTACGAAATCAACAAAAAAATGTATAAAAATTTCAGCATATTTTATAATTTATATCAGCTAATCGTTTGGTTTAAATAATATAATATTTAAAAAATAAGAGGAATATGCTTTATTAAACTCAAATTGTTGTTACTATATTAGTATTATATTAGGATAAGAATTCTATGTAAAAGTGATGCTACGGCGAAGAGAAACTTATATAAATTGTCTTAAAAAATAAACGTATGTATGGAAAAAAATTAGAGGGTTGTATTCAAGACACGACCGAGCACAATTACATTAAAAATGAAACGTTTCTAAAGTCTTCATAATTAGTACAAAAATAAAGATGATAATGATGATGATACACTAAACTTCACTACACTTCAAAGTTACTTGAAAGCTTAATTTTAGATACAAACAACCTAAAGATTTAAACCTGAACAAATTAAACTATTTTATTTTATGATGATAATTTTCGAGAAACGTACAAACTTATTAATTTGATTTGATTTATATCGTTTCTTTACCCCCAGTTTTAACCTAATAATGGTCGTTCACTGGGTGAACTTATTAATTTTATAAACAGTTAATCGATCCATGAGAATGTTGTACCAGTAATCTTAGTAATGGAGTAATTTTATTAATCCTTCAAAATCGTCGATAATCTTCGAAAAGTGTCGGTAAATAATATGGAAACAATACGAGGAAGAAAACATGTGGAACAGTCCGCATAAAATATTTAGTTACTTACATTGATTTTCGCTTTGGCATATTAGGAATATACTGAATGGATACGCAACAAAATTCCGAAATTTTGTTCATATTGTAACTTGATGTTATTAACACATGAATGAACATTGTCATAGTTACAACGTGTGTAGCCATCAGACACTTATTGTTTTGAAGCAAATAATAATTGAACTGAAACTGGCGGTTAACCAAATTCTACGAGGGTTGCTATTCAAACGATACATGTAAAATCGTAGGTAAACTTACCTTGAGCTTATCTTTGATACTATATGATATTGCATCTAATTGTACTGTATATGTGGACCTGTGGAACTCAATTCTACTACTAAACCGAGGAGACCGCTTTTAGATAAGTTTCAGAATTTAATTTGGAATCTTTTGAAGCGTTTAATTCTTGGTGGGACAACAACTTGTTCAGTCACATTGTCACGTTTTGTTCGTATGGGAACGGAGATTTAAGTATGCAAACCGATCCGTTGACAAATTAAAACATTTTTAAGCTTACAATATTGAAGCTTTGGAATAATTTAAATTAGAAAAATCCATTAACAAATCATCGAGGAACAAGCGCTGCAAATTAGATCCGGAAAATCTATCGCCGATAATTCTAAATTGGCCTGATAGTTACCAGAGAAACAAAATAAAATACTCAATTCAAACCAATTTTTCAATGGTATGCAATTGTTACAAATGTTACGCGATTAGTTTTGCATGTTTTAAATTGACACCCAGCCTCGGGAAGCGAAGTGTAAGGCATTTTTAATGGCAAAATCGACCAAAAATTTGCTAAATACATGGGATATTTCAAAAGAATCGGTAACCACGCTGATTCCGTTCTTCAATAGCTAGATGATAAATAAGATACTCAAGCGAACACGGTGTTGCGCAGACAACAGGAAATTTCACCAACACATAATGCAAAAGCGACAATCCAGCAAGTGAACGCGTATACAATCCAGTCATCAGCTCACTGGACGAGCTACTTGTTTCATTCACAGTCAAACATCAACTAGGCAAAGAAATATCATGCATAAATATCTGTTTATTAATCTTATTTTTGTGTATTACATCAACATTTTACAGTACAAGTGTTTTGACCCTTTGGCCTTTCATCTTTGTTGTTATGGCAAAGAAATATTGTGCAGCGGTGTTTTTTATGCATGACGCAAAGCCTCCTATGCCGAACAAGAAGTTGACAATCATTTTTTCAATAGTATGCTATTGAAATACTGAAACGACGTCGTCATACATGTTTAAGTTAAAAGTTTCCGAATCGATTGGTTGTTAAATTATAACAATCCATCAACAAATGAGCGAGTTATTAAAGTTCGAAATTATGACACAAAAAGGTTACGCGACTATTTTTGAAACTTTTAATTGACACCCGGCCCCATATAGTGAAGAGTAGAATTCAATTCCAGAGTCTTAGTTTTGACTTTTGAACCTGTATTCTGGAACTAAATTATAAACCTTAAATTTTCGTAACGCTCACGATGTGCTAAATATGTGACACACAGGTAAGTATGGCAAAGATAGACGTAGTCCCACTATGAACAAAGCAAAGCAAAGGCTTGGCATTAAAACTTAGCCTTTCTGTTTCAACAGACTTCGCAACCGACTTTTGTTTAAATAATCTTATTTTATTAAACGTGATACTCCTCAGCTAACTGATCTCACGTTTCTCCGACGGATTTTGGTTTTGGGAATTCGTCGTCGATTGATTCATAAATATCGTTCAACCAACGTTTCTCGGGATACAGACTTATGGCTCAAATGAACGTTTCCCTCTTGAATAAACAACAAAAACAAGCTGAAATTATATGAACGCTTCCAGTTCAAATGCGACATGCAACTGTTCATGTTGCAGACAAAGTGCATGCGTGAACCAATTAACCACAAACGTACTCATCGCTCGTTCGTTTTGTATTTACCAGTAGGAAATTACATAGGAAGAAACAATGTAGTTAAATCAGCAATGGATTCGAAATGATCCTCATTTCACAACGGTTCATTTACGGTCGTTTCTGTCGTCGAGCATCACACCAACCCACAATTCCGACAGCAGATGAGCAAACATATGCAAATATTTATTTGGCACCTCTTGCGAACTGAAGTCAATGAATTTTTTTGTAAAGTGTCTTTGTGGTTGACCTCACCGTCACTGAACCGTTTACTCACCGTATTTGAAGTGTGCAGTGAGCATTTATTCAATTGACATCAGGTCACTGTTTAGTGTGTTCGGTTTTCGTCAATTTTGATCACAGCTGTTCTTTCGCCAATTATTGGAACTTCAAGTGGTTGTCAATTAGGTGTGTTTGAAACATGAAATTATTTCACCTGAACAGTTCCAAATTGTCGGTTTCGATTCTAACTGGTGCCGGATAGCGACTTTCGTATAAGTAGTCATGAGCACACAATCCGTTACCCTTCAGTTGAAGAGTTCGTGACTTTAATTATAAATTATACCCATTACAGAATGACTATAATTTCTCATAAAAGCTCCGAATTTTTCTGCAGGAGTTATTCAGATAAAACATATGGCCATTCGCTGCATCTCATACTTGCACTTGAACACGATTCCCTCACGATTGGACACGGAGTGAAAATGATCACTAGTAATAATTCGAACACTAATTCATTCGACATGCCGTCCTCTCAGTTGAGTCTCAGTAGTCGATGAGTGCGGAAGTATCGATTTTTTCATCAAAAGTCACATTTTTGTTCCAGATTTTTTTTGTTATTAAAATATAATCCCAGGAATAAAACATATTCTGTTAGTGTTAAAGATACGATGAATCGAATGGTACTAGTTGTTTTCACGCCCTGTGCATTGAACCGTTAACCCGGGATAGACTCGGCCAGACTCGTAAATTTATGTTGTTTTTTGTCATGAATACGACTTACTTTACTATGGGGGCCTTTTCAAAATTTACTCTCTGAGAGAGTGTTAAGTATTTTGACCGTGAATATTTCTTGTTGTATCTAACGTATCAACATAATTTTTGCTACACGTCATCGGGAATATGATCAGCAATTTATGATAAAATTTTCAGTTGTGTGACATAATCACAAATAATTAAAAAATAAAGTTTTCTACAATGTTTGGTATCAACGATTATAAAATAAAGACACCTTTCTCGTACCTGGGTAGGTATAAAAGGTTAACTAGTAAAATAAATAATATAAAAAAGGTTAACACTGGATATATTTCGTTCATTCCAATCTACACGTCATTCAACTACACGACCAGGAAGTGAAGCAAGTGCATCATTCCGGTTGGTTCAGGTCCAAAGCTCAGTTCCAGTTCTATTATCAAGAATTCAGTTCAACAATGAATCAATTGCGGGACGTTCGTAGTTTCACTTCAAACAAGAGCGATTGCGTCATCCTGCTGGTGGTTGTTTGCATTGGAGCAAAATGGGGAACATTATACAAAATCAATCCTTCTACTTCATTCATTCTTGCCAACGCAGTTGACTCGTTCAGTCCAGATCAGAATCCAATTCTAGGGTTTAGTTCTGAAATCCAGTTTCAGAATTCAATACCTGATATTTTTTCATTCCCAGAACTCAGATCCAAAATTATGTTGTATTTCATTAATTGAGTTCTACACTGCATTCCAAAGTCCAGGTTGGGGGTTCTAGACCAGAATGCAAGTTTAAAATTTGGTCACTAGTTTGTCACTTGAGCGTGTAGTAGAATAATTTCACTGGAATAATATTTTAATATCATTCATTTCTACTACGTGTAGTAGAATTGAATGGTGTTAAAATATTATTCTACTAAAATCCCTCGCATATGGAAACAGGCATATATGTGTCCTGTTTTCAAAAATGGTGATCGACGAAATGTAGCAAATTATCGAGGAATAACCAGCCTCTCAGCCTCATCGAAATTATTCGAGATAATTGTGAGTGGTGCTGTTATAGATCTTGCAAAGAACTACATTTCATTTGATCAACACGGATTTATGCCTGGTAGATCAGTTACAACGAATTTGTTAACCTTAACTTCTGAATGTATTTCTAGTATGGAGGCAAAAGCACAAATGGATGTTATCTATACCGATCTAAAAGCAGCGTTTGACAAGATTGATCACCGAATACTGTTGTGTAAATTATCTCGACTTGGTTTATCATCGCAACTTGTGTCTTGGCTGAACTCATATCTTTCCGATAGACAACTGCGTGTAAAAATCAATAACGTTGCGTCGTCCGAATTCTCGAATAAATCAGGTGTTCCGCAAGGTAGCAACTTGGGACCCTTGCTATTTGTAGTATTTTTCAACGATGTTGCATTACTTTTGGGATCTGGTTGTAAATTAATCTACGCAGATGATTTGAAACTGTATCTCGCCGTTCGTAGTGTTGAGGATTGCCAACGACTGCAAGATTTGCTTACAAGGTTCGGAAAATAAACTCATTATCTATGTAACCAAATGCCAAGTTATCACATTTCATCGGATTCTACGTCCCATTATATTCGACTATAACATTGATGGAACAATTTTATCTAGAGTGACTCAGGTGTGTGATCTTGGTGTACAACTGGATGCCAAATTGACGTTCGATGTCCAACGGTCGCTAGTTATTTCGAAAGCTTCCCGTCAGCTGGGATTCATCTCTAAAATGGCTAAAGACTTCAAAGATCCGCTTTGCTTGAAGGCTTTATATTGCTCACTCGTCCGCCCGATTCTGGAAAATGCTTCAGTAATCTGGTGTCCGTATCAAATATCGTGGAGCCTTAGACTTGAACGTGTTCAGAAACGTTTTGTTCGCATGGCATTACGACATTTGCCTTGGAGAGATCCTGTAAACTTGCCACCATCCCCGGACCGATGCCAATTATTGGGAATCGATACTTTACAGCGCCGAAGGAAAATTCAACAAGCATTGACCATCGCGAAATTAATAAACGGGGAGATCAACGTTCCAGAATTGCGTAGCAAAATTAGTTTTCGAGTATCAAGCAGATCATTGCGATATACGACTCTACTTCAAAACGGATTCCACAGGACTTTATTTGGAAGTAACGAACCTATAACTGCGTGCACACGAGCTTTTACTTCTGTTGAAACAATTTTTGAGTTTGATGAACCTTCCCGTCGCTTCGCAGAAAGAATGAAACGAACTATATTATAAGGACTGTTTTTTTTATGTGTTAATTTATTTCACTTGACGCATTGTAATTACTTTTTGTTTTGTGTTTGTTGTTTAAAAGATAGTGATTTTTGCGCCTGTCTGAGAATGGCATGAAATTTGTTCAACTCATATAGGCTTTTTCCCACTCTGTCGGTTCATTTAGACATATGTCCGATGAACCCAATAAGAAATAAATAAATAAATAAATAAAAATAAATAAATTTGGTTCTAAAAAGTTCAGTTCTACAATTCTAGAAAAGTAACTGAACTTAGGAGCTACATTCGGAAGATCTTTGAACAAAGTTCTGGATCTTCTGAGCAGAACTCTGGATCCAAGTTCGAAAACAAAATCTTGAAATTCTATAACTAAAATTCAGCTGTGGATCGAAATCCAGGTCCAGAGTTCAGTGCTAGGATTCAGGTTCAGAATTCAGAGCCGAGAAAGAATCCTAATCTCGAATTCAGTTCAACAACATAGGTTCAGTGATGAGTTTAACTATTCAGAATTCAGTTATCGAGTTCAAGTTCAGAATTCAATTCCCGAATCTGGCATTGAAATTGAGTTTCAGAATTCTATTCTAGCATTCGGATCAAAAAATTCGGCTCCTGAATTCCAGTTAAAGAATTCAGAATATTTAACGTCAAAGAAACTGAACGATCCATTTTATTCGTATTGACGTCATCCAGTTATGTCTCTGACATTACCCTCCCGCCTTTTTTACAAAAAAAAACTTGCTGATTTCATGAAGCTCAACGCTATTTTCGAGCGCCTACCAATAAAATAGTCAAAAAATTTATAATGTCAGCCATAATAGATGATATCCAATATGATATTACCAACTACGTGTGTATACTTCTAAATGTTTCTAAAGCACATTCTGCAGCACAAAAGATGAGCGAATATTCCGAACCATAGAATGATTTGGACAAATGCTGCGTTTACTGAGACAAATTACTCAAAAACTACAAGGATCAGCCCCATGGGGTTGTTCGAGCCATTGATGTGGAACAAGGCAACCAAAATTTCTAATGATCTAAAATCAAACAGTTCAATCAATCGTCACACTTTTGAATACGCAATTGCACGAGAGTCTGCTTAGATTGATCTTGATTAGGAACCAACACCTAACATTGTTTGTTTGTTTTAGTTTGAACACTCCTTAAGTGCACTAACTTTTCTCAGAGACGGCTAAATCGATTCTAACAAACTTAGATTTAAATTAAAAGAAACAATCGTCCTTACGAAGTTCCTGAATTGTATTTTGATCCGACTTCCGGTTTCGGAGTTACAAGGCGATTGGTAAAAAAATCCTATTTCAAATTACTTCCTCACTTTTCACAGAGATGGCGTGACAGATTTGCACAATCTTAGGTTCAAATGAAAGGTCTCATAGTTCCAAAAAAAACTTCCAAATTTCTTTCGGATCCGACTACCGGTTCCGGAATTATAGGGTGAAGTGTGTTGAAATTGGATACCGTCACTTGAAGCGGCGAAACAAAACACGTAAAAAAGGACGGGTGGGTAATGTCAGAGACATAACTGGATGTCGTGAATACGAAAACAACTGACATGTTCCTTAACACTTCCGAATATCAATTAGTTGATCAATTGTATGAATTATGCAAGCATTCCCCTTTTCCACATTTTTCACAAAAACAAAGAAGGCTCAACTTGATCTCGATTACTGTGAATTTCACACAGCGGAAAGTGCACAAATCTAATCAAACTGTTCTAGATTTGCGAGCAAAAAATCCTAATAGTTCTTTAGAAAATTTTTAAAGCCATTAGAACGGCTGATTTAATGTGATGCTCTTCACCGTTGTCCTCTTTTCGTTGTTTTTCCACCAATGCAAACGACTAGCAGCTGTGACGTAATCGCTTTTGTCGGAAGCGAAACTAGCTTTGCAAACGACACAAAATACATCTGCTCGCAGTGGCGACAGAATCACAACTGATCCAATTTTTGTTAAGAGTTTTTTTTTACGTGATTTCGTTTGTGGCTTTTTCATTAATGGGCGGTCCTAATGGCTATAAAAATAGCCGCATACAACATTTAATGTCGATTATTTCATTTTGGATTTGCATAATTTATTGAAAAAAACTATCAATACGCTGTAGGGATTCGTTCCTAGCATTCAGTAGGGTCAAATTGCGTAATTCTCTACGACATTAAACTCTGGAACATTTTTCGCAAAAACAAAGAAGGTTTCACTTGATCTCGATTACTGCGAATTTCACACAGCGAAAAGTGCACGAACCTAACCCAACTGTTTCAGATTTGCACTAAACTGAGGATACTTCCCTTCGATTTGCGGACAACAAATCCTAATAGTTCTTTAGAAAACTTTTAGAACCAGTAGAACGGCTGATTTTGTGTAATGCTCTCCACCGTTGCTTTTTCACCAATGCAAATGACTGGCAGTTGTGACGTAATCGCTCTTGCCGAAAGCGAAACTAGCTTTGCAAACGACACAAAATACATCTGCTCGCAGTGGCGATAGAATCCAAACCAATCCATCCATCATTTTTGTTAAGAGGTTTCTTTTTACGTGATTTCGTTTTTAGCTTTTTCACTAATGGGCGGTCCTAACGGCTATAAAAATAGCACCATATAGAATTTTAATGTCGATTATTTCATTTCGAATTTGCATTTCGTTGAAAGAAACTATCAAGATGCTGTACGGGATTCATTCCTGCCTTTCAGAAGGACCAAATTGTGGAACTCACTACGATATTAAGCACTGTTCGGAACATTTTTCTCGAACGATTTGTTGTACAGCAGCAGATATTTTGTTCTCTTCCTCAGAACGCGTTCTGATTGGCTGGTGTTGACATGGGTCAAATGAGACAGGTTTTCCAATAGTGTACTATTGAAATACTTTAATGCTGTTGTTATACACGTTTAAGTTGAAAAATTTTGATTCTATTGGTAGTTAGATTATATAAATCCTTTCACAGATTACTGAGCTATGAGCTTTAAATGTACGAGAAAGGTAAACGCGCCTTAAAAATTATCCTCTTTGATACTCGTTTATACCAAACATTTCAGAAAAGTTTCATTTTGAACTATTTGAGGTTATGTCACACAACTGAAAATTTTAACATAAATATGATCATATTTCCGATGGCATGTAGCAAAAATTATGTTGATTCGTTAGATACAACAAGAAATATTCACGATCAAAAACTTATCACTCTCTCAGAGGGTAAATTTTGAAAAGGCGCCCCGTAGTAAAGTAGGTCGAGTTAGATTTAGATTAGAGGGTTGTATTCAAGACACGACCGAGCACAATAACATTAAAAATGGAACGTTTCTAGGAACTTCATAATAAATACAAAAATAAAGATGATAATGATGATGATAAACTAAACTAAAAACTTTTTCAATTGACTAATTACAAACTTGCTCTAGTTCAAGCGCTTAGATTGTTAGCGAATGATAAAATTGACAATTAGACTCTTTCTTCATAAATAATTCTATTCAATTTTTATCCCTTTCCACAACTTTTTACATTGTTAAATTTTTGAAAAACGTCCTTTAACTAGAAGTCAATTATGATGAATCCAAATTTACTCGAAATCTCAATTTTAGATACAAACAACCCAAAGATTTGAACCTGAACAAATAAAACTATTTTATTTTATGATAATAATTTTCGAGACATAAACAGTTAATCGATCCAAGAGAAGATTTTATATATTTTAACGAAAAATGTTGTGTTGGAGTTTACACTCAGTAATAGTGTAATTTTAAAGTGTCGGTAAATAATATGGCAACAATACGAGGAAGAAAACATGTGAAACAATCCGCATAAAATATTTAGTTACTTACATTGATTTTCGCTTTGGCATATTAGGAATATACGGAATGGATACGAAACAAAATTCATAAATTTTGTTCATATTGTAACTTGATGTTAATAACACATAAATGAACATTGCCATAGTTAAAACCAAGGATGGCTTTTATCGTATCAAAGAATGCTCACTCGCAACTCTTCCACGATTAAATCAGTGCCATCAAAGAGAATCGGAAATCATCGCAACAACAAAAAAACCGGCATGGTACATTTAACATAGAATAGACACTAGTGCGAGAGCGAATTTCTCTCGGTGAACCGTCTGAGAATCAACGGCTAGCACGCTGCTGTGGGGATTCTCTCTGAAGCAACAAACGGTCGCTTATTCTCGTTTCGCGATCCGATTCTGTATGGTCAGTGGATAATAGCGATAGAATCATTTTACTATTGCCGCTTATTCTAACTATGTGCTTATAACTTTTGTATAATTTGTGTCTATGAAAATGTATGTGGATGCTCCATACAAGAGTTTTGGAATATTGCAACCTAGTATGAGAATCATCAAGTCGAATCATCGATTTGATTTTCTGCGATAATTGTCAACTTGCGATTCTATCTTGCGAAATTCCATACAGCAACGATCATTATCAGACTGTTGTTTTTTAAGGTCCGTGAAATACTCAGAGTATGAAGTGGAGCGAAGAATTGTAGAAAAATTCTCTCACGGCTCATGCGGCGAGCATCTTCTACCGGATTCAAAATGTTGTATACAATATAGATAAATATCGAGCAGCTTCTGTCAAATTATCGGCAATCACCAACACTTACAACGCGTGTAGCCATCAGATGCTTATTATTTTGAAGCAAATTATAATTGAACTGAAACTGGTGGTTAACCAAATTCTACGAGGGTTGCTATTCAAACGATACATGTAAAATCGCAGGTACCTTTAGTTTATCTTTGATACTATATGATATTGCATCTAATTGTACTGTATATGTGAGCCTGTGGATCTCATTTATACTACCAAACCGAGGAGGCCACTTTTAGATAAGTTTCAGAATTTAATTTTGAATCTTTTGAAGCGTTTAATTCCTGGTCAAACTTAAACTTCTTCAGTCACATTGTCACGTTTTGTTCGTATGGGAATGGAGATTTAAGTATGGAAACCGATCCGTTGACAAATCAAAACATTTTTAAGCTTACAATATTGAAGCTTTGGAATCATTTAAATTAGGAAAATCCATTAACAAATCATCGAGGAACAAGCGCTGCAAATTAGATCCGAATTAGATCTATCGCCGATAGTTCTAAATTGGCCTGATAGTTACCAGACAACCAAAATAAAATACTGAATTCAAACCAATTTTTCAATTGTATGCAATTGAAATATTCAAATGAAGTTATCTCATAAGTTTCAGTTAAATGTATCCATATCGATTGGTTGTTGAATTATATAAATCCATCAACAAATGACTGAGTTTTAAGCGTTCGAAAATATGACAGAAAAATGATACGCGATTAGTTTTGCATGTTTTAAATTGACACCCAGCCTCGGGAAGCGAAGTGTAAGGCATTTTTAATGGCAAAATCGACCAAAAATTTGCTAAATACATGGGATATTTCAAAAGAATCGGTAACCACGCTGATTCGGCTTTTCAATAGCAAGATGATATTTAAGATACTCAAGCGAACACGGTGTTGCGCAGACAACAGGAAATTTCACCAACACATAATGCAAAAGCGACAATCCAGCAAGTGTACGCATATACAATCCAGTCATCAGCTCACTGGACAAGCTACTTGTTTCATTCACAGTCAAACATCAACTAGGCAAAGAAATATTGTGCCGCCTATATTTATAGATTTCTCTTCATACTACGCAGAACGATGCGGTGTTTTTTATGCATGACGCAAAGCCTCCTATGCCGAACAAGAAGTTGACGTCATTTTGTACAACTGGGATTGGTGGATGAAAACATAGGTCGATTCCAACCATTTTTTCAATAGTATGCTATTGAAATACTGAAACGAAGTCGTCATACATGTTTAAGTTAAAAGTTTCCGAATCGATTGGTTGTTAAATTATAGCAATCCATCAACAAATGACCGAGTTATTAACGTTCAAAATTATGACACAAAAAGGTTACGCGACTATTTTTGAAACTTTTAATTGACACCCGGCCCCATATAGTGAAGAGTAAGGCATTTTTAATGCCAAAAAAATATGTTTGCAGTTTATCTAACACATGCTTGACGCATATTATCATGAAAATGTCACTGCCGTAAAGGATACAGACTAGTGTTGAAAGGTCTTCGGAAACGTCGACGTCGTTCTGCGCGGTCGAACATTCCAAGATCTACCCTTCAATGCATAACCTGTGACATTTTGAAGTTATTGCCATGATTGCTGAGCCAAAATATCTAATTCTTAAAAATAGTGTTTAATAATTACAATAATCACCATGACCATGACCATCCAGTATTTAAACGTTTATCGCAGAGGCACAGTATCTAAATCACTTCCAGTTTTCAGTAATCCAGAATAAAGTTGTCAAAGCGAATAATGATTTACGTTCCAATGCGATTAATCATTCAAATTGTGGATCCAATCGCAAGTTAACAACGGCCAATAAAATCGGCGTACTTCTACCTATCAACTCTACAAATCAAACAGTCACAGCCAAAGAGTAAATTGCGAGAATAACAACCGTAAACTAATTGCGTATCACTTGTGTTAGATCAGTGCGTTAAGTCACTAGAAAAGTATTCAATTACCGAACAAGCTCTTGGCCAATCCTTCGTTCAATAAGTTCAAACACTGGCCGAGAAAAGTCCGCACGCAGCAACTGATACTGTGATGTTCCATAAAACTGAACCACACTCTCGACTTGGCCTGTGCCCATGTGCATGATTAATTGAGCCCATTTCTTTTACAATTGGCAAAACATGTACTACATAGGAATCCCATAAAAAGACCCAACGACTGTTGCTCTGGCCGGGCACCATTTTGGGTGTTTTTGTGAAATTGCGTTCAACACGCGCCGCAAGTCCACCGCTGATACGACTGTGACAAAAACGTCAACGCGTTTGCGCATACGCCACAATTTTTTCACATTCCCACATGGTTATGGTGACATAGAACAAGCTGAATTGTTGCCACCGCACACCAAACGCAGAAGGGTGATGATATTATTTAAATTAATTAAGGAACTTCATCTGCTATCGAAATGGACGAAGCATGCCTGGCATGGCGAACCGGCACCCATCAGAGTATGCCACGTCAAATATGGCCGAAGGCAGTTACAAAGTGGTTTTTCGCTGCAGTAACTTGGTCCATGCGGTAGGATTCGTTTTTAGATACAGGAGTACAAGAACAAAAACAAAACACTGTGTGTCCTAGTGTCCTACGGTAAATTATTGCTACAGGGCACCGCCGCCTCGAAGTTGCGCATTGAATTGTCTCAATCAACTTTTTATCGGACAAGGCCTACCTTAGTTCTTAGGATTGCCAACGATTTCCACCGGGCCAAATAGGTGAGTGGTGCCGCAGAATGTGAACAGTATTTAAATCGAGATGTTTTGCCTTTTTGCTGATCTGACTTGTTTGAGTACTTTGTATGCACGGGGGACGGATTCGCGGTAGGTGGCTTGAAATCATGCTTCACAAACACACATTTGATACAGCCATGTTTTGAATGGGATATTTAAGTGTAGGACTTGTAGGACGCTTCTTAGAGTCAGAGAAATGGACGCAGGTTTTGAAAACCAGTTGTGGTATTTTCGAGCATCGTTTTGGAAGAATTCTTAGGATCGTTGCGTAGCACTAGCTATGCAACTTGTGGATCAGTTGCAAAGTCTAGTTCCGTATCGGATTGTAATAAAGCTTGCTTCATTTAGAATTGGAACAAACTGTTGTTTAGATTGGGGCGCTCTCGGTGGACGGATTTGGAAGTTCTTGGCGCCCACGTGTCGGGAATTTTGTCAGCTTCACGTATGATTTTTGACATTCCGCAAATCGACTGTACTTTGTAAAAAATCAACATGGAAGCCGAAAGAAGGGAAAAAATTCTGCACAGTTATTTGGAAAATCCATTACGGTCTGCATCTAGGCTAGCTAACCAGCTGAAATTGCCCAGAATTACCGTATGGCGCGTTATCAAACGGTGTAAGGAAACCTCAAGCCAATCGTCGGAGTGGAACTGTCGACCGGAAACTGCGTGGTAAGATTTTGAAGACGATTAAGAGGAATCCTAATCTGTCGGACCATGATTCGGCCAGAAAATTCGGTGCTGCCCATAGTACCGTGAGGAGAACTCGACTCCGGGAAGGAATCAAGTCGTATCGAGCTAGTAAACAGCCAAATCGGACCATAAAACAGAATAGTGTGGTCAAAATTAGTGCTCGGAAACTATATGACCAGGTGCTGACCAACTTCGACGGGTGTCTTCTGATGGACGATGAAACCTATGTCAAGGCTGACTTCGGGCAAATCCCAAGTCAAAAATTTTACTTGGCAACGGCTCGGGAGGATGCCAAATCCAGCCAAATTTAAATTTGTTTTTGCCGACAAATTTGCAAGAAAATTTATGATTTGGCAGGGTATTTGTAGCTGTGGCAAAAAACGAAAGTTTTCGTTACAAATTAGACAATGACATCGGAACTATACCAAACAGAGTGTCTCCAAAAACGAATTTCTCCGTTCATTCGATCCCACAACCATCCCGTAATGTTTTAGTCAGATTTAGCAAGCTTTCATTACAGCAAAGTCGTTCAAGAATGGTATGCAGAGACAGGGGTTCAGTTTGTTCCTAAAAACGTTAACCCACCCAACTGCCCCCAGTTCCGTCCTATTGAGAAATACTGGGCAATCATGGAGAGGAGACTCAATGCAAAGGGAAAGGTTGTCAAGGACATCAATCAGATGACGACCTGGTGGAATAAGATAGCTAAAACGATGGACGAAGAAGGTGTGCGCCGGCTAATGAACCGTGTTACAGCAAAAAAATCGAGAATTCCTTCGAAACCGTGACGAATAATTTTATCCGTAATTTTTCTTAAAAGTATGAAGAAAACGCTACATTTGTATAAAAAACTACAAGGATCAGCCCCATGGGGTTGTTCGAGCCATTGATGTGGAACAAAGCAACTAAAATTTCTAATGATCTACAATCAAACAGTTCAATCAATCGTTACACTTTTGAAATCGCAAATGCACGAGAGTCTGAACTTTATTAGGAACCAAACCCGAACACGCGAACCAAGAATATAGACTTTATTTGTGGTGATTTGTATTTGTTTTGTAGCCGACAAAATTAAACCAATAGCCCAAATGTATGCAATTATATGTTTGTACACGATACGGATATCGATATTTAAGCTTCTCTTCGCCAAACTTGTGCTCAAGTTTTGTATGCAAGCAGTTATTTTTATAGCGTTTCTCTACCATTACAACCATTCTGCGATTTCGGTTGAAGCGAGTTTCTTATTCTCAATCGAGTTCATCTTATATAAATTGGAAATTAATCTAATGCACTCCAAATTTACCCTGGGGTAGTTGTCAATTTCTCAGGCGAAACGACATAACATGGAATTTCATCCGAACTTGCATGACACAAGATCAGAGCATACCAATTAAAGCTTCAAATCGTTTTATGGCACTTTTTGTCTTGCTATCTAGCAACAACCTACCCCTAGCATGCTACTCATTGGACTAAAACGTTAGCTATAATTTTGCTTATATTTATAGATTCGCTTGTTTCCAGCAGCTGCGCTTTAGCATCGATTGACCAATCAGAGCAATGCTTTCACTTTGAAATATCGCTTACTCCTTCAAAACCGTCGACTATGGCAGGGAAATCCGGTATGCCGGAGATTTTTTGCAGACAAAATAGGACACTACTAGCTATTAATCAACATTTCAATGATGATTAAATAAAAAATACATGGCTATGAACATTCAAATCAATACGTAGAAATATTTCCAATCAAATGGTGACATAATATTAATAATTTATATAAAATTGACTGAGCTGTAATTGTTCAAAACCTGACCACATTTCTACGTGTATTTTGCTTGAGTTTCTAGTTTGCACGCCTATATAGAAAACAAAAATGTGTTCCACATTAAAAACTATAAGGATCAGCCCCATGGGGTTGTTCGAACCGTTGATGTGGAACAAGGCAACCAAAATATCCAATGATTGACATTTTCAATTAATCGTCACACTTTTGAATCCGCAAATGCACAATTGATCTTTATTAGGAATCAACACCAAACACGCGAACCCAGAATATAGACTCTATTTATCGTGATTTGTATTTGTTTCGTAGCCGACGAAATTACATCAATAGCCCAAATGTACACAATTAAATGTTTGTTCATGCTTGCGATACGGATATCGATATTTAAGCTTCTCTTCACCAAGCTTGTGTTCAAGTTTTGTATGCAAGCAGTTATTTTTATAGCGTTTCTCTACCATTACTACCATTATCAATCGAGTTCATCTTATATAAATTATAAATTAGTTTTATGCACTCAAAATTTACCCTGGGGTAGTTGTCAATTTCTCAGGCGAAACGACATAACATGGGATTTCATCCAATCTTGCATGACACAAGATCAGAGCATACCAATAAAAGCTTCAAATCGTTTATGGCACTTTTTGTCTTGCTGTGTAGCAACAACCTACCTCTAGCAAGCTACGCATAAGACTGAAACGTTAGCTATAATTTCGCTTCTACTTGTAGATTCGCGTGCTTCCAACAGCTTTGCTTTTGCTTCGATTGACCAATCAGAGCGCTGCTTTCCCTTTGATATATCGCTTACTCGTTCAAAACCGTCGACTATGGCAGGGAAATCCGGTATGCCGGAGATTTTTTGCAGCCAAAATAGGACACTACTAGCTATTAATCAACATTTCAATGATGATTAAATAAAAAATACATGGCTATGAACATTCAAATCAATACGTAGAAATATTTCAAATCAAATGGTGACATAATATTAATAATTGATACATAATTGACTGAGCTGTAATAGTTCAAAACCTGACCACATTTCTACGTGTTTGCACCGCTATATAGAAAACAAAAATGTGTTCCACATTAAAAGACCTTGAATTCAATAATAACTAACTGAAATACAGGCAATTGTCTTTGTTCCAATTCTATCTGAAGCAAGCTTTATACGACTAGTTGAAGGGTTTTGTTTGTTTTTTTTTCGACGCCAGGAATTAAATTTTCTTGTATTAATCAGTTGGTAATGTCGGAGCCGGAGTTTGCATCTGAATAAAATTAAATAAGTGGTTCTATGCTATTGTGAGACCTTTAATTCGAACCTCAGATTTCGGAAATTACTGCAACGGTTTCTGAGAAAATCTGGTAACTTCTGAGCCGAGCCGGATAAAACTAAATAGCAGGCAATGAGATCACGAGACCCTTTGTTTGAATCTAATACCGTTTTCGTTTATTGATCAGAGCAGCCCGAAAGCTGACCCAGAGTCACCCAAACAAAATTGAGATGTTTGTTTTATGTCGTTTTCGTTTTTAAATTGCACTACACCGGTGTAGCGAAAGCTGCACCTAAGTCGTTCGTTTTTACCAATTGCACTACACCAGTGCTACACTTTTTCTGCACCGATACCTCTGGTGTAGCACTCATCAAAAGTTTGGTGTAGCTCTGTGCAATGGAATCGTTAATTGTAGTCAATGGTTACTGTTTATGTTTTCGTCATTTTTGTTCGTTTATTCATGCCTCAGTGTAGCACTGCACCGGTGTAGTGCAAATTAAAAACGAAAACGCCATTAGTAACCTGAGGTTGCTCTAGATCGGACTCCAATCGCGTAGTTTCGCTCTGAAAATTTTCTCGGGTCGCACCACGCATCCAGCCGAGTTTGTTTATTTTATCTTTTTTGTCGTGAATACGACTTACTTTACTATGGGGCGCCTTTTCAAAATTTACCCTCTGAGAGAGTGATAAGTTTTTGATCGTGAATATCTCCTGTTATATCTAACGAATCAACATAATTCTTGATATATGCCATCGGAAATATGATCACAATTTTATGATAAAACTTTCAGTTGTGTGACATATTCTTAAATAGTTGACAATTAACCTTTCTGAAATGTTTGGTATAAACGAGTATCAAAGAGGATAATTCATATGGCGCGTTTGCCTTTCTCGTATTTTGAAAGCTCATAGCTCAGTGATCTGTAGAAGGATTTATATAATCTAACTACCAATAGAATCGAAAATCTTCAACTTGAACGTGTATTACAACAATATTGAAGTTTTTCAATAGTACACTATTGAAAAACCTGTTTGATTTAACCCATGACAGCACCAGCCAATCAGAACGCGAGATGTCTGTATCTATACAAGAGCATCCATATAAAAGTTGAATGGTTCACTTTTCCTATCATTTGCTGAGCAACTCTTCTCGAAACAAGACACACGACAGCAACATCGAGGACCTGTCGTCTCATTGTTTCCCGATATGAATGCACGAGACACCGTCAGCACAATGCAACCGAAAAAGGCAGCCAAAAAGTCCAGCAAGGCCCATTGCCGAAACAAGACACACACGAGAACCATCTCAGATCGCAATATTTCCTACCAAAAGATTCATCAAGATGGGAGTTAAAATAATTTGCACCGTCACTAACACATTCAATTACGAACGGCAATGCGAAAGCGAAAGTGATGATTTTGAACACATCTTTATACTAGTTTACAAATATGCCGTGCGAAACAGAGTTGCCACAGATCAATATGTATTTTTGTCGCGAGTACTTTAGTATGCGGCCGAAAACAAAAATTGTTAGAACAAATGTTTCCACTTGATTTGCGCATTCTACTTTCCAGGCGTATCAGAACTGGCTAAACTTAAAGCAATTCTAAATATTTCTTTATCACAGTGATGTGGTCATCCTGAAAAGGACGGGGTTTTCAACGGATGGCCAGCTGCAGATGGCGAGGGATGATTTTCGTTTTCGTTGTCATGGGGAGCGTTACCGGTCAACTCCAACACTTCGGCAACCAAGTACTCCATCACTGCCGCCAGATAGACCGATGCACCAGCACTGACACGCTCGGCGTAGTTCCCCTTCCGAGGCAAACGATGGATTCTGCCGCCAACTGGGCACTTCAGACCAGCACGGTTTGAGCGGGACTTTGCCTTGCCCTTAATTGTTCCTCCACAATATGCTGTTAACAGCTCGACGACCCATTCAGTATTACTGGCTGCCGCTCTGCTAACTCTCTCTTTTATATCGTTTCACTGTTTCCCGTTCTGCGTATAGGAAAGGAATTCTAACAAAGGGGACGTCCTACCGTGCTACCACTAGCACGTATAAAAGGAAATGTGATGTGAGAAATAGCGTCATTTAAGTTAAAGCAGCTACTCTGTACGTACGAGACACTGTCAGAACGATGGCTCCGAAAACAGGTAGAAAAGCAGATTTGTACCGTCACTAACACATTCAATTACGAACGGCAATGCGAAAGCGAAAGTGATGATGTTGAACACATCTTTATACTAGTATGGGGTCGTGTGAAAATATGCCATGCGAAACAGGGTTGCCATATATACAGGTTAATCTGTATTATTATTATTACTATCATTATTATTATTGAATCACTCTTGCATACCGAAGATCGTAGATACATTTCAGACCAGGCCATTGCAATTGTCTCGTACTGAAATTTCGAGAAGAATCAGATATCTTCGAACTTCATAGCTTCAATAAAAATAAACTACAAATTTGTCGTACCTAGCTTCCTATAGTATCAAATTAAAAAGGAATTGTTTCAAGTTTGGAATATATAGTTGTAGAATAGTAGCTGTTTAATGTAACTAATCTGTACTTTAATGTAGGTGTATCGCTTCAAATTCTATTAGTGAAAAAGAGGAAAGCTTGCACAATTCATACAATCAATCAACTAACTGATATTCGGAAAAGTGATGGGAGCGTGTCAGTTTTTTCGTATTCACGACATCCAGTTATGTCTCTGACATTACTCACCCGCCTTTTTTGTCGTGAATACGACTTACTTTACTATGGGGCGCCTTTTCAAAATTTACCCTCTGAGAGAGTGATAAGTTTTTGATCGTGAATATCTCCTGTTATATCTAACGAATCAACATAATTCTTGCTACATGCCATCGGAAATATGATCACAATTTTATGATAAAACTTTCAGTTGTGTGACACATTCTTAAATAGTTCACAATTAAACTTTTCTGAAATGTTTGGTATAAACGAGTATCAAAGAGGATAATTCATATGGCGCGTTTGCCTTTCTCGTATTTTGAAAGCTCATAGCTCAGTGATCTGTAGAAGGATTTATATAATCTAACTACCAATAGAATCGAAAATATTCAACTTGAACGTGTATTACAACAACATTGAAGTTTTTCAATAGTACACTATTGAAAAACCTGTTTGATTTAACCCATGACAGCACCAGCCAATCAGAACGCGAGATGTCTGTATCTATACAAGAGCATCCATATAAAAGTTGAATGGTTCACTTTTCCTATCATTTGCTGAGCAACTCTCCCCGAAACAAGACACACGAGAGCAACATCGAGGACCTGTCGTCTCATTGTTTCCCGATATGAATGCACGAGACACCGTCAGCACAATGAAACCGAAAAAGGCAGCCAAAAAGTCCAGCAAGGCCCATTGCCGAAACAAGACACACACGAGAACCATCTCAGATCTCAATATTTCCTATCAAAAAATTCATCAAGATGGGAGTTAAAATAATTTGCACCGTCACTAACACATTCAATTACGAACGGCAATGCGAAAGCGAAAGTGATGATTTTGAACACATCTTTATACTAGTTTACAAATATGCCGTGCGAAACAGAGTTGCCACAGATCAATATGTATTTTTGTCGCGAGTACTTTAGTATGCGGCCGAAAACAAAAATTGTTAGAACAAATGTTTCCACTTGATTTGCGTATTCTACTTTCCAGGCGTATCAGAACTGGCTAAACTTAAAGCAATTCTAAATATTTCTTTATCACAGTGATGTGGTCATCCTGAAAAGGACGGGGTTTTCAACGGATGGCCAGCTGCAGATGGCGAGGGATGATTTTCGTTTTCGTTGTCATGGGGAGCGTTACCGGTCAACTCCAACACTTCGGCAACCAAGTACTCCATCACTGCCGCCAGATAGACCGTTGCACCAGCACTGACACGCTCGGCGTAGTTCCCCTTCCGAGGCAAACGATGGATTCTGCCGCCAACTGGGCACTTCAGACCAGCACGGTTTGAGCGGGACTTTGCCTTGCCCTTAATTGTTCCTCCACAATATGCTGTGTTGTTGCTCGACGACCCATTCAGTATTACTGGCTGCCGCTCTGCTAACTCTCTCTTTTATATCGTTTCACTGTTTCCCGTTCTGCGTATAGGAAAGGAATTCTAACAAAGGGGACGTCCTACCGTGCTACCACTAGCACGTATAAAAGGAAATGTGATGTGAGAAATAGCGTCATTTAAGTTAAAGCAGCTACTCTGTACGTACGAGACACCGTCAGAACGATGGCTCCGAAGACAGGTAGAAAAGCAGATTTGTACCGTCACTAACACATTCAATTACGAACGGCAATGCGAAAGCGAAAATGATGATGTTGAACACATCTTTATACTAGTATGGGGTCGTGTGAAAATATGCCATGCGAAACAGGGTTGCCATATATACAGGTTAATCTGTATTATTATTATTACTATCATTATTATTATTAGAATCATTCTTGCATACCGAAGATCGTAGATACATTTCAGACCAGGCCATTGCAATTGTCTCGTACTGAAATTTCGAGAAGAATCAGATATCTTCGAACTTCATAGCTTCAATAAAAATAAGCTACAAATTTGTCGTACCTAGCTTCCTATATTAGCAAATTAAAAAGGAATTGTTTCAAGTTTGGAATATATAGTTGTAGAATAGTAGCTGTTTAATGTAACTAAACTGTACTTTAATCTAGGTAAATCGCTTCAAATTCTATTAGTGAAAAAGAGGAAAGCTTGCACAATTCATACAATCAATCAACTAACTGATATTCGGAAAAGTGATGGGAGCGTGTCAGTTTTTTCGTATTCACGACATCCAGTTATGTCTCTGACATTACTCACCCGCCTTTTTCATCTAAAAAACCTTCGTGCTAAAGAACGTTTGAATCTTCGAACCTATAAGAAGCAGAAACAACCAAAACGTAGTCCGAAATAAGAAGCATCGATCAGGCCGCGGGTTCGAAAGCTGTACAATACGATTCTTGCTGGAAATTTGAACTGCATAATCATGGACGACGAAACCTACGTGAAACTTGATTACAAATCCTTGCCGGGACCACAATACTATACGGTACGAGAATGGCAAGTGTTAAACCAGTCCGAGACATCGATTGAAGTCGAACAATTTGATAAGAAAGCTGTGGTCTGACAAGCAATTTGTAGTTGCGGTAAGATTTCGAACCCCTTCATCACCACTGCTTCAATGAACAGCGAAAAATATATCAAGGAATTTTTACAAAAACGACTTCTACCCATGATTCGAAGCCACAAGGATCCTGTTGTCTTCTGGCCAGATCTTGCTTCTTGCCACTACTCGAAATCAACGGTAGAATGGTATACTACCAAAAATGTCACTTTCGTCCTAAAAGACATGAATCCACCAAATTGCCCCCAACTTCGACCAATTGAGGAATTTTGGGCATTAACGAAGGCACATCTTAGGAAACATGTCTCGGCAGCCGAAACCATTCAACAGTTCGAAAAAGATTGGAAAAAAGTGTCAAAACTTGTCGCCAAGAAGTCTGTACGGAATTTAATGAAGAACGTTTCTCAAGAAGGTGCGCCAGCTATACAATGGCTAAGTAGCAAATTGTTGTAGTCTAATATTATCATTATATCGAATAAAATTAGAATATCTAACACTTGTGAATTATTTACAGCGAAATCAATGTGCGTCCATACTTTCTGGGACAGTCTTTATTCAGCAACTCTAAATTTCTTATGGGTTGATCCGTGCGTTCTTTGTCTTTCACATTGAAATCGTTTAAACCAACGTTCATAAGTCGAGATCGATAAAGCATGGTACCCGTAATCTTCAACACTTCTTTGTCGTGAATACGACGCACTTTACTGTGGGGCGCCTTTTTTAAAATTACCCTCTGAGAGAGTGATAAGTTTTATATCATGAATATCTCTTATTGTTTCCAACGCATCAACATAGTTTTTGCTACATGCCATCGGAAATATGATCAATTTATAGAGACATTATCAGTTACATGACATAATCACAATTAATTCAAAATTAAAGTTTTCTAAAATGTTTAGTATCAAAGAAGAAAACTCATGACGTCTTTCTCGTACCTCCTGGGTAGGTAGGTATAAACGTTATATTTGGTTTATTCTTGCCTACGAGTTGACTGAGCAAGAAGTAAAGCATGTGCATCATTTCGGTTGGTTCTGGTCCGAGAAGCTCAGTTCCAGTTCCAGTATCAAGAATTCAGTTCGTTCTTGAACCGATTGCGGGACATTCGCAGAGCCAGTTTGGAGCAAAAAACATCGAAAAGTGGACAACGTTATGCAAATTTAGCCCTTCTAATGCCTCCAAATGTTATCTAAACTTAACTATAAAGATTGCTTCTTTGCCAATCGGAGAGTTAAAAACCATTAGTTCAGTGCAAATTTAGAATAATTTGATAAGCTCTTTATGCACTTTTAGCAGAGCAAAATTCGCACCAAACAAGTGCGAATAAAGCCAGTATTTGACTGCTTTGCGTTCGAGGAAAATGTTCGAAAAGTGTTTGATATCGTAGAGAATTCCACAATTTGGTCCTTCTGAAAGCCGGAAATGAGTCCCGTACAGCATTTTGATAGTTTCTTTCACTCAAATGTACTCTAATCAAAGCCGAAGATAGTTATCAAAATTCTGTATGTAGGAATTAGTTTTGCTATTAAATAATGTGCTCTTGTAGCCGCCATGTTCTTTCTTCAGAATTCACTATATGTGAGTTGTATGTAAACAATAAATATTTAATAATTTCAAATTTCATTTTCATTTCTGCTTTTCATATGTCGAATAAATAAAAAAAGGCGGGTGAGTAATGTCAGAGACATAACTGGATGTCGTGAATACGAAAAAACTGACACGCTCCCATCACTTTTCCGAATATCAGTTAGTTGATTGATTGTATGAATTGTGCAAGCTTTCCTCTTTTTCACTTATAGAATTTGAAGCGATACACCTACATTAAAGTACAGATTAGTTACATTAAACAGCTACTATTCTACAACTATATACACCAAACTTGAAACAATTCCTTTTTAATTTGCTAATATAGGAAGCTAGGTACGACAAATTTGTAGTTTATTTTTATTGAAGCTATGAAGTTCGAAGATATCTGATTCTTCTCGAAATTTCAGTACGAGACAATTGCAATGGCCTGGTCTGAAATGTATCTACGATCTTCGGTATGCAAGAGTGATTCTAATAATAATAATGATAGTAATAATAATAATACAGATTAACCTGTATATATGGCAACCCTGTTTCGCATGGCATATTTTCACACGACCCCATACTAGTATAAAGATGTGTTCAACATCATCACTTTCGCTTTCGCATTGCCGTTCGTAATTGAATGTGTTAGTGACGGTACAAATCTGCTTTTCTACCTGTTTTCGGAGCCATCGTTCTGACAGTGTCTCGTACGTACAGAGTAGCTGCTTTAACTTATGTCGTTTTCGTTTTTAAATTGCACTACACTGGTGTAGCGAAAGCTGCACTGAAACCGTTCGTTTTTACCAATTGCACTACGCCAGTGCTACACTTTTTCTGCACCGATACCACTGGTGTAGCACTCATCAAAAGTTTGGTGTAGCTCTGTGCAATGGAATCATGTATTGTAGTCAATGGTTACTGTTTATGTTTTCGTCATTTTTGTTCGTTTATTCATGCCTCAGTGTAGCACTGCACCGGTGTAGTGCAATTTAAAAACGAAAACGCCATTAAATGACGCTATTTCTCACATCACATTTCCTTTTATACGTGCTAGTGGTAGCACGGTAGGACGTCCCCTTTGTTAGAATTCCTTTCCTATACGCAGAACGGGAAACAGTGAAACGATATAAAAGAGAGAGTTAGCAGAGCGGCAGCCAGTAATACTGAATGGGTCGTCGAGCTGTTAACAGCATATTGTGGAGGAACAATTAAGGGCAAGGCAAAGTCCCGCTCAAACCGTGCTGGTCTGAAGTGCCCAGTTGGCGGCAGAATCCATCGTTTGCCTCGGAAGGGGAACTACGCCGAGCGTGTCAGTGCTGGTGCATCGGTCTATCTGGCGGCAGTGATGGAGTACTTGGTTGCCGAAGTGTTGGAGTTGACCGGTAACGCTCCCCATGACAACGAAAACGAAAATCATCCCTCGCCATCTGCAGCTGGCCATCCGTTGAAAACCCCGTCCTTTTCAGGATGACCACATCACTGTGATAAAGAAATATTTAGAATTGCTTTAAGTTTAGCCAGTTCTGATACGCCTGGAAAGTAGAATGCGCAAATCAAGTGGAAACATTTGTTCTAACAATTTTTGTTTTCGGCCGCATACTAAAGTACTCGCGACAAAAATACATATTGATCTGTGGCAACTCTGTTTCGCACGGCATATTTGTAAACTAGTATAAAGATGTGTTCAAAATCATCACTTTCGCTTTCGCATTGCCGTTCGTAATTGAATGTGTTAGTGACGGTGCAAATTATTTTAACTCCCATCTTGATGAATCTTTTGGTAGGCAATATTGAGATCTGAGATGGTTCTCGTGTGTGTCTTGTTTCGGCAATGGGCCTTGCTGGACTTTTTGGCTGCCTTTTTCGGTTGCATTGTGCTGACGGTGTCTCGTGCATTCATATCGGGAAACAATGAGACGACAGGTCCTCGATGTTGCTGTCGTGTGTCTTGTTTCGAGAAGAGTTGCTCAGCAAATGATAGGAAAAGTGAACCATTCAACTTTTATATGGATGCTCTTGTATAGATACAGACATCTCGCGTTCTGATTGGCTGGTGCTGTCATGGGTTAAATCAAACAGGTTTTTCAATAGTGTACTATTGAAAAACTTCAATATTGTTGTAATACACGTTCAAGTTGAAGATTTTCGATTCTATTGGTAGTTAGATTATATAAATCCTTCTACAGATCACTGAGCTATGAGCTTTCAAAATACGAGAAAGGCAAACGCGCCATATGAATTATCCTCTTTGATACTCGTTTATACCAAACATTTCAGAAAAGTTTAATTGTCAACTATTTAAGAATATGTCACACAACTGAAAGTTTTATCATAAAATTGTGATCATATTTCCGATGGCATATATCAAGAATTATGTTGATTCGTTAGATATAACAGGAGATATTCACGATCAAAAACTTATCACTCTCTCAGAGGGTAAATTTTGAAAAGGCGCCCCATAGTAAAGTAAGTCGTATTCACGACAAAAGTAATATATAAGAACTTCAAAAGAACAGACTAGGGATCCAAGCAACCATAAGTCATATGATGACATCCTGAAACAGGGAATAATTTCATTGAGAAAACGCCATACAATCGAATGCGAGTCACCCTATTAACGCAGGTCAAAGCGGTTTCCGAAACTGAAGCTATTCTTCGTCAAGATATTAGATACAATTGATCGGTATTTTCACTTTCATTCTACGAGTATGATGTCCTGTTCGAGAAACAATTGTTGATTGTTTTATCCACGATAACCTGAAATTTCTTTATGCTTATGCTTTTCTCACTACATTCCTACATTTTCGATTTGATATTATTCACGTTATTTTTGAAACTGAGTATTCAATCGCAAGAAATTCCTAACAGCAAAATCCATTCAACGAATGCGACAGATAAAGATCCATTGTTGAACAATTTCAAATGTGAAGCGTTTAAGCGCCGTCAGACTAGTTTTAATGTAGGATTTCGGAAGTTTCTCATTACTTATTTTTGCCGTAAGAATACTACTACATACATGCAGAAATCGTGTACTTTATCCACATGTATTGCACTTTAATTCGTAAAAATCACACTTGAACTTTCCAGGGAAAAAGCAATAACAATCAAGCTGAATGAACGTTCAACATCTTATCGTTTCCTTGATCCAACATCAAATTCCCTGAATTCCGGCAATTATGATCGCATCAGCCCTTGCTTGCTATTATGAGACTGATACGCAAGTATGGGCAGTATAATGAGATAAACATGATCGCGTTCAACATAATTGTAGCACGAATGACACCTATGAATATAATTGCACGAAACGTAATTTTGAATACAGATTTGACTGACTGAATTGATTGGATAACGTAATCAAGAGTACAATCAAGCGCTATAAATACAATTGCATACTTTTGGGCTGTTGATATAATTTCGTTGGGTACTACAAAAATACAAATTATGACAGTGTTTATGTTCGTGGTCGCGTGTTCGCGACTAAAAGCTATTTGTTCTGATTTAAGAACGTTAAATGATCGTAAAATCGCATTTATTAATAATGAAGCATGCTGATGATTGATTGTAGTGTTTAGCAGAAAATATCGATCATTTAAAGTTTTGGTTGCCCACAAATCGCTATTTTACACATTCACAAGTAAAACTTAATGCTATAAAAATAACTGCATGCGTACCAAAACTAGAACTCGAGCTTGGCGAAGAGAAGCTTAAATATTGAGATCCATTACACTAGGAAGTACATAGATATAATTGCATATATTTGGGCTATTGATACAATTTCGTCGGATACAAGACAAATACAAATCAAAGCAAACAGAGTCTATGTTCTGAGATAGCGTGTTCGATGTTTTAAGTCGAAAAAAATTGTAAAATGAAACTTATCACTTTTTCAACAAAATCATACCATTTTACAACAAGATAAATATAATCAGCATTTTATGTTTGAATTTTCAACTGTGTGGGATGAACATGAAAAACTCAAAAATTAAGATTCCTCAAATGTTTTGAAACAATGACGAAAACTCATCACGCTTTCTTGCCTTTCTCGTATCCGCGACCGCGGTTTGAGGTAGTCAGACGTATATCAGTCCTGATGTTCAACAGGACGAGAATAAAAGGTAGAACGGTCGAAAGTTGATCATTTCTTCTTGTTCTATACACGGCGAGGACCTTCTAGCAACAGAAGCAACTACAAACCTTCTGTGTGTGGCTGTCTATAAACAAATCATCTACCCCGCAATTGAATACGCAGTCCCTGTTTGGCGGGGCTGTGCACGAACGCACAAACTTAGGCTTCAGCGCATTCAAAGTAAGATCTTAAAGATGATTCTAAATCTACCCCCTTGGACAAGGACTAGTGAAGTACATGAGATGTAGATTTACAACAAACTGTTTTTACCTTCAATGTTAATAGATTTCATTCAGAGTGTGTTCAATTTTGCAACTTGGATTCACCTATGCGCTATACAAGTTTGGTTGCAATCTGACGTATCTTTCAACCAATCCACAACGTAGAAAGCCTATTGCAGAAGAAAAGTGGTTCGCAGCTAGACTAGATGGTACACCAACCAGGCGGGCACGAACAAAAATGATTTTCTTCTCATGCAGCAAGCAGCGTACCGCTGACAGACATGTGATTTCGGTACAATGATTTCTGTACAACGCTATACGCATACGCAACGATGAGGTGACAGACATGTTTTGCGCACAGAAAGAATATACAGTGAAACGAAACAACTCAAATTTAGCTTGATTTCCCAGCTCAGATGATCGAAGAAACCGAATTTTTGGCGGTTTCAAGTGTATTCCTAGTAACTGATTTAAGGCAGATATAATCAATGCCTCTCTGAATTATTAAACTAGTTTTGTGGGTGAGTGTTCTTCGGATGACAGTTTTAAGGTACATTTATGACACGTTTTTTCTGGGATACAGGATTTTTACCTTAATTATTTAAATGTAACTAGAATTAGGGAAAACTTGATGTCCATAATTTTGATGTTCTACCGAAACATTCACTGACATTAAAAAAATAGAAAATGGAGGAAATATGAAAGACTTTTAGAACTACTTTTCGGAACACTAGCACTATTTTGTATGCAACGAAGCTGATTTCTATCAAAAAGGTGATGAATCACCAAATTAAATCAAATTAAATCATGCCTGACTTTGCAAAATCCGCATAAATTTCAAGGTGTTCAGTCATAATTCTTTTTTTACCCGCATATTCACGATAAAAATAAGAGCACAAAAACTTTGAACATTGAGCTTCAAAATAGTGAATAAATCTAAGATATTCTTAGTATGTAACCATATAAACGGCATGGAAAACACATACCTTATGATCAAAAAAGAACCGGAATTTTCATTTTAAAATTTCCGCGCTTGTCCAATCGGTAAACTTTTATTCTCTCAACGTTGGCAACACTTTTATACACATTCTGTCAAATTTTAACGCTTATCGTACGGTTAGTTTTTGTTTGGCGTCTATACAAAGAAGTTGAAAAATTTTCGTGTGGCGATTTTTATAATGGATGAAAATTTAGAACAACGGCTCGCCTTCGAAGCGCCATTCGGTCGATTGTTGTGCGGTTTCGACGTCATATTCATAGATCCACACCTCATAACCAGTTATGACGCATTCGATGAATGTGGGGTCACTACCTGAGTTGGAAATCATCTCTTTGGCCGCATCAACACGACGCTGTTTTTGAATGAAATTCAGCTTTTTTGGCGCCAGCCGAGAAGCGACGCGTTTCAAACCCAAAACATTAGTTAAAATGTGTTCGGCTGATCCATAAGAGATGCCCAACAACACAGCAATATCTCTAATCGGCACAGAACGATTTTGCAACACGATTTGCTTCGCCGATTCAATGTTTTCTTCAGTAACAGATGTTGTTGTGCGGCCAGGGATCTCATCATGATCCAAGCTTGTACGACCACCTTTGAAGCGTTTATACCACTCGTATTCCTGTGTTTTTCCTAGACACGATTCACCAAAGGCCTTTTATAACATTTTCAACGTTTCGGAACACTTAAATCCATTTGCAACACAAAATTTGATGCACGCACGTTGTTCTAAATTTTCATCCATTATAAAAATCGCCACACGAAAATTTTTTAACTTCTTTGTATAGACGCCAAACAAAAACTAATCGTACGATATGCGTCAAAATTTGACAGAATGTGTATAAAAGTGTTGCCAACGTTGAGAGAAAAAAAGTTTACCGATTGGAAAAGCGCGGGAATTTTAAAATGAAAATTCCGGTTCTTTTTTTATCATAAGGTATATCAGAAAAATGCTATCCACGTAATAGTTTATTCATTACGAAATTTTCATAAAAAGGGTTATGTTTAACAGAAAGCTGATTTTAAAGCCTTCTTGAATTTTAAATCATTCCGAAACAGGTTTGACATAGGTTTAATGCTTCAGTTTGCACCATAAATTTGATCAAAACTGGTCTACTAGACTGGAATATAATCTCATAATGGTGTTTAGTAGGATTTTGACGAGTTTAAAGTAGTTATGCTATATTTAAGAAGTAACACTGAAAACTACTACAAGTATTTATTAAATGGAATATGTTACGTGTTCAACTTCAATTTACCCACACTTAAAGACATGATTCGCTGTTTTCTAGTCATACCCAAAATGAAACTCTTTCTAAACAATTTAAAAACAAGTTTTCTTTCTATCCAACGACATTCAACCTGATGATATAAGACAAAATCATTAGAAGGCTTATAGTTTCCAGAAATGAATATAGGGGTACAAATGTGATGAATGGAATTTCGATTGGTTATCAATAAACAGGATGACTGCGTAATTGGTTTATTGATGTGTTGGATATTTATCGTTTATTATTACCGCATGTACATTCAAAATATGAATCATAATGTTTTTAAATCCATTTCAACCATAAATTTACTTGTTATTGAATAGAAAACATTTGGTCGATAGTGCTGATTTTTATGTACAAATATGAATATATTGTTTTACTTATTTGTATTTCTAAACTTCACCAAATTTAAGAACATTTCTTGGTTTGACTGCTTCTTGAAAATATGCTACAACGTTGATAAAATATATAAGTTTTATGCTGCTTGTTAGCATTTTACAGAGTTTTTTTTTTCAAAATAAAACAATGGCTGATGTTAGTATTTGATGCTCAGAAAAATGAAATATTGGTTCATGTGTTCACCATCGTTCGCAAATGGCGCTGGTAGCAGTAAACAGTGATGTGCATTTGCACAGTACAACGATAAATGACCGTAGTACGGAAATCACCATTGTATCATGATGCTCGCGTGATACCACCGTGATCTAGGGTGACAGACATGTGATTTCACGGTGTACAGTGATTCCGATATCACATGTCTGTCATAAGCATGAAGAGTTGTGCATTGCATTATCATTGAAGCTTGTCAGGGTGGCTAGATCACCCTCATTCTTGTTTACGGCCGTATGCGATACGTTCGAAAGTATAGCAAATTCGTATTCCCGTTTACGTTCGAATCAATCACACTTTTAAACATCGTACATGCATAAAAACAACGCCCATCCAACTTTAAACTATCAGTTCTGGTCAGATTTGAGTTGTAAATAAAAATCTTTGATATCATTTGTTATTTGACTTGTTTTTTTCACTGATTTTGTATCATCATGTTTGCTTACGTCCGTATCGACCATACGACGAACACATGCTTTCGAACGAATGCGAACAAGCCATTCTTGTTTTCACTCGAACGTGTACGTACGCGATTCCTGTGCAAAAGAAGGATCGGTAGCGCAGGTAGTTTTTTAAGGAAGATTCCAAGCATCAAGGAAGTGACGAATGCTACATAATAAATAAATATCGTACACAGGACCAATTTTATTCAAGTCGGTAAATGAAATTTTCGAATTTAACTTCGTGCAAAGTAAAAAAAAAGCATTTGAAATAGCAGTCCGATCAGTAGTATCTGCGAAAAATATGTTGCATTTTTCTTGTAATTTTGTCATGTTTTCGATAGCTTACATATTTATTTCATTGGTAAAATCATGCATTTAATATAAAATAAAGCATTTTGGCCGGTTTAAGGCAGAAATGAGTTATCTTCAGGTTTGGTTTAAAACTAAAATTTATTCTTAACAACTGGGGGTATTTATACAACTTCAGAAGGTGCCTTATCATGTGGCGCTTAGAAACTATAAGAATAATGTTATAAAGGGTTATTGTTTAAATTCAATATAATTCGTTTTGCGTGAGCTAAACTTTTCTGCAGAGATCAGCAGAAACAATCGTAGAGACACAAAAGCAAAAGAAGTACGTTTTGTGAAGCGATTGCGGATTGTCTCTCTGACAATAAAAACTACCGCGTGCTTGTTGCTTGTAGCGTTGGCGCGCGGTGATAGACAGCGTTCAGATGATGCTACAGCATGTTTACCCATGGCGTATTTCCCATAAAGTACTTAAGAGATGCAAAAATGATGCGTAAAAACTTTGAACCTCGCATATATTCAAAGGCTCCCCACAAAAAAACAGCATTTTACTGTACTGCTATGCTTTCTAAATGATTTATGCAAAACACAAATTTATAATTTGATTACAAATAACTTTAGATTCGAAAATAATTTTGTTAGAGATCGGTTAAACTTTTTTCAATGTGTTCGAATCGTTGATTCGCAACATTAAACTGACGAATCGAAACCACGGCATTTCGTCTATTCGTCCGTAAACGGGAATGGGACATTTCGTTCGTACGAATGATGTTCGAACACACGCTTCGTTTGAAACTAAAATGGCATACATTCTAGCGTTTCGCATATGGTTAATCACATGAATTGGACTGATTACATCAAGGCTTAGCATTTATTTTAAGAAGTTTACTGATATTTGAATATTTTGTGGCAAACGAGTCGCGTTCGAATTCATTCGAGTGAAAACGAGAATGGCTTATTCGTATTCGTTCGAAAGTACCCGTTCGTCGTATTGCGGATACGGACGTAAACAAGAATGAGGGTGTTAACCTAGAAAGAAAGCCCACATTTTTTCACATTTGAGCCTTTTAGTAGAATGTTGAGAAATGTATTTTTTAGAGCAACATATTCTTCAAAATCAAAAAAAAATCTTCCCATTTGCTTTATTACAACGCTCAACTAGAGAAACTAATCAGCAAATTCTCATTAATAGGAAACAAATCCCTAGCGTAAAAATTCTTCGATTTCGGGGAACAATGCGATCTCAAAATCATCAGCTTCAATACATCGGAACGCTTCTATGGAGACATCGATGTTTCAACCAAATCAAATCAGTCAAATTCCTTTTAAAAATACAAACTGTAGTAATGCATGGAATAATAACATGGAAACAATTTAAAAACAAGTTTTCTTTCTATCCAACGACATTCAACCTGATGATATAAGACAAAATCATTAGAAGACTTAGAGTTTCCAGAAATGAATATAGGGGTACAAATGTGATGAATGGAATTTCGATTGGTTATCAATAAACAGGATGACTGCGTAATTGGTTTATTGATGTGTTGGATATTTATCGTTTATTATTACCGCATGTACATTCAAAATATGAATCATAATGTTTTTAAATCCATTTCAATAATAAATTTACTTGTTATTGAATAGAAAACATTTGGTCGATAGTGCTGATTTTTATGTGCAAATATGAATATATTGTTTTACTTATTTGTATTTCAAAACTTCACCAAATTTAAGAACATTTCTTGGTTTGACTGCTTCTTGAAAATATGCTACAACGTTGATAAAATATATAAGTTTTATGCTGCTTATTAGCATTTTACAGATTTTTTTTTCAAAATAAAACAATGGCTGATGCTAGTATTTGATGCTCAGAAAAATGAAATATTGTTTCATGTGTTCACCATCGTTCGCAAATGGCGCTGGTAGCAGTAAACAGTGATGTGCATTTGCACAGTACAACGATAAATGACCGTAGTACGGAAATCACCATTGTATCATGATGCTCGCGTGATACCACCGTGATTCAGGGTGACAGACATGTGATTTCATGGTGTACAGTGATACCGATATCACATGTCTGTCATAAGCATGAAGAGTTGTGCATTGCATTATCATTGAAGTTTGTCAGGGTCGCTAGATTTAACCTAGAAAGAAAGCCCACATTTGAGCCTTTTAGTAGAATGTTGAGAAATGTATTTTTTAGAGCAAAATATTCTTCAAAATCCGAAAAAAAGCTTCCCATTTGCTTTATTACAACGCTCAACTAGAGAAACTATTCAGCAAATTCTCATTAATAGGAAACAAATCCTTAGCGTAAAAATTCTTCGATTTCGGGGAACAATCATCATCAGCTTCAATACATCTGAACGCTTCTATGGGGACATCGATGTTTCAACCAAATCAAATCAGTCAAATTCCTTTCAAAAATACAAACTGTAGTAATGCATGGAATAATAACATGGAATAGTTTCTTTCTCTTACTTGAAATAATGAGCAAACGGTTTCATATTCTTCAATAATTTTAATCTATTTAATACCTTACTTGCGAAATCGTCAAAATATGTACATATTTAATAACATATTTTCATTAATGTTCAATTACCACTTACTTCCGGTTCAGCTGGCTAGCGAGCGTTAATATCTAAAATAATAAAAGTAAGTGTGTCAATGCAAAAAGCGCACAGGGCGAGAAATATAATGCTAGGAAACGCAAAACAAACAAAAAATAGAAAACTCTACCCACTGTAAGTTATTAGCAAATTCAAATAGTACAACACACTATTACTGTAGTAGTTTAGCAGTGGATTATGAATCTCGCGGTGTTCGTTTACCATAGTCTCTAATCAGTACATCGATAATATTCACATTGAATCACTACTGCGTTTATTTGTGTTATTCTGTTTTTTTTTCTTTCTTTCTTTTGCATTGAACTTGCGATTACATGACGACGAAACGTTAACAACCATCATTGTTAGTTGGTCGATTTCATGTTCATTCTTGTTTTCGCAGCCATTTCATTTTGCATTTTCCATAAATATAGTTTTTACTCGGCCGTTCGATTTCTCTTTTGGGGGCGCTGACTTACAACTCAGTAGTTTTATATTCTGTTAAGTGAAGGTCGGGAGGGGGACGTAAAAATAATCGAAAATGTACAGTAATATTGTACGATAATGACCTAGAAAGTACCTAAATTACACATAATTCTAATGTGATTGATTTTTTTTTTGTTCTGTCATAAATATGAAACATGTTCTACTTTTCTTCCGTACAATGACAATGATTTAGTATTTTTGTTATCAATTAATTATTGTAGCAGTTTCTTGATTTCCACCAAAAACAAAATATTAAGTGGATTTAATTCCTAAACACATTCATTCAATGCTTCACAAGCGAAAATCCCGGGTTGTCGGGTTGTCGGGAGGTTTGAGAAAAAAATATATATATTCACAAACTAACCGGATTGTGAGAAATGAGTTAGCCTGTTTATATGATATCACTTTCTTTCGCATAGAAGTAGAAATCACCAAAAGGTTGCGGTGGCGAAAAGTAATTGTTTTCTTCTTCCGTTCTTATAAATAGATCTGCGTTCGCATTTTAAAAACTTCTTGCACTTAACGGTAAAAAAAATACTAAACTCTACTATTTACAAGTCAGTTTGGTCGTATTTCCACGCTGTGGAAATACAAACCTCCGAGTGTGTGTGGGACTTCCAAAGCAAACGATTGTGTGATTTTATTATGAACTGCAAAAGTATTTTTTTTTCCTGCAGCATCTTTGTATGGTTTGGTTAGCGTTTGCGTGTTGGAAACCAAGTTTGAGTGATAAAAATATATTTGCATGAATCCTACGAATCAACTGTATCTTCCAAATTTAGCGGTCACATACACTTTAAAGTGGTCATACTCTTGTTTGTCCCACATATCTCTACTCAATCACGTGTCTATCAATGTTTGATGCAATTTTGAAGGAATTTGTCGTTTTACTTCTGAACTTCTAAATGCTAAAGGTAGAGGGAGTTCGTAGTTTTTTTTAATAAGTTATCTTTTGTTTCATTACTTGTAAAACAGTCTATTTTCTTGCTTGAATACATTTAAGTTAATGTTGAGTAATGGATTTTTTTTTGTTTGTTTTGATATATTTTAATTTTGAAGTCGAGTTCAAATGACTAATGGCTATAGTCTCGCTTTCGTTTACCGAACAATACTGAATTTTGTTACTCCAAACTGGTGGTGATTTTGCAGCATTCTCACATGGGACTGAGACAGTGTAAATCAATTGAAAAAAAACAGAAGATAAAATGTACAGACGACACAGGGGAAAGTAAAAAAATACTGCGACGGTATTTTCCTCTCACATGGTGCATGACACTCGCTTGGCGAGTTTACTAATACGAAATCAATTAAATCTAAACCTCTAATCATCCCCGGAACCACCTGCTGCAAGGTTACTATTCTTTTCGACAGCCTGAATCTGCTGTTGTTGCTGCTGCTAGTCTCGCTCTTCGTGCTCTTCTTCCATTGCCATTGCAATATCACCTTCATCTTCGTCCTGATCAGCAGTAGATGCCGGTACAATACACGACGTTGGTAGGAAACTTTCTTCTCCCTTGTCGTGCTCCAACAAATTCCCATGTGACATAATTTCTCCCGGTGCGGCTGCTGTTTCTGCTGCTGCTGCTGTTGTTACTGTTGCAACGTTTGCTGCTTCTGGTGGCGGTTTTTGGTTGGCGGCTCCGCTGCCGGCGTGATATCATGATGAGTGTTTCTCGGTCAGTTCGGCCCACCGCTGCTCGAAATACTTGCGCATTCCATGGCCAGCCGTGCCCACCGGAGAGTCGTCCTCGTTGAACACCTCACAGTTGTCGAAGATTTGCCGCACATCGTTGATGAAATCGTCGCGGGATTTATAGCTAGAGAAAACGGGAGATGATCGGGGTTTAGTACGATAAGAGTGACTGCCACCTTCCGCGGGTACTTACATCATGTCCTGTATGCGCTTTTTGATGGTTGATAAATCCATTGGATATTTAATAATTTTTCGGTAGGTTGGAAATTGTTTCGTATTCACCGGCAGAAGAAATGGCCAGGAATCTTCGTGCACCTGAGCGGAAATAAAACAGATCAAATAAAATACAGTTGACTGGGAAAAAGTATCAACCGACAACTCACCTCCATCTCCTCCAGGATCGTCTTGCACGGGGCCAACTCCTTCATCAGCTTTTTAGTGGCTTTCTTTTCCTTTTTGGCTTGCTCTCTCGCTTCGTCCCGTTCCTTGCGGTCCTTTTTGTCGGACTTGTGCGAACCGCTCGCTGACATCGAGTGGGGCTGTTCCTCGGACGATTCACAGTGCTTTTCCGAATCGTACCCGGAACCGGAAGCGCACGCGTTCGCACTGGATGGCGAGTAGTACCCAGCCGAACCGGAACCCGGGGTTGGCGTAGAAGTGGTTATGCTGCTACCCCCGCTGCTGCCACTATTATCCTGGCAGGGTTGCTGTGGTGTGTGATGTCCCTCGTACTGGGAACCGTCATTGCTTGCCATAGACGCATTGAGGCTGCTAATTTCCATACTGCTGTTATTATCGTTGGGTTGCATAGTGTGAGGTGCCATGCCAGTGACACTGCTACCAGCAGCTGGATGATAAAGATGAGATTCTGGGATCGGTAGTTGTGGTTGCTGTTGCTGCTGCTGATGGGCGTACACATTGTAGTCCGGTATTTGTGGTGGCTGCTGACCATAATACTGTTGCTGGGGTTGAGATTGATAATAATGCTGATAATGTTGCTGTTGATGTAATTGATTCTGTTGTTGATGTTGTTGTTGCTGTTGTTGGTGCTGCTGTTGTTGCAGCGGGTCGTAACTGTTTGCCAGTGGCGGTGCTGGCAGTTGGAAGCTGTTGAGTACATTGGATGCCGGTGTACCTTCGAGATTGGAGTACGCTTGCTGTGGAAATGCAACTGCCTGCTGGTGATGATGAGGCTGCTGATGACTAAAATCTAACTGCATTGGTATCGTCGCTGATGAACACTGGGCTACGATGGCAGTAGTCGACGACAGCTCTTCATGGCTCGTGGATGCTACTGAATGTGCTGGACTGTATTAATGGGTTTCTCGTTTAATGTAATTCGTTCTTCTAGTGATGGGGTAGGGGGGAAATGTAACATTTCAAACAGTAATAGCTACCTTAAAGGAATGGTGTTTGCGTTCGAGATGGTATTGGGGATTGGGGTTCCGGGCATGGCCGTGGGCGTCGTCGATGGTGGGATCTCTTCGTGGGATGAGTTCAGCGATTGGTTCGCTGATTGATTGCTCAAACTGGACTGGTTCAGCTGCGATGATGAGGAGTTGTGATTTTGCTTCTCTTTCGGTTTGCGCTGAGGTTTCTTCTTGGGAGGGGCTTTCGAGATACAGTTTTGGCAGTACCATTTGCCGCGAGGATACTAAAAAATAGAATAAAAAATACTTATACTTGCCCGACTTCGTAAAATGTCTTAGCAAAGTCACAGTCATACCTTCAGCATGGGTGGAATGTAGCAGTCCTGATGATAAGCCCGAGGACACAGTTCACAATAGACCATCTTACCTAACGGGGGAGGCCGTTGTCCACCGCAAACGATACACTTTCGATCACCGGTAGCCTTGTTTTTACATTCGAAGCAATACCTAAAATAAATAGCATTCCGAATTAGTGTTTGTTTCCCGCCCAAAACAGAACGAATATACTGACCAATCACCATCCGGAATCTTGTCCATCCGAGGCTTAAAGCAATAGGTATGATAACCCCGATCGCATCCATCACACAACAACAACTTATCCTCCTGTTCTCCCGATTGGCAGAACTGGCAATTCTGCAATAGAAGTTTAGAAGAAGGAATTGGTTTCGAGCGGTTCTTCCTTAGCTGCTGTAAAACTTGTGTTTTCATGGCGAGAGCACTGCGATGTTGGTTAGTTGAGAGGTTGTTGGCAATAGGAAAAACTTTGCTACTACTACTACTACCACTACTGCTACTGTTAGCATTGTTAGTAGTAGTAGTAGCAGCAGTAGTAGTAACGGAGGATGGGAAAGTACTATTTTCCTTCTTCTTCGAATTCTTTTGCTTTTTCGAAGGCGTCGTTGGTGGTTCCATTCTGTCGGAAGCCTGAATTTTGTATTACATGTCGAGTTGTTTTACCAGAGGTTAGTCGTGCGAAACCAAAAATAGGTAGCCGAAAAGAAAGAACGGAAAAGAAACAAAAAAGCGAAGTTTTATATTAAAACAATCAAACCACTAAGGAAAAGTACGCATGCAAAAACTAATTTCAACGGTTCTAGGTATAGTATAAGTCATTGTTTATAAAGCATAGAAGAAGCAACAATATCTTGGACTTTTTGTCTTACGTCTAACATGTAATAACCGTTTTTTTTTTCACGGAATGCGAAATTATTTTACTGTCTGATAATTTTCATCTTTTCTTTCGTGAGAAAAAAACAACTCGCCCTCCCAGGTAGTGTATTGGAAAATTTCTAATGAAATGTTCGTTTTCAATCTTTAAGATTTCAGTTTTCAATCTTTGAGATTTCAGTTTTCAATCTCTAGGCAGCCGGTTACCGCTAGAAAAATAGGGAGTAATGTTAATTCTTGATCTGATTAATTATATATTTTCGAAAGAACAGATTCTTACTAACAACTATAACTCAGGTTTAGTAATCTTCGGTTTGTCTCACAGTGAAACATTACGTTTTGTAGCTAGTCTCGTCCGGGCAGTTCCTAGACACTTAAACTATTTCAACTAAAATATCTAAGACAACCCAGACGTCAAAACCAAACAGAACTAGGACTTGGTCATTCGAGGGATCCGAGGCCCAAACACTAAGCGAAGTATTAAAACAGTTTTGTGTGTGTTATCTCACAGAGAGAGAAATATTGTCACTCACTTTAATCGGAGATGGCTCAACCGATTTTTATAAACTTAGATTCAAATGAGAGGTCTCAGGGCCCCATACAAAGTTCTGAAATTTCGTTTGGATCCAACTTCCGGTTCCGAAATTACAGGGTGTTATGCACCAAAAATGTTAAAATAATGTCACTCACTTTTCTCGGAGATGGCTTTCCACAAACTTCTAAATTTTATTCGGCTTAAACCCCTGCTTCCAGAGGTAGGGTGCTTAATGTAAAAGTGGCAGTTTCAATTTTTTTTTCATTAGCTACCTCTGTAACCAAATAAACCAACCATTGATAATCCCATAAAAGATCTGCTGAATTTTATCCGACTACCAGTCCGAATGTAGTATATTTATCTAGCAGTATTATGCAACAGAAATCTTCAAAACTATTTTCTAAACTTTTTTAAATTGTAGTATTTCGAAGAACTTCTGCTGGCATCTTTACACCACTAGGTGGATTAAAACAGATTTTTCAATAGGGATTACTCTATTGACGGAAAGTTGTTTTGACAGTGTAAAGTGACTTCTCTAATCAGTTCTCAATTAAAACTGTTTATAGAGCAAAATTCTATTCAGTGATGAGGCGCATTTTTAGATGAATGCAGCGGTGTTTCGGCCATCCATGGAAGTTGACCATCAATGTTAACTTCCCTCTCTGAGCAGCCTAGATAGCCGTGTAGTGTCGGTAGCGGTTTCCCAACTGGCTAAGAATAACGCTACGGTCCACCTGTACCGGTGGTATAAGTCCACCAAACAGGTAAGCCGTGTGGCATCCGGCGGAATTATTTTTTACCAAGAATTGATCCACTGGTTTCCAGTTCCATGTCGTAAAAGGCCACAAAAATAGGAACTCCTAAGTCAAGGTGTATTTCCGTGCCGATGGCTGAATGGCTGCAGGAGGTTAAACATTGCAGTCGTGAACGGAATATCTTGGGTTTTTCCTCAAGGTGGTGTACTATCCCCACTTTTATGGAACCTAATCACTGATAGTTTGTTAAGGAAACTTAATAACCTCGGATTTCCGACTTATGGTTTTGCCGACGATTATCATATATTGATGACCGGTATAAGCATTAACACTCTCTTTGATTTAATGCAGCAAGCCCTGCGATCTGTTGAACAATGGTGTTGTCAGGTTGGATTATCTGTAAATCCGGGCAAAACATCAATGGTGCTTTTCACTCATCGTAGGATAATTACAGAAGCTCGTCCGTTGCAGTTCTTTGGTTCAGGGGTCACTGTGGTCGATCAAGTTAAATACGTCGGGGTTATTCTTGACTCAAAACTGAATTGGTCTGCTCACATTGACTTCAGGATTGAAGGAGCTTGCATGGCTTTCGGCCAATGCAGACGAGCTTTTGTAAAATCGTGGGGACTCAAACCCAGATATATTAATTGGATCTACACAACTATTGTTAGACCAATTTTAGCATATGGATGTCTTGTATGGTGGCAGAAAGGAGAAGTCGCGACAGTTTAGTCAAAGCTAAATCATCTCCAAAGGATGGTCCTAATGGCGATGACAGGAGCATTCACGACAACTCCTACTGCTGCTCTAAAGGCGCTACTGTGCATTAAATCACTACATGTGTTCCTAAAACAAGAAGCATTATCTTGTGCATACCGTCTTAAGGTTATAGGCTTTGGAACAGTAACCCTTTGGATTATGCTACTAGCCACACTCGCTTGTGGTCTCAAATGGTTACGTGGGATGAGTATTTACTCGCTCCTAGTGACCTAACTCTCACATGCAGTTTTCCATTCAATGTGACCTATCCTCTTCGTGAGGAATGGTTGACTGGTTATTTGGAACGACAACTTGATGAACACATAGTTTGTTATACGGACGGTTCTCTGTTCTATGGTCATGCTGTTGCTGGTGTCTACTGTCGTGAAATGAGGCTAGAGCAGTCTGATTCACTTGGTAAATACTGTACTGTGTTCCAAGCAGAAATCTACGCGATTCTGTGTGGAATACAATCGGAACTTTAGCAGAGGATCTGTGGTAAACGAATTTATTTTTGTTCCGACAGTCAGGCAGCCTTAAAAACACTCAGTTCGAATGACTCACGGTCGAATCTAGTGATCGCATGTCGAACTCAAATTGAAGACCTCAGCATTTCAAATGCTGTTTACTTCTTACGGGTACCCGGCCATTCTGGTATTACTGGAAATGAATGGGCTGATGAGTTGGCTAGAGCTGGTGCAACGAATGATTTCGTTGGTCCTGAACCAGCTTTACCACTTTCAACTAGTTGTATAAAGCACAAGATACGTTCTTGGGCTGCATCCAAACATGCCAGCTACTGACGCAGCTTGCAAACTTGCGCTCAGACAAAAGCATTTCTACCAGATTTAAATCTGAAAATGTCAAAGTGTCTACTGCATTTCTCCAAGTATCATTGAAGTATTCTGGTCAGAGCTCAGACTGGACATTGCAAACTCAATTATCACATGGCTACTATTCAACGTGCTGAGTATTATTCGTGTGATTTGTGTAAATGCGATTATGGTACTTCATATCATCTGATATGTAACTGTCCCGCATTGACGCAGCTACGTATCCGGGTTTTTGGTTCTCCATACATGGTTGAGTCTGTGTATGCGGAGCTAAAATTGAAGGATATTCTCTCGTTTCTCACCCAATGTGGTAAGGAGCTATAGTCAGAAGGGTTCATCGTTCTTCCTGGAGTGAATGAATCCCTTCTGTATTCACCTTAAATAGGGTTTAGCAGATTGTTTGGCATCCTTTGGGGGGTACCGAATTCACTTCTGCTCTTACATACTGCGAGTCGTTCTGCATTCTTCCGGGAGTGCAGAATGGTGTCGCTTTTGTAAGATCTCTAAATCCTCTCGGGGGTTGGAGGTTTTATTAACAGCAGACTGTTCTGGACCTCGTTGAGGTTCAGAATTTCCTTCTGCTTCCACTAAATGTGATCCTCAGCAGATTGTTCAGCATCCCTTAGGGGTGCAGAATTTACTTCTGCTTTTATGTGTTTTTGTGTCGTCAATTTTTCCCATCCTCCTAGTCCAACCCTTACCATTTCCTTTCAATCCTTCCCTCTTATATATCGGGAAAATGATGCTAAAAACATATTGATGGCAAGGCACAAATCTCCAAATATCAAGGGGAACGTGCCATTTGAGCCAATTTGTTCTGATTCCTGAATAGCAGTATTATGCAACAGAAATCTTCAAAACTATTTTCTAAACTTTTTTAAATTGTAGTATTTCGAAGAACTTCTGCTGGCATCTTTACACCACTAGGTGGATTAAAACAGATTTTTCAATAGGGATTACTCTATTGACGGAAAGTTGTTTTGACAGTGTAAAGTGACTTCTCTAATCAGTTCTCAATTAAAACTGTTTATAGAGCAAAATTCTATTCAGTGATGAGGCGCATTTTTGGATGAATGCAGCGGTGTTTCGTGACAAAATTGACTAGTTGTGCACTGCTTATGTAGTATGATAGCAGATGAAACAGTTCGTTGTAAGTGAAAACTAAAGATTGAGGAATGGAGATTCGCTTGTGTTTTTCAATACAATGAGATAACGATATACTTTCGGATGTGATTTTTTATTAAACAAACAAATCTCAGAGCTGAACTGAGTAATTCTTTCTCTTCTTGAATCGGTGCAGTAGCTCATGTGCACGGAAAAAACACTAACACAGCGACAACAGGGTTGGGGACGTAGTTCATTCCTTCAATTCGACCGGTTGTGCAGTGCACGAGGTGCACATGAGGACGAGACGCCACTGAATAATGTTGATAATGTTGGTACCTTTCCTGAAGATGGAAGCGATATCCGAAACATGTTTTAAGGGAAATCCAATTTAGTCTCAGCACAAACGGACGACGTTTACCAGAATATAAAATACGATACTGATCTACAGGCTCGAAATGAAATTTCTGGATGGAAGTCAGATGGAAATTTCATTTCGAAATGGAAATATGAGTCACAATTGATCGAAAACAATGTCCTTTGTTGAAGCCACTATTGGGACGTGAGTTCGAATGGAACGTGTCAGTTGGTTTCGATTTCATTCAATACACTGCCAAACAGTCGGTAGAAGCGAATATGTTGAAAGCGCGTCTTAGAGTAGAAGTTGGTATGAGTATGAACCGAAAATTATCGCAATTTACAAACGAAGCATTATGAAGTCGGTCGAGATGTTTTAATATCATGACAGAAAATGGATCCTCTCAGACCTTCGCTACCTTGGATTGGTTCTTCCAATCTAAAATGTTAAGAGTTAATCATTGAGAGCTAATTTGTAGGAAAGCCTGTTCACAGTTTGAAGCAACTATCTCGGGAAATTCGGAGATTTGGCTTTTTCTTCCAATAAACTCCCTGTAACATATCGCAAATACTCGTAAATCGAAAAGCTGAGAGCCACAGTCATCAACTGTCCGATATGCTGATTAGGTATTGAAATGAATGCTACAATATGCGTTTTGGATCAAAGAATTCAGAAGAAGTTATTGTCATGGAAATAGTGTGCAGATGTTTGATATCCAATCAACTAAAAAACCGACAACCTGAATTTCAGTGATATTGAACAATGTCCTCTACACTCTCCAGTCGCAGAATCTTTATCGTTCCCTAACACCAACAGTAAGCACCTTTCTATCTCTCTCTAAATAATCCTAACTAACCCAGCTAGACGATTGTAAGAATAGAATATTTTTCATCAGAACTAAACGTTAGTCAAAGCAAACAAATCAAAACTTCAACCAATTAGTAGTGTTAGTATAGCCGATATATTTCGCATTGTTTTTATTCATCGGCTTCGAAGGAGAAGGAAAAGTGCACACTATAACGTTGTCGATGTAGAATCAAATCTCGTGATCGTTTTCGGAAACAACTCGTTTGGATCATGTGCTTTCAGAACGCGGTAGCCTTCCCGAAAACGATCCACGACTACTCGGGACGGGATGAAGGGGAATAGTTGATTTTTTTTAACAAAAGGAATTGTAGTTATGAATCAATAAACACACTTACCGCTTTCATTATGCTCTTGTCCCACGCGACGCACGATTCCAGCACGTACAGTGCCATCGATAGTTGGGCGGTAGTGACTGATCGTTCGACTGCGTCGCGCCATGACATTAAACCTGTAAAGGAAAGAAGGCCAATGAAGGTGATGAATCCAAAACGGTCGAAAGCTCTTCTACCAACCTTTCGGAATGTTCTCATCCTCCGAACTATTTGAGCAGTTGGACGTATTTGCAAGCGACGTGCTGTGATTGTGTTCCTGCTGTGCGATGACAGCCATTTGTGCTTCCGTCGTACTAGAAAACGAAGGATAATTATTCATAAGTATGCTTCGCTGGTCCCTCACACGCCGGACAGCGCATCTGAGGAGACAAATTATTTTCTCACTACTTTACTCACTTGATTCCCAGTGGCGGCTTGAGATAACGTCTCTCGATAGCCGCCTCCAGTCCAGCTATCCGATCCCGCAGAATATCGATGGTAACTTCCTCTACGACGTCGTTATCACTGTCTCCTTCCCGCTGGGGAATTTGCCATCCTTTTATCTGCATCGAAGCGGACGCAACCTTATCCTCCATGGCTTCGATCTGATCCAGTAGAGCAACCTCTACACGGCGGGCTATCGCCGGATTCCACGCATTCCACGCCTCAGACTCAATCCAGCCGTACGAGACAGCATTGTTCTTTGGAAGTGCCACTGGATAAGGCGTAGTCAAATTCACACTATCCGAGAGAGATTCAAGCAAATTCTGCCTCAAACTACGCTCACGTACTCCTCGTGGATTGAGCGATTTAATGAAATCATTCAATTCATCTATTTCATCTATTTTCCACCAACCGTGGCGAAGTTGTTTATGAATAGGTTTAATTTCCGGTTTCTGCAAACATCCCAGCGCTTTGATTTCTTCCAACTGTTTCTTCTCTTCTGGAGTCATTTGCAGAGGCTGAAACTGATCACACTGGACGTAAGCGGTCAAGTTACTTAACGTTAATGTCATGTAAGCGGGAAGTGAAAAAGAACCAAACTCCTCCGATTCCCCTTCTTGCTTGATGTCATGTTTCAATTCCGCATTGTTCTCATCAATGGACTCTCGCTTTGCGACCGGTTTCAGATCAACCAGCTGTTCCGGTTCCTTCTTCACCTTTTTAGCAATAACGTCATTCATTTCGTCTTCATCCAGCCCAGAAAGTGATAGAATTGATTCATTTTTAAAATGAATCTCAACACCTCTATCCAAAGGAACACTGAAAAATTGAATATTGTTGCCAATGTCCCATCGATTGCCCTGAACCTGGCAAATCTCACGGCAAGTGATATTCGTATACACTTGACGGGCCATCGAAGCAGGAGTGCTTCCCTTAATCGATGGTAACGGACATTCCATGCTCGACAATGGCAGATCTTTATCGACAATAGAGAACCATCGTTCCATCAAATATTGGTTCATATCGTGCTTGAATTCGGATTTCACCTTTTCCTCCTTCACTTCGATCACTTCCACATCGTTTCCATAGAGAGCTTTGCTACCTTCTTCGCCCGATTCACAGCTAGAGCCGATTTCACCGTTCTCCAGCTTTGGCTTAATATCACAGTTACTTCCGACGACACCGCCAGCCATCATCAGGGAGTTCTGGTCGAAACCATCCTGCTGCATACCAGCCATTGTCGCCGGTTGGTGGTGATTGGCATCTCCACTTTCGGTGTCATCATCCGGAATGGTGATAGTCGGAGTTTCATCTTGCACCAGTTGAACCTGAAAGGATAAATGGTATAAATGGGAAATAAATCGCAATCAACTGGAAAGTACTACTCACATCTCCATCATCATGCTGTCGGCTCACATTAACGCCTCCAATCTGATTGTTCACCTCAACAATCTTCGTTTCGTCGTGGTTGTTGCCTTTTTGCACCAAAATAGCCGTCGGAATAGAATCTTCGATGTCCATAAGATGGTCGTCCTCACGTTTTTTCTTCACACCCAATGGAATAGGAGCCGGTACCGGGGGTTCCTGAACCATTGGTGGTGGCACGATAACTGGAGCAGGAGTTAGCGCTTGCAGTGCTTGCTCGACCGGTGTCACTATCGATGGTGCATGATCTGTTTCCGATTGTAGATCCATTCTACTTTCATCACAATTGCTGAAACTCGTCCTGGAATTATCTTCCTCCTGGACGTCCTGGGATTCGCTATCGTTTGCACTTTCCTGATTGTAGAAATCGTGCTTCTTTTTACTTCGACCTGATCGTTTTCGTTTGCGATCTTCCAGTCCGACGTGATGCGAAAACTCGTTGGAATCTTTGTTTTCTTTATTCTTATCACGATCGCGCTTCACGATATCTGCTATGGTAGGAATAAAACGAGGTAGATCATCTTCGGGGGGTATTTCTTCACATTCTGTCCCAGCAATAATGTTGTCAACCACTGCCGTTGCCGCTGTGCTTGGTTCTGCGGTAGCAGTCGCAGCAGCAACCTCTGCCTCCTGACTAGCAAATGCCTCCTCGAGAGCATTCTCGTATTTGTTCACATCCGGCTGGGTTGATTCCATCGCTTCAACATAGATGCCTCCACATTTCGACAAGTTCCAATACCTACGCCAGTAACGATCCTGCCCGTAGCACTTGACACGTAGCTGATTGAGGGCGTTTTCCAGTTGTTGTTTGTTTTGGAACGATTCCTCAAGAATCTTGTCGTATTTCTTCTGTGCTTCCTCGGCAGTCAGTTGTGCATCTTCATCTTCTTCCATCTGTGTTCCTTCACTTTCCAGGTCACTGTTGTCGTCATAGTTTCTTTCACTCGGAGCATCGTGTATCATAGACTTGGAGAACGGATTATCCAAGTCACCGGTTGTGGTGGGTTGCTGCGATACATTTAGGCCCGACATTTCGCTCATTTCGGAGTAACTCATCTCCTTCGATTTGATCATCGAATCGTCTTGAAGTTGCGGGTTTGGTGGGACTTTAATCGGACTTTCTTCCATCGGAGTACTGCTTCCGTTGTTTAAAAAAACAGGTTCATGGCTAGGATTGACCGATGTTTCGTCTTTATGATTGAATTCAGTTTCTGCTACTGGTACAGCAGCCGCAGTAGCAGGAGTTTCCTCTTCGGCCACCGTAGCACCACCAATAGCAGTTTCTTCGACATTCACGACTTCACAACCTTCAGTCTTCTCCTCCCCTGGTTGGTCATCTAAATTTATTATTTCACCTCCATCGTCCATAGCAGCAGCGGCAGCAGCTTCCTCGGACCGTTTAGCTTCTTCGGCCGCCTTCATAGAAAGTGACTTTTCCAACGCTGCCGCCTGGGCCTTCTCGTACTGTTCAAGCCGTTGCTTTCTTGCTACCATCATTTTATATTTTCTTATTTTATTATCCAGCAAATAACGTTCCTTTTTAAGTTGAGCTTGTGCATCCAGACTACCTTCAATTTGCTTGCAAACTGCTTTGTTCAGTAGCAAATCATTGCACAGCATAGCCAGGATCTGTGTTTTGGTTGTCGGATTGATCGACACGAATGGTTTATCCTTTAGGAGTTCCGAAAGTTTGTACCGTACATTCTCGGACAGCAAACCATAAAACTGTCGATTCTTGTCGCTGGCAGTCTTTATATCTTCTTCGGTGGGCAGATGGTGCCGTTCTCTCTCTCGCTCCAGATTAATGCCACTCTGCTGTTTGACCTCACCGATCGCCACCGCATACAGATATATCCGAAGAATCTCCGACACATTCGAGTGGGTGATATCTGCCTGGCGCAACGTCTGTCCCAGCAGTGTTGTGTGACGTCCCGGGTTCGGAATGCCCGGATCTTCGATGGCACATACCAACAGATGGGTCATAACGGAGAGCAGTTCCTCTTCGGCATCGATGGCATTGTCACAAGTAAGCGCTGCATGAAGCGACTGTAACGTCGGCAGCGATTCCATATCTGCGGAAGCGGAAATCAATTCGTGAGTTTAATGGGAATCTTGGGGGGAATAAGTTGTTTACCCGTTGACTCACCGAAACCGAGGGTTTCGCCAAAATTGTGCAGGAATTCGAACACCATCAACAGATCAGCAAAACCAGTTCCAGTGAGCTTCAGGCCCGGAATTCGCGACAGTTCCGGCAATTCGGGCTGGTCACCGATTTCCGAATCTTCCTGTGGTTTTCTGTTGTACGTTGTATGAAATAAATCAGTATGGCTTTGATCGAAAGACAATGTCGACAGTGAATGTTACCTCAACTCCTGAAGAATGCTGGTATCACGTTTTCGCATGGCCAGCTTCTTCTCACGTTGAATCAGTTTGTCCAGGATGACCTGTACGGAAGTGGGTTCAAATGAAACATTAATCTCTGCTAGCAGTGTTTTGATTTGTTTTCGAATTAACGTACCTGATGTTTCTTTTTCTCCTTTTCATCGAACTTTCGTCGAAGTTCTAGCTGCTTGATTAGGGCCATGTGCTGCCGTCGTCTTTCACGTTCCTTTTGCGAAATTAGTAATAAATAGTAGTAGTTTGTGATTAGAGTCATGTTTTCAAAGCGTTTAGCTTTTGTTTACTAGGTAATCCAATGAGCTAAATATGTTAAATAAAGCACATGCAGAATAAATTATAAAGCATAGAATTTAGGGAATTTAACACCATCTTTCCTCTAGACATTTCCGATAACTGGAGGAATTGTAAGTAAAATATATCGATATTCTATGGCAAGTTTGCAAGTTATGACAGATGAAAAAGAAAACCGTTTCATTTATTTCAGAACTAGCTCCAGTTTATGTTTTGCAATGAGAATTATGTTATTGAAACATTCATGAGCCTAGTAATACAAGGTGTCATCGGATAAATATTTCTACGGTGAAGCTTCAATCACAATACTTGAATGAGAATGCAAGATATCAATTTCTATTGAACTCTCGACTAAAAACACGAACGCGAGCGCACTTCGGAATCGTATTTGGTCATGGTAATGAGAAGCCGGATGAACTTTCTCGTTACCAATCGAACTGTTCATGAATCCTACATGTTAGAGAAAGAGCAAGTGGTCCGAAGCGGTTTATAGAGTGTGTCCGAGTGTGTCCATCGCAGCAAAACGGTTTAATATAATATAAAATAAACCTGTTTTTTATGTTATGATGTCTTTCTCATATAACTCATGTTTTCATTGATATTACTAAGGAATAACCTATAAACTGAAACAGTTTGAACCAAATTTAGAAAAAAAATTACGTTTATTGCATTATCGTCCTATATGACAAGTTGCAATTTCATAAACATTCAACCCTGTATTTCCGAAAGCCAGATCTGGATAAATTCTACATCAACTTATGAAAACATAATACTTTTAATTTAAATCTCAGTTTGCGAAGATCGTTCATGTCGTTTTTTAGAAATTGAATAGAAATTTGTCAGTATAATGTATATAACCATACTCCTGACAATGTAATGTAATCACGGAACCGGAAGTCGGATCCGGATGAAATTCGGTAGGGTTAAATGGAGTTACGAGACCTTTCATCTAAGCTACGCTTTCGACAATTGGATGAGCGGTCTCTGATAAAAATCGAGTGCACTTTTTTAGTTCATTTTGCACATTTTACCCCGTTACTCCGGAACCCGAAGTTCAATCCAGCTGAAATTCATAAGACCTTTAATTTGAATCTAAGTTGAAGAAAATCGGTTGAGCGGTCTCTAAGAAAATCGAGTGCACTTTTTCTTTATTTTTTTGCACATTTTACTCCGATGCTTTTGAACCAAAAGTTCGATCCGGGTAAAATTCAATAGGAATCTATGGGAGTCCATTCATTTGAATCTATGTTTGAGAAGATCGGTCCAGCCTTCTTCGAGAAAATCGAATGCACATTTATGTTACATACGCACATATATACACATACATTTAAAGCACTCGACGAACTGAGCGAATGGTTTGCACTCAGCCTTCCAGATCTCGGTTCAAAAGATGGGTTTCACAGTGATTGCAAAACCTTTCTATATGAGAAATGAAAAAAAGTTTTTACACGACAATGCGCCACTACAAGAGAGCATTGCAACCGTCAGGTGAATCAATTCTGTGCTCCATCACATCCACCATATTCGCCCAATTCGGCTCACGCGGACTTATATATGTTTCCAAAAAGACAAAAAAAAAGAAAACTCAAGAATAAAAAAAATTTTCGTACGAGATTTTCGTGAAAATACAACTCGGATTTTCAGTAAAAATTGTAATAATTCCAATATTTCATTTTTATGTAATTTTTAATAACAGCATGAAAAATTTGTATAACAAATAGAAAATACAAGCCAGAAATAAATTTTTCCTAGACATTTCGCCTCAAAATAGACGAAAATAACGTGAAATAAATGTCACTCTCAGCTCCGCTTGCAAATTATGACAACAAGATCCATATCAGTCAACGATAAAAGCGGAACAGTAGTTTCAAAATTGTGTTCTTCCTTTCATTTATTTTTTCAGTCATTTTCGGTTTTCAGTGTAAATCGTATGCTGCGCAGTGTCGATATTCAACCGATGCTTCGAGAATCATTTCAGTGAGAAACGAGAATGCGTCGTCTCTTTTCGTTAGTTTTGGCCTTGAGTACAAATTATGCCATTTTTTTTCGGTGTATTCCATCGTTTTGGTTAATGCATCGGTCGATTTCACGTCGTATGTTGTCTTTGAGTTGAGCTATGATTCTCGGGGGTTAGTCAAAATCATCGTTTTTCGATATGACTCGTCCGGGGAACAATGGTTGTAGCAAATCGATTGTTAGTCGAGATGTATGGTATGTGGCACCGTCCTGTTTAAACCAGTAGCCATTCAAAACCGTTTTCACGAACAATGGGCATCACAAAATCATTTGTTTTGGCTCGATAACGATCGCCATTGAAAGTTTTTGTTGTTCCATCATCGTCTTGGAAAAAATAGGGACCAATCACCATATCCGCACGAACACCACACCCAACTGTAACTTTTTGGTCGTATAGAGGCTGTTCCTCAATTAATTGAGAGATTTCAGTGGCATGGAAACGACAATTTTACTTATCAACGCATGATAACATTTTCTTGGAATGACGCTTCCAACGCGATATGTCATTAGTCGATCTGACAATTCTGTCAGAAAGTTATTGGGTTGCCCGATGCTTCCACTATAAATGGCCCACCCTGTACTAGCCATGCAATGATTCTGTACGCTAAGAAACGGCTGCGAAAGGCCAAATTCTACAGAAGGAATGTAATGCCTTCGCCTTCCAGGAAATTGATCCAAAATATTTCTGTTGTATTTTCTTTTGTCAAGGAAACCATATGAAGAATAATCCAAGAAGACTTTCATGCATCTTCCAGAACTACTATGAAACTACACGGCAAATTTGACCCAACGGTGACTGGATGTAATCATGAAACTTTGGCCATAAAATTTACGATCCTCTAGCAGTCAGAAATAAATCCTTATGATTTCGTCATTATAAGAATGGTAACGACGAAAGAGTAAATTCGGATCCGAACTATCGGGTTATTTCAAGACAGCCAAAATTATTAAATTAATGATTTATTTTATTCCAACCTTAAAACTATCTGTTATAATTTACTTTTGAGAGGAGTTTACGGAGAACCGTAGCATGACAAAAGCAAAAAATAGTGTTTTTGATTAAGGCGAAAGATTTAACTTGAATACCCTAGTCACAGGATACAAAAGTCGTCAAAATTGCAAATACATGTTAAGCGATTAGTTATTAGTATCAGTCGCGTACCCAGAGGGGCCCTGGTCCCTCCCGAAATCAGAAACAGAAACGAAAAAAGTTGGAGAAATATTATGGGGCTGTCGATCCTGTAGATTACACCTTAAGATAGAGGTTTTGAAAGTTACCGAGAGAGAGCGATGGTCAAAACTTCACTACCGATAAGATACGCAGTGGCAGGTCCTACGAAGCAGAACATAGTCAAAACCACATAAAATGGAGGATGAAACCGGGATAAAATAAATGCTAATAATAATAATACAATGTTAAGTATTCGGTCGAGCGGAAAGAGAAAGTGCGCGAGCATGCTTTAGTTATGCAAGCTTCTGCAGATGATAAAGATATCCTGTCGCTGGATCCCGCACATACTTATTTAGGGCTAGAAATACGAACGCAAGCGCACTTCGAGTACATGTTTGGCTGAATCCATTATTACACGTCAGAGAGCAGAATGATTACCCGACAATATACTGAAGTCAGCACGAGTGTTTCGAAGCAGCACGAGTGCCTCGAAATGCATCCCGATGGGATGGAAAGATCACAATGTCGGTTTTCTGGGATCGGCATAGTATACTTTCGGAGGACTAGCTCAAATCAGAAAAAAGCCAGTATTAGCGTGCATTAATAAGGCAATTGAAGACCGAAATCGCTGTGAAATGACCTTACAAGAGGCACATGAGCATCGTTACCATGGTTTAAATCAACGGTTTAGGTTACAATCACTTGATCATTACCCTTGTTCACCTGATTTGGCTTCCTCGTACTGTTTTCTGTGCTCAAACGTTATTTATCTCTGAGAAATTTATGTTAGATTCGTTTAGGAATTTCAGACCAACCTGAATCCGAAACCAGTATAGTCAAAGTAAATTTGTACGACCATCTACTAATATGACCTACATTGTTTTTGTGATTTTCACAAGATTAGCTTCTGAATAGTCTTGAAGAATTACCCCAAACTTATGGCATATATTTATAATTCTCATGTCTGAAAGTCATAACTCGTTCTTATTCCTTTCAAAGATTATTTTGTTCGAGTGTAGGATTCCTTCGATTTACATAGCCTCCTTGGAGTTTACACATTTGCATTGTTCATGTTGTTGAAGTGAGATCCAGCTTGATCATGAAACCTGAACGTTGAAGGAAGCAAGTTATAGTTTTTCGCCAATTATCTCTTTTCGAACTGTCTTACGTCAACATTATTCGTATGAACAAATTACTATAAATCTTTCGGCAAAAAATTGATAACAACTGCTTTCAAATGTATTTACATTTGACCCAAGTTGTGATTGAAACAGGGTTAGTTTTGGCTTCAATTAGGTTTCAATGAAATAGGCAAACAGCTATAAAAGTTAATCATCCGTCACCTGATGAAGATGTCCAAACAAACATCTTACAAAAAAAATGATTCTTTTGTAACCTTTACATTTTTTCTAAATTCTAATACTTTGAATATCCCCATCCCTTATTTTTATTGCCTAACCCTGCTAAATATACCAAACATAATAATAAATTTCTAATATACGAAAGAATGAAGTTAGTTGATTAAAAAATGGAATATTATCGAACAAGGATCAGCGGTATGATTTTAATTAGACAATCATTAAAACTGTAAAATGAGTTAGTCTCAGTGAGTGAAGCTAGCGAAATAACAAGAAAAAAACCAAAATAATCAATCGTAGCTATAGTTGGGTTGGGTTGGGTTGAAGTTCACCATTTATTCAACGGCAACGAAGGAACGTCATTTCGAGTTAATTTGAACGATTAGAGAAAATAAACCGAGAAATATGTTAAAAAAAGACGAAGCAAAAGAACAGCTCAACCAATTGCAAAGTGTTAATGAGTAATTAAAATGGATTTGAACAAGAAACATTCTAACAGATACTGTTGAAGCCTACCATTTCAACGGCGTACATCAGCTCTTTCTGTTTGGCGAGTTCCTGTATGGTAACAAACGAAAATATGTTCCAAATGTGAATTGAAAACGCTTCAATACAGAACATGTTTGGTGTTTAGATATGTGTTTCGACTTAAAGTGTGGCATTTCATACTCGACTGTTTTTTTTTTTTTTTTGATACATTTCTAATTAATATGTTAAAGATAATCTTCTCGAAGGATTGTTAGTAACAAATGTAGTTTGAAGTTTGGACATGGTGAAATAATGCTTTGGGAAGTAACTACCAATTGGGTGCAGAGTACTAAAAATCAACAGACAATTAAATAGAAATAGACGATTACACAAACACACAAAATGCTTTTCGAACTTAAAAGAAACCTAAGGTGGTTTTCGTTTTTTTTTTTGGCGATGATCTACAAACTATGTAGAGAATGACAAACACTTGCTATTCATCTAAACTAGTAATGACAGGGAAATAAACCACATGCCGGTGGTCGATCTGTACCTGCTCTTTTTGCAATAAAGCCTGTTGTCGTTTCTGTTCTTTCTCCTGTGTTTGTTTGGAAACCATGTAAGATGGACCGAGTAAAAAATGCCAATGTTCGGATTTGGTGGATTTTTTATTGTAGAGAAAATTAGAATTGAATAAAATAAAAATAAACTAATGATGGCAAATACAGTACTAACCTGCTGTTTACGAGCAGCTTCTTCGGCTTTCTGGCGCGCAAGTTCCTCTTCACGTTTTTTCTTAGCCTGTAAAACAACGGTTTTCAGTTTTAGTAGTTGATTTATTTTAATCAGTAACATATGACAGTACCTCCAAAGCCTGTTGATTTTTCAATTCCCGCTCCTTTCGTTGCTGTTCTAGCCGTTCATTGCGTTCTGCCTCTTTCGCCTGCCGTGCCTAAAATCAAAAGGCCCTCAATGTCAATTCGTCTATCCATTCGAGAGAAAAAAAACCTAACCTTTTCCTTGATTTTATTAATTTCATCCTTTGCCATTTTCTTTGCATCCCTCAGAGCCTGCTGCTGTTTGGCGATTTCGATTCTTTGTTCAACACCTAAAGCAGTGTGTCTAGTAAACATTTTCAGTTCCTCTAGCCGGCGGGCAACTTCCGTGTCGGTCATTTTGATGAACTCACCATCGGTCGCGTATGGAGGGGGAGCCGGCTGGAGAAACGTTCCAACGATAGCTTTAGCCGAGAAACTGAAATTATCCCGCGACAAGTCTTTTGGTTTGAACTGATCCAAGTACTGTGTGTGGGTGGCGAAAGATAAAAAAGGTTTCATTATTAACATTTCTGTTTGGCAACAAAATCCCTAACGCCTTACCAGTTGAACCTGATTCATTCCTTTCATCTTATTCAAACTTTGCGGTGGATAGTAGAACACTTCTCCCTTGATCTGACCGTTCTTCGTCAGACCACGAATAACCGTTTCCCGGCGCCAACCCTTTTCCAGCGGAACCCGCAGCTCTTTCACGTTAATTTGTTCTTCACCTTCCGATTCGGACATTCCACTCTCGGCAACGCTTTCGCTATCGGTGTTAGTATTCGAGGTACTGTCCATCGATTGACTAGCTTCGATCATTGCTTGGCGAAGTTTTTCCTGTGATTTGAAACGATCATTGAACATCCAACTTGCAATTAGGATTGCGTTTGTTATTCAACTTACTATTTCAGCTTCCTGTGTAAGCAGTTGCTGCGCGGTAAGAGGTTTCGATCCTACTGCACGGCTCTGAGCTAACAGAGATGCCACCGTATTCTTCTTCGGTTTGGAAACTCCTCGGCCAAGATTACGTGGACGGCCTTCCTTGAATTGAGCTGAAAAGATAGTTTTACGTACTACCGTCAGTGAAAGCAATCGTGTTTCATTTCAAGACGACAATTTCAACATGCAGAACACAATTTTGGTCTTTGGCAGCCCGATTGTCTGTCTCACAAATTCACGTTAGATGATTTATACAAACTATCGTCTGTTTTATGAATGTTGTATTTCTTGCATTTTCTCACAGTATCGATTTCCTTAAGGATTTCATTGTGCCTCCTGTTCTCCTCAGGAAACCTGCGGTTTTTAGTTTAATATTTGCTGCTTTCGACCTGCTTACATACCCCAACGTTTCCGCAGAGATTTTTAATACATCACAAAAAAACAATTATACGTAACAAGGTGCAAAGCTTGGACTATTCATAAGAGTGACAAAAATACCGCTCTCAGTGTTCAAATCGTACACACGAAGAACATTTTTCAAAGTGAAATTGCAAAAAACATTTGCTTGATAAATATGTTTAAAGCAGCTCCCAAATAAAAAATAGACCCAACTTTCTAGCCACGTCACGCTAATATGTAGTGGTATGAAAAAAAATTTACGATACTAACATCCTGCAAGTGCCGCATAATCGTACTCCTCGTAATTGGAGATCTTCAACAGCTCGGACAGGGAACTGTTGAGTCCAAGCTGGGCAGCCAGATGGTTGTTCACACCACTGGAACCGCCGTTACCACCAACACCGCCACCACCACCGCCGCCACCACCAGCTCCGGTGACAGCGCTTCCACCGGTCGGTTGTGTTCCGTTGCCACTGGTGGCGGAGCTGCCACCACCGCTACTGCCGCCAGCTCCACCACTGGCAGCCAATAGCAGCGAACTGATGCTACTATTCAAAGCGCTATTGCTGTCACCGGATGAAGCACTGCCACCCAGAGCGGCCCCGGTGGCCAGCGAGGACGCATAGGCTGCAGCAGCCGAACGGCTCTTGTTGTTGGATTTTCGACGGGCTGCGCGTAATAATCACGACACGTTCATATGTGGAAGAGAGAGAAAAGGTGGAAAATCTTATGTTGTTTCTCGATGCATCTTTTCTTCATCAATCAGCAAATGTTGTGAGTAGCTTACTGGACATGTGACACGGTCAGTGTATGGCAGGATTGACTGTGGGATCGAGAGGTTCAACATGCAAGATTGGGAAACTATAGGCCTATCGGGTAAAATTTTGAGGCATTCCGGTCCAAAATCTTTATCAACTACTAGCTATTTAAATTATACTCATTTTGTGTCTACTACACTCACATCGTGGCGTATCGGAATTGCAAGAGCCAGCTCCACCAGATGCTCCCAACGCAGCTGTTATTGTGCTGAGGCTCTGTAAGCTGTTGGCACTAGGTGTCGTAGAACCGGATGGCGGAACTGGCGATTCGCGACTGTCTGACGCTTTGGAAGGTTTCATTGAAAGGTTAAGCGGTGCATCGTCCTGTTGATCGTTGACAACCGCTTGGGCGGCCGCAGCTGCTGCCGCCACTGCCAACGAAGATGCAATCGACGATGAAGACTTAGCACTGAGATTAAGTCCGGCCCATTCGTTTACCGAATCAGTCATCTGATCTTTTCCTGCAAACAAAAAATAAGCGATATTAACAAAAAGCTACAAGAATGATAACACTGCTAGCTACCTTTTCCAGCATTATATACGCCATTGGACGTAATCGTGGGAGGTAATTTGATGACTTCGATTCGATCATTGTTTCCTCCTGCACCAGAAGCACCACTAGAACCCCCCACTCCATGACCGGATAAGCTGCTGCCAGCTCCGCTGTTACCAGCGCTATTGCCACTACCGGACCCGGAACTACCGAGCCCGCCTTGCTGTCCGAAATCATTCGAATCCAGTCTCGCTCGTTTGGCTGTACTTAAACCATGTAATTGAGCAAAAATTGAACTTTCATCTAACGATACGGGTTTCTTACGTCCACGACCGGTTGATCCCGGTACCTTCGGGCCAACGATCGAGCTGGTATATTTGATGATTTCGGTGTCCGGTGGTAGACGCACTCCTAGTAGCGAGGACGGATCACTGCAAAGATGGAAAAGAGGGAATAACTGATAATTATATCGTAGTTGATACCAAATGGCTTGCGATTTTAATGTTAAATTTCTTAGAGATTCAGTTTTGTAGGGTTTGTTTTCTTATCAACATCCAACGAAGAAGACGATGCCAAACGGATGGCATTTTACATTATTGCCAGCCAAAATTGTTCATGTCGCATAAAAAAAACAAAATAACGTTGAGGTACAGAAAAAAATCGGAAGGCTGAGATGACTTTTCTGCGGAATTGCGGAATTTGGTATCAAACAAAAATGTGATAGCAGTGATAGCACTAAACATAAATGTCGTATCGTAAACTTAACATTGCGTTTGAGTCATCCTAAGCTTAAGCTCTATTTACACCTTTCCAATCTGTATTCTCGTATCAATTGCATGTATTCGCACTTCTCTCAATTTTGATGTTGGTGAAAATAAATACCGACAACGATGCGGCATTCAACCGAAATTTAAAACCAAATCTTTAATATTCGAAACGTTATACGGAATAACGATTTTGTAAATTACTATAATTGACAGCAATCGAACACTTTACAAAAAACAGTAAATCGAAGATAAAATTTCGATGCTTTCAGACATCCGAAACTTGGAGAATCATCAAAGTAGCAATTTCGCTTACATTAGAAACTGAGGGTCGTTCAGAAAAGTATTTTATTCTCCACATCCGTTTAGTAATTTATTTTCCACATCCGTTTTATCTTCGTCATTAGCAAAACTACTTCAGTTTCTTTGTTCGAATTAATTTCCCCGTTCAAAAACACAACTCACACTTTTCATTCACGCACAGTTGAAATCACAACAGAAAAAAAAACAAACTCCAACCAAGTGAGAGGCATCGATAAAACGCTTGCGTACTACCGTTGGATGCAATAACTATCTCGAACCTGTGGGAACTAGGACATCACACACCCCCATCACTTTCCAAACAGAGAACAAAAGTTCATCATCATTAGAACGGAAGCAATGATGACAGAAAGCACACAGAAAAAGACAGAAGCTCCGGACTCTGGCGAGGATTGCGATAGGAACGGTAACCATTTTGCAGGTTTTATTTTACTTTCAATAATTGTTTTCCTCGCAGGACAGATATGACAGGAAATCATTATGTTCAACAATCAACACTTACTTGAGTATTCCCGAGGACATATAGTCTTTCGCCTTAGCAGAGCTTGCTGCCAGGGCATTCATAGTTGCCGTGACATTTTGCTGCGTAGATAGATCCAGATTGCCAAACTGAGATAGTGTATTGAGGGCATTCATTGATGCACTGAGACCTGCAAGTCGGAAACAAAAGCATCGATTTCATTGATCAAGCAGAAAACAGGAAACGGAACACAATGGGCACGATCGAAACCATACAAAATTGCACTCACCTAAATCCGCCACTGAATTGCTGCCACCACCGCCGCCACCCTTACCAGTGTCCTTTCCGGAACGTGACATATTCTGCAGATGATTTCCGGGTGACGAGTTAGGCATAGTACTGGCACTGATGGTGACACTCGGTGATGGCTGTGATTTGGACGAGTTAACCGATGGCGACGAAGAGGACCCTCGCGTTAGCGACAGAACATCGTTTCCTAGGTTGCTACCGACACCTCTGCTTCCGCCGCTACTGTTATGCGACGACGAGGACGACTTGGATTTGGATGAACCTGATTGGTTACCGACAGTGCCGCCGCCACCACCACCACCACCACCACTACCACCGCCGGAAGAAGTTTGCTGCTGTTGGCTTTGCGCTGCAGCAGCTGCAGCCGTGATCGCCATCAGTTCTTTGTGCAGGGTGGCTTGGCTGTACAATGACTGCTTGTAGGCCGCGGCTGCTGCCGCCTGCGACACCGAAGGGGAAGATGAGTTCTGCAAAATAAAATAAACGTTATAAGTTCTACCCTTTGCAATCAAAATTGGAGTAAATTGTAGACTGAATAAATGATTTCTCTTCAAATTATGTTTATCAGTACTTGTCCCAAAGTTCATAAAAGCTCAAACTTTCTATCACATCGATAGATTGTTGGCAACAGAATGTCATCGCTAAGGACACAATCACTGTAACGAACAGAAGTAAATAAAATTTTATATCGATTTTACCCACCCACTTTATACCGAAATCTCGATCTTAGTGCAAACGGCCTCAATCATAACCGAAAATTAAATAATTTTGTTGAACCTGTAACCGTCTCAGTTTCTGAAGCTAAGGAGATAGCCTTTGTCAATCGTAGAATCGTACCACCAGCCCGATTCGCCAGGATTTCGACATTAGACAAGGTACGCTCCGGGGACACCTTTGCAGTGAAGCGCAAAATAAAATAACTTCAGTTTTTTTTCTTACCCACGTTGACTACATCAAATTATAATGAGAAATGAAAAGTGAACCCTCGCCGTTTTTCATTCGTTTGCTAACCTCAAAATGCTACGGTTTGCGTTTTTCTCACTTTCCAGTGAAGCTCGCGCATGGAGGACGATAAACTCACTCCACAGCTGTTTGAGTGACCGGAAAACTGATTTATAGCATGGATTCCGGTACTTAAATAAATGACTGAAGAATTAGAATCTTTGTCACACACATTTCAGTGGATAACCATGTTTTACATTGCAGCTAGGATCGGCTGTATTATTTCAACTAGCTGCTCATATTCCTAAAAGTATTATTTGAAACAGTTTCAAAAAAAGGAGAACCTGCTACCAGTCATACCGTTTCATCTTCTGCTCTTCAGGGCTTAGCTGTTCAAGTTGAACTACTGACACATCATCACGTAAAGAAATTCCCATGTGGTTTTAAAAAGGGTACTTTCAACAAAGCCCCTTAATTACCCTGGTCTTTGCTAGGCCAGTAGGACGACAATAGGAACATCCTGTTGCGGTACAATTAATAAAAATGTTACCTTGAATTAATTGCTAGAGTTAATAGGGTCATAGCACTAACCATGCGATTGTCCTATACTCTAAGAATCGATTACGAAGTCTATTGAACATTAAATTAAGCTCCGCATCGGAATTTAGAACCAGTATCTTGCTTTGCTTACACAAGTTTCTCAGTAGCGGTTTACTTTTCTAGTACAAAAAACCATGATCATGAACTTTACGAGTCACCTCTCGCCGAGAATAACGCAAATAGATGAATCATTTGTTGCTAATCAGTTACGATAATGTTCAATTTTCAAATTATTTCAGCACTTCGCTAAGTTCATGTGAATTTAACGAAGCACCCCTTTCAAATAAGCTTGAAAAAAAATCGAAACCCAGTTCATAATTTGTTGCATAACATTTTGCTAATTAGTCAAGATAATTTTGAATTTGTTGCTCAATTTTTTTGAGTACTTTGCTAAGTTTATATGAAGTTGACGAAGTATCTCTCTCAAATAAGCTTGAAAACAAATCGAAACTCAGTGGACAGTTTGTTACTAATAAGTTGCTAATTAGTTACGTTACATTTGAATTTGTGATTCATTTTTTTTTTAAATTATTTTCGAGTACTTCGCTAAGATAATTATTTTAAAAAAATAAAAAATTTAGCAACAAATTCAAAACAACCATAACTAATTAGCAACTAATAAGCAACAAATTATCCACTGGGTTTCGATTGGTATTCAAGCTTATTTGGAGGGGTACTTCGTTAACGTCATATGCGAAGTACTAAAAAAATTAAAAAATGGGCAGGAAACTCAAAACTACCGTAACTAAATAGCAACAAATTATCCACTGGGTTTCGATTGGTTTTCCAGCTTATTTGGAGGCTTATTTGGAAGGGTTTCATTAACTTCATATGCGAAGTACTAAAAAAATTTAAAACAAATGGGCTGCAAACTCAAAACTATCGTAACTAATTAGCAATAAATTATCCATTGAGATTCGAATTGTTTTCAAGCTTATTTAGGAGGGGTGCTTCATTAACTTCATATAAACTTAACGAAGTACTCAAAAACAATAAAAAATTGATCAACAAATTCAAAATTACCGTAACTAATAAGCAACAAATCTTTCACCTAAAGCTTGCTTCATTTAGAATTGGAACAAACTTTTGCTCATATTGTGGCGCTCCTGGTGGACGGATTTGGAAGTTCTTGGTGCCCACGTGTCGGGAATTTTGTCAGCCTCACGTATGATTTTTGACATTCCGCAAATCGACTGTACTTTGTAAACAATCAACATGGAAGCCGAAAGAAGGGAACAAATTGTGCACAGTTATTTGGAAATTGTGGTCTGCATCTAGGCTAGCTAAACAGCTGAAATTGCCTAGAAATACCGTATGGCGCGTTATCAAACGGTAGAAGAAAACATTGACGACGATTCGGAAGCCTCAAGCCAATCGGCGGAGTGGAACTGACGACCGGAAACTGCGTGGTAAGATTTTGAAGACGAATAATAGGAATTCTAATCTGTCGGAAGGTGATTTGGCCAGAAAATTCGGTGCTGCCCAAAGTACCGTGAGGAGAACTCGACTCCGGGAAGGAATCAAGTCGTATCGAACTAGCAAACAGCCAAATCGAACCATAAAACATAATAGTGTGGTTCGTGCTCGGAAACTATATGACCAGGTGCTGACCAAGTTCGACGGGTGTCTTCTGATGGATGATGAAACCTATGTCAAGGCTGACTTTGGGCAAATCCCAGGTCAAAAATTTTATTTGACAACGGCAACGGGTGGATGTTCCAGCCAAATTTAAATTTGTTTTTGCCTACAAATTTGCAAGAAGATATATGATTTGGCAGGGCATTTGCAGCTGTGGCAAAAAACGAAAGTTTTCGTTACAAATAAGACAATGACATCGGAACTATACCTAAAAGAGTGTCTCCAAAAACGAATTTTGCCGTTCATTCGATCCCACGACCATCCCATAATGTTTTGGCGAGATTTGGCAAGCTGTCATTACAGCAAAGTCGTTCAAGAATGGTATGCAGAGAAAGGGGTTCAGTTTGTTTCGAAAAACCTTAACCCACCCAACTGCCCCCAGTTCCGCTCTTTTGAGAAATACTTGGAAATCATTAAGAAGAGACTCAAGGCAAAGGGAAAGGTTGTCAAGGACATCAATCAGATGACGACCTGGTGGAATAAGATAGCTAAAACGATTGACGAAGAAGATGTGCGCCGCCTAATGAGCCGTGTTACAGGAAAAATTCGAGAATTCCTTCGAAATCGTGACGAATCCGTATTCGTATTTTTTCTTAAAAGTATGAAGAAAACGCTACATTTGTATAAAAAAAGATCTTGAATTCAATAATAAATAACTGAAATTCAGGCAATTGTCTTTGTTCCAATTCTATCTGAAGCAAGCTTTATTTGCGTTTTGGTCACAGGCTTTTTTTATTTCCTGTAATGCTATATTAACCTATAGAAAGTAAATAGCATTCGAAAATAAATACATTTATCGCAGACTGATTGCAACGCAAAGTAGTACCTATCCAGTACATGAGAATGCTTTTATTTCATTTCAGGACAGTAGACACCAGCATCTGCTCGACTCTACAACAGAGAACCGTACTGGATACAAAATATGAATTCGACAAATTTTCATTTCAATTTGTCAAACGATGAAGAATGGAATGAGTGGAAAGCAATACTGCGTGTGACATTTACGATACTAGTAGTGAGTAAATGCTCATCACAAGTAATTTTCCTTATTTTTTCGCACACTCACAATGTAAACAAACAAAAAAACAAAACTCGCACAGAATTTCGCGAAAGTAAGGCATTCTAACTGATATTTTTCAATAAATACATAGAAAAATCATTTATCTACAATTGTATGTTGTTGATTTTTCGTGAATCGGGTTGGTATTGGAGAAATTTGCAATTTAGGGTGAAATTTCGGCGACAAAGCAAGAGGAAGCATTGAGTTGTCTCGCTTAGACCTGACCACGGCGAAGCGCTACCTTAATAACGAGCAATGTCTAATTTTCTCTGTTATTCAAGTCATTATCGTTTTTTTACCTATTTTTATATATATATAAAAAATAGGTATAGAATTCGCTCAAACTTTCGAAAATTTTTCCGAGGCCCGGAGGGCCGAATGACATATACCAATCGATTCAGCTCGACGAACTGAGCAAATGTGTGTGTGTGTGTATGTGTGTGTGTCCGTATGTGTGTTGTCAACTAAGAGGTCGAGATCTCAGAGATGGCTGGACCGATTTTCATCAAACTAGTCGCAAATGAAAGGTCTCCCCGTCACCCAAAACGCTATTGAATGGTTTTGAGATCGGATGTTTACTTTTTGAGTTATACAAAGTTTTATGTCAAAATTTTCAGTTTTTTGACAGTATCTGTCACAATTGACCTTGAAAACAGAATATGTTTTCAGACTTAGATTCCACACGGTAATACCTATCCAACAAGCCATAGATTGTTAAAATCCGTCCATTTTTAACGGAGATATCGAAATTTTTCTGTAAGCGACTTTTCCCCCTATTCCAGCAGTAGGAGTTTTGAGCGCTGTATGACAAAGAAATGCTTGGGAGCAACGGAAAACACGATTTTTTATACTGTTACATACAATTGTTTCTAAGAACCAAAAGGATTGTGTACAGCATTCTTTTTCATGACATTTAGCCTCGGACCGATTTTGGCACGGCTCGTTTTTGGCAACATAATCGTTCGAATATGACATATATAAACCAGATGATGGCAGAATTTTTTTAAATTATTTTGTTTTAAACTACTTACAGCAATAAATGCTGGAACAACATAACATCCATATACCATTCGAATCAGTTCGTCGAGATCAGCAAATGCGTGTGTGACAAATAACTTGAATTAATTTTCTCGGAAAATTTCTTTTCTACAAATTCAGATTCATACGAAAAGTCGTATGCTCCCAAACAAAGTTCCTGCATTATGTTTGGTTCCGACCTCTGGTTTCGGAACTACAGAATGATATGTGAAACGAAATCAAAATTGTGTAACTCATTTTTCTTGAAGATGGCTGAACCGATCTAAGATGCAAATGAAATCTAAGAATCATCTAAGATTCAAATGAAAAGTTTCAAAGTTCTATAAAACATCTTGCTTTTCAGTCAGATCCAACTTCCGGTTTCGGGGATTGTATAAAAATGTCTATTCCACATAATTTAATCAGGTTTATCGGGTTAGCAGATTTGGATAGTCGATAAAAAAATTAACTTTTTTCAGTTTCAGTGGTATTCAGTTGTCGATCAGAAGGCACCTAAAAATTTAATTCGTGCTATAATCTCTCAAAGATGTCTTAACTGATTTTCAAATGTTTTGAAACAAATGTAAAGTGTACAGCTACTCAGGTGAATTTATCTGACTTCGGCCATACCGCTTTTAGAATTCCGGTTCCAGTATAAAATCGTTTCTCAAAGCTCAATCGTTTTCTCAAAAAAAGCCTAATCAAATTTCAGAAACAAAAATTTTAATTAAAACAAACTTATATACAAAAATTAATTATTTTATCCAATTATGACTTCCGGTTCTCGAATTACATGATGATGAATTTTTAAAATTCAAACCGATATAGAAGATGACAATCCCGAAAAGCTTCAAAGTTGAACTCAAAACTGTTGTAATTTATTCGTCATATGGCCATACGAATCGGTTTGGGTTATGCTGGTTCCTGAATACCGGCTCTGGAAGTACCTTAAATTACCGTAAACTCTAGAGTGGAACTTACATATCATGGCATGTTTAATCGATTATCACACTTCTAGATTCAAATTCGATCCGATTTGCAGTTTCGACATTACAGAGTAATGAGTGATTAAAATCTCAAATTGTCGCCTAAAACGAGGGTCATTAAAATAATGTCATGAAAACTTAAACACCGAAGAATATTCATGCAAAAAACACATGCGGATTGATAAAAATAGGTATCATCTCACTGCTAGGTGGATTAAACACGTTTTTCTAACAAGAACGACAGTTTCCTATCCATAAATTCACTGTTTTCACAAGCATAAAACAAGAACCAGTATGAACTTGCACTCTGTTCAGTTCGATAATGCCGTAGAGAAGGTTGCTGCACATCAGCAAGTGCGGGATTATTTCTTGCACCGTTCTCCTCGCACAAGAGACAAAGATAATCATAGGAATTCCGTTGAATAAAGCCCCCTCATTAAACAAGAATCGGTATCGAATTAATTTGCACTTTGTACGGTGCGGTTAGTAATGCACATCAGCAACTGAACCGTTTGTGGATTTGTTTTGTGCGCCGTTCACTTCACACGAGGAACATTTTCATCGAAATTTTGCTGTTTCTACATATTCAATAAAAATGCAGGAACACACAAAACTGCTGCCTTAATATTCAAAACAATTGTTAGGAGTGATTTCGACAACAGTTCCTTGTAGTTTTTGTTAGTTTATGGACTATTCCTTGTAGTTTTTGTTAGTTTATGACCTTATTACACACAGCATCTTGCAAACCTACCTTATAGGAAGAGGAATTCACTCCGCCAGCCCCTCCACTGCTGCTGGCGTTACTACTGTTACTGTTACTGCTGCGATCGCGCTTTTTCCCCTTCCCAGCACCACCGCCTTTTCCATTTGATCCACCAACACCGCCGCCTCCCGTGGCACCACCAGAACCACCGGCGCCAGCACCTGCCCCGGCTGCCCCCATTGCGCCGAGACTTCCCAAACCACCGGGAAATGCACCGCTCAGATCAGCACCATGCGGAAACTGCAACTGCGACATGCCGGATGCTTGCAGCCGGGCGAAGTAGTCCTGTGCCGCCAGTTGGGCCATAGACCACCAACCTGAAATTGAAAAATAAGGGAAAAAGGTTTAGTGTGTGTAAATAAGTTTTATGAACAAAATATTTCAATTGATTAGCATATGAAGATAAAAGTTTTACTACACTCAAGTAAATTTTTACACCTTCTTAGGCTGTGGAAAATTGTCTCGAAGGATTTTAACTTTTGGTTGAAATTTGTTATTCCGATAGGTATTTTTTATCGAGTAGTTAAGTTTGACTAAAATTACTACCCACTTCCACATTTAACAGATGGTAGCTAATATGGATTTATTTTTCAATGAAAACATAATGATAACAAGCAGTATAAAAATTGCAATACAGAGAGCACAAAAAAGGAGTTCTCTTTTCCTCATTTTTGATCTATTACAATTTACAAACTCTACTAGTTCCGGATCTCATCAATCTTATATAAACCGATAATAAGACGTAAAGTTCAACTCTTCTGTGAGTGACAATTTTTCAAAGTACACTGAGTTTTTTTTTATCGCGGATTTCCGAAATTCGAAAAGCGTCGAGATCTGGTGTCATCCTTATTTTTTTTGCAAATCAACTCTCAGACATTTAGAAATAATTTTTTTGTACCGAATAAATATTTTTCTAGATTACACTAGATCTCGACATTTCATGCATTTCTAAAACATACGGAATCAAACAAATTTTCGACTTCGGAAATCTCAAAGTTCCAATGTCGATTTTTTTCAAACAAACATTTTTCGAGATAAAAGCAGATCTTTGGAGACATTTGACAACAAATTTTTTTCTATAGTTTTTCGGTTTTATTTTACACAGATTTCCAAAGTTACTCGTTTTTTTTCGACGCGGATTTCCGAAGTTACATGTTTTTTGTGCGGTACGTTTCCTCCGCGTAGAAAAAGACTTCAGTGTATACTCGCAGAAGAAATGTATAAAAATATTATAGAGTACGTGCTCTTCGCATAAATTTTTAAACTAATCCAAAAATAACAACCTAATGGTAATCCGATGCTGACGAAACAGATAACATCTGATTAGACATTGAACTTCCGTGAAATTTGAACAAGTGTTCCTCACAAAAAAGTTAACCTTTATGTCTGTTTAGCGGTTTAGGTTGAACTGATAAATCGCGATAGCAGTTCATTATAAACAGCTAGCGCACAGATGAGTAGAAGGCAAAGCCTGAATAAATAACAATAAAGTCTTGAATATTATAAAAATCGTAGTACTTTCGATGTGAAAAATATGCCATCTAAAAAAAAAAGAATCAGAATCAGAACTAGATGGCTCAGTAGCGTCTCATATCATGTCAATTTTATGGGTGCGCAGAGCTGCTTTTTTGGAGCGCACGAATTTGACATTTCTCTGCCCTACTTCTATGTACGACATTCGATGCGGACTCGTCTGATGGCACCATGCTCGCTAAAAAGGATGTTGCCAATGATTTGGTCGTCAAATGTGAGAGCTGGATAACTTGTTAATATGATGTCAGACAAGGATGCCACGTTTTTTTTTTAAATCGAACCAAAAATCAGTCTCAGCAAAAAAAAGGTACTGCCAATTTTAATCGTTCTGTAGGAATAATTTGAAAACTTTTAGGGGCTCATTGCTAGTCTTTGATTGATTCCAGAAATTTGTGAAAATCTGTGTCATTTTTAAAATCTATGTAGCATATTCAGAACCTGTGAAACTCAGATTAATCAGATGATGGTGTACACACATGTTCTCACAGAGCCAAACGTGACAGAGAGAACAACAAATCTCAAAGCTGAGCTGAGTAATTCTCTCTCTTCTTGAACCTGTGCAGCAACTCATGTGTACGGAAAAGACACTAACACAGCGACAAGAGATACTTGAAATTTTAAGTTGGATGTATATAAGATGTGCAGTGCACGAGGTGCACATAAGGACGAGACGCCACTGAACTGGCTCATATGGCACGTTCCCTTAGTTATTTGGAGATTTGTGCCTAATTCGTCAGGACCTAAAATAATCCTTCACTTAACCTAACTTTTAATCAATACCCAACGAAAGACATATTGGGAATCGCTAGATAATAAGATGGGATTGTGATAAAGAAAATGTTCTCTTCAGAGACAGGACTCGAACTTGTCATCCTTCTCCAATCACTGAAATTTTTCTACCATTTAACTATGCGATTGAAATACGTCTCACATGTGATTGAGATGCGATTCACATTAACCTTACTCATATGGCCGTATATCGCAAGCAAGCATTTACAAGCAATTTTTGATACATTATCTTTCCAATTGTTTACCCATTAGAGATATATGACAGAATAGCAGGGCAGGACAAAGGCAGTCGCCTAGGAGTAGGCAGTCGCCTAGGGCACCAATATCAATGTGGCACCGGAATTTTGAAAATTGGAAAACGTTTTTGCCTTTCTCATATAGAAAGGCTATACAATCACTGTGAAAATCGACTTTTTAACCGAGGCCCGGAGGGCCGAATGTCATATACCATTCGACTCAGCTCGACGAACTGAGCAAATGTCTGTGTGTGTGTGTGTGTGTGTGTGTGTGTGTGTGTGTGTGTCCGTTCGTGTGTGTGTGTGTGTGTGTGTGTGTGTGTGTGTATGTAACAAAAATATGCACTCACTTTTCTCAGAGATGGCCAAACCGATTTTCACAAACAAAGATTCAAATGAAAGGTCTCATAGTTCCATAGCCTGCTATTGAATTTCATTCCGATCCGACTTCCGGTTCCGGAGATATAGGATGATATGTACCAAAAAAGTGAAAAAAATATGCACTCACTTTTCTCAGAGATGGCTGAACCGATTTTCACAAACTAAGATTCAAATAAAAGGTATTATGGTCCCATAGCTTGCTATTGAATTTCGTTTGAATGTGACTTCCGGTTCCGGAGTAATATGTGAAAATTTGAGAAAAAGTTTACACTCTATTATCTCTGGAACAACTCAACCGATTTTCGCAAACTTAGACTCAAATGAAAGGTTTTATAATACCCTAAAAATTTGTGGAACATTTTATCTGGATCCGACTTCCGGTTCCGGAACTAAAGCGTGATAAGTGGAAAATTACCAATTTTATTAGTATTTTTCCACGAACGATGGTTAAAAACAGGTACAAATCCCACAAAACTGTCTGATAAATTCTTCTGATAAATTCTTCTAGTTTGTGGGCATGAAAACTTAATTCGGCACTACTGGTCCCCTCTTTTCCTGTTCCGAGAGCACCGAAAGTGGAGAAGAAGAACTCCTAAAACTAAATTCACTTCGATTTCTCTGCGATGCTTGAACCGATTTTCACAAATCTTGATTTGAATTAAAGTTCATACTGTCTTTAAACCTACTGAGAAATTTCATCCGGTTCCGCAGTTACAGGACGATGAGTGTCAAAGTTTTCAAATCGCCATATAGAGTGACAATATGTACAACACCGAAAGAAGAAGAAAACACAAAACGAACAAGGCGTGCTTTTTTCTATTTCGTACACGTTGTGTAGTGATGTCAATAATAATAATAACAATCCTACTACATGTTTCATGCTGTTTAGCACGCAGTAGTAACAGAAACGCATCATTACACCACTAGGTGGATTAAAATAGGTTTTTTCTAAAAATTTTATGATTGTGGAGTGTGAAATGAACGATTTTGGCAAACGGAATTTCTAACGCGTGGAAGATGGACATTAAGAATTCAAACAATAATGATTCATTTGTATGATTTAAGACCCTTTGCGCCACGATTGGCGGTTCAATGCATACGGCGCTGATCTTACATACCAGTTGTCGTATGTTCGAGCCCCGACCTGAAAGGATTCTTAGTGTCAGTAGAATAGTAGTACCAGCCATGCAATGATTATGTACGCTATGAATCGGCTGCGAAGTCTGTTGAAACCGATAGGTCAAAATCCACGAAAGAAATGTAATGCCAAGACTTTGCTTGGTCGTTGCAGATTCAACCGATAATCCTAACAGCTGCTACAATTTTCCGAAAATATGCTTGCGAGAAACTCTTGTTAGCTTTTGAAACTGAAGTCAAATAAAAAAGCGGAAAATTGAAACGCTACGGAATGACATAAAACTGATTTCATTTGTTATTGCTGTTGTAGCTTGATCCCAGGAGACAAACATATTACCCATAGTGAGATTCCAGTATTGAAATTGTATTTAGTGAAACATGTAATTAAATGGAGTTCAGGTTTTTGTGAGTTGCCTTATGAAAATGAAAATTTACAACTTATTTCATCAACTCGCATTTGTTGAGAAGAAAATGATTCACAGAGCATATACAAGAAAGTTTTAGCTTTTACACAGAATTTTATGATGATTCATGCTAAAAAACTTTTCAAACATGATTAATTTTCAAAACATCTTTGTCTTCTTGGTTTAACATAATTTTATTGTGATCAAGAAATAATACTAATGGGGTTCGATCTCAACCCGCACATAGGGGCCAGAAAGCTTTTCTAGTCCGAAGAGGCAAATGACCTTAAGGTTTAAATTATAATAAAAAAATATATTAAGTTTACTGTAATTTTATTTAAATAAAGTACAATGAAGTATTACACCACAACGATTTTATGATTTATACCTGTTTAACAAGAAAAGTTGAAAAAGTATTTCAGTATGATTAAGGGGTTAGTTTTTAGTATTTTTTACGCTTCGTCTTTGACTTATCAGTGCAGTGCAGTTCAAATTGAACTGCTTAATGCTAAACTCGGCAGTTCAATTTGAACCGCTAAGCAAACGTAACCCCTAAATGACCATCGGCTAGAAAAAGTCGAAAACACGTTTTCGTTCGGCACATCAGCAAAGACATTGCACTCCGTTGCTAAATAAAAAGTGTTTTGCAAATTGCAGAAACTTTACGTCTGCTTAGCGATTTAAATTGAGCTGCCGAGTTAAGCATTAAGCCGTTCAATTTGAACTGCTTCGCACTGATGAGTCGAAGACGAAACTTAAAAAATATTATTGCAGTATCTTGTTTCCTCCAAAGGATGCATCCGAAGTGGTAACCCTAGTAACGACGTACCTAACTTAAGCAGGTTAGTCTACGGATCTAACCGATAATTTGCTTTGCATTAAATGTTATAAATTCAATTTCTACTGTAACAAATAAAAATAGGTACTGATCATGCAAATCAATACAATTTTCATTGCTTAACTTTCTAAATAAGAAGAGCAAAGCAAGAAACAGGAATCGATTACTATCATCATAAAAAATATACGAGATAAGTGGTATGAGATATGACACAATGTAAAACGTTCAAATGTCCATTCAAAAGTCCATTCAAAAGGTGCAATCTGTTTACAAACATCGGTAGTACATTCATAAACTTGTACGAATCATTGTTTATTTTTAGCGCAACCCTCAAAACTGTTTGACAACATTTTTTTTCTCTCGGTGTAAGTATCACTAATACACGGGCGATATAAGCGGCACGTACACAAAGAACAAGGCGACCCGATACGTTGCATTCTCAATTTCATAGACGCGCAGTGCAATAAGGCGGCATTACCAACACTCTAGTAAAGTAGTGCATTTGATTTTGCGGTGTCGAACAGAAGTAGCATCATCTGTCAGCGGTACGGAGGATTGGTGAGTGAAAAACATCGAATGCTCTCCCTCTCTCAGTGTGCAATTTCAAAGTAGTATTTGTTAAACGATGGCCAGCTGTTGTATTTGTCACAACATACGCGGATTGTGAAATGAGAGAAACATGCGTAAGAGAGCTATGCTGAACTCTCGTTTCGGTAGAATTAAGGTCGTATTTGTGCAATGTTTTCAAATGCATCACTACCGTAATGTAGTTGTGTGGAGAAGTTGTAAAATTGCATTGACTGTGTGGGAATGAGTGTAAACCGGTTCGATGAACCACTGATGACTGTGTGTATGTCAAAATCTCAATAGCTGTTAAATAAAGCGTGGGTGACTGAGTGAGTGCTTTGAGTGTCAAGGGTGATATTCAGTTCCATTAATGAATCTTACCCATGAACTTTTAGGTATTGCATACAAATCATGATGATGATGAATGGCAAATGGCATATGCTTGTATTCACATATATACTCGTTACATATCTGATTTGAAATGAGTGCGTAACGAACGATAAAACATGGGCCGAACTCTTGAAGCAGAAACTCAACTACGATTATAGTTAAATATTCAACTATGTAGAGCATATTATACTTGTTGGATGTATATAGATCTTTTCAGTCTTGTCTACGTGTGTAACAACCAGTAAATACACAAATATTTCTATACACAGCTGTTTGAATTGTGGCTTACACAAAAAAACACGACGTTATCAAAGTCAGAATCCACAATGAATGAAACCGGCTTTTGCTATTGACGGCTCAGTTATTGCTGTTGTTGTTATTCCTTTGATGGTGATGATGATGATGGTGGTGGTGGTGGTGGTGGTGGTGGTGGTGGCGATGTTTGTAGAGGTTGTGATACATAGATTTCCTTTTCAGCACGCGGCCAAATTCACCAACGCATATAACGTGATTGAGCGTATCATACGTATACATATGTACATGGAAACATTATTTGAACATCAAACCGGCTTGAAGCCGATATTTAAAGTGGCAGTAGAAATTCAGACAACCTTGAACTTGGTACGGGCTGGGCGATCGGTGGAAATCAATGATAGCAGAAGAAAGTAGAATTGTTAAAAAGGACGATGGTTGCGTATCAATTTTCCTAGACGAATGTTAACCTAGTGAGACTGAGTATGACCTAATTATGCTATGTGCCATTACTTTGTTGCATGTGTTTAAAATACAGAAGAAAACAGATCCTCACAAATGAATTGTTGCAGTAAATATAAACAAAATGCAACACGTTTTCTGATTGCGAATTGCATTGGATGAAAGTGAAATTGATTCCACTTAACAAATATATGATGAAGCTTATCAGTCAAAACGGAGGTTTAGCTTTGCAAAAAAAACAGGTATATCACTGTTCCGAGAAGAGATAATCTATTTGAAAAGAAGCTCAACCAGTAATGTGATTAGAAACTAGAAATTCTTTTTCTAATAAATGAGATAACGCTATCGATAGTACTTATGACAGGTCCATATGCCATGATACTTCCACGATTGTTCTTCGAATATATCTCTAATTGCTGGTCTCATCAATGTTATATTTCACTTCTCTCGTTCTAGCACTTGGATATACCTTCTCGATTACTTAAATAACCAATGTTGGATATAATTTTCATTAGCTGTAGTTCTACATAATTCAAACGATTGGCTATTTTAATCTCCTAAACTAAGTTATTATAGTCAAAAATCCACAATTGCGTATATCCTGCCATACCAAGTATTTTTTTTTAATAAAAATATAGACCAATTATTAAGATAAGATAAAATAAATGAAAGTATTTTCTAACACCTCAATTTCACTAATCGAGACATAATCACATGATATTTGAAATTACTTTCCAAGGATTCCTGAAACCCGTTTAAATAAAATTAAATCATAATTTGATCTGTTGAGCCAGGCTATTATTTTACTTTCTCTATAGAAAGGATGTGGATTTGATGGGAAACCTGACATTTGATCAGACACCTCTAGTATTGTCTGTGTGAATACCATTCCACGCTATTCGCTAAATTTTCGCGTAGATAACTGAACAGATTTTAACCATCTCCGTTATTAATATAAGTGAAGCTTGTTTGAAAGCTACTATTTGGCCATCGATCAAGTTCGGAATGCTCACACATCCATTAAAAAAATCTGCTTCTAAATACCTTGACTTTACTTTGGTTTAAGCAAAAAACATATTTATATCAGCAGCGATTCCGCGACTTTGTGTAACGTTTACGTTCCATCTTATCAATTCTGCGAAATTTTTCTTTACAATTTGAGCTATTCATTAGACATCGAGCGACACGAAACGTTTTTTTACTTTTTCTATTCCATTAATATCAGATTACTTTCGGTAAGTGGTTTCTCCATAGTGGCTTATTTGATAGAGCAGTTTCTCGGAATGGATATTTCATTCTTTCGTTTTCAGTCTGCTATCATTGATTAATGAGAACGTTAAGCTAAGTTAATAACGAATTGACGTCATAACGAATGAAACGAAATAATTAAATTTTGGCTCTGTGAATTTATACACCGAACATATTGCTCTTGTATAAAAATGTGTATTTCCTACGAAAAATAAAAATGATAACTCTTTGATGATATATAAAAGATCAGGAAACCAATCAGAAAGTATATGTAGTTAATCACCAATTGGACAAAGTAAAGCCTCGAAATTACATTCCTTTTGAAAAATTTGACCTTCATAGCGATAGTACTATTGCATGGCTGGTGCTACGATCCCATTGACACTAAGAATCCTTCCAGATCGGGACTCTAACATATGACAACTGGCTTGTAATACCAGCGACCTATGCATTGAACCACCACCAATGGGCGCTACTTCATATTAAGGGGGAGATAATACTTGATAAGTAATATTCATACTAAGTATGATTACGAAAATGTACATGAAAATACTGATAGTTTTATTGCGTGATACCAAATGATGAAAGATACGTCAAGACAGTCATTAAACAATTCCTGCAGCGACGTTCTATACAGCAATTGGAAGAAGAGAGATGACAGAGATTCTCGAACACGTACATCTGTCAAAGTTGGCAAAAAATATTTTGTAATGGCAGTGGCGTCCCGTCCTTATGTGCACCTCGTGCACTGCACAACCGGTCAAATTGAAAAAATAAAAAAAATAACTGCATCTCTATTCCTCCGTACACATGAGTTACTGCACGAATTCATATACAGACGGAATAACTCAGTTAGCTCTGAGATTTGTTGCTCTCGGTCAAGTTTGAATCCGTGAGAACTTGTTTGCACGCCTTCAAGAGAGGCTTCAGTGGCTTATGTTTATGGCAGTTAAAAACAAATTACTGTTTCAGTTGCAACGTCGAAGCGATTTTTTGATTAAGTTTTTGACAGAGTTGCTCGACGTGCAGAGTGCCAGAGTTAACAAAAAAAAAAATCCCATCCAAAAGTATATCGTTATTTCATTGTATTGAAAAAGACAATCGAGTAGCCATTCCTCGATCTTTAGTTTTCACTTAAAACGAACTGTTACATCATATGTCATACCACATAATCAGCACACAACCCGTAAAATTTGTCACGAGACGCCAATGTCGTATGGTAGACCATCAAGTGGTTTGAATAGCAACTTTAACATCGCAACAGAGACCATTTTGAATAGCAGCTCTCAGTTAAAGCAGAGGCCAAATAAACGAATAATGATAATAAACTAATATTTTGATTATGAGTTATCTTCTCACCCCAAAATATGATCTCCGACAAAATAGAATCACCATTTTTTTCTCGAAACATGATTGAAGAGTCGAGGTTACAATAATATGAAAAACTGAATATCGATGAGATCCTACATTGGACATGTGGTATGATAGGGCCTGGGAAAAACGAAAAAAAGGTTTTGCAAACGCCAATGAGGTATCAGGAGCCAGAACTAATTGGCTCAAGGGGCACGTTCCCTTAGTTGTTTGGAGATTTGTGCCCTGCCGTAGCTTATCGTCAATTTTCTGAGAGGAAGGGAAGGTTAAACGGAACATGGAAGAAAATTGTGAAGTGGGTGAGGTGGAAAAACAGCACAAAACATAAAGAAACAAATCGTTCTGAATCCCCGAAAGGATATTAAACGATCTGCAGGTGCCGAAAAGCACAGTTAATAAAACCTCCAACCCCCGAGAGGATTTAGAGATTTTACAAAAGCGACACCATTCTGCATTTCCGGAAGAATGCAAAACGATTCGCAGTATGTACGAGCAGAAGTAAATTCGGCACCCCATAAAGGACGCCAAACAATCTGCTAAAACCTATTCAAGGTCAATAGAGAAAAGAATTCATTCACTCCAGGAAGAACGGTAAACTCTTCTGACTATAGCTCCTTACCATATTGGGTGAGAAGCGATAGAATATCCTTTAATTTTAGTTCCACATACACAGACTCAACCATATATATAGAACCAAAAACCCGGATACGTAGTTGCGTCAATGCGGGATAAAGAAAGTATGGATGCAACCAAAAACCGCTGCCATTTCGCAATGGTTCAGAATCTGTCAATTTTTATGGCTGTGTCCTATTATTTACACTCTTCTCTAACCACTTAAACAGTTGTTTATTCGTTTTCATTAGTTTGTTTCGAAATGCGTGGACTTTCAGCATAACAACGTCGAAAAATTGTGTACAAATGGTGCACAGAACACGGACTGTCACTGAGAAAGATAGCAAAAATGGAAGGAGTAAGTGAAAAAGCCGTGCGAAATGCAATCAGGAAGTTCGGTGAGGATAACACCTTCGAAGATAAACCGAAAACAGGTCGAAAAAAAGGTCCTGCTAACCCTGAGTTGGATAAACGTATACTGAAGGCGTTCGAGCAAAAGAAGGAGGTTTCAGTTCGGGATGTGGCCTAAAAAGTGGGCACTTCGAAATCAAATGTTCTTCGTGCTAAAGAACGTTTGAATCTTCGAACCTATAAGAAGCAGAAACAACCAAAACGTAGTCCGAAACAAGAAGCATCGATCAGGCCGAGGATTCGAAAGCTGTACAATATGATTCTTGCTGGAAATTTGAACTGCATAATCATGGACGACGAAACCTACGTAAAACTCGATTACAAATCCTTGCCGGGATCACAATATTATACGGTGCGAGAAGGGCAAGTTTTAAACCAGTCCGAGACATCGATTGAAGTCGAAAAATTTGGTAACAAAGCTATGGTCTGGCAAGCAATTTGTAGCTGCGGTAAGATTTCGAAACCCTTCGTCACCACTGCTTCAATGAACAGCGAAATATACATCAAGGAATGTTTACAAAAACGACTTCTATCCATGATTCGAAGCCACAAGGATCCTGTTGACTTCTGGCCAGATCTTGCTTCTTGCCACTACTCAAAATCAACGATAGAATGGTATACTACCAAAAATGTCACTTTCGTCCCAAAAGACATGAATCCATCAAATTGCCCCCAACTTCGACCAATTGAGGAATTTTGGGCATTAACGAAGGCACATCTTAGGAAAAATGTCTCGGCATCCGAAACCATTCAACAGTTCGAAAAAGATTGGAAAAAAGTGTCAAAACTTGTCGCCAAGAAGTCTGTAGGGAATTTAATGAGGAACGTTCGCAAGAAGGTGCGCCAGCTAGTCTACAATAGCTAAGTAGCAAATGTTGAGAATAATATTCTGTTGTTGTAGTCTAATATTATCAGTATATCGAATAAAATTTGAATATCTAACTCCTCATTATCAAAGGGTTGAAAATGATTCCCGGAAAGAAACTAGAGAGTATCGAATTTTGGAAGAAACACACTTCACGTGAAACGCATGTAGCGATCATGGTAAACATTAACACTCAAACGCTCGGGTAGGGATTTTCAACGAATTTATTTTTTCAAAAAATCATAACTCTTGATACCGTTGATTAATTTCGATGCGTCCAGTGTCAAACAAACCAGATTTTCTTCTAGTCCATGCTGACTCATACGGAACCGCAGCGGTCCAAAAACACCGGAGTTATTCCAGATCGCGTTGGGGTATGTCTGTTCTGCCGTTAGAAGAATGTTATGAAGGTGGCAAAAAGTAGTTGATCAAACAGCTCTAAGTAGAAAGTACTTTGAATTTACATCAAAAGCTCGAAAATATGCAGATCAACTAAACTGGAGTTCCCAAATTAGTTTTGAAAGTCTTGGGTCCTGAGTCCTGAGATGAAATGCCATGTCAAATTTCAAGCACAATTCTATGGGACCACAATCCGGATTTACCGGAACAATACATTGCATTTTATGAGCTCTAGTAATTCCTTCACATTTTATACAATTTCCGTATTAATCCCATACTTATATAAAATTTTATGTATCATAAACTTCTAACGGCAGAACAGACATACCCCAACGCGATCTGGAATAACTCCGGTGTTTTTGGACCGCTGCGGTTCCGTATGAGTCAGCATGGACTAGAAGAAAATCTGTTTTTTTTACACTGGACGCATGAAAATTGGTCGACGGTTTCAAGAGTTATGATTTTTTGAAAAAATAAATTCGATGAAAATCCCTACCCGAGCGTTTGAGTGTTAAAGAAAGAGAAGTTGTTGACAATGGTATGTAGAATTTCAATCATGAAATTACGAATTATGGTCATGATTTCATTACACGATGAAATATGTTGTTGCAAAAACTTTTTTATCATGATAGCAATGTCGGATCGCTCTACAAATACGATAAACTATCTTGTATATGTGGCAAATTAGCTGTTCTAATTTGAGTGTCTTCAAATTAGTTCGCACGTCACATGATACTTTACATTGTCGAATTGGTCCATGAATTTCAGTTCTTTTTCTTCGAAAGCTCTGTTTAAACGCATTAACGCAAGTTTCAAAAGTATTCCAATAGGGACAGATAACAAATGCAACAAAATCGAAATAATATTCTATCAGCAGTGATAAGCAATGCTAAACCCCGATAGTAAATTACGATGTGGAGTTTATCCTTCTTTTTCGACAGACTTAATTCTATTGCCACTAACTATTGCGTCGTTCTTAGTATCTTGCACATACAGTGTAGTGAACATGTCGAAAGTCAATGTCGAATGAGAGAGATCTACCGGAATAGACCTTCGAGAGGTGTACTATATAAATATACATGATTACTCCAGGGAGGTTGAAAGGTGGTGATTCCTATTATGAAAATCAGCTTTCGAAAACAAAAAATCAAAACTGGTGACATAATTCCATTGGTGTTACAAATCCATTCTCATTGTGGCTCGAACAAACGCAGACTGCTTTAAAAGTTCTAATTAAATACAAAAGCACTCAGCACTTCACCACGAAGGAATCAGTATTTATTTACAATTTCAATTATAATTGACCATTAACTTCATAAGAGTTAGTTAGATTGGACTCAACCACTTCATCAGTAATTAATGAGGCTATTCAGCAATGATTGCCTTATGTGTTTATGTGGATATTTACATCCGTAACCAATATTCATATCAATATCAACAATTAGCGTTCAAGCGTATCCGAACCGTAACAAAGCAACCGCAAGCTGTTGAATAACCTCTTGAGGCAATGTATAGGTGTAAAATAAAAATTAGCCCGGTTTAGTGCGGCACAAGGATTGAAGCTGATTATTATGCGATTATCGCACATTCATTTCCCCCACCATACACACACACCCCACAATTGCCCAGATCAAAATTCAATGGAGCGACAGCATTCATAATCTCAACCACTTTCAGCTCTCATGAAACCAGTAAACACGTCACCGTCCACCATCCCCGTTCCATCCAAGCAGTGTATGATTTCAACTTTTTTACTTCCACTTGGTCAGGGCACACATGGTACTAACAAAGCAAATTCATAAAACTTACGGGTGTACAAATAAACGCTTTAAAGCTACTAGGTGGTAGCTTTAAACAGAAGTACTCAATGACACACGAAACAGCAGCTTTCACTTTAATGTAGGCTTTCGTATTTAGTGACATACTTGCTCCTGGCATACAACTGCAATGACATGCATAAATTTATTACTATCATGACGGACTAACGATTACAACTTGTACAATTCAACGCTGAAATGTTGCCGGCAGCGTTTTTGTCGTGTCCACCGAAGAATGCAACAGGATGAGGATATATTTAACAGCGTACACCAAATTATTCATCCTTGCATACACAATATTCATCTCGTACAATTGCCTTTTCAGTTACTATTTAAAGCTGCTCATTACTCTGGAATGTACAGTTTGCTTGTACTGTACTTTAAAAAGTACGGCAAAACCAGCAATGGTCAATTGACTTGTCAAACTTGACAAACGCGCTTCCCATGTTCAGAATCAATTGTTGACGCTAAGAAGGGCTCCCGCAGAATCATCAATTGTGAAAGTTCCGGTGCACTGATTGCTGACATGTTGACGCGTAGTTTAACAAAAGCAAATGTGGAATGTTTCCCAACGGACAAGACGAGCGAATACATACAGTTAGAACAATCAATCAGATACTCACTGGAATGCAGACCGGCGAGGGAGGCTGCCTGCGAGGCGGCTACTGCCATCGTGTTCGGGTGCGAGTGAGACATCGAATAGCGATCCGAGCCACCCCCGGAGGCTGCGGCTGCTGCTGCAGCTGCTGCATTTGGCATTAGGCCTCCGAGTCCACCAGGCATTCCGAACTGGGAACCGAAGAGCTGATTCGAAGCTGCTGCTGCGGCCATCGCCGACGGGTCACGACCCCAGTAGGCTGTGGAAGAGAGAAATAATCCGTAATTAAAATCAAGTTATGGAAACACTAAAAATATATCTTCATTCAGTTAATTATATCTTTCTCATAAAATCACAACGAGCTCCATAAATGAATACCTTCAGATTCAATAGTATTCGACCTCACCACAAGTGCTTCCATTTAAAACGGAATTCGTGCAATTCAATTCAACCAAATCAACATAATATTTGTTTTAACACATATCTAAAACCAAAAAAATAAATCATATGCGAAGAGAATTCAAGGATTCAATTCCATATGATCATAAAACCATCCATTTAAACCCATTTTTGTGAAAATCGATCAAGTTTTCTCATAGGAAATAAAAGACACTTCATTTCAATTTTTAAACACGAAACTAGAAGTTTTATTCAGATAAAATTTAAGACTTTTCCATGGAACCGCAAGACCTTCATTCATCTAAAATCGGTTCTACCATCAAGACGAAAATACATTTGGCTGATAGCTAACCTGGAGAGTACGATGCTCAATTAAAAAAGCCCTTTTTAATACACCTAGTGATGTGATAAAATCTTTCTCTTGCCATTTAAGTAGTCTCATTTTTGTGAACTTATCAAACAATCTAATAAAAGCTTTCAGCTTTCAAATGAGCCTAAGTCTTTCGAAATCGATTCTTTTATCTCCGAAAAATTTTGTTTCACTGATAAACACTGGGATTTGTCGGTTACGTCACATATAACGTTTCATCTCTCGAAACGGATATGTTCGCCACTATCCTTCCAAATAAGCAAATGTTTATCGAAATTTGTTGATTCGTCTTCGAGAAAATTCAGTCATTCGTTTATGTCACTTTTATCATTATATGTTCGGAACCAGAAGTGACAGCCATTTGATCTTCGAACTTGGTCAATAATTCAATAGTAACTTGTAAATGTGTCTAGACTTGAGATAATTGAACGGTTTGTTTGTCGTATTTTTCGCATTATATCTCCGGAACCGAAAGTGCCAACCATTTGATTTTTGAAATTGATCAATAGTCCAATAGTAGCTTTCCACACGGAACGACCGAAATTAGCTCTGCGCCTAATTCGTATCACTGTTTTTGAATTAGTTGATTTTAACAACAAAATTTCAAAATAACTATGAAATCAGTTACAATTCACATTGCTGACAAAAAACTCTTATTTTTAGAGAATGTGTTTAGTTGGCGAATATCCTGGACACAAACCAGCAATATTTCAATCCAACACGACATTCTCATTGACAACCAATTTTGTTATATAAATCAGAAAATTTGTTTCTATTTATATATCACCATCATTACTGAAGGGCAACACAAAGAAAACAAAAATGAAATTAGTTTTATTAACAAGTTTATTAGCCAAAAACTCATGAGACGTGTCAAAGCAAAACAATCCATTAAAAAACTAAAAGGACAGTCTTTTTGAAACTACTTTCAAATTGTTTTTCGCATGTGTTACGATATATCCATATATAAATTTCTAAGCCGATATGTAAAAATGACGTAAACTCTTAGTGAAAAGTGTATTTATTCAAAATTCGTGCGCATTGGAAGCGATTCCGAGCTACGCCGTCCGGTGTACTACTTGTATTCGGTTTTTGTTTTTCGAGTACTCAAAGTTTTCAGTGAGAGAGTCGATTTCGCGAAGTCGAATGAAGAAAACAGCGATTTAGAAGAAAAATTTTCAAAAAGAAATATATGTTTCGCATTTGTCTTTTTCTTCAATATCCAGCATCGTATTTATACCTGCCAATATAGAAAAGACAACCGCGACTGAAATTTTTGTCGGTAGTAGTGTGCCATCTAGTGGCTAGTAGTCATTACGGTGTTAACGTTTTTTCGGTGACCGTGCGCCATATAGCTGCAAATTGCAGAAGCCAATTCAACCATTTATGTTGGTTGAAAGCAACGTTTTATTTCTCTAATTCAACTAAAAAATTAGTTGAATGTTAATTTAAGTGTGCCTTAGCTAAGAAATGACAGCACGTTGAATTGGTGAATTCAACTAAAAAATAGCCCTTTCAACAAATATTTTATTATTATTAAGGGAATGAGAATTAAAAAAATTAAATTAGGCAAAGTAAGATTTTTTTAGTTATCTAAAAAAATAACTAACTAAAATCAGAAAATCAACTAATTTTTTCGCCAAAAAGCTGATTTCGGTCTTTCCGTGCAACGAGTCTAAGCTTGTTGAAATCAGTTAAGCCATCTCTGAGAAAATTGAGTGGTAAAAAAAACAACGCGTTTTGTCGGTTACGTAACTTATACCATCATATCTCCAGAACCGGACGTGGCAGCCATTTGATTTTCGAATTTGATCCATAGCCCAATAGTAGTTGTCAAATGAGCCTAAATTTGTTAAAATAGGTTCAGTCATCTCTGAGAAAATTGAGCGGTAAATATATATTCGAAAAGTCATATATGTGTACACACATACACACAAACACAGATACTTCCGATCTCGCCGAACTGAATCGAATGGTAAATAACACTATGTGTCTCCGAGGATCCGTTCGAAAGTCGGATTGTCCAGCAATTCTAATACCTTTCTATAGAGAAAAACCAAACATTGAATCATTTAGGTCAAATTTGTTGAACACTTTTGTGTCAAACACTGTCTAATGTTTTTCCTATGTCTAGAAGTGCTACTCCAGTGGACAAACCAGAAGATTCATTTGCTTATATCTTGTTCGTTAATCTAACAAGTTGATGAGTAGTTGCATGATCAAGTTTCCGTGGGGCTTTTATCGGGTTTGAGAATAGGAACTACTTTTGCGTTTTCCACTATTTCTTAGAAAAGAAAAATAATGCAAAATATTTGTTAATAATTCTAACCAATTCAGAACAACATCGGGAAGAATTGTAGTAATAGTAATATTCAACAATTACCAGGAACCATCATTTTTTAAGTTTCCTAATGAATTACTTTATTCCATCAAAAATCGTCATAATAACGGATTTTGTAAGAATACTTGAGTTGAAATATGATCATATTCCCGTGAGACATCGTTTTCAAAAGGACTCACAACGTTCTAATTAAATTTGAGGACACTCTCAAACTGCTGAGCAGGTTATTAAGCTTTTTTGTCATTTGTAAGAAGTATTCGATTTCGATTTTTGGGTTTCTCACAGAAGAAAAATCACATTGGGCTATTTGGAAATAAAATTGTAAAGCCGAAAGTTGATGCATAATTAGTGTTGACATGTGCAATCCTTCAATCATTACAACAACCATTTCGAAACGAATGTTTCGATTTTCATTTTATCTTTTAAATACATCTCTTACACCGGCTCTAAGAATAAAATCAACTTGAAAGACGTACTTTCCTATTGAGACCCAAAACTCAATAGTAATCAAAGAGAATATTGTACTATTTATTTGAATCAAAATTTGTGCTGTTTAACTCAGTTATCTCTAAGTAAAACGATTAACATAATCGATAACATATATTCATTCACAGCCCGGGTAGATGTTAATAGCAAACAAAGATCAAAGTAACATAAAATTTTACCATCATATCATTTCTAGTTTGGCATTGCAATACTCGATATTTCTTTGATATTCTATTAGAGGAACCAAGAAATAGTAAAATAACATAAATTTTAGCTGTTGCATTTAATTTTGATACTGAAGAAATATTTCAATTGTATTAGGTGAAACTAATTCAATAACCTCTGAGAAATTCGTCTCTTGGTTTGATATTACAATGACAGAATTTGCCACTTTGTTGTTATTCTCTCATGCAGATTGAATTATTATTTTTGATATTTTCGTTCTTATTTCAAATAAAATAATGTTAAGTTTCACCATTAAACTATTTGGTTTTAATAATAAAGCTTGCTATTAGTTTGCAAATCACTTCTACCCGTGAGAACTAGTAGCTACCTCATAGAGCGAGATAGTGAAGAGATATCAAGAGTGAGAAATAGAAAGGGGAGATAGAAAGAGTGAAATCGAGCATTCTATGTAAATGCATAATCGTTGTAGTCACATGAATTGTGACCGACACATCAACTTCAAGACTAATTCATAGAGCAAAAACTTTTAAATAACCCAATATTGTAATCAATTGTTTATGCAGTAAGATCAATGGTTTATTTTTTTACGGGGAACGTTTGGAATTAGGGACTACAACGGCAACTAAACATTTGTAATTGTAATGCTGTAACAGAACTGATTCTCAAATAATTTTACTATTAGCTTGTAAGCGGAAAAATTCTTGTGCGATATATCTCAGCAACGTTTTCCTAATTTTCATATTTCCCAGTATAATTTGTTTATGAAGAATGACTACGCTAATAAAATAAGATTCCGAACAAAAGTTCAATCTCACGCAGCCTATCTGTGCACAATTCCCAACAACGCACACGTATCTCAATCGAAAGGTAAGTGACCTAAAAATTTATACTACCGAATCTACCGTTTTTATAACTCGAGGCTGTAATGTTGCCTTTCTCATTCAAATTAGAGAAATCAATACAATATTTTACGCGATTTTTTGCTCGTTCTTACGCGGATTTCCGAAGTTACGAGGTTTTTATACGAGTTTTCAAAGTTATAAGGTTTTTTTGTTTTGTCTTAGAAATGCACGAAGCGTTGAGAATTCGGTGTTATCACGATTTTTTTTGGTCAACAGAACAGAAAATTTTCAATTTTTTCGAGGTTACACCATATCTTGACGTTTCATGCATTTCTAAGAAATTTGGCATAAAAAAAATCCGGAAATTTCAAAATTTTTCTAAACTTGTCGAACTTTTCAAACCAATTATCGACGAGAAAACACCAGATCTTGATTTGAATCATAAAACGGTGAGAAATTTTTAACACTCATTACTCTGTAAATTAAGAACCGGATATCTGATCCGGATGAAAATCTTTAGCAATCGATAGGATCATCGAATCTTATATTTGATTTTTTCACATTTTGACACATTCTACACTGCGACTCAAGAATCAAAAGTCAGATACGGATAAATTTCAAGGCCATCTGCGAAAAAATGAGTACACAGGTTTGTCACATACAGACAGACATTTCGTGATCTCGACGAACTGAGCTGAATGGTATAGGACACCCAATCTATATGGTCTTTTGTAGGGGTAGGGTTTGCATTATATGAATCATATGGTGAAAAGCTGTTATTTTATGTTGATGGGAACGATTAGAAGTATAAGCTATAATTCTCTCCGTATTGATTGGCTTCCTATACATTTCAAAAGATACACGTGTTCTACTTCCCTAATGATGAGAATATCTACGACCGGCAAGCTGTTATCATTTTCTTCTTCGCAAGTGAATTATATGTTTTTGTGCGTTTTGTTGTATCATAAAATTTAACTTTTTAATTCAAAGACTCTAATTCGAGATTTTCCTCAATACTTGTGATTGCCAAGACACGAAACAAATTAATTCTACATTTCATGAAATCGAGACTATATTTCATATATTTAAGTAACAAAATTATATTCATTAAATTCGAAACACATGTTTTATTTCAAAATTGTGACTAACATTTTTCCGGGCATCACTATAAGCATTTCAGATCAAATTATAACACCGTAGATCTAACTAGTGGGAGTTAATGATTGAAAAGAAATACATAGGAAATACTACACATAAAGTAGTCATTGAAAAAGTACTCTAACATACGGACCAGAAATAATAGTATTATTTACTAACAGAAAACTGTCTTTATTTCCACCAGGCAATAGATGATAACAATATACAAATGATAATAAATGGGTTCTGCGCCGTATTTCATTGTACATAAAATGAAACACATTAAACATATTGTTAAAATACACTAACATTAATTATTAAAATCTCCCATTAAATTGGGAAATATTGTGGAAATGCCACTTCGAAAACACGCAAGAACCTAAAATAACTTTTATATTTGAAATGTGTGACTGTTAAAATAAAATTCAATCTAAAAAATTTTTTCCTCAAAAACTTAAAAACTTCAAATGAAACTATCAAATTGAGTTGTTACTTAACTGATTTTTTTCAAGAAGAGGAAAGCTACGCAGAAGAAACTAAGAAAATATATTTCCACGAATAGTTTTGGCCTTATTTTTGTACCCGGAGAACATAGAATTTCTATGCGCATTTTAAATATAATACGAAATTTGAAGCGAGCATTTTTCAAAACAACGCCTGGAGGATAGTCTCCATTTCGTATAGTAAAAGTTACAAATTTCATTTCATTTCAGTTTGACTGGTAACTACAATAAATCAATAAATAAAACAGTTTTGAGCCGAATTTAGAAAAAAACGGGTTTTAAATTGTCGCTAAAAAAAATGAAACTTAAGTTTTAAAAACACTTCATCATGTAATTCCGGAAGCAGAAGGCGGATCCGCATTAGATTCAATGATAACCTATGAGACCGTAAATTTTTCATTCGAGCCAAAGTTCGTTACAGCCTCTGTCTGTTTGAGAGTATTTGACCATTTCTTCCGGAACTGAGGTCTGGTATACCCGAAATCAAACTGTTAACCGGTTAAATAACCAGACCTACACAATTCAGGAACTAAAGCTTGCTTCATTTAGAATTGGAACAAACTTTTGCTCATATTCTGGCGCTCCTGGTGGACGGATTTGGAAGTTCATTGCGCCCACGTGTCGGGAATTTTGTCAGCTTCAAGTATGATTTTTGAAATTCCGCAAAACGACTGTAATTTGTAAACAATCTACATGGAAGCCGAAAAAAGGAAAAAAATTGTGCACAGTTATTTGGAAAATCTATTGTGGTCTGCATCTAGGCTAGCTAAACAACTGAAATTGCCCAAAAATACCGTAAGGCGCGTTATCAAACGGTATAACGAAACATTGACGACGATTCGGAAGCCTCAAGCCAATCGTCAGAGTGGAACTGTCGACCGAAAGCTGAATGGTAAGGTTTTGAAGACGATTAAGAGGAATCCTAATCTGTCGGACCGTGATTTGACCAGAAAATTCGGTGCTGCCCATAATACTGTGAGGAGAACTCGACTCCGGGTAGGAATCAAGTCGTATCGAGCTGGCAAACAGCCAAATCGGACCATAAAACAGAATAGTGTGGTCAACATTCGTGCTCGGAAACTATATGACCAGGTGCTGACCAAGTTCGACGGGTGTCTTCTGATGGACGATGAAACCTATGTCAAGGCTGACTTCGGGCAAATCCCAGGTCAAAAATTTTACTTGGCAACGGCTCGGGGGGATGTTCCACTCAAATTTTAATTTGTTTTTGCCGGCAAATTTGCAAGAAAATTTATGATTTGGCAGGGCATTTGCAGCTGTGGCAAAAAAAACGAAAGTTTTCGTTACAAATAAGACAATGACATCGGAACAATGCCAAAAAAGAGTGTCTCCAAAAACAAATTTTGCCGTTCATTCGATCCCACGACCATCCCGTAATGTTCTGGCCAGATTTGGCAAGCTGTCATTACAGCAAAGTCGTTCAAGAATGGTATGCAGAGAAAGGGATCCAGTTTGTTCCGAAAAACCTTAACCCACCCACACGGAGAACCCTTCGATCATAAAATTGCGATATCGCAGTTTTTGATTTTTGCGATAGTTGATTTAACTAATTTATTTTTGATTCAACCAAAATGGTTTTTGATTTGCATATATTCAAGTAGTTGAAAAATATGTTGTTTTGAATGCTGTCAAATGCCGGAGACAGTTGAAAGCAAAACAATAATCGCAATGCAAAATCAACAACTTTTTTAGTTGAAATCTGTTCGCGTCACTTCAGAATGTCAATGAAAACAACATTGATGGTTAAAGCGTTTTGTGAAATTGGTGTCCATTCGATTTGAGAAATTATTGATTCCATAAAAAGTATTTATCTAACAGCGGTGTTGTGATAAAGTTAACCTCGTTTAAGATGAAAAAGATTTGGTGACAAATTAGAAAATGTTAATAATGGATCATCTCGTAATCTTTCAGGTATGCGAAAAAATTTTATGCTTCAAATTCGATCATTATTTACTTCCAGCAGACTGTTTTACTACCAGCTGTTTGTTACCGATGATGATGTTCATGCATTAGCAATAAAACGCTTTTTGACATGAATTTAATTTATAAAAGTAACAGGAGCGAAGGGTTTCAAACGCAAAAAACGCGCTGCGATTGAATGGCGCGTTTGAATTGCTGTCGCAAAATTCCAATTCCCAGCGGTTGATGCACTTAAGCTCATATAAATTGACTAAAATTATCAGTGCATAACTTTAGTTCAACCGTTTGAAGGCATCATTTTGGTAAATTTAATAATTTCGCTAATTTACTCGCCCCTCCGGGCACTTTTGCTGATTAAAAACGTTTTTCTACATCAATCATTTCCGATCGAATCAGAAGTATTTTTTTAGAACTTAGATTACTGATCTCAAAATAAACAAACAAATAAAACCGATTTATTTTTCAACTAACAGAATTTTGTTTCAATAACAACACCAGTTATTTCAACTAAAATATTTGTTGAAATTGAAAGATATGTGTCCTCATTAATTGACAGCATTTTTTTTTAAACAGTTGAATTAGTTGTTTCAACCATCGTTTCTGCTAATCGAAAAACAAAAATGACAGTTTAGTTGAAACAACAATCGATTAGTTGTACCAAATTTTAACCAATCGAATTCAGAAAATCAACTAATATTCTGGTTGAAATGGGATCGCGGGTGGTTCCGTGCAACTGCCCCAGTTCCGCCCTATTGAGAAATACTGGGCAATCATGAAGAGGAGACTCAAGGCAAAGGGAAAGGTTGTCAAGGACATCAATCAGATGATGACCTGGTGGAATAAGATAGCTAAAACGATGGACGAAGAAGGTGTGCGCCGCCTAATGAGCCGTGTTATAGGAAAAATTGGAGAATTCCTTCAAAGCCGTGACGAATAATTTTATCCGTATTTTTTCTTAAAAGTGTGAAGAAAACGCTACATTTGTATAAAAAAAGATTATGAGTTCAATAATAAATAACTGAAATACAGGCAATTGTCTTTGTTCCAATTCTATCTGAAGCAAGCTTTATACGACTGGTTGAAGGGTTTTGTTTGTTTGATTTTTTCGACGCCAGGAATTAAATTTTCTTGTATTAATCAGTTGGTAATTTCGGAGCCGGCATTTTCATCTGAATAAAACTAAATAAGTTTCTGAGAAAATCTGGTAACTTCTGAGCCGAGCCGGATAAAACTAAATAGCCAGTGGCGTCTCGTGACAAAATTGACTAGTTGTGCACTGCTTATGTGGTATGATAGCAGATGTAACAGTTCGTTGTAAGTGAAAACCACAGATTGAGGAATTCGCTTGTCTTTTTCAATACAATGAGATAACGATATACTTTCGGATGAGATTTTTTATTGCACAAACAAATCTCAGAGCTGAGATGAGTAACTCTCTCTCTTCTTGAATCTGTGCAGTAACTCATGTGCACGGAAAAGACACTAACACAGCGACAACAGATACTTGAAATTGTATGTCTGATGTATATGAGAAAGGTGTAAATACACGCAGTTTCGGTGCGATCCAACCTGCTTTCATCGAATAAATAAAAATTCCGAAAAAATATTTGAATTTGGATGGGGTTGGGGATGCAGTTCATTCCTTCAATTCGACCGGTTGTGCAGTGCACGAGGTGCACATGAGGACGAGACGCCACTGTAAATAGCAGGCAATGAGATCACGAGACCCTTTGTTTGAATCTAATACCGTTTTCGTTTTTGAACCTAGACGCGGGCTACTCTGACTCCGAGTAAAACGAACACGTTTTACGCGCCCTAAACAACAACTCATGAAAAAAAGATAAAATAAACAAACTCGGCTGGATGCGTGGTGCGACCCGAGAAAATTTTCAGAGCGAAACTACGCGATTGGAGTCCGCTCTAGAGCGACCTCAGGTTGCTAGAGCAAACATATCAAACGTTGTTTGGGCGACTCTGGGTCAGCTTTCGGGCTGCTCTGATCAATAAACGAAAACGGTTTAAGTTAGCGAAACTCGATCCAGTAAAATCGAGTGCATATTTTGGTTACATATACACATTCCGACAGACGCATACAAACATAGATATTTTGTGATCTCGACGAACTGAGTCGAGTGATAGCCGCTTTTTGGTAGAAAAGGCAAAAAAATCGAGTTAACGAAGCTCAGAACGAAAACGCGTCAAATCCGCACGATTCTTTTTAAGCATGAAGTTATTAATAAATTATACAAGAAAAATCATAAAAATTTAGGCTCAGTATTAGTAAATTATACAAGCTAGTTTTCAATTCTGTTATGTAGGAGATTTGTACCAATAGTAACCTCATTGGTCAGAACAGCCCATTATTCCGTTTATCACTCAGGTGTAGTGTAGCACGGAGTCCGATGTAATGTTTTATAGGACTACTGACTACTGACAACATGTTTTATAGCACTACTCAATCCTTACTCAACAAACAACGATTCGTGTATTTTTCACTTCGTTTGTCTATCGGCACTGGGTCGAAAATTTGTTATCGGCATTAAAATTCTCGAAGAAAGGAGTTTCTCTTTTTTCATCTAAAAAACCAACAGCCACGATAAACTTTTATCTCTTGGTATAAAATGTTACTAGAGTTCTTAGACATTCGGACAGTACTGAAAAATAAACAAAAATAATCACTAAAATCGAAGGATATAGTTAAAAAAAATACTTCTCTGGAGCATAGAAGCGACAGGGTTTGGTATGTTCAACAATAATGTTTCGGCCTCATTTAGGCTTCAAGAACCTGCCTCTGTTTATATAGCAGAGCTAGCAGCAGTTCATTATAGTTTGAGTGTAATCGTCACATTATCTCCAAACCATTATTTCCTCTTCACAGATAGTCTGAGTGCAATTGAAGCCATTCGCTCAAACGCTGCTGGCAAAAATGAACCGTTTTTCCTGGGCAAAATAAAACAGTGCCTGAACGACATATTGAACAATAATTATCTAATCACTATAGTCTGGGTCCCGGCTCATTGCTCCATTCCTGGCAATGAAAGAGCCGATATTTTAGCCAAACGTGGTGCTATTGAGGGTGAAATTTATGAGCGACCGATTGCTTTCAACGAATTCTATAGCTCGTCTCGCCAAAGAACACTTGCCAGCTGGCAAGCATCTTGGGATAGAGATGATCTGGGTCGGTGGATGCACTCAATTATTCCGAAAATATCGACAAAGGCATGGTTCAGGGGACTGGATGTGAGTAGGGATTTCATTCGTGTGATGTCCAGACTCATGTCCAATCACTACACGTTATATGCACATCTCCTTCGAATTGGGCTCTCCGAGACTAATCATTGTGCTTGCGGAGAAGGTTATCGGGATATTGATCATGTCGTTTGGACATGCGTGGAGTATCGTGATGTCAGATCTCAACTAATAAATTCTTTGCGTACCCAAGGTAGACTATCCAATATCCCAGTTCGAGACATTCTTGCTTGTCGTGACCTTTTGAAACTTATTTATCATTTCATAAAGAAAATTGGAGTTTCAATTTAATAAAGGCCCCTTTTAAGACTTAGTTCTGATCCCAGCTGCGTCCATGAGTTCAACCAATAGCTAAATTAGAATAAAAATTATGTAATGATACAAACAAACTCGAAACAGTTTATGAAATTATCAACAAAATGTCTGAAAATAACAGCTTATTTTATAATTTATAGAAGTTAATCGTTTGGTTCAAATAATATTTCCGAGTAGATTTCATAATTAATGACGAGTTACCTAAGATGATATTTAAGCTATAAGAGAATATGTTTTAATAAATTCAAAACGTTGTGACTATGTTAGAATTAAATTAGGATAAGAATATTATGTAAAAGTGATGCTACGGCGAAGAAAAACTTATGTAAACTGCCTTAAGAAATAAACGTATTTATGGAAAAAAAAACTTCTCTGGAGCACAGAGAGTAGATTTTCAGCAGAAAAATTTATTCCAGATAACAGCGGATCTCGACAACACCAAATTTTTAAAACATCAAATGTTCGATTTCTGTAATTTCGAAGAATCCGCGTTACATCTCTAAAACCTGAACAGAAAACCCGCGAACCCTGTAATGGTGATAGGCTCATTTTGTCTTGATAATCTCAGCCATAAATACCTTTCGGCGAATTGACTCAAAAAAAAGTCTCAAAAGAAAAGTCAAATTTCTTTCAATTTAGTCTGTATCATAAAACAGATACATTTATCCCTAATAAAATATTAAGAAATTAAGCTCAACAAGTTTTAGACATTTCCCGGAAAATAATTGCTTGTAACTAATATCTCCAATAGCATATTTAAGTTTCCACAAGGTTTCCAGTACCTCAAATGAGAAATTCAGATGAAGATTCCGACCCCTGCCACGGGTTACTGGTGGCTGGTGGATGTTGTCAACAATATGATAAGCTTCATTCATACCACTTTGAGGGGCATACGTGTTGAAATACAGGGTCTGCCATGTAACTTTTTTTTTAAACATGCAATAAAACACAAACGATTCATCCGATTTCAAAATTTATTTTTTCATATTAAAGTACAATCCTTCCGGTTAATTGTGGAATATAATTTCATTCGAATGGCTGCCTCGGCTGGCCTTGCAGTACGCCATACGGTCGGTCCAGTATTTTAGTACATTTTCGATTGTATGCAGCTTTATTTCAGCTATGGCTGCCCGAATGTTGTCCTTCAAGACTTGAATTGTCTCTGGCTTGTCCACATAACACTTATCTTTGACAGCCTCCCAAAGATAATAGTCTAACGGCGTCAAATCACAGCTCCGAGGCGGCCAAACGACATCCGAATTTCGACTGATAATTCGATCTTCGAATACTGTGCGCAGGAGATCGATCGTAGCGTTGGCTGTGTGGCACGGAGTGCCGTGTCTTGTTGGAACCAAGTGGTGTCCAAGTCTTCCTATTCAAGTAACGGGAAGAACCAATCGCTAATCATGGCGCGGTAGCGCTCGCCATTGACCTGGCGGCGGCTCCTGCCTGCCAGAATGGCCCAATGAAGCCACCAGACCAAAATCCGCCCCAAACCGTCACTCTCTGAGGATGCATCGGCTTCTCCATGATAACGTGCGGGTTTTCCGCCCCCCAGATGCGACAATTTTGCTTATTAACATACCAGCCGAGATGAAAATGTGCCTCATCCGAGAAGAGGATTTTTTGGCAAACATTCCGCAACATTACCATAATTTTCAAAGTAAAACTGCACTATTTTCACGCATTCCTCAAGCGTATACACAACCATTTTCGTTTAGCGGAAGGATAAAACTAAGTTTCTGTCAAATCAGAAGTGATATTAAGTTACCAATGTCGAAATAACCGCTAGTTCAAAACAAAATGTTAGATGGCGGACCCTGTATATTTTCGCCACTGTACATGTTTATTTTTGCATAAACGTTAGAATTAGGTTCGACGGATTTTTATCATATCATATTCTTACAACACAACTTACGTATGCTGATGCTGTCGCATGAATACAAGATAAAAACACAACTTGAATAGATGCCCATTGTGCCATCGGGGTCGAAGAAGCGTGAAAACTGCGGTAATAATATTTAAAGAAACGGTGTAAAAAGTTTCATATTTTAAAAACTTCTTCCAAAGGCCCGTAGAACGTTAAAAAGTTGAAACGTTAAAAGAGAGACTAAGATTTTAAAATTTGACTAAACCTAGACTGATTGGTTGTTTACTCACGATCAGAAACTGTCACGAAGAATTCTGACTAACGTGAAATTGTGGGGATAAATTCAAAGGCTCTCCAACATAAACACATTTAAACTTGTTCGCTGCAAGTGGCTCATGAGTAAAATGATAGCTGATTCTTTTACAAATGAATTCCAGATCAATGTAATTCGTCTTCGTACTACCGACAATATCACGTTCCTTACATATTTTAACTAACTGTTTAGGTGTGATTCGAATGAGCTTGTCGAATGAAATTATTGCGCTATACACATTATTCAGCTGGAAGCCTGCAGTAACAAGATAAGATAATGATTTGATGGTTGAATGGAATTGGACCGAACAACGGCAGAGCACTATCTCACAAGCAACCGGGACTGCACGGATCGGATTAAAAGCAATCAACTCACCGAATAACGAAGCGGCGTCAAGTAGTGAGGCAGGATCCGGAACACCGGCTGCGCCTCCCAAGCCGGCTCCGGATTGCCCACCTTTTTTGTCACCACCCTTCTTGTCACCATCTTTGTCCATCTTCCCAATCTTGACAGGTGTGTGTGTCGTGCGAGTTGCAACCGCGACGACGACGACGACTACAACACCGATCCCAGGTTTTCTCAAGGAGAGAAAACCAGATTTTGCGCGATTCTCCCCTGGTTTCTACACTGCTGCTCCTGGTACTAGTCGATATGTAGCTGTACTCGGCGTTCGCACGTGATTTGTGACTCCTTCTGTCCACTGCTGCTTTCTTACATCACTTGGGAAACATTTCTTGGGTTGTTTTTTTTGGTGTTGTTGTTGTTTCCTTCAATTTTCCCCCTTTCTTCTTATTCCAACTGGGGTGTTGTTTTCACTCACACATAGACACTGATTGCAGAGCTTCGGCTCCGAAACCAGATTCCGATTTTGGTGCCTCTTCCCGCAACACTCACTACTAACGATATCGATTATTTGAATTATTCTTTAACACTCGGTACAGGTATCGAGGAAGATAATGGGACTTATTTGATATTTTTCTTTCCTTTCATCATACCTCACTTCGAATAACCGAACGCAGATGTTCGCACCAGCACTAATTTCTATATTTTTTTCCTTTTTGATATATGATTATAGCACATAGATTTCTTCCTCCTTGCGATGTTTCACTGAAATGCAAACAAATCGGATATAAACACACATCATATTAATTTGAATTAACGTTATCAATCAAGTAAGCCAATCACCAGTCCCCCCTTTCACGATTTTGGCCTACAAACTACAATAGAAAAAAAAAAACCATTTAACACCATCATCTGAACACGATATCACTGAAAATCGGGCAAATCGGGCCCATCGAACCGAAAGCTGTTTCGACACATTCAGCACGACCTGCGTCAGGCAACTACCGGCGAGTCAGATCTTGCTGGTTTTGTTTTTTTTTTTGCGATGGCACTACCATCACAGGCCACCATTCCATCTTTTTTTTTCTTTCTCTCTCGACCGCATCAGCAGTTGCTCAGCAGACTGTTATAACAATAACAGCAAAAACTCGTTTCGTTCCATTCCTTCTTTGTATCTTCTTAGTGCTCCCATCGTCAGCCGACCTTTTCTTCATTAAAACAAAACCCTCCTGCGTTCATTCATATGTACGAGTGAGATAGAGTATCGAAACGATGGTGTGTAAAGAAGCACAAAACGATTAACTAAAAATTAACGAATGAAGGTAAAATATTCGAATATGAGATAAATTAATGCTGGTTTACTCCCAGCGCTGGAGTGCGGGGCTACAAATCAGTACACTACACTGGTTTTATCACGCAACGATGAATGTACAAACTGTTGTTGTTGGTACTTCCGTCATGTTCTGACAAATAACGACCACTACAAAAGGGCTTTACGCGGTGGATCAAAGCTGCACGACACGATCGATCGAATTTCTGGAATAAACCAATCGAACCACGAGTATGCATTGCTATTATCGCTTGTTGTAGTGAACGGTCGCGTCTTCTCCGGTCAACTGATGCTCAAAAATCAATTTGATAATTATTCGAACACTACTGAAAAGTACCGTGACGATAGAGTCAGTCCTCGTTTGCATCACTGAAAAGAGATAATAGAATAAAATTTTCAATTAGTCATACTACTAATTGTTGTTGGATTTATTTGAGATGTGTGAGAAAATGTTTGTTTCTGTATGTTCCGAACTATATCCATTTGGCTGATTAACAAAAAGCGGTTGGAATCGAGGTTGAAACACGATTGTCATCGTGTTGCAGTGCAAATCCGTGCCTTGACTGAGAGCGACTATAAAATAAACTGAGGCTAAAAAGATACACAATGACAATGACATGTGCACTCAATTGCTTATTGGAATTGGAAAACATATGAAAGACATTGAAATTCCGATGGCGAGTTCGTTTTCCGATTAATACTATTTTCAATCCCAGAAATGCTATTGGGTTTAGTTTAGAGCAGTTCATTTACATTCGTTAGTTTTGGATATACGCATGCAAGATAATCCACGGTCTCACATGAATTCAATCGCCATTTTTTAAACGACGGTGTGTACGTAAAGATTAGATTAGTTTGTATTAGATAAGTATGCAATAAGTAGGCGAAAGTAAATAAAAAGAATATAGTTGAATTAAGTACTTCATCAATCATGCACTTAAGTTACTAGGTGTTCTTAGGAAAAATAAACATCCACTCGCTTTAAGATTTTTAGTGAACTTTAGAATGTGACCAAACAGATTGTCAAAAGGTTGTTTCGTCATGTGTCTATTCTGACATTTGGTCAATAGATCGGCGTCGACTGGTTGATATCGTCGTATTTTCATATCAAGTCTTATATTCTTGAGAGAATAGTGACAGCTTTCAAATCACTTCTGAAAATAGTCCGGTAGGTGTGCTGTCAGATAAATGGCCACAATTTTTCCCTAGAACGTTCGCAATAACGGAAGAAAATATCTTCAGTTGTTGAACTGACAAATTGAGAACTCTTTCGACCACAGTAACAAGTAGCTCGTCAGATGCGTAATTTCTTTGATGTACTTAAACGTCAACGTTGATGTACTTAAACGTCCTGATGTTTATCAGAAATGTATCATTTCTAGGTTGGAATTTGTTTTTAATCAACTAGGACGTTCGATTTACCGATCATGATGATGCAGTTAAAATTTTTTTGTTTTTAAATTTTTAGAAGACTTTAGAGAGCGATACCCACGATGTACCAAAATCTCTGCATGCTCTCTTACGACAAGACGTTTTGTAGCTGTTTCATCGTTCTCATAATTGCGGTTTGAAATATTTATGGTACAATAGAACATAAACACAAATATCTTCAAAGTTCTCGTTGACAGAGAAGTTCCATGTCTTTGAAGCCGAATCATTTGATTTTTCTTCGAAAATCTGGCGACCCTGATCCTTTAATTGGTTTACCGGATTGAGTCTTCTTAAAGCGTCTCAAATCATCGCCGACCGAAGACCTCACAAGACCTGATCACTTTGGCTATTATTATTATTATTATATCGTTTATTTACCCCCGGTTTTAACCTAATAATGGTCGTTCACCGGGTATGTATCAGATTGGGGTAGGGGTTTGGGGGTGGCTGGGAGATATAAGGTGGGGCATTTCGGGGAAAAAGGGGGGGGGGGGGAGTTTTTACATAGAGTCAGTAATAATGGTTACAATTCATGGTATCGGTTCATATGTCTTAGATTGTGAGGGGATAGAGATAGAGAAAGAGAGAAGATAGGGATGAGCTTAAGACTACGTTAAAGACTATTTTTCTGTACTGGACTGGGATTGATGTTACTTTGGCTATTAGTATTAATCGGGAGTTTCATGGAAATTGTGCAAAATTTTTTTTCCGTTCTCTCCGTCTTTTTTTCAATTTCTCTGGAACTGCAACTCGTAACAAGATTACACTTTCTGATTGTTCTAATACCATATTAGGTGAAAAGCAATCCTCTTGAGAATGAAAACAAAGTATATTCAACGTAGTCTCCTTTCGATTGATACACCTGTTCCATTGCGAATAATGTTTTTGCGAAAGGTGATTTCCTTGTCATGAGCTAAATTTTTTAATGATATATTTTTTGAGATTTGTAAACAGAATAGGACCGAAGTAGCCGTTTACGTTGAACTACTGAGTTCATGTCAAACTGGCGTGGCAGTTTGACATGAACTCCTAGTTAATAGACGAGTCAAAGACGAAACATATGTTTGAGAAAATAGAATCAGTCATGTGTGCTAAATATGGTCAGTTTACGGGTATTTGTACCCGAAATCCGACCCGAACACAAACCCGACGAGTATTGGTCGGGTTCGGGTACAGAAAAAGATATGTGTGTCGGGTTCAAGTCGAGTAGTGGTTTTCATTTTCAACGGGTACGGGTCGGGTTCGGGTAAAAAAATTTGGTCGGGTCTCGGGACTTTTTTCGGGTTCAGATCGGGTACGGGTGGAAATTTTTATTTTTTTATCGGGTACGTCTCGGATTTGGATCGGGTACGGGTGTGTGTATGTGTATGCGCCTTTTTAAAGATTTTTTTCTCCGCACAATTTTCTCGGAGATGGCTGAACCGATAATAACAAAAATTGGCTCGTTTAAGGCTACTATTGTGTTGTGAATCAAGTTCGAAGTTCAAGTAGCTTCCGGTTCCGGAGATATATTGAGTCGACAAAACGCTTTTTTTCTCCCCGCAAAATTTTACCGATTTCTACAAGTTTAGGCTCGGTTGGAAACATTCAAGTTTTTTCGACTACGTCACTTCTCCCAATATGTAATCAAGTGGCTGTAGCTTTCGGTTTCGTAGACATATTGGTATAAGTGGCGTAACCGACATCCAACATTTCTATCTATAGTATTGATTCAACCCCAACCTTTTACTCAAGAAAAGATGACTACATCTACATCGAAAAACTTTTGAGTTCTATGTTTACTTCTTTCAACATGACTGCCATAACTGATTAACGTGAAATACCTCGTGTATGCATTTGTGGTATCACAGTTAGATTGGCTATTGATGCCGATAGGCCCGTTGTTTACATATTTGCCGAATCGCGGAGCGTTGATTTTCAAAAAGTTAATTTCTACAAATGGTACGTCCCATTCATAATTGTTTTTGGCCACCTAAAACTGGAAATAAAATCGATAGGCTCTGAAACGATATCTTCATATAATAGGGAAACCTGCCCAACCATTGCACAGTGGTCCGAAACGGGAAATTAGCGTGACAAAAATATTTTGACTTTTAAATATTAGTTTTTAGTAGTTGGTGTCTTCACCAAACTTGTAAAACCGATACCGATTGGTGTCTTTATCAAACTTGTAAAACCGATACACTGAAGAAGGATGTAAGTAACATTCCGAAATACGCGTATCTGTATTGTAACGTTTGTTATGCTTCGTTAAAGTAGAGTGACTTTGTGAAAGTGTAATAACGTGACAGTGAAATAGTGGAATTAAATGGTACAGAAAAAGTGAAACTGTTGGATGTTGATACGTTAAGGCGTTCAAGAGTTATGCTCCACACACTAGTGGAGATCCATTAAATCGATGGATGAAACTATCGTGTGTTATCCCGTAGATAGCGAAATAGACAAAAACAAAAGTCTCAAATCAGTATCGTGCGGCAAGAACAGATGGGTAGAAATAGACTCGTGATCATTGTATGTGTTTCTGTTGAATTTGTTTCCGTCGATACGGGACTGTAAGTGAATACCGTAGTGGCTAAGTAGAGCGAAGCATGCTTAGTTTCGTCCAATCAATTGGACTTTTTCTTCATGTGTTTTCATATGCAGGGTAGTTTAATTGGTAAAACAATTTCCCCGGTTAGGAGTTAGCTACGAGTTCGAGTCCCGTCTCTGCGGTAACATTTTCGTGGTTTTCATTACATCATTGTGTTCACATGTCGGTTTTCCAATCTGTTTCCCCGTTAGATACAGATCATATTGAAACTAGCTCAAGGCGGCTTTACGTCTTAACAAAGTCTAAAAAGAAAATGTTTTTGGGTTTTTTAAAGGTATTTTTAAAACTAATTCAAATAAGTTAAAAAAAATAACACCCTCCCAATTTTCTCTTAAATTTTTACTTATATTATGACCTTTCAGGAACCGCATAGGATACATTTTTATCGATCTGGCATCTAATGAATATTGATATTTGAAGCTTGACTAGTTTTTGATGAAAAAATAATCATAACTTCTAACTGCTGGCTCATATAAAAAAAACTTGGTTGAACAAAATTGTGCGCAATGATTAGTACAACAACTTTTCTGAAGACAACTTTTCCGTTGAACGTTTCACAAAAAAGTTAGAACAAAAAAAGTGAATTTTCAGGAGCCACCCTACTTTTATTCGGAAAAATTGATGCAACTCGATCAAATGAAAAGCTAGAGAGGTGCTTTTTTCCGCAAAGTTGCTTAAAAATAAAATTTCCTACAACTTTATTGTACAACAGAATCATTTTTGAGCGCCATTTGATTACAAACAACTTTTGTGAAGATACCAACTATAAAAAACTAATATTTAATAGTGAAACTATTTTTGTCACGCTAATTTCCTGTTTCGGATCATAGTGCATTGACAACTAATTGGATTAAGCATGAGTTTAGTTTTCGGAATGTACGAATACCATACAAAAAAAATTGTGAAATTTACAGATGACCTCATCCCACATACGATGCAATTCAAAAAGATATAACTTGTCCAATGGTGGAAAATTCCATTTGTAATGACTTTGTGATGTTTCAGAATGAATTTTATTGGTTCCGACTGTAAATTGCATTCGGCTAGTGAGACTGTAGAAATTTATATACACCGTTCACCTGTGCCGTTCTCTACAGAAATTGCAATTGCTAGAAAACCCGACTTTCGAACGGAGCCTCAGAGACCCAAAGTGTTAGATACCATTCAACTCAGCTCGACGGGATAGAAAAATGTATGTCTGTGTAAGTATAAATGGATGTATACATCTTTCAACGAACGTTTTCCGGGCCATTTTTCGAAGATGACTGAACCAATTTCACTGAACTTACTCGTTTAAATTGGGTCATTGCCAAGTTCGAAGATCAAGTGGCTGTGAATTCTGGGTCTGGTGGTATAATGGTATAAGTGACGCGAAGGACAAAACGAGTTTTTTACCGTTCATTTTTTTCAGAGATGGCTTGTTTGAAAGCTACTAATTAACCCATTGATCAAGTTCAAAGATCAAATGGCAATGACGTTTGGTTCCGGAGATATAATGGAATAAGTGACCTAATCAACAAAACGCGCTTTTTTCTCTTCGATCTCGTAGGTGGCTGAACCGATTTCAACAAAGTTAGGCTTGTTTGAAACTACTATTGTATTGGTTCATTGAATAGGTTAAAAGTTCAAATGGCTGTACCAATGAAACATATTTAAATATACATCTTTTACCATAAGAAAGTACCATAGCATCGCGAATGGAGCATAATATATAACTCTAAAGCTTCATCGCGACAGTTTGATGGATACCTCCTACATCTCGCATCTCCGGTAATTAACACAACGTTCCAGATAGCATTCGGTTATTCATAAAACACCGCTGATGAGTTCGACTAACGCATGTTATTTGCGATCGAAATATCACCAAAATGTTGACATCTGTTCACTGTTCGTAAAATATTAACAATATTTATTCACAAACACACATTCACACTTCCAACTGAATGTGGTGAATAAATTACTGTAGCTTCGGACGAAAAAAAACTCATTCTCAGCTCTGAAAAGCAAGAGATGCCTTGTGGAAGCTGATACTAGCAACGAAACCGGCGGAACACTGAACCCTGATGTGTTGCATTTCTACTGCTGCCAAAGGGGGAATAAACAACCAAATCCCTTTTCGGACTGTACTAAATAGGTTGCAACCTTCCCGGAATCATTTCATTTCGCATGCGGTGACATGCAGCAGGCACTGCACCGAGAAAAAAGGGACGGCAGTGACATCATCCTCGCATAGATAGTCAGAAAAGAGAGGGCACGTGCGACGGAACGAGGTTTTCAAATTTCATACGCTGGCAAATCACATTTTTCAATCCAGCATTGAACAGAATTTCAAAGTTTCGCCATTTGCACAGAGATGTGATGTGTCAGAAGGAACAGAAGGACGGCATACGAATCAATGATGGATGGATCGAACGGATGGGGAAGGATGAAAAATAACCCAGAAGAGAGCTACCAGGCGCTCAGTGTGCAAGTCCCCTAATTATGAACCATAATACCAACCAGGCCAGCCCACGACATTCACTCCGTGAGGGGTACCAGCTTCGTTGGCGGCGACGACGATGACGACGACGACGGTAGAGGTGAAGGAGGAGACGAAAAAAAAATCCCGTGAGTTCGCTTCAGAGCAACTCGGAATGAAGGCTCGCGGGCGAACTCGAACGGCGAGAAGCTGTTGGACCCGGTTGGAAAAAGGTGCCATAGGATCGGAGCACCGGTACACCGCACCGCGAGGAAGCATACGACATTTGAAATTGTAATGCGTGTACGGTCGGATTCGGATAGTTCTTTTTATTTTTTTTTGCTGCGCTGTTGGACACGAAACGATTACAGATGCGTTGCCGCGCACTCTCTGCACGAGTTATGAAATAACTCCAAAACGGTTACTCGAGTGTACGCTTTATAGTTCTGCCGTGGGGCATGGCATAACTGCGGATTTATTACTATTTCGTCATCAGAGAGGACGATGGCGCTTCTTGGAAATTTCGACTGTGCACGACGGTGTGGGAGTTATTTTCGTTCCGAATGAGAAGAACATTTTTAGCATGGTCGAAAAGCAATGTCAGATCAATCAAAAATGTACATTTCAATTTTTTTAACGCCACCGCAGTTACGCATATGAAATAGATTTTATGCTTCGATAAAAAGCATAACGAATGAAAACTTTTTAAGAGAATTTACATCTTCTAATAGAGCAATACATCATGTGTCAAATTTCTAGTCATCATAAGTGGAAAGATTTAAACCTTTCTTAGATAAGTTGACTCAAGTGGTTGGGTGAAAATTGGATTGCTCAATTAAAAATTTCTACTGTATTTAAAATTCAGCCTTCAAAGTCGAACAAAGTACAATCAAAATAACAACCGCATCGGCACAGAACTGGAATTGCTCTTGGGTGTGATGTTCGGAAGCATTTCACCGAAGTAAAAAAGCGCCCAACGTTTCAGGCAAAGTAGATAAGGAGGTAAGCCGACTTCAATCTGAACAAGATCTCCACTAACAACACTTGATAAAAGTGCTTACGCGATCGAAACTCGCAAGATGGTCGACATTTCGTATTTCTCACTCGATTTCTCGCCGTTCGTTTCATCTTGCCGTGTGTCCAGTTCGCCAGTGAAGAGACGGGGGCGAGTGGATGGGCGGCCACGGGTGTTACGCTGGCAGAAGGCAAAAATATCATCGTCGTTGTGTACACTCGTCGTACACCCCGTGTGTACGAGAGAACCGTTTGATTGTTTATTCATTTATTTATGTGCACATACATTACCCCATTTGGGTTGGGTTGGGTTGGGTTCGGAAGCATATGGCAGACCACGACGAGCGCAGTGGAGGGGAAACGAAACAGACCTATTAGCTGAAACAGCCTTTTTTTCCACCCATTACTCTAAGTTCGCTGCTCGCGATGACCACTATAATACCAGTCAGCATAGAATCGTGACTGTGCCACGGGATGCCCATTTGCGGTCGCGTCAGTCGGTGGTGGAACCCTCTAGGAAACTTAGTCAAAGGCTGTAATTTGGAACTGGCGATATGCCAATGAGCACTGTACGGACTGTCGGTGGTGGTGTGTTCAATGGATGCGGGTTGGTTGGATTGTCGTTGAGGAGGTGGTTACGAAGCATAAAATAAAAACGCTGAGAAGCGAAACCACGCTTCAGCTCTACGACGACGCTATTCATATGATGCGTGGAATGGTAATGGGATTCGTCTAAATTGGACCTTAATTCAAGTGATAAACATAGCTCTGTTTCTCGTTGGATTGAATAGTATACCAAACAAGAAACAACTCAGTCAAAGTAAACCCTTTTGCACAATTTCCGGATCGCACCGAGTATGAAACGATTTTTGATTTATTTCTAGGAACAAAATACTCTGATGTTTCATTTGAGAATCTATTTGAGAAATATTCAGAAACTTGGATGGTGATAGATTCAAGATCCACTTTTCTATGTTTTTTGGACATCTTTCCCGGTTTTTTAACATGTCCAATAAACATCGAGAGTTGAGAAACAACTATTTTTCGGGTATCTCCTTGGAACTACGATTAAAACTCTCATCCACAGTTTGTCCAAACGTTCATCTACTGAACTAACAGTACCATCCAGTCCAATGTATTCCATCTTTATTTTGTCTTTCACTTCACCAGTAACTTCGATGTAGCAATAGGATTAAAACAAGAAACATATCTCTCCAACGGTGATGAAAGTGATCAGTCTTGCATTTCATGAAGGAATGAAGCATCAAAATTCTTGCAATTTTCTTGAAAAATCAACACAATGTTTTTAAACTTCTTGCTTTTTTCAAGAATGCTCTTAAGCGCAGCTTTCACATCATATTCGACGATTATTGGTGGTGTTTTGTAGTTTTCCAGAAATATCATCAGTTATTTGAAAACCTAATGATGAAAAATTAAATTTAAAGTCTTACAATTAAAAATAAAATAATTATTTTTCGAACTATTCAATTTTTCGGTCGTGGACTAGTGTATTCCAATACTTTTTTTTGTCTGGGATAGTATAAGGTTAAAAATTAAAAATGAATTAACTAAAGAACAACACTCCTCCCGCAAACCCGATTCCTTCTAACAACCAGTGACGTCTCGTGACTAAATTTACGGGTTGTGCACTGCTTATATGGTATGATATCAGAACCGTTTCGACATTGCAACTGAGCCAGCAATTTGTTTCCAACTGCCATAAGCATAAGCCACTGAAACCTTTCCTGAATGTATGCCTACAAGTTCTCACAGAGTTGACAGTTTGACCAGTTGTGCAGTGCACGAGGTGCACATGAGGACCATTGCTAACAACATATACGATATCCCATCAGAGTTGGGTTTTGGCGAGAGAACAAAATCTTTCTAGAATTCTTAAAATGTACGCTTGTCACTTTGGAAAAACAACAACAATCTATGCCTCTAGTGACTGAGATTATCTAAATTTGATTCTCTTATCATCGACTCTGAACAGGCCCTTCCGAACTTTGAAAAACCAGTTTCAGCTGTCAAAGAAGAAAATCAAATACTCCTTGCAAACGGTGAATAAAATGAAAGTCGACAGTTTTGTCGATTTTGTGAATCCTATTGAACAACAAGTATTGTCACAATTTCACATTACTGAGACAAATTTTGGTGAAATTAGTGGAATCACTAGCTGGCAACTAAAAACACGGCTCCTAAGAATTCTTTAAAAAAAATATTAAACATGTTACCTGATGTTACTTTTACCATTATGCATACTTATTCTGAAATTTGAAGACAAACACTAGAAAAGGTTCGAAGTGCAAATGACAGTTCCTCTTTCTTTACTCTTTCTTTCGATTATTACGGTGCTTTTTAAAAAATAAACAAAGAGAAACTGTCATTTGCACTTGGGATCTTTTCTAATATTTGTCGAGATTTAATAGAAATCCAGCAGAAGTATCAAATTATCCTTATTTTTCATTATGAACATCCATTGTGCTGTTATTGATGGCAACTAAGAAAGCTCTTGTTTATTTAAAATTGCTGAGGTGTTGGCTCCATTTTCAATGGATTGTGCACCATTGAACCGGTGAGGGACAATAAGAAGTTTCAAAATTTGTTCTGAACTCCTAGTTCAAACACAAAATGGCCTTCATCTTTTCATTTGTTGTATCAGGAAAATCATGATGCTGAAAATCGTTACTAAGATTAGGACTAGTAAATTTTTTCCCGGATTTGCACTAAAATTGCCGACTTTTTTCCCGGTTTTCCCGATTTTCCCGGTCACTTGCCACCCTGGACTTTTAACCACAACTTGTCAAAAGGTCGATAAACGTTGTGAATCTACTATGGAAATCAGACAATGATTAACTGGCGATTATTCCAACTTTATCTAAGGCGCTATTGTACCAATAGTCAGTCATCTCAGCCTTATTATTTTGTCGATTACTCAACTTTCAATCAACGAATTGAGATAAAATTGGATACAATATCTTTGCTTCGGCTCTCAAAAGTAATACCTCAGAAAAGATAGTTCGAAAATTGTGCAATATGTTACTGCTGTTATATAACACATAGGCTAAAACGTCCCGGGAAGTCACCTTTTCTTCAGTTAATACTAACCTTCAAAAGACAGCTGTTAAAATTTTATGATATTCTATTCATTAGTTTTGAGTTATTGTGCTAAGAGTGACGCTACTTTTGTTATTTTCAGAACAATGGATTTGAAACAAATTCGTGTTGTTTTCACGCTCGGTCTGAATGGTCGTGTTTTGCCGTAATTTTGAAGTTCTTGCAGAACCATTGTGTAGAATTTATAACCAGTCACTTGTTGAATCTCGATTCCCGGCGATTTGGGAACAATCGTTTATGGTTCCTAAATGCTAAATGCTATATTTCGAACAATCAACATGGATTTATGCCCGGACGATTAGTTACCACAAATCTTCTTCAATTCGCAACAACTTGTTTTGAACAGGTAGAACACGGAGCGCAAGTGAATGTAATTTATACGGATCTTAAAGATGCTTTCGATACAATTGACCATGATATTCTGCTAGCAAAGTTATCTAAACTAGAGATTTCAGAGTGTATAACTAATTGGCTGAGATCATACTTGACTTGCAGAACTCTACGTGTTACCTCGCCCGAAGTACCCCAAGGAAGCAACTTAGGTGCTGGTGCTGTTCATTCTTTATTTCAACGACATATTACAAATTTTAAAGCCTGGATGTAAATTAGCGTATTCCGATGATTTAAAGATTTATTTCACCGTTCGATCTACTGAGGACTGCGTTTGCCTTCAAGCAATATTACATCAATTCGTCATGTGTCATCGAAACAAGCTGACCGTAAGCATTTAGAAATACATGGTTATGTCCTTCCATCGTACCAAACAGCCAATAAGATTCGACTATGTCATCGATAGATTGTGTGCTACTTGATCAAAAGCTTACGTTCAATCGACTAATCGACAATTAGGGTTTATAACGAAGATAAAGATTGTCCCAGAAAGTATGGACGCAACCAAAAACCGCTGCCGTTTCGCAATGGTTCAGAATCTGTCAATTTTTTATGGCTGCGTCCTGTTGTTTACACTCTTCTCTAACCACTTGTGCAGTTGTTTATTCGTTTTCATTAGTTTGTTTCGAAATGCTTGGACTTTCAGCAGATCAACGTCGAAAAATTGTGTACAAATGGCGCACAGAACGCGGACTGAGAAAGATAGCAAAAATGGAAGGAGTAAGTGAAAACGCAGTGCGAAATGCAATCAGGAAGTTCCGGTGAGGATAACACCTTTGAGGATAAACCGAAAACGGGTCGAAAAAAAGGTTCTGCTAAACCTCAGTTGGATAAACGTATACTGAAGGCGTTCGAGCAAAAGAAGGAGGTTTCAGTTCGGGATGTGGCCAAAAAAGTGGGCACTTCGAAGTCAAATGTTCTTCGTACTAAAGAACGTTTGAATCTTCGAACCTTTAAGAAGCAGAAACAACCAAAACGTAGTCCGAAACAAGAAGCATCGATCGGGCCGAGGGTTCGAAAGCTGTACAATACGATTCTTGCTGGAAATTTGAACTGCATAATCATGGACGACGAAACCTACGTGAAACTCGATTACAAATCCTTGCCGGGACCACAATATTATACGGTGCGAGAAAGGCAAGTGTTAAACCAGTCCGAGACATCAATTGAAGTCGAAAAAGTTGGTAAGAAAACTATAGTCTGGCAAGCAATTTGTAGCTGCGGTAAGATTTCGAAACCCTTCATCACCACTGCTTCAATGAACAGCGAAATATACACCAAGGAACGTTTACAAAAACGACTTCTACCCATGATTCGAAGCCACAATGATCCTATTGTCTTCTGGTAAGATCTTGCTTCTTGCCACTACTCGAAATCAACGGTAGAATAGTATACTACCAAAAATGTCACTTTCGTCCCAAAAGACATGGATCCACCAAATTACCCACAACTTCGACCAATTGAGGAATTTTGGGCATTAACGAAGGCACATCTTAGGAAACATGTCTCGGCAGCCGAAACCATTCAACCGTTCGAAAAAGATTGGAAAAAAGTGTCAAAACTTGTCGCCAAGAAGTCTGTACGGAATTTAATGAGGAACGTTCGCAAGAAGGTGCGCCAGCTAGTCTACAATGGCTAAGTAGCAAATGTTGAGAATAATATTCTGTTGTTGTAGTCTAATATTATCAGTATATCGAATAAAATTTGAATATCTAACACTTGTGAATTATTTACAGCGAAATCAAAGTGCGTCCATACTTTCTGGGACAGTCTTTAAATTAGGGACTTCAGAGTGTATACCTAATTGGCTGAGATCATACTTGACTTTCAGAACTCTACGAGTTAAGCTTGGTTCAACTAAACCCTCCAGTTTCTCTAACTCACCCGAAGTACCCCAAGGAAGCAACCTAGATCCGTTGCTGTTCATTCTTTATTTCAATATTTTTTTCTAAGGCCTGGATATAAATTAGCGTAGGCCGATTATTTAAAGATTTATTTCATCGTTCGATCTACTGAGGACTGCGTTTGCCTTCAAGCAATATTATATCAATTCGTCGACTGGTGTCATCGAAACAAGCTGACCGTGAGCATTTTGAAATGCATGTATATATGTCCTACCATCGTAGCAAACAACCAATAGGATTCGACTATGTCATCAATAGTGTTATTCAGCAAATAACTCACCAATTTAGCGATTTGGGTGTGCTACTTGATCAAAAGCTTACGTTCAATCGACTAATCGACAATTAGGGTTTATAACGAAGATATCAAACAAAATTTCTGATCCGTACTGTTTAACTGTCAATACTGGAGAATGCTTCAATTGCCTGAGCATCGAAAACGTGCAGCGCAAGTTCATCCGATTTGCATTGCGGTACCTTCCTTGGCGTGACCCGATAAATCTACTGTACTCGCTGCAAGCTGCTAAATATGGAAACTCTTCAACGACATAGTTGTATCCAACAGGTTGGATTTGTTGCCAAACTTTTGAATGGAGAAGTCAACAGCCCTAATCTATTGTCATCGTTATGAGTCGAATCTTTACATCTTTTTTACATCACAAGATTTTTTTTATTCCATCTTGCCGATTCAGAACACGAATTAAAAATAGTTCATCGATACAATATAGGGTAATATTTCATGTAAACTACGGGTGAACGGGTATAGCGTGATGGGTAAGTCGATGCCTATCACGCATCACGATGCCTGTCTGGTTTCGATTCCAAACCCCGCACATAGGGTCAGAAAGTTTTTCTGACTCGAAGGGGCGAATGACCTAAAGGTTACCTCCTCTATAATCGAAACAAATAAAAAATAAAATTGAAGCTAACATCGTAAAGATATCAAAAGAACCTGTTGGCTTTATATTGCATGAGCATTTGACTATGAGAAAGCTCTGTTCAAACTTGGTGCCGCTTTACTGTTGACCAAAAACGAGAATGTGTTGATGATTCTGAGCAGTCTTTGGCTATGTATAAACGTAACAAACCGGAGTTTTTGCGTCGATATGAGACAACGGATGAAACATGGATTCATCCAGAGTTGCACTGAGTCGTGATCATCATCCACACGTCAAATCATACGAAGTAGTTCCGTCACGAACCAAAATGATCGTCATTCAACGTTGATCGAATTCATGCCATGGGTAGCGTACTGCGAACACGAACAACAGTGACGCGAGAGTGGCAACACGCAGAGAGTAAAATATTTCGAATGAGAGAACAGATCGGTCATTCTCTGTTTGTTTTTAAAACGGTCTGTTTATAGTTTTATAGTGAATTGAAAATGATAACACTTTGATTTTCATTATCATTTTCTGACATCACATCATTGCGAATGCACTTTTATTTTCCTTCTAAGAACTAAGTCAAACCGAGAAAACGTTGTCCTTGCAATTGATGATCACGACGGAAATTTTAAAAATTGATCGTCATTCTAAGATTTCAGTCATGTTGATTTGTTCCAAGTGAGCATCAGACTGAACTGACGGAATATCTCTCTCAGTGAAACTCATACATTAGTAATGACAGTACATGCAGCTTCTCAGTGAGAGAGCTTGCAAGAGAAACGATGCCTGTTGGAACGCTTGTGTCCGTCAGTGAATATTCTCTGTTTACGGATACTGGATGCAACACTGGATTCATCACTTCACTCCGGAATCAAAACGATCGCCATCTGAGTGGACAGCAACTGGTGAACCTCATCCAAAGCGCCCGAAAGCAAAACAATCGGCTGGATAGGTAATGGCCTCGCTATTTATGGATGTGCGTGGTGTAATATTTATCGACTATCTTGAGAACGGTAATACTATTAACAGTGAATATTATAGAGCGTTCTTGGAGCGGTTGAAGATTGAAATAGCAAAGAACGATCGCATATGACAAAGAAAAAATGTTTTTCATCGAAACAACACACTGTCATTCAAAACAATGGCAAAACTACATGAATTGAACTTCGAATTGATCCCACATCCACCGTATTCGCCAGATTTGGCCCCCCCTACGACTACTGGCTGTTCGCAGACCTGGAAAATGCTCTCCGCTGAGAAATTTCCCACGAATGAAGAGGTTATTGCTGAAGCTAAGGCCTATTTTAAGGTAAAAGATAAATCATTCTACAAAAGTGGTATTGAAATGTTAGAGCGGCGCTGGAATGATTGCGTTGCTCTTGATGAAGATTATGTTGATGAATAAAGTTAATTTTGACCCAAAAAAAATCGTGTTCGCTTTGTTAGGCCCGGAACTTTTCAGCCCATGTGTTAGCAACGCGAAAACTCGAAGCGAATGTACCTATTTTACAAGACAGCAGATTTCACTCTAACTAACACCATCACTGTGCTTCGATTATGTTTCATAAAAATAACTAGAATAATTTCTAGCGGGCTTGGTTGATCAGATCAACATTTTCTCTACCATACCCTATCCAATTAACGGATTTAACAGCCCTAGTCTATTGACAACATTATCCACCCTCATTCCAATCAAATCCTTTCACTGCATAAATCGGTCCATCAGGGTTAGTAGCATATCATCCTTTGCTTCAATCTCAATTCCCGATGCGAACCAAACCGAAGACCATTCCTTACGATCGATTAGTTGGTCGTTTTGCTCAATAATTGCATCCTCTTCGTCGTAAATGCAACGACAGCATTCTTCGATGAATCCGGTACTGACTACTAGGGTAACAGAGGTTTTTTGGCCCACTTTAGGATTGATTTTATTTTGGCCCACTTTATAAAAATATCCACCAAATATTGTAATATCTTTAAAAACCCCTTCCGCAATAGGTAATTTCATGTGATTAGCTTCATGATGCAATTGATGCAAAATGAGTTACTTAACATCGATAAAATCCGATGAAATCGATAAAGTTTGTTAGGTGGGCCAAAATATATGAAGTGGCCAAAATACCTCTGTTACCCTACTGCGCGGTCGGTCGTCCAACAATTGAACTGGCATCCTGTTACGTGGTTGGTTCCGCACATTGAGAAGGTTTGTTGCTACGGGATGAAAAAAAAGTGATGCACTCATTTCAAAAATGTCTTTTCTGCTTTTCTTAGTTTTATTGACGATGGCGAAATGGGCGAGCATTTTCTGTTGGGCCCGCATTTCGATTTGGTATAAGTCCTTTTTCCAACATTCGCTCGCTTCCAGTCAACGTGGTGATCGCTCCTTCACTTTCTCGAAGGGAAATTTACATATTTTAATATAGTTTTTTTTTTCGGTATGCCCCTTTTTAACGAGCGAAATGCTGCATACACTTTGAGGTTATGGCGCAAGTACAAGCAAGGCAGAGACACAGAATGCACCGTTTTTCCAGTCCAGGCCAAACCACGCTGGCTTCGAATCGTTGATCGTTGTGGAGAGAGAGAGAGAGAGAGAGAGAGAAAAAGACACAAACACACCCAGAAATGGAGAGAAAGACACTATTCTCGGCGCTTACTTGCCGCATGTGTGTGCCATTTCGTATAGTGTAGCACCCGGCCCCGGTCGCAGATATGCGAGGGACCGCACCTTCCGGCAGGGTTTTATATATGTTCAACGTATTGCGGCGGGTGCACGGACACGGAGTACGGGGGTACGCAGGGGACAAATCAGCACTCTTCCAACACCATCATCGAGCGACGAGAGCAACTGCTTCGCTGTAAGCATCGTCGAACAGTTTTGCTTTATTTCAGGATTATTGCCAAGAGTTGCGGATCGGTAGAATGGTACGGAATGGTAGAGAGACACAGCCTTCCTGCCTGCCTGCCTGGGCCGAGATAGAGACAGACACATACAACTGGTGATGGTAACACGATGGCTTCCCGAGGCGGCAGAGCCAGAAAGGTGATTCTTTTTTTTCGCTCTTCTGCAAACTGTGTAATTAAATTGTCATTCGCTCTGAATGGAAATTTTGATTGGAACATGTGAGGTTTGTTCGAGTGTAAATAGTTTGAACTAAGAACATAGGTGAATCGAATAATTTTTAGCTCAACATGAACTGGAAAAGTTGATCTCAAAATAATCTATGAAAGTTTTATCGACGTTGTTGAACAGGGTGAGACGCGCAGCAAAACTCCACTAATCTTTCGTTTCAATGAAATCTTTCTCATATACTATTCATGCATCTAATTTTTCCGATAAAAGTTCTAACTTTTGAAAAGAATCTGTTTGATCGGTTATGCTGACTTCACCCAGTTTTAGTGTCTTTTCATAATGGATTGATATTTTCAACACTCATCTAACTCATAGCGTATAAAAGGATTATTCCTTCAGTTAAATTACTTCAGCTTCAGGAATATTTTTTCGAAACTTCGGCCAGGAACGCAAAATTTAATATTTTGTAGTGTAATGACCAATAATCAGGCCTTACTAATTAAACAGGCAATAGAAGTGATCATACCGGCATTATCCGGAAAAATAAGCTTGTTACACGATTTTCAAGAATTACACTGGGAAAAATTTTTCTACAAATCTCAATTAACACAACAGACCTTGGGATTGCATCATGTATGAATATTACCATATACTAAAAGGTTGATATGGGCATATGATAGAGCGCAGCGTTTTATTTCCCTTTGTGAAGAGATAATGCCTTTCTCTTGTCATTCTAACAATCCTATTATAACATTCTTAGCTTATTATAGCATTTTTAGCAAAATAAGATAGTGTGAACGAATAATTTCCCAATTTATTTGCGTAATTCATAAAACTATGCTTCAACGCACGGTAAAATACCTCGTACCGTAACATATTCCACAAAAAAAATGTAGTACCAACCCGATTAAAAAATATTGTAGAAAAACAATACGATTTGGTGTTACAAAACCTTCTACAATTTTGCTTTGATCATTGAAAAATATTTTAATGTATTATTATACACTATTCAATTAATTGTGAACTTGCTTTTTACAATAGAATGTATAGGTTGTTAAGTATCGAAACAATTCCAATCATAAAATTTTCTCATACATGTTGTCTTGGAAAACAATCAAATCTACAGGTGTCATATTGTTTGAAACATCATGTGTACAATAAATTCAATTGTAGAATCGTAGAAACAATATATTGAATCGTTGGAAATTAAAAATATCTTGTCAAGATATAATAAAATGTATTGTAATCCATAAATCTAATTGTGAATCAATTGCTGTAAAATCAATGGTTTATTTTTTTACGGGAAGATTTTGCTTTCGCTGTTACGTCACTTATACGATTATTTCGGCAGAACCGGCCATAATCCATCGGAAATTGATCCAAAACCACACTATTGCATGAATAAGTCAAAATTTTGTTCTCTGAAAAAACTGAGCAAGAAGATATGTCGGTTATGACACTTGTGCGATAATATCTACAGGGTCCGAAGATCTGTTTACCATGACCTCATTGTAACTGACCAATCCTGAAGTTGTCGAGATCAACTGAAGCATCTCCAAGAGATTGAGTAAATTAAAAGTATGCGGAGGGTCGCTTATTTCACTTTTACGATTCTATATCCAAAACCGGAAGTGCTGGTCGTGGCCGTTTTGAACTTGATCAATGGCTTCCAAATGAATTCCGAGAAAACTGAATGTATAGATAAAAGTGCAGCTCAGTTCAGTACAGTATTGTGTAGTGAACAATAGAACGACCTCGAAATGAGTGAACCAAACGAACAAAAGCTACCGCCGACACGAAAGAATACAATTGTTGTTGACTTCAGGCAGTGCAAAATTCGACCTTCGATACGAGAACTTGAAGGTTTGCTTAAGGAGCAAATGCATTTTGACATTAAACGTGTGCATTTACTTCAATGCAATAAGACAAATAATGTTATTTACATCCAGTTTTATAAAGAGTTGGATGCAATTCAATTCGCAAAAGACAATAACAATGTGCACTATGTGGAGCACGAGAACATTAAGTACAATATTCCAGTATATATGAAAGATAGTGCTATAGAAGTGCGTGTTTTTTTTTTTTTTTTTTTTTTTTTACAAGGTGAAATGCATTTACGCACGGAGTGTGGGACTCTCCACAGGACTACCCAACTGTTGATTGGAACTACCCACTAAAACACCTTGGATCTCCAACCCTACCTCCCCGGCACCACCGCTAGGTATTACTTCGGGGTGGAAGGCTATTGGTGCTCACAGCACCCTCCCCAGATTTATGCAGAATGGGGATCAGCATCCTGCTCTCGAGGGATCGACCAGTTGGATGACGAGGTCGGTCCAGTGATGCCGGCTGGAGGGTAACTTCCGGTTCACTGGCGCCTCGACGACCCAAAACTGATGCTACGTCGCGGAACTACTCGACTAGTCTCCGCCAAAAGATCTAGTCTACACCGACGGAGGGTTCCCCGACGAGGGAAGTCCTCCCGAACCGACGCTTACGGTACGCGTCTACGACCCGACCGAAAGGATGCCTAAGTCGATCCAATGATTCCGGTTGGAGCATGGCTTCCGGTTCGCTGGCGCCTCGACGACTCGAATCGGTGTTGTGGCGGCTACTCGACTAGCCCCCGCCGAAGGATCTAGCCTACACCGACGGAGAGTTCCCCGACGAAGGAGGCCCTCCCGAAACCGACGCCTTCGATACCCGTCAACGCCCGACCGAGAGGATGCCTGGGTCGATCCAGTGATTCCGGTTGGAGGAAAGCTTCCGGTTCACTGGCGCCCCGACGATCCTAACAGTTTTACGTACTACTCGTCTAGTCCCCGACGATGGATCTAGACTACTCCGACGAAGAGCTTCCCGACGAAGAAGGTTCTCCCGGACCGACGTTTATTCGCTGATCCCTCTTGAGCCTGCTACGGTACACGGCTGACCTGTTGTTGATCCGCACTCCATTTCCGCTGCAATATTCCCGCAATTTGGGATGCCGCGGTCGACACTGCGTTCCAGTTCTCTACGCAGTGGCACATTCTCTGGATCAGGTTTTCCGGTGTGGTGTCCCTGCCGCATGCCTCCAGTAGCTCACTCCTTTGAGCCGCGAAACGGGAACATGCGAACAAGACGTGTTCAGCCGTCTCGATCTCGTCTGGGCAGCCAGGACATACAGGGGATGTCGCGTGGCCGAACCTGTGGAGGTACCATATGAAGCACCCGTGCCCTGTGAGGAACTGCGTCAGGCCGAAGTTCACTTCTCCGTGAGGTCTATCTAACCAGCTCGAGACCCTAGGTATGAGCCGATGTGTCCACCTGCCCTTGGTTGAGCTGTCCCACTCTTGTTGCCATCTGCGTAGAGAAGCGGCTTTGGAGGCCCTACGGGCGTTCCTGTCTCCTCGCATGCTGTAGCGCTCCGCGTCTTCCTTCACTATCAGACCGATAGGCATCATGCTTGCAACCACGCAGGCCGCATCCCTCGATACAGTGCGGTATGCACTGATTACGCGAAGACACATCAGTCTATGCGTACTCTCCAGCATCTGTGCGTTGCGTTCCACATTCAGTGCCGACGCCCATACCGGGCTGCCGTACCTGAGGATCGAAACTGCCACTCCTGCCAGTAACCTTCGTTTACTGGAGCGCACAGGCGAGCTGTTGGCCATCAAACGAGAGAGCGCCGCGATCGCTGTTGATGCGCGCTTGCAGGCGTATTCAACGTGCTTGCTGAAACTGAGTTTGTCGTCAAGCATCACACCCAATTGCTTCAGTGATCTCTTGGAGGGGATCACGCAATCTCCGGCATGTACCAGCGCCTCCTGTTCCGATTTGCGGTTGTTTACCACCATCACTTCTGTTTTGTGGTGCGCGAGTTGCAGTTTCCTGCTACGCAGCCAGTCCTCCACCAAGCAGATTGAGTGTGATGCACTCAGTTCGACCTCTTCGATGGATTCGCCGTAGACTGTCAGCGTGACGTCGTCTGCGAACCCGACTATCTTGACACCCGGAGGGAGCCTCAACCTCAGTACTCCATCGTACATTATATTCCACAGGATCGGGCCCAAGATAGATCCCTGTGGTACTCCAGCCGTGATTGGAGTGCTACGTGTGCCTTCGTCGGTCTCGTAGAGCAATACTCGGTTCTGGAAGTAGCTTTCCAGAATCTTGTACAGCCCTTCCGGTACTCCTAGTCGAAGTAGGGAATCAGCAATGTCTGCCCAGCAAGCACTATTGAACGCGTTCTTGACGTCTAGCGTTACTACCGCACAGTAGCGGATCCCTCGTCGTTTGCGCTGTATAGCTACCTCCGCCGTGGTTACAACCGATGTTATGGCGTCCACCGTCGACCTGCCTCTGCGGAACCCGTACTGTTGACTGGACAGTCCTCCTACCTCCTCTATGAAGGGGGCTAGCCTGTTGAGGATGATTTTCTCAAGGAGCTTACCCACAGTGTCTATCAGACAGATTGGTCTATACGCCGAAGGATCCCCTGGGGGTTTCCCAGGTTTCGGTAATAGTACCAATCTTTGTCTTTTCCAAATGTCTGGGAACATACGCTCGTCCAGACATCTCTGTATGACCTCCCTGAACATGTCCGGTTTTGTCATTATAGCCGCCTTTAGAGCCACGTTCGGGATACCGTCTGGCCCCGGGGCTTTCTTTGTATCGAGTGATCTCGCCGCAGTGAGCAACTCCTCGTTCGTCACCTTTACGACTTCATTCGCTGGTAGCGGAGCTGGCTGCCAGGGGGACGTGTCGTGGTGGGGAAAGAGAACCGTTATGATTTCCTTCAACCTCGCCGGACTACGTTCAGGGGGTGCTAGCGCCCCTCTCGTTTTGGCCATCACCATCCTGTAGGCATCGCCCCATGGGTTGGAGTTGGCTCCCTCGCATAGCTTGTCGAAACAGGCTCTTTTGCTTGCGCTGATGGCCTTGTTTAGTGCTAGCTTCGCCGCTTTGAACGCCGTGTTCCTCTCCATCCTCATCTCCGCTGATCGAGCTCTTTGCATCCTTCTTCTAGCCCTGAGGCAGGATGCGCGAAGGCGTGCAATTTGCTCGTTCCACCAGTAGACCGGTGGTCTATTGGTCCTCGGTTGAGCCTTTCTAGGCATGGTCGCGTCACACGCCCGTGACAGGATAGCGACCAACTCGTCCCCTCTCAGGTTCGCGTTGTTCTCCTCTAATTCGAGGGCAGCGCAAAACGTTTCGCGGTCGAAGTTAGCCACCTTCCACGCTAGAGTTTTGGGAGTATTACTCCTCCTTGTGTTTCTCGCCAATTGGCCGATCGTGTAGCGAATGGCTAGATGGTCGCTATGGGTGTAGCCATCATCAACTCTCCAATTAAGATCTCCAGCTAGGCCGGGACTACAGAAAGTCAGGTCGATAAACGACTCGACTCCGTTCCGCTGGAAGGTACTTTTCAGTCCATCATTCGCTAACATGACGTCCAACTTGGCGAGGGCCTCCATTAGCGTCTGTCCTCTCCTATTGGTGAAGCGGCTGCCCCAAGCCGTTGCCCAGGCATTGAAGTCTCCGGCTATCACCACCGGCTTCCGACTCACCAGGTCTGCGGTCAACATGTCGACCATCCGAGTGAACTGGTCTATTGACCATCTCGGTGGTGCGTAGCAGCTACAATAGTAAACTCCGTTTACCTTAGCTATGGCTACTCCCTCCGCTTGTGTTTTCACCACCTCTTGCACTGGGTATCGACCAGTCGTCAAGATCGCCACCGCCTTGGCTTCGTCAGACACCCAGTTCCCGTTATCTACCGGTGTGTGATAGGGATCCGAAAGAATCGCGACATCAATGCCCCATTCCGTCACTGACTGGTGCAGCAATTGCTGGCCAGCTGCACAGTGATTTAGGTTCAGCTGTACTACTTGCATGCTGTTTTACTCCCTCCACTTGTTGAGCAAGTAGGTCCGCCCATGACGTGGTTTGTGGCCTTCTTCTTGCTCGCGCATAGCATGCAACGTGGCGTTCTTTCGCATGCATACGCCTTGTGCCCCTCGCCGCCGCAACGCTTGCAGAGGTTGCTTCGGTCTGGGCCTTTGCAATTCCACGACTTGTGGCCAGGTTCGAAACACCTGAAGCACATGTCGACCACCGGCGGTTGGTAAGCGGTCACTGGGCATACCGACCATCCGACCTTTAGCCTGCCCACTTTGAGGACCTTATTGGCATCCGTGGCCGATAGCTTAAATGTAGCTATCTGGGTGCCCTGTGGTCCTTTCCTCATGCGGATGGATTCCCGTGAGACATCCACACCTCAGGCTTGATGGCCATGGCAAGTTCTTCTGCGGTGGCGATTTCGTCCAACCGTTTGCACTGGAGTGCAACCTCGTTACGCAGGGCTCTAACTTCGGCCGTATCGCCCAGGACTTGTTGGGCAAGCGCAACAAGCTCCGTTCCGCCCTGAGCTCCCTTTTTAAGCTCGAGCAGCATCTCTCCCGTCTTCGTACGACGGATGCTGCGAACCTCTTTGCCAAGCTCGGCTAGCTTTGCCTCGCTCCGCATGGCCTTGAGCACATCGGCGTACTTTTCTTTGTCGGCCTTAACCAACAAAGCCTCTCCTTTGTCCCTAGCCTTCCTCGCGGGAATGGGCCCGGCCTCTTTTGGGACCTTTTTCTTTTTCGCGACCTTCACCCATGGATTCTCGCCGGGTTCGCTTACATGGCTCGGGTCCGGGGTTCGAGTGCCGAGGTTTGGGTTGAGCCCCTCGCCACGTTCCTTTGCCCCATCACTTCCGCCATGGTCTTTGCTCCTTTTGGCCTTGGGAGTCAGGCGTTTACTGCCTGGAGAATCCCTGGCGCGTTTCCGGCGCTGTTTGTTCCGCTCAATCGTGAGCCGGAGCGCATAGTCGACCGCCTCCTGTTTTTTGTCGGTATCGAAGGTGAAGGGCTCTGTTTGAGAACACTTCTCCGACTTTCCGCCACCCTCTAGCCGCACTATCAACGCCTCTTGGTCCCTTTTAGCTACGTTCACGGCCTTACGTAGCTTCAGAAGGTTCGCCTTCAGCTCCTTGCTGATGTTGGATTTCTCCTGCGCGAATTCAATAATCGCGTCGAGTTGATCTATGACCGCTGTCATACTCGGCTTGATTATTTCCTTCCCTTGCTCCTGGGACTCAGGCTGGTTCGCTGGTTTGACATGGACATTGCTGTCACTCGTCTCCTCAGCTACTGCCTCGCTCTCCTCTCTCGCACCCGTTCTGGATGGAGATCTCCTCAAACCCCCTCTTGCGAAAGGGTTTACCTCCTTACTCGACGTCGATGTTGTTGATGTAAAGCTCATTTTATATGGGTCCCCCTTATGGCTACCGTCAAACCCAGCCGAAAGTAGTCGCTATCATGATCCCATGGTTACCTATGCGGTGCAGTGAGGCCATGCGAGGGTTGGCTTTACGCTCAGAGCCGGATCAGCGCAAATCAGGAAAAGGGCATCTGAACCTACTTCCACCCAGTCATCCCAACCGGGTGGCTGAAAGTGAGACGGCGTGCCATAAGGCCTGCCACGGTTTTATGGGACGGAAGGCAGCTGCGGCATTAGCCTACTCGCCATTTCAAGCCGGTTCCACCCTGCTTTACTGAAGGAGTAGAATACCGCAGCTGTCAGCCCTAGTTTCTCTATATATTCCGATCTACCGTATCGTATCCATGGATGGTATGGTAGCCAGTATGCCATAGTTAGGACCTCACTGGCGTTAGTCCTAACGTGCCGAGTCGGCACTCCCGTTGGGCTTGTGCACTTTGAGCGGCACACGATCGCTTTGGTAGGACTTGCTTGCGGATACATGCAGCTTTTTGTAGGGGATTAGCAGAGCCCACTGCCAAACCCCACCGCATCCTAGGCAAGCCCTACAACTCGCAGTTGCCGGGGGAGGGGTCGTCAAGCCCTTAGACATAGTCCCTGCTGCCCCGTGAAGTGCGTGTGCATGATCTCAAGCGTCACCGATTCATATATTCGCAAAACTATGTTCCAATACGGAGAGATTCTCTCTATCGATAAAAACAATGGAAGAATTTTTTCCCCGGTATTCTAAATGGCGTACGATTATTACGCATACACTTGAAGAAGGCTATACCTTCTTATCTGATTTTCGGTCAAGATACAAGAACTCCGTGCAAATCAATTGTTACCTATGACAATCAGATGGCCACATGTCAATATTGCCAAAAAGCTGTTCACTAGGGTATGCCATGTGATAAACTGGACAAGGAGACAACTACACCAAAGGACAACGGTGCTTCTTTCACACCAACCCCAAGCAACCCCAGTGCACCTGTGACAGACACCAACAACAATGAAGCATCCCCTTCAACGTATCCATCATCATCCCCTATAGAACAAAGTACACCAGCTGCAGTTAACAACTTACCCTCCAACCAACCAGCAATTGCAACCAATGTACAACAAGGTGCATCTACAGCAATTAGCAACCAAAAGAAGACGGAAATCGACAACAATACCATCGATGCGGCAATGGATGACGAGACGAACCACGAACGAAGTGCCCCTCAAAGGGTGACGAGATCCAACTCAAAAAAAAAACTACAAGGATCAGCCCCATGGGGTTGTTCGAGCCATTAATGTGGAACAAGGCAACAAAAATTTCTAATGATCGACATTTTTAATTAATCGTCACACTTTTGAATCCGCAAATGCACGAGAGTCTGCTTAGGGGCTGTCCATAAAAGACGTCACGCCGTAAGGGGGAAGGAGTGTTTCATAAAACGTGACTTTTTGTGACAGAGGGGAGGGGGGGGGGGGTAGGTTTTTGAAATGTGACGTCCAATATTTTCAATGAGCGCATTTTTTAAATACCTAATTATATTACTGCTTTGCCATATTTCCTGAAAAAATCTCCACAATAAACGTTTACATTCTATAGAAAAACGTGTATTTGTTGATGTAAAAGCTTCTTCTTGTAAATTCGGAAATGAGTGATGCAGGAAATCATTTCTGTTGCGATCAGCAAAAGTGCATGGAGGAGCGAGTAAATTAGCGTAATTAATAAATTTTGCCAAATATGAGTAAAACAGAAAAAGATGCCTTCAAACGGTTTAACTTAAGTTATGCACTGACAATTTTTTCAGTAATTTGATTTTCTAGCATTGATAATAGTATATCATAAGAATTTCTCTTATCAGATTCTGATGCAGTTTATTCAATTGTACTCCATTTGAAAAAGGGCGGGAGATCATCGATTTCAGACGTAGATCATGTCATGTCTTATCTTGATCATATGTGATTTTCCTCCACCAACATCAAAGCTTATCGAATCATCCAATGATTCAACTTACATAAATCAAGAATCATTTTAGCTCAAAATCACTACCCATTGTGTGACGGAAGATCAGTACCGATATTGATCGATGTGATTTAAATTTCACTGATCAACTGATAATTAAAAGATTCTCCGGCAGTGATCTCGTTTTGATGAGGTTTTGGTCTTCATTTTCTCAGCCCTGTATGTTACACTAAGGAAATATTATTCTTTACCTAAAACAATAATATATCTATATCGATTTTTCCCTCATATTTGTATGGTTTGTCATACATATTGAGAATGTATTGAGATGAATTTTATTTTGAATTCGTGACATGTGGCAAAGGGGGGGGGGGGGGGGGGTCTTTGCTTCTGTGACAATTTGTGACAAAGGGGGGAGGGGGAGTAAAAAATCGTCAAAAACGTGTGACGTCTTTTATGGACAGCCCCTTAGTCTTTATTATGAACCAACACCGAACACGCGAACCCAGAATATATACTATATTTGTCATGATTTGTATTTGTTTTGTAGCCGACGAAATTACATCAATAGCCCAAATGTAGGCAATTATAGGTTTGTACATGCTTGCGATACGGATATTGATATTTAAGCTTCTTTTCGCCAAGCTTGTGTTCAAGTTTTGTGTGCAAGTAGTTATTTTTATAGCGTTTCTCTACCATTACTACCATTCTGCGATTTCGGTTGAAGCGATAAACTTTTTCTCATTATCAATCGAGTTCATCTCATATAAATAAGAAATTAATCTTATGCACTCAAAATTTACCCTGGGGTAGTCTGTCAATTTCTCAGGCGAAACGACATAACATGGGATTTCATCCAATCTTTCATGACACAAGATCAGAGCATAGCAATTAAAGCTTCAAATCGTTTTATGGCACTTTTTCTTTTGCTGTCTATCAACAACCTACCTCTAGCAAGCTACGTGTAGCACTGAAACGTTAGCTATAATTTTGCTTATATTTATAGCTTCGCGTGCTTCCAACAGCTTCGCTTTTGCATCGATTAACCAATCAGAGCGCTGCTTTCCTTCAAAACCGTCGACTATGGCAGGGAAATCCGGTATGCCGGAGATTTTTTTGCAGCCAAATTAGGACACTGCTAGCTAATAATCAACATTTCAATGATATAAAATTAAAAATACATGGCTATGAACATTCAAATCAATACGTAGAAATATTTCCAATCAAATGGTGACATAATATTAATAATTGATACAAAATTGACTGAACTGTAATTGTTCAAAACCTGACCACATTTATACGTGTATTTTTCTTAAGTTTTTAGTTTGCACCCCTATATAGAAAACAAAAATGTGTTCCACATTAAAATTATTTAAAAAATCGGCTCAATCGGCCACGTAAAGCTTGTACGGGAATAGGCCTGAATAAAAATATCTTTTAAATAAAAAAAAAAGTGCAGCTTGCCGGTTACGTCTCTTGCACCATATTTCTGGAACCGGAAGTTTAACATAACAAATGCAATTAATTTTGAACTTGACCTAATAGTAGCTCTTTAACAAGCCTAGAGCGGTTTGTGTTTACCGGTTCAGGGGCAATTAACATTCTTAAAAAAACGAACATTGTGACAAAACGCAAGAACAGTTTTCTTCGCTATCATTGAGCGGAAATTAAATAGAAATATCAGTTTATTGGTACATTTTTCTGGATAAACTGATGCATTTATCTTTAAAACTCATCAAGCAGTAGCAGAGAAAACTGTTTCAGCGTTTTTCAACACTTACTGTTTTACTAAGATTGTAAGTAGGACCTAAAGTAATGGGTCCCACGGGACTGAACGAAAGACAGATGGGAAACCGAAAAAAACACTTTCGGTTTCTTCAAAGATTCGAAAGAAAATCAGTTTCACATCGAACTGTTACTGGCGATGAGAGAAGGATTTATTTTAAGAATCCAAAACGGAAAAATTCAAGGGATAACCCGGAGCAACAATCAATATCGACTGCAACAACAGATCGATTCGACAAGAAGGCAATGCTCTGTGTTTAGTGGGATCAGAAAGATGTGGTCTATCATGAGCTTTTCAAAACCTGATGAAACGGTTAGTACCAGTCGCTACAGCCAACAAATAATTAATTTAAACCATGAATTGATCGAAAAATACTTTGAATATTTTTTTTTATTTTTCCTTTCAAAATAATTGTTTTATTTTAACAAAAAATCGCTCACTTTTCTACGAACAAGTGTATACGTAGGTTGTTACTTATGTGTTTAACATTGGCAACACGAGTTGAATTGGGAACATTTTCATGCAAAAATTTATTACGATTTTTGTTGTTGATTATCAAGAGAAGAGTGCTTCAATCAACTTAGTTTGACTTTTGGCAGTGTAGCACCTATGCGAATGCAAAAAACTGGTATTATAACGAAAACAATTGTTGTCGTAGTTCGCTTGTCGATGAATTCCAAGAAGGTCGTCCAAAATCAGTTTTTTTGCCAGAAAACATCGATGCTGTGAAAATCTGATAATGGAAGAATCGGCTGCGAAGTCTGTTGAAACAGAAAGGCCACGGAAGGAATGTAATGCCAAGACTTTGCTTTGCATACCACCATTTGTTTGCCAGAAGATTTTCGTGAAATGAGGAAAACAAACGCAAAACGTAAAATTATTCTTCTTCACGTTAATGCAAGCTCTCACACATCGGCCCAAACGACCGAATATTTGAGCACCCACAACGTCGAATTTACGGGCCACCCGCCGTATAGTCCTAACTTGGCACCTAACAACTCCTATTTGTTTCCTTCCGTGAAGAATAAATTGCGTAGGGAGCGATTCAATTCTCCTGTAGAAGCTGTTGAAGCGTTCATGTTTTTGGGGAACCTCAAGGAGAAAAATGCTATGAAAATTGGTTCAAATGTATGCAAACAATAAAACCATTTCCGTCAAATATAATACTGTTTTCATTTTTAGGCTAAATACAGGCAGACGATTTTCTCATGAAATGGCTGAATTAATACATTTTGTGACACATCAACATCGCTTGACTTCAAATCACGTTGTACCGAATTTAAAAATAATTTGGGTAAATTCTTTTAAGTGCATGTGATATTTTTTTAAGCCATTCCCAGTAAAGTCTGCTTGCATCAGGATTGAACCGGCACACAGTGGTTCGAATCAATAAAAACGTGAACATAAATCAGTAGCTGCCAAACCGTTCTTTTAATGCATATAAAGGGTGATTTTTTAAGAGCTTGAGAACTTTTTTAAACAATAAAACGCATAAAATTTGCAAAATCTCATCGGTTCTTTATTTTAAACGTTAGATTGGTACATGACATTTACTTTTTGAAGATAATTTCATTTAAATGTTGACCGCGGCTGCGTCTTAGGTGGTCCATTCGGAAAGTCCAATTTTGGGCAACTTTTTCGAGCATTTCGGCCGGAATAGCCCGAATTTCTTCGGAAATGTTGTCTTCCAAAGCTGGAATAGTTACTGGCTTATTTCTGTAGACTTTAGACTTGACGTAGCCCCACAAAAAATAGTCTAAAGGCGTCAAATCGCATGATCTTGGTGGCCAACTTACCGGTCCATTTCTTGAGATGAAGTGTTCTCCGAAGTTTTCCCTCAAAATGGCCATAGAATCGCGAGCTGTGTGGCATGTAGCGCCATCTTGTTGAAACCACATGTCAACCAAGTTCAGTTCTTCCATTTTTGGCAACAAAAAGTTTGTTAGCATCGAACGATAGCGATCGCCATTCACTGTAACGTTGCGTCCGACAGCATCTTTGAAAAAATACGGTCCAATGATTCCACCAGCGTACAAACCACACCAAACAGTGCATTTTTCGGGATGCATGGGCAGTTCTTGAACGGCTTCTGGTTGCTCTTCACTCCAAATGCGGCAATTTTGCTTATTTACGTAGCCATTTAACCAGAAATGAGCCTCATCGCTGAACAAAATTTGTCGATAAAAAAGCGGATTTTCCGAATGGACCACCTAAGACGCAGCCGCGGTCAACATTTAAATGAAATTATCTTCAAAAAGTAAATGTCATGTACCAATCTAACGTTTAAAATAAAGAACCGATGAGATTTTGCAAATTTTATGCGTTTTATTGTTTAAAAAAGTTCTCAAGCTCTTAAAAAATCACCCTTTAGTTGCTTTTAAGAAATTATTTACAAAGATATATCGCGTCACTTGATTCTATCCCTAATTTTCCATGGCCTACTTTGACAAAAAATATAACCATAACTTTTTTTCTGAAGAGATACAAATTTTTTTCTCATACAAAGTTTTAGAACTATTGAAAATAATTTACTTTGTCAAATATACCAAAAGTCTAGGTCGCACCGTTTCGGATATACAAAGCGTTTTTATGGCAACCCCCATAAAATCAGTTTTTTATTCATAACTTGTTTCGAGTTAGTTTTTATGCATACTTTGTTTGGAGTAATTGAAGAAAATAAAAAATCCCATATTTTTGTTGAAGGTAGTGCATATGTTTGTTGTTTCCTGGCAAAGTTATACATCATATTACCTTTTTTTTACCTATGATAAAACCTTACATCGAAGCGAAATATGCAACATTATGCAGCTGATTTCTACAAAATTTATAGGAAAAGATATGCCTAAAAATATTAAAAAAAATCTAAGTGGAACTCGATGGAACTTTTTTTAGGCCTTTTCAAAGTTTGTTTTAGATATTGAATTATGACAACCTCCTTAAAACTAGTTTTCTAATCATACCTTGTTTCAAGTTATTTTTATACATACTTTGTTTGGAATAATTGTAGAAAATATAAAATCCCATGATTTTGTAGAAGGTAATGCATAGGTTTGTTCTTTTCTGGAAAAGTTATACATCATTTTACCTATTTTTACCTAGGAAACCTTGTGCCGAAGCGAAATATGCAACTTATTGCAGCAAACTTTTACAATACCTATAGGAAAATATATTCGTAATCCAATTTATTTTCCAATGAGAATATCCTGAGTACTATTCGTGTGACTCATGTTCACTATGGCCATGCTGAAACCATGAATGGTTAAGAAACGGAGGGCGTCACGCGTCGTCTATTTCTGTAACTCACTTTTGTAGTGAGCGTAGGTAGAGATGGGCATTTCGCTTCTCAGCTATTCCAGTGAATCGAATCTTTAAAGTGAGCTGATAGCTCACAGTTCTTTTTAAAAGAACCGCAGCTCACCAGATCGACGCACTGGTAAGCAGGGATGCCAGGCTCACAGATTAATCTGTGTTTCACAGATTTTCAACCTTTTGCACAGATTTAAAAAATGGCACAGATTTTCACAGATTCTGAAATCGATCACAGATTTTTTAAATTGATCACAGTTTAACACCCAAACTTAAAGAGCGGTTGTTAATTGTCAAAAAGTAAACAAAATAAAAATCACAACAATTTGATTAAGTTGCGCGTGCAAGCATGAGTTTGTTTATGCGTGTTTACGCGCACTTTGTAGTAGATACTTAGGTAATAGAAGTAGATAAATAAAAAAACTGTTTTTAAAATAAAGTGAATATATCTTCTAAAATAATTATTTTACATTATTTATATCTTCAGCAAAAATACTTCAAACGTTTTTTTCTTCAAAAAGAAATAGAAAAAAAATATTTTTTTGGGAAAAAAAAATTTTATTCAGAATTGGTACTACCCCCTTAACAAAAAATAAGGTGCCACTTTCGAAAGAAGCTTAACATAATCTTGTAAAACTTCTTCGAAGACACGTTAGCTCTTGAAAATCAGTGAAAGTCAGCACAGACTTATCACCGTCTTTTTCCAGTTTTGGACCACTGTGCGGCATGTTTATCATCTTCTAACAAAATTAGGTTTTCCGAATTCCAAAATCACCACTTTGTACTCATACTACGTCCAGAAATATGAAGCAGCTTTACCCCAAGTCTTTCAGTACTTACAGTTTGTTCTAGATTTGATGTTTTTCAAACAACCTCAGAAAATATTTTAACCTTTTTTTCAGTATTAACTTATGAGAGATCGAAAAATAAGGCGGAACCCGAATCTGCGAAGCTAGTGCAATCCATTCAGTCTCACTAACAATTTTTAGTCTCACTCAGTGAGGTGTTCCCCTAATCACAGATCCAATACTCTTTCTGTCGTTCGTTCGGTAAAGATATGTGAGATTTTGTGTGTCCCTTTGTCACTCAGTATTTGGCAGAACAAAATTATATAATTCAATTTTATTCGATAATTTGCCTATTATCTCGAATACAAAATCAATTTATACAAAAACAACTCACTAAAGACTGTCCCAAAAAGTATGGACGCACTTTGATTTCGCTGTAAATAATTCACAAGTGTTAGATATTCAAATTTTATTCGATATACTGATAATATTAGACTACAACAACAGAATATTATTCTCAACATTTGCTACTTAGCCATTGTAGACCAGCTGGCGCACCTTCTTGCGAACGTTCCTCATTAAAATTCCGTACAGACTTCTTGGCGACATGTTTTGACACTTTTTACCAATCTTTTTCGAACTGTTGAATGGTTTCGGCTGCCGAGACATGTTTCCTAAGATGTGCCTTCGTTAATGCCCAAAATTCATCAATTGGTCGAAGTTGTGGGCAATTTGGTGGATTCATGTCTTTTGGGACGAAAGTGACATTTTTGGTAGTATACCGTTCTACCGTTGATTTCGAGTAGTGGCAAGAAGCAAGATCTGGGCAGAAGGCAACAGGATCCTTGTGGCTTCGAATGATGGGTAGAAGTCGTTTTTGTAAACATTCCTTGATGTATATTTCGCTGTTCATTGAAGCAGTGGTGATGAAGAGTTTCAAAATCTTATCGCAACTACGAATTGCTTGCTAGACCATAGCTTTCTCACCAAATTTTTCGACTTCAATCGATGTCTCGGACAGATTTAACACTTGCCCTTCTCGCACCGTATAATATTGTGGTCCCGGCAAGGATTTGTAATCGAGTTTCACGTAGGTTTCGTCGTCCATGATTATGCAGTTCAAATTTCCAGCAAGAATCGTATTGTACAGCTTTCGAACCCTCAGCCTGATCGATGCTTCTTGTTTCGGACTACGTATTGGTTGTTTCTGCTTCTTATAGGTTCGAAGATTCAAACGTTTTTTAGCACGAAGAACATTTGACTTCGAAGTGCTCACCTTTTTGGCCACATCCCGAACTGAAACCTCATTTTTTTGCTCGAACGCCTTCAGTATACGTTCATCCAACTCAGGGTTAGCAAGACCTTTTTTTCGACCCGTTTTCGGTTTATCCTCAAAAGTGTTATACTCACCAAATTTCCTGATTGCATTTCGCACTGCTTTTTCACTTACTCCTTCCGTTTTTGCTATCATTCTCAGTGACAGTCCGCGTTCTGTGCACCATTTGTACACAATTTTTCGACGTTGGTCTGCTGAAAGTCCAAGCATTTCGAAACAAACTAATGAAAACGAATGAACAACTGCACAAGTGGTTAGAGAAGAGTGTAAACAACAGGACGTAGCCATAAAAATTGACAGATTCTTAACCATTGCGAAATGGCAGCGGTTTTCGGTTGTGTCCATACTTTCTGGAACAGTCTTCAGGCGCCTGACTGTAATTATTTTCCGAAATTCCAATGCTTCAACCCGACGTTCCTTGGAATTACGGCGATCCATTACGTTAAATCTGCGTAAAATATACATATACCGAAAATTAAAGTGCATGATTCAGCAACAAATTTGTTGCGGAACCATCTACCACCAAGACAGCACAAACGGAGAAAGGGTCAAAGTTTCGCCTTGTTTCAGTAATATGTCATGCTTTGTCGAGCACTTCATGCTGATAATATGAGTGTGGGTAGTTCGAAAAAAGGTAAAACGTGTGTAATGAACTTGATGATTGTGGTAATGCCAACCGGCGAAAATAACGGTAACGATAAAACTTTTTTGGAGCAATAAACTCAACATTCTGCTGCTAACGCGAGTGGTTAATGGAAACCACTAAAACTTTTTCACGATTATGTTCAAAGTACAAAACTCATCACATCACAATCATCGAAGTTTAAAGCGATCAATAGCGATACCTGATTGACATAGCCATTGAACCTAACGTCAGTGGCAAATCATCCTCAATGCGATGCCTGCCAACCATACGAAACAAAGCCACGGTTCTGCTATGTGTCATTAGCTACCAATTAAAAAGAAAGCCATTGGCTGCAACCAACTACCCGGGGATGGTCGCAGCACAAACCAACTCGTATGGGCCACGCAATGGCTGAAACACCGTGCGTCCATGAACTGGTTTCGCTTATCCAAACAGTGTGATCTATGCTTCGACTGATACTGGCTGCTAGCAGTTTTTGCACCGAGTAGCGCAGAGCAGCGCAATACCATTTTGCATGACAGTGATAAATTTATGTTCTGCCATTGTGCGCCCCCAGGAGGAGGTGAACAGAGCGAAGGCAAACTGCTGAATAGCCGAGACCAACACAAACTCTGGTCGTCACCCATTCCAAATAGACTCGAAGAACTGTCGTTGCTATTTCGAACGGCTCCGCTCCGGAACGCTGAGAAATAGAATTAAATAATTTCCCTTCGACCGGCGATCACAATCTCTAACGCAATCCATCGTTTCACAAGCACGCGTATACACACACATACTCACACACAGCGACACAAAATTGATCGTTTTCTTCGAGCGGATGGTCGAACGAAATCGGAAAAACTAAAACACATCGGTACATCGGAATAGCTATAGCCAGGGAGTTACCCATTATTACCGAATCGTATCGAACAGTGTAATATAAAATGTTGTACATGTGGCATTAAGCTGCGTGAGTAAATCCTCGCTGTGTCGGGTTCATGATTGGAATTGCGAAACTCATGGAACTAGCTAAAACACCGAACGAATTCGAAGCTGGAAAGTTCGAATGAGGTTAACGAAAAAAATAAGCGGCACGACCCTAAAACGTAGTAATTACATCGGCAAGCACTACACGTATTCCTGTGTGTTTTTTCCTAATGATGATGTGTTTTGCTAAGTCATGACATCTGTTTAACCAAAAGTGTACTTGTAGCGAATGAATGATCTCACAATTTGGGAAAGGCGTACGATTCGGTACCGTCTCTAAAACAGTGGAGATCGGATAATAAATTAACTGGGTCGAGATTCCGATGTTGGTTTCTTGGCTATGAATTGTGATAAATTTCTGTCATCAAACTATCAACAAAAATTTCAAATTTGTCATCATCATTTGCAATCACACTAAAAACTTAGAACCCATATTTCACGAAAGAACGTATTAGCCATACACTCGACTATATTCGGTTGGTTTCGCCTCACGTGCGCCTGCTGGTAGTGCATTTAATTAAAAATATATTACATTAGAGGAGGCGATTCGCTTCACCATCATCTCTAGCGGCCTCATGTGCGCTCTTCTAGTAGAACTTCAAAAGGTGATTCTTCTCCATGCATGCACAGGTACGAATTCACATACACAGACTGACGATCATCCGTTTCTCTATGCTAGATTTACGCTGACGTGTGGATGTGTATTGCAACGATAGAGAATTTAATGGCTGAGAACAATGTTGCAGGTCAACCACTATCCGGACAGTTGCAGAGAAAAGGAATTGCTAGTATTGATCGGTGGCATGAAGCTTTGTTGAAAACGAACGAGTAGAGTGATGATTCCATTTTATACCGGTGGACCAGGATTGGTCGATGAGTCGGTTCGGTTCAGCGGTGTGTGATTTTCGCCAATAATCTTTTATCTCTTGTTGTAATCCATTAGTTGTACGAGTGCTTGGTTATTAATTATTCGATTAATCAAGTCTCTCAATCGATTAGTAGCGGAAACAATTATTTTGTAATTTACAACGTGTAAGATTTACAATCATTGTGACGGAAATACGTCTTACTTTAGTATGGGACGCCTTTTCAAAATTTACAATGTGGGAAAATGATGAGTTATTGATCGCAAATATTTCGACTTGTACTAAACGTAACAACATTCTTCTAACTTCACTCTGTCGTATATATGATCAATAACTCAAAATTAAATATTCATCAGTATGGCATAACCATAAATAACCTCAATTTTCTAATCGGTTCTTTCTATTTTTTTATTTTGTAAGTAGTCTCAGTGGCAGCAAACTCTTGCTTCAGTTCTACACTGGACCCTTTATAAAATTTGCTTCTATCAACTTCTATTTTAAATCTACAAACAGACCTTCCTAGGCTATGGTGCCCACTTGGTCACTGTTTTTTTTTGTGCTGATTCAAACAGATTTTATAAAATTGTTGATAAGTGTGTTCATGTTTGTGTCATATGAACTAAGTTGCTGTTTTCGTCATCATCGTGTATTTGTTTGTTTTAATTTTTTAATATTTATATTGTACATACCTACATATATACATACACACATACAAACATACATACATACATACACATATGCATAGATAGATAGGTATATACATACATACATACAGGGCTTTTTTGTGGAAGCACGCGAGGACACGCAGTGCCCCTAAAGAAAATTTCGAAAATATCACCCTGACGCATCTGGACATTTTGAACTTATCATACTTATCAATTCGTAAATGACTTTGATCATCAATATATGATCAGACCAACAAATCGGAACAATGTTGATATCAATCTTGATGATTTCCTCCCTGTTTTTGCGTCATCAGCCATACGGAAGTTGAAATTTTTAACATCCAAATTTGGAAGCTGCTTTAAAATTTGATACGTATGTTGTAAACAAAAGTTACTATTTTATAACAATAAAAACTGATTAGAAGTTCTGCTATTCTATTTTACTAAAATATTAGGGTTTGCCTTTTATCATATAGAAAGATTATGCAATCACTTGAAAAACCGACTAGTGAAAATTGACTCGGAGGGCCAAGTGTCATATACCATTCGACTCAGTTTATCGAGCTGAGCAATGTCTGTGGGTGTATGTATGTGTGTGTCAAATAATCTCACTAGGTTTTCTCGGAGATGGCTGAACAGATTTTGACAAACTTAGATTCAAATGAAAGGTCTTGTGATCCCATACGTAATTCCTGAATTTCATCCGGATCCGACTTCCGGTTAGGGAGTTATATGGTAAAGTGTGTTCAATATTGTACACCGTCACTTAAACCGGCGAAACAAAAATCGTAAAAAAATTTCTAAACTGGTCTTAAAACTACACAAATCGATAGTCATTATCAATAGGCAACTAAACAAACCGATTTCGGTTATCCTGGTTCCCGGTATCCGGTTCCGGAAGTACCGGAAATAGTGGTCATATATACCAAAATGGATCTCACTTACTTTTCTCAGCGATGGTTTGACCGATTTCCACAAACTTAGATTGAAATGAAAGGTCTTCCGGTCCCATACGGAATTCTTGAATTTCATCCGGATCCGACTTCCGGTTCCGGAGTTATAGGGTAAAGTGTGTTCAATATTGTACACCGTCACTTAAACCGGCGAAACAAAAAACGTAAAAAATTTCCTTAAAATTTTATGTTTGATGATGAGATGTGTGTAAACATACGCGATTTCAGTGCACAAGGCAAAGTGCTCGAGTTCAGAGCGCCACGTATTGGCTACGGCCATGCGATATGAAAAGAACGTTTGGCTGTCATTGGCCAGCAAGCGCAAGCAGCTTAGGGTGAATTTGTACATATTATGCTGTGGATAAAATCGCTCATTATTTATGTTCGATACTATTCGACCTGTTGTAATCGATTATATAGAGATTCTTAAAAGATAATTAAATGCGGCTGGGGATGCAGTTATATCCTTTAATTTGAACGGTTGTGCAGTGCAGAACGAGACGCCACTGGATTCGTCGTATCTCAGATACTGATAATTGCACAAAAATGGGTACTCTTAAAAAAAAATCCCCTTTTTTTGGTTTAAAAATATTTTCCAAAACAAAATTTCCAACGTCAACACAATTTTCAGATTCAGCTTCAAGCTTTAAACAAATAGTTATTTAAAAACTAGAACAGAATGATTTCACAGATCAAAAGTAACAGTAACCTTGGCCCATAATAATCTTTGTAGTCTGTCTAGGTTTACTAGATTTGTCCAGGTTACTCAAAGCTGGATTGTTTGGCTTAGTTAAACTAGTATGCTTTACAAATAATGAAACAATTCTATCCGTTATTTAAAATTTGAAAGCTAGTCGTTTAGTTTATTTTTTTAGTCGGGGACGAGTATAGCGTGATTGGTTAGTCGATGCCTTTCACGAAACCAACTGGGTTCGATTCCTAACCCCGCACAAAGGGTTCAGAATGTTTTGCTGACCCGAAGATTCGAATAATCTTAAGGTTGATAACTCTATAATTGAATTAAAAAAGAATGTTTTTTTAATCAGCTGTAGTCTATGTCCCACATAGATACATAGAGGAATGGATAGGAAAAAGACTGATGAATGAAATAGCAGCAATAAAAATTTGCGATCATGATAGTTCATAGACGGGAATCAAACCCGTAACTTCCTTGTAAAATTGGTAAAATGGTTTTATTAGTTGAATCTGAATAAGATGACCGTCCGTGACTTTGCACAACTGTGAGTGAGTTTTTATGAGTCAATTTGTGTTGTCACTAGGATTTCGGTTTTATAACTGAACAGATTCTAAAAAGCTCCAAATACAGAAATTCAATACTTACGATGTGTTTGCGACAATAAAGCGAGTCAAAATTAGCATATTTACCTAGAAAAAAGAGTGAGGTATGAAAATGAGTACAGGTTTGTGAACGGGACGAAACAAGAGTAGATCGGTTCCCAGAGTTTCGTGATAATTAGCAACAACAATTTCAGAAATAACGTTTTCAAGACTCTTAAACCGCTGAACCAATTTTCAATATACTTGATTAAAGAGCACGATTTCTAGTACCAGCTATTTTGTTTTTTAATATTCACAACATCAAAGAAGTAACAACACAAAAATGTGTGTAAATCGGTCAAACATTTCATTGAATACTCAAATCGTGTTTCTTCTATCAGGTGTACAACTTTGCTTCCGCCGTTTTTTTTACAAAATTAAAAGCTTTATTGCGAAAAAGTGCTTACAGATTTATTATTCAAAGTATTGTTCGTCGCTAGCGACAACTTTTTCCATCTTTCCAGCAATTTTCGGATCCCGGCTCGAAAAAAGGAGTCCTCTTTTGACGCTATTCATGAAGCAATCCATTTTGCCAACTCTTCGAAGCATTGAAAATGTTGATCTGCCAGGCCGTGTGCTATCAAACGGGATAGGTGGAAGTCAGAAGGGGCAACATCTGGGGAATACGGCGGGTGGGACAAGATTTCCCATTTCAGCGTTTCCAGGTACTTTTTGACCACTTTTGCGACGTGAGGCCGAGATGTCCCTCGGTTTCAACTCATACGGCACCCAGTTTCCTTCTTTCTGAATCATGTCCAGGGCCTTGAGACGTTTTGAAATGGCTTGCTGACTCAATCCCAACGATTCGGTAAGCTCTTCTTGGGTTTGGCACGAATCTTCATCAAGCAATGCTTCTAGTTGTTCATCTTTGAAGGCTTTTTCTCTTCCACCACCATGTTTGTCTTCGACATCTAAATCACCATTTTTAAAACGTTGAAACCACTCCCGACACGTTCTTTTACTCAGAGCAGCATCACCGTAAGCTTCTGAGAGCATTCGATGCGCTTCAGCTGCATTTTTTTCGAATTGTAACAGAAAAGTAAAACTTCCCGCAAATGGCGAGATTTGGACACATAAACAGACATTTTCGATCGTGAATAATACGAAAACAAGAACAACTGTCACTGAAACGGCGATGACAATTCGTTAGGCACTGTACACACTCACTTTAAAGGCATTATCATCTGTGTATTTTGACCAGCCTCAGCCGGTACAGCCACCTATCGGTAAACGGCGGAAGCAAAGTTGTACACCTGATACATATTCAATTCTTACAGAATGAAGAATAAAATTACTCAACACCAGTTGGCCTTGATCTCCATCTCACTGACAAATGTCTTCCGCGTTTCCTAGAGGTAATAATCTAATATTTTTTTGCCGTGAACTTACGTGACTTACTTTAGTATGGCCGCCTTTTCAAAATGGACAGAACTTTATCGCGAATATCTCTTGATTTACTTAACCCAACAACATAATTTTTTGTACAAAAAATATGATCAGGAATTTGTTATTTAATTTTCAACAGTGTGAGAAAACCATAAATAACTGAAAACAACGTTTTCTAAAACTTTTGGAAATAATGAGGAAAATGCATCACGCTTACTTGCCTTTTTCGCACCCGGACGACGGTTTTGAGGTAGTCAAGCTCGTATCAGTTCCGATTGTCTACTGGACGAGTATGAAAGGTAAACTTTGAAAATCATTCCTTTCTTCTAGTGCTTCAGATGGAACTGGATGTCGAGGTGAAGTTTTCCCAACAACATCAGTAAGAACAAACCAAGTATAAAGCGAGAGAGGCTCAGGTTCTGCTCTCATTTGGACTTCGGTCGTCTGGAGCAGTCGGCAATGAGGGCAAACCTTTTTTTGGTACAAAGCCTCAAACGCACAGATCGCAGAGCCAATTTTCCTTTAAAGAAGATCGATTGCATCATCGTGCTGCTGGTCGTTTGCATTGGAGCAAAATGCAACGAACAACAATGGGAAACATTATGCAAAATCAGCCCTTCTAATGGCTCCAAATTTTATCTAAAGAACTATAAAGGTTGCTTCTTTGCAAATCGGTAATTAAAACCATCAATGTAGTGCAACTCTGGGATAATTTGATTAGCTTTGTGCAATTTTTGCAGTGCAAAATTTGCAACAGTGTTCAATATCGTTTATATCCAAACAGCGTTTAATATCTTACATAATTTGGCCCTTCTGAATGTCAGAAAATAATCCGGCACTAACCTTTGATAGTTTCACTGTAACATTCAAATACAAAAAAAAATTCTGTATGTTGTTATTTAGAACCATAATTGTATACCCAAAGAATTATGCGAAATTTTCCTTCTCTATACTGTTTACGGCCCATTTTTCAACCAGTTGTAGTTTGTAGTAGTATTTTCTTATAATTTGCTACATACAATGCATATCACCGACTCAGAATAGATTCGAACTCAACTCGTCACTCTCCATTAGGAACGACTTCAGAAAAGGTTTTTTTAGAACCATCATTATTTTATCATAAAGAATCATCATGTTCAATGTAACTAATCTGTACTTTAGTTTAGGTGTATCGTTTAAAATTCCAGAAGTGAAAAGTGGAAAGCTTGCACAATTCACACAGTTTATCAACTAATTGATATTCGGAAGTACACTGAAGTTTTTTTTATGCGAATTTACGTACCGCATAAACAAAACCGCATAAAAAAAACCGCATAACTCTGAAAATTCGCACAAAAAAAACCCGCATAACTCTGAAACTTCGCATTAAAAACCGCATAACTCTGAAAATTCGCATAAAAAACCGCATAACTCTGAAATTTCGCATAAAAAAACCGCATAACTCTGAAAACTCGCATAAAAAAAGGCCTAAAACAAAAGACCGCATAAAAAAAGACCTTAGTGTATAAAGAAAGAGTGTCAGTTTTATTTGTATTCACGACATCCAGTAATGTCTGTGACATTACACACCTATACTTTTTTTATTTGGTGGACTGCTGTCGTTCTGGATAAGTTCATGTCATTGGATATCATCTGTACTGTGCTTGCGCCATAACACGCCATAGCCTTTTTACTTGATGGCAAGATGCTAAATCATACCAAAACAGAACGGAAAAATTGTATTTAAGAGAACACAACAAAAGTTTCTTCCGACACTTATGCGCTTACATTTTAAGGTTGGCGACCCTCTCCGAGATTAAAATATCATCCTTCAAGTTAAACAAATAGAAAACTTACCACACGAAATTCTCTTTGCAAATTTCAACAGCCTAATATATTTTTAAAATCTCAGCCACCTTTCCTCTTTTAGCTAACGTATTATATTCCTGTCCAGGTTGCTACTCAAAGTTTGACTTCATTTATGTTTTTACTTATGTATACCTTATCATCATGGCTTTAAATCAACAGTTTCATTCGAATCCGAATTCAGTAAAAAGTGGTTTAGCTGTTTCCGAGAATTGGAAATTCGTACCACAATGGACTTTTTTGTTCGCAACTTTCCGTGGTTTTCGGAAACCAACACAACCAACGGGATTTGCGCTGGACATCTTTTGTTAATAACTGCCAAATGGGACAACTTGATGTTGTTTTATATATTTCATTTGATTCTTAGTTCGAGAAAAATGTACTGGTACTGTACTGTACATGGTAAACGATTGTAAAAACGCATATAGCCTGGAGTTGGAAATGATAACAGCTAAAACACTCTGATATACATTTTCGTCGAAACAACCCTATTAGCTTAAGCTGATCTGGATCAAAATTATACACAGGCAATGATGACCTAAGTTCAACGCAAAACTTGTTGCCGCTTTTATTTTTCGATTGGAATCAACAATCTACTCATTCATTCAGTGCTCGTACCGTGTAACCCCGAAAAAGAGAACCAAGCGGTTGTTAACGAAGTGGTATTAAAACAAAATGACTGCGAGGAAACGTAACTTTTTTTTATTGCCCTATGCCTGGTTTTTGCCTCCCTGGTGTTCCGACTCATCAAGTCACTCACTGTCTGCCGCTGGTGAGTGCTACTACGATCGACCGACCGTACAACAGCATGGATGTGTGTATTGGCTTGCTTCAGTTTCGCTGAAATGGGAAAGGTCCACTCACAGCAAGCAGTCATCGTCATGTCGTCACGCAGGTAAAGAAACGCAAGTCTCAAACTGGCCACGTTGAACAGTCACCGAAAGTCAAAATCCGTGTGCATCGATTTTCTGTTATGCCAGGCGACAATCACATTCAAATTCGAAGACAAATTTCTGTTTATGATGCATGTTGACACGATCTTTACGGAATTTTTGGGAAAACTCGGGACAAATTTTCGCTAACTTTAATTACAAGGAACGAACATTTGAGCAACATTTGCTTAATGAATGCGTACCAAAATGACAAGTTTGACATAACATTGAAGCTCCGAATTGGTTGGAAAGACAACAAAAAAGCCATGCAATTCCAATCATTTATTTCATTTCATCACAACACACCTTTCAATATATCGATCTGTCAAAGTTTCTCCACCTGCACAGAACAACCAATTTCAAATTCGTTTGCCATGTTCTATTCTAGCCAAATTCTACACCCGGAATGGATTGCGGATTGTTAACTGCAGTTCAGCACCGCGTTCTCGACCCACGCTAAACGGCATTTCGTATGCTGGTATGAGTATCTATCGCATCCTTCTACCGTTGCAGATCCTATTTCCGACTAAGTGTGACATTATTTCAGAATGAATACCTCCTTCCACTGTTATTGGAATTAAAATGCACATGAACAATTAAAACCAACTAGCTCTAGATCAAATATTAGCACCGTCGAATCACCATCCGGTAGTTCCTCTGCAATTGGCCTGATGCAGGGAAGGGAGGAAACTATTGCATACTGGACTTTGATTCTATGTGAATAGATTTATGTATGGAGCTTTATCGCACGAGAAATAAATAAAAACGGTCCTTCCAGACTTCGCTCCGTTGGGCTTGGGTATGTCAACTCGACAACGACACGAAGAGACTGGGAAGAGGTAACCCAGAAGGAAACAACAATCGCATACTGAAAAGGAAGAGCGCCTGGAAAGTGGTTTCAGTTGGGGGGGAAAAAGTGGTTCCACGGTCGCACCACCGTTCTCTATTTCTCTAGTTCACAACCACCCGCTTGTTTTTTAGTGTGGCTGGCAAAAAAGGCAGCACGGAGGACACGGTAGCGATGGTCATGGCGAGGAAGTAAAAATAAAGCGAAAATGAAAATATATACTCTCATATATCCTTGCCTAGGCGTTCGTTCCTTTTCTCTCGGAATTGCCAGATCCCGTCGAAGGCACAAAACACAACAGAACAGCTTTTTATAGGCAATAGTCTGCTTCACTTCTGCCAAGGATCACGTCCCTGCGGCACAACGGCCCTGGCTTGTACCAAGTTTGTTACCCAACCGCTCGTGTGTGTTCAGCAGAAGCATCCGTGCTCGCCTTGTTGGTGTGTCATAATGATTTGCCAAGCGAATGTATGCAGCAATATATCGGAGATATGGATTTCCGGAAACCCTGTCACCTCCTCGTCACATCCAGAAGCCAAGCAGAAGCTCATTGCATCGAAGAAAACATAGGCACTATTTTCTCCTGCTCACGCGCTCTCCAATTTCCATGTCCGAAGCAATCGAATTGGTGGTGAAACTTTGGAAAACGACAGCTAATGTCTTTTCCCAAACTGTGCCTGTTCTAGATCCTACAACTCCTAGCATCGCATCAGTGCTAACGGACGGAAAGTTGCTAAAAAAAAGATGGCCAATCGTTTTCCCGAAATCCCCTGAGAAATTGCACTCCCGCCCGGTCGGTGGATTGACAAGGGGGAGGAGACACGCAAAATGAAAAGTGGAAAATTAGATATTCTTTGCACAGCGCCCCCGGCAAGCAACGGTGGACAGCGGTTTGGGCAAGGTGGAATTATCATAGTGGAAGAAAAACGACACGACCGTTGTTTTTCTCTTTACTCAGTTCAGAACATCGAGTATACAGGTTATAGCCGAGGAAAAAAAATGTTTGCCAATGTTGACCCGACGACTAGGGTGCGACCGTGGCTGGGGTAGAAATTGTCTTTTGCCACTGCTGCTGCTGATGAATTGGATTCGTCGGTCCTCCATCTTGATCGTTTCTCGGGGAAAATGTGTGCGAGAATCAGACTAGAGCGACTGCTGTTTTTCTTTTCGCTTCACTCTCCGGGATAATTTGAATGCTAACGACGCTAGTCGACAACGAAAAAACTGTTTGCTTCTTCAGTTATTCGATGCGGTAGATTCTAGAATACCGATGATGCATGGACTCTCCGAATTGGTGCTAGATTATTCAATAGCATTTCACTACACCCGCTACAAAAATACTGTATGAATTCACTGGCTTTTGTTCGTTATCTGAACCATTAGAATGAACATGACATATGACACAATTCAAAAGGACATAACAGGGCTATTGTACCAATAGCCATCTCATTCGTGAAGCCGCCATGCTATTTTGCCGATTACTCGACTTACAATCAACGATTTGTGGTAAAATCGGATACAATATCTTTGCTTCTGCTCTAAGAAGCAATACCACAGAAAAAATAGTTCGAAAATTGTTTAAATTATTAGCAATACCACAGAAAAAATAGTTAGAAAATTATTAAATTATAGCGACGCACAAACTCGAATCGAATGCATCTATTTTCTTTCTACCTTAGGGTCAGTCTATCGAACAAAGACAGCAGATCTCACTCTAACTAATGATTTTTGTTTATGAGATGACTATTGTAGCTGAGATGAATACTGGAGCCGTTACCCTAATTCGTCAAATGACTAAATTATACAAAAATAATTTAAATCTGAGTCAAATATACTTCACCTGTCACGCAGGTGCTTAAAATTGCACTTAAAAATATATCAGAGTGCATGAAACATGTGTTAAATCAACAAGAATAAAGTATTTTTGAAGCGTTTGCCATACGTCGGTCTCAGAGGCCGTAATTTTTAAAATCTGTTTTAATCCACCTAGTGCCTTTCTCATATCTCTATTATCATATATAAATGTGTAGTAATCCTCCAACAAAATTTCTTTGATTCTTACAAAACAAAAATGTATATACATAAACTAGTATAACGTACAGAGTGAAATAGTTCTCAGGTCGGTTAGGCCATCTCTGAGAAAACGAAGGTACCTCCGAAACCGGAATCCTGAGATCGGTATAATCGCAGTCGTATCGAGAAAAGAGATAGGGATCCATTTTCGAGTCTATGGATACAATCTCAGGTCGTTAATAAAAAAAAGGAAACCAGGAAAGCCTAAGTTAATTTGCCTTCAACTGACAATGACTACCGAATGGAATAGTCATACTAAGTTTAGAAATTATTTTACGTTTTTCACTTCGTCACCTTTAGTGACAGTATAAATATTTGAACAATCTTCACCAGTGAGTGAGATCCATTTTGGAACATATGATCACTATTTGTTTGGTTATCTATTGATAATGGCTACCGATTAGAGTAGTTTCGAGGAGAGTTTAGTATTTCTTACGTGTTAAGTTTCGCCACTTTTAGTGACGGTATCCAATTTTTAATACACTTTACCCTATAATTCCAGAACCGGAAGATAGATCCGGATGAAATATGGAAGTGTTTTATGGAATCATGAAACCTTTCATTTGAACCTAAGTTTGTTGAAATTGGTCACGCCATCTCTGAGAAAAGTGAGGAAGTAATTTGAAATAGGATTAATTCAAGAGCTTTGAATGGGACAATTGTACCTTTCATTTGAAGTTGATGAAAATCGGTTTAGCCGTCACTGAGAAATGATACTAATACTAAAGGTACGATTACATTAGCCAGTTTATCTGCACAAACTTGTGCAGTTTGACTGTAATATAGTGTAATCGGTTCGCAGTTGTCTGCAAGCAGTCAAATTCAGCTTGACTGTCCATCTGTATGCAGTCAAAGTGTGCAGATTATCTGTGACAATGTAATCACAGTGTGATCATAGTCGACAGACAACCAGTTGATGACTGTACAGACAAATTTGACTGTTTCTGAAACTGTTGTGCAGAAGTTGTCTGCCACAGATTCTATGACAACCAAAAACTTGTTTATTTCATCCAAACACAAAGCAAAACGTTCCAGCACCAGTTTGAGAAGTGAGTACACGTGGTTTTCCCCAAGAGGGTTGGTTTCGTGATCAATTATTTTCTAATGTGTAGAAACCAGATTGTAATAACAAACCAGTTTTAATCCACCTAGTAGTGTATTGATGGCTTTCTCGTATTACTCATATTCTCACATTCTCATACATGTGGTATTCTTCGAAATAATTTTTATTGCTTCTTGAAAGAAAACAAAAAAAAAACCAATTAGCACAACCAACAACCAACAAAATGAAACAGTTTTGCTATTGATGGTACTTCTGCAACCGGTGTAAATGAAGTCAGTTCGAATGACCATCTGTTAACATGACTTACAAACTGTTTTCATTATAGTCAATTTTATAAGATTTTATATGATTCGGCCATCGTACTTTAAACGACGGTTTAAATTTTAAATACTTATAATTTTAGAAATGGCAAAAATGAAATTTAAAACACTTGCATCCGCGCAAAGTTTAGAAGCTCAGGAGTTTTGGCCTTTTATTTGAACCTAAATTTGTGAATATCGGTCAAGCGACCTCTACGAAATGTGAGTGAGTTCCATTTTTGAGTATATGACCACTATTTCAGGAACAGAAAGCCGGGAATAGCCCAAGGCTCTTTGTATATGATGCTAGGGCTCTTTAGTTTTATACACAAATATTGTTTATTTTACAAAAAAGTACTTAAAATCGATCGAAATCGATTAACGAGTATTGGACCCCAATTCTATCGCTTAACCACGTGTATTAACTTCTCACCGAACCGCGTTGTCAATGTCGTCATTTCCGGTCGAAATAATGAAGCTTATCGCATATTTCGTAGAATTCTTAATAGAAATTACTACTGAATTTTCCGAGCTCCTCCTTCACGATAAAGTGCAATGGATCTCCAGAAGCATAGTACTTTAACGTTTTGCTTTGTACTTGGATGAAATAATTATGAAAAATTAAATAATGAATTAATGAAAAAAATATTAACTACTCCAAATTAAAAAATTCTGAACGGTAACAGAAAATGTACTTATTTGAAATATTTTTCTAGATTTTGTAAATATTTACCGAATTTCCAATAGCTTATCGTTCGTTCATTAGTTCGATAATTGCATTGATTACAAAGCGTTTGGTAATAAAAGTGGGGATCTGTCAAAATCTGAGCTCTTACCCAAAGCGAATTCATACCGTTATACCATATTTGAAAGAGCTTGGACTGGAGACAACCTTCCCAAAATGTCAACTCTTTAATTGTCATATTTACGGAGGTAGGATGATTCTATGGATTTTCATTGCATTTGAATTTTGAATCTAGCACTTCATTTACAATTTATTGAAAATGTATTTGTTGCGTGAAAAATACTTATTGTCCACAAATTGCCAGAAAGATGGTCACTATTTCGACTTTTTTTTCACATTCAAAAAAAAACGTTTCATTTTAACAAAAACCCGCTCACTTCATATTTGGGTAATAAATGATTTTTAGACACATCGAAGAGCTTCGGTTTCATATTTTTTAAAACTGTGGAAAAGTTCAGTATTTCAAATTGTCTAAAATAATAACCAATCCACCATGCGTCTCCGGGCCTCGGAAAATTTTTCTAAAGTTTGAGCGATTTCTATACCTATTTTTGATATTTATAAAAAAGGTTAAAAAACGGAGCATTTATATTCCTTCTTTAATTGCTTCGAAACACAACACACAAAGTAACAACGCATCGAACTTCCGTTTGTGAGATCAGATCGATATTTTATCATAATGCAATATTTTGTGAAAAGTTCTCTGCCCCACAAACTTTCTTCCAATGTGATCACTTTGTGCAGAAAAACAGCAATAAACAGCCCACTCCCTATATTTAAGTCTGTAACCAGTTTGATTTGTCTGATCAATGTAATCACAATACAGACATGCTCAAAAAGTCTGTCACAGTCAAACATAACAACTGTCAAAGTATTGACTGTCGGCAGTCAAACTTGACTATTGCAGTCATTTAACTGTGAATAGTGTAATCACATTGCCAGACCAAATATTAACTGCCGAAAAATTACTTGTCTGTGGCAGATAAACTGTGACAGATAAACTGGCTAGTCTGATCGTAGCTTAAGGAGTGTATCGAAATGTAGTTAGCAACATTGATTATTGAATAAAAAAGCGAAAAAAAAACATATTTTGACATCAGTTTTCGATATATTGTAGAAAAATTACATTTTTATGCATTTCACTTATATATTGAAGAAAATCCTAGTTACTGTGAAACGCTCGCACTTTGGACTTGACATTCTTCATTAAATTCTGCACGGTTACTTTTGTGACTTTCCTGGTGGCAGCTGTCCAGTTTTTTTGAACTCCTGCATGTTTTGGGACACTGTACCTTCCTTCCGAAAGTGCCGCTTGATAGCTTTCAATTGGCCGAAGATCCGGGCAGTTCGGTGGGTTGATGTCCTTTTCCACAAATTGTACATTATTTTTTGACAACCACTGTAGAACGGAGTAGGCGTAGTGGGCTGAAGCCAAATCCGGCCAGAAGAGAGGAGGAGCCTTATGGTTTCTGTACAGTGGCAGCATTCTCTTCTTAAAACATTCTTCCTCGTACACCTTAGCGTTAATTGTGCCCTTCGTGAAGAAAATCGACGACCGCAAACCACAGGTACAAATTGCTTGCCAGACCAACACCTTCTGCCCAAACTTTTCCATCGCCACCGTGGTGTCAGCGTTGTCCAGGTCCTGGTACACAATTTTCGTATAATATTGCGGTCCGGGCAGCGCTCGAGAGTCTTCCTTGGTGTAGGTTCCGTCGTCGATCAGGATGCATCCGTCTTTATTCTGTAGAATCCGGTTATACAGTTTTCGCGCTTTTGTTTTGGCCTGAACTTGCTGTACCAGGGACTTTTTTGGCACCTTCTGTTTCTTGTACGTTTTCAGGGAGTTCCGAACTTTGATTCGTTGAATCATCCCGATGCTGGTGTTGAACTGCTTGCCAAATCCCGCGTCGACGCCGATGGGTTTTTCCTGATGTACTCAACCACTTTTAAGTCCCGGCTGGGCTGGCTGGGACCCGTTTTCCTACCGGATCGGGGCAAATCCTTCATGGAAAGGGTCTTACCGAACTTCTCGATAATATTTTTGACACTGGTGTGGTGCACTTTCACCCGTTTTGCAATTTCGTTGTACTTGACACCACTTTCTGAGCACCAAGTGTGCAGAATTTTCTTTCGCGTTTCCGGATCAATTCGACTCATCATTGAAACGATAAACCGTGCCGAAACCAATCGATTGCGCAGCTGTTATTGACATGTAAACAAACATGTCACCGCAAAACACGCTGCAAAAAATTAAGCTATTTCAGAGTAATAACTGTTTGAATGTTGCTAACTACTTATCGATACACTCCTTAATCACCTTGTAATTATGGAACCGGAAGTCAGATTTGAATAAAAAATCGGGACCTTTATATGGGGCTGCAAGAACTTTCATTTGCGTCGTTGCGATAGTAATTTTTGCAACATAAATTCAGTGAAAATCACGACGAAATTCTTTTATTCAGAATCATTGAAAATTAAAATATGTTTTTGAAAAACGACGACTCCTAAAATAACGTGTTCACTTGCGTTCATTGCTTCAGTTTTGATTTTGTGTTTCAGAATTTAAACACTTAAACGAACTGCATGAAAAAACACGTGTGCATAAAACCTCTTAAAAAGAAACTCTATGTCGAATTCTTGCAAATACCGCGGATCGATTTCACCTTTTATGTTTTCAAAACATCGTTTGCAAAATCATCCGATTTAAAATATTTAGATGAATCAATACAGCTTGTGTTGTTATATCTATGAAACAAATTAATCAGAGGTTGAACAAAATATTTTCTGATTTTCATTAGATGGTGTTCCAAATTCACAATCGAATTTAATCCTTGGTTTACGCTAGCTCTCGGAATATTATTCTAGCAACAACGGTCACATCAAATATGTAAGAATACATTCAAACAAAGTGTAACACTGGTGTTTGTCAAATGAAAAGCGTAGCCGTGCTTAGTCTCTTATGATGTCGATTTTCGGTTCATTATCTTAATTTTTATGTTATGTTTAATTCTCTATCAGCCGGTGGATAAAACAACACGATTATTAAATGAACATACTTCAGGATCAAGTAAACATTTTCAGTAGGTCTTGCTTTTCAATGTCTGCTTTTTGCTTTACCATCAATCTATTAAGTAACGCATTTTCGAACCATGATTAATTTTCATGGGAGAAGAGTTATTGCTCATGGTTTCATGAGAAGTTAAAATGAGTGGTTTCATGATTTTCTATTCATGACAGCAGTAACGGATTTTTTTCCATGAACCATTAAAATGTTCCCAAAAGATTACGCGAAGTTTTCCGCTACTGAGTATGTAAATTCATATAAAACTATAAAATTGTTTGTTGTATTTTTTTACTTTCATTTATTCCGTATTATTCAATTGTATGATATAATATGTTTCAAATGTATGGTAGAGAAGTAGGTAAATTCGCACAATCAACTAAAACGAACGATCATCTATATTCGTAAAAGTGAAAGAAGTGTGACTGTTTTATTCGCATTCACGTTCCCCAGTTATGTCTATGACATTACGCACCCGCTTTTAACTCCATACGTAGGGCAAATACGATGATAATTGATATAAATAGAAATTCACCTGGGTCGCGGAAACACATAAATGCCATCGATCAAAATATATAAAAATTTCAAAATCGTCATAATGTTCTCGACAGTATAACATTATCTGTTTCTCTCGTCCCACGATTTACGACTGTCGTAAGCGGTTTACGCCTGTATCGAACTAGGCATTAAAGCGAACTGTGCATGCAATAACTTTACATTTAACAAACTACTAAGTCGATTTGTGAAAATACTACTCGGATTCCCACTAAACAATCAGATAATGCTGAAGATGCATCCAGTTTGTGCTTGTATAAAGCTATAAATGATACTGTCTTGAGGCATGGAATCAACTCCTTGAAGGTTAAGAACAGATGTTTCAGTTTGCAAGGCTTGTTTCATATCTTAAATCATACTAGTTTAACATATATAAGTGAAAAGCTTCATCATACAAATACTTCGATTATAACAGGCTTTTTTCATAAACCATTCGACTAAGTTCGTCTAGATAATATATCTAATATCAGATGTACAACTTTGCTTCCGCCGTTTTTTTCTACCAAAATTAAAAGCTTTATTACGAAAAATTGCTTACAGATGTATTATTCAATGTATTGTCCGTCGCTAGCGACAACTTTCTCCAATCTTTCCGATAAATTTTGGATCCTGGCTCGAAAAAAGGACGTCTTTTGACGCTATCCATAGAGCAATCCATTTTTCCAACTCTTCGAAGGATTGAAAATGTTGATCTGCCAGGCTGTGTGCCATCGAACGGAATAGGCGGAAGTCAGAAGGGGCGACATCTAGGGAATACGGCTGGTGAGGCAAGACTTCCCATTTCAGCGTTTCCAGGTACTTTTTGATCACTTTTGCGACGTGAGGCCGAGCATTGTCGTGTTGGAGGATGACTTTGTCATGTCGCTCTTGATATTTTTAGCGCGCGACTAAGGCGCATCAGTTGCATTCGGTAGCGATCTCCTGTGATGGTTTCACCCGGTTTTAAAAGATCGTAGTAAATCACACCTAGCTGATCCCACCGAATACAAATCATAACCTTGACGCCGTAAATATTCGATTTTGCCTTCGACGAAGTAGCATGCCCGGGCTTTCTTCATTATTTTCTGCGTTTAGGATTATCGTATCGAACTCACTTTTCATCACCGGTTACGATTCGATGTAAAAACCCCTTACGATTTTGTCTTTGAAGCAGTTGCTCACATACAAATAGACGGCGCTCGATGTCCCTCGGTTTCAACACGTACGGCACCCAGTTTCCTTCTTTCTGAATCATGCCCAGGGCCTTGAGACGTTTTGAAATGGCTTACTGACTCACTCCCAACGATTCGGTAAGCTCTTCTTGGGTTTGGCACGAATCTTCTTCAAGCAATGCTTCTAGTTGTTCATCTTTGAAGGTTTTTTCTCTTCCACCACCATCTTTGTCTTCGACATCGAAATCACCATTTATTAAAACGTTGAAACCACTCTCGACACGTTCTTTCACTCAGAGCAGCATCACAGTAATATTCTGAGAGCATTCGATGCGCTTCAGCTGCATTTTTTCGAATTGTAACAGAAAAGTAAAACTTCCCGCAAATGGCGAGAATTGGGCACATAAACAGACATTTTCGAGCGTAAATAATACAAAAACATGAACAACTGTCACTGAAACGGCGATGACAATTCGTTAGGCACTGTACACACTCACTTTAAAGGCATTATCATCTATGTATTTTGACCAGCCTCAGCTGGTACAGCCACCTATCGGAAAACGGCGGAAGCAAAGTTGTACACCTGATATATCAGCTCGTTTTCTTTGTAAATGAGATTTTTATTCCTAGTAACCGCTGTGGAAGAATTTGAACCTTGAAGTGTAGTTCTTCACCACACTATACTACTGACACCAGCTGTCAGTAGCATAGTGTGGTAAAGAACTACACTTGTTACACGACCATACTTGGGGACTTGAATTTAGTGTTCGAGTAGAAGGTAAAATAGAATTCATTTCTTTCTTCTGATTGGTTATCCGTTCTAATTTTTCAACTGATTCAATCTAGAACACCTATCCATCTTCTCATTTCATACCTTTCGCCTCTATCAGTTAATGCTTGCCGAAAAGAATCAATCAAAATCGATATAGTAGACAGTATGCAGCTAATCAAACTAAATAACATACGTATTGGTTTTGCATGAGCATTTGAGTATAAGAAAGCTCTGTTCAAAGTAAGTGCCGCGTTTGCTCACTGTTGACCAAAAACGAGAACGCGTTTATGATTCTGAGCAGTGTTTGGCCATGTTTATACGTAGCAAACCGGAATTTTTACGTCGATATGTGACAATGGATGAAACATGGATATTTATCGACTACCTTGAGAAAGGACATGCTATTAATAGTGAATATTATATAGCGTTAATGAAGCGTTTGAAGATTGAATTTGCAAAAAACTACCGCATATGTCAAAGAAAAAAAAATTGTTTCATCAAAACAACGCATCGTGTCATTCGCTTGATTTCGCTCCCTGCGACTACTGGCTGTTCGCAGACCTGAAAAAATGCTTCCCGGTAATACACTTTGCACGAATGAAGAGGTTATCGCTGAAACTGGGGGACTTCCGGTTCCGGAGTTGCAGGGCGATGAGTGTCAAAGTTTTCAAATCGCCATATAGAGTAACAATATGTACAACACCGAAAGAAGAAGAAAACACAAAACGAACAAGGCGTGCTTTGTTCTATTTCGAACACGTTGTGTAGTGATGACAATAATAATAATAATAATAATAATAATAATAATAATAATAATAATAATAATAATAATAATAATAATAATAATAATAATAATAATAATAATAATAATAATAATAATAATAATAATATTAATAGTAATAATAATAATAGTAATAATAATAATAATAATAATAATAAAAATAATAATCCTATTACATGTTTTATGCTGTTTAGCTTATGCAGAAGTAACAGAAACGCAGGTTCGTTTTGTTTGTTAGTTTTCGTTAAATTGGTTTAATCGAAATTTAGAGCTGTGCGCCACCGCGCCACGCCGCCGCCGCCGATAATTTCGACACGCCGCCAATTTAAGAAAAAGATGATCAGCGCGCCGGTTATTCCATTTTAATCGTGCCGCCGATAATATTACATCAGCCGAAAAAATTATTTTATCAATGTGGAAAATTGTTCACAGTTTTCATGAAAATTCATTGAAAATTACAGTACAGTCACTTTCCTCCTACTTATACCGAAAATCAGTACTACCGTTGTCAACCGAAGCCAATGTCATTTGATTCAAAGTCTATTTTCTGTCTTTATTTAAAAGGTTTTGAGCTATTGGCACATTATCGCAACATTATCGGTCGCGACATCTGAAAATGAAAAATGGAACCAAGAAAAGGAGGGTTCTTCCGAAAAAAATAAATAATGTTAGGTTTTTTCGGAATAACATTTTTTTAGAAACCAGTGTAGTGTTGATTTCTCGGGTACTAGAATGTTTAGCGATCGAGTACCATTTATTTTGGATACTTTATTTGTTATTTCCGGGCATTCGAAAAATGGTATTGAACAAAGTTTCATGTTCCATTCTAAATAAACGTTAGTTTTCGCACAATAAATTAAGATCAACGTTACCAACTCAAAGTAAAAACATTTTCTTCTACTTCTACTATGACTTTTCAAATGAATTTACCCGTTTGTATAAGAAATCGTTACTAATGTGAAGTAATTAAAATTTGAATTTGTTAATTTGATATTATTTTTGATATCTGAATGAATTTGAGCGCCAAATCGATTTTATGTTAATTACATACGTACGAAAAAGATATACTTAATTTTTGAGTTGATAAAACGATTTTTATACATGATAATTATCAACTATGTAAAAAGCGATTTGATAAATAGTTCCGAATAAAACTTCATATTTCTTGCTCATAATAAAAAAACCCTTTGTATATGAATGAAATATTTATTTAAACAATAGTCAACCATCTCCAAATAATCGCACTTATACTCATCTCAATTTCTCTTCTAATTCGATGCATTCGAAACCATTTACCATCTCTATTCACTACGTTGGCTTTAATGGATCACATAAACATTAGGTCTTTGATTGTAGGTCGACAAAACAATAAGATAGAGAAATTGTCCTGTGTGAATCAATATTAAAATTTTTAATATGTTTATAATTGATTACGCCTAATCGCGCCGCCTCCGCCGCCGATGTTTTCAGGAAATAGCGTCACGCCGATTCGCCGCCGCCGCTGGTCAAAAAGACGTTTCAGCCGCCGATGTTGACAAATTTTGATCGGGGCACAGCTCTAATCGAAATAGAGCATGAGGTAGTAAGTATAGGTTTAACTACGTTCAAAACTGTTCTAATTTGTAGATCATAGGTAGTAAACGAACCAACTTCGGCTATTCCGTTTATCTGAATCCGGTTTCGGAAGAATTGGAAATAGTGATCAAAAACTGCAAAAAGGAGCTCACTTACTTTTCTTGGAGATGTCCAAATCGAATTTCACAAACTTATAGGTTCAAAAGAAAAGTCTTACAGTTTCATACGGAATTCCTTAATTTGTTGTGGATACTACTTTCGGTTCCGGAACTACAGGGTAAACAGGTTTTATTGAGTTTGTGAGATTAGATCCGAACAAATTATCCTATTCCTATTCAATAAACAGTTGTTTTTGCGAATTTCACGATTATATTTATGATGTAATGAGTAATATGGGAAAGGCATCATTACACCACTAGGTGGATTAAAATAGGTTTTTTTTTGTTTTCAGAGACTAGAATTCTTCCTTGATTCGAGTGAAGATTCCCTCTAAATTTCCGGATTTTCAAGGTTGATTAAACATAGTTGAAATTACTTTATTGTAAGTTTACACCCTTAGATGAATTATTATGTGATAATGAAATGATGATACTGAAAGTTTCCATGTAAGGGAATATCTCTTTGGCAAAGAACAGAGAAAGAAAATTCAGACATCGGTGATCATTCAAGAAACAAAACAACTTTTCTGAATTATGCTTGAAATGTATTATCAATATATATGAGTCACATGATGGTTAAGAAAATTTGTACTTATGAAGCGATTAAGAAGAAGACTATAACCCTTCAAATGTAACACAACTTTGATATATACAGGAACCTTATCTGTAGACTTCACAGTCCGACATATACGACAAAGTACAACGGTAATCCCATTAATCAAAAGATGCTATTTAATATTCTGAACAGTTCTATCCACCTGCATGAGTAGTTCTGTACTCCCCACCCGTTAAGTGATGAACCCACATGTAGCGGTATCTTCATTTGAAATCATCCACAATCCAAATTGGCTTTAGTTATATTCTTGTCTTTCAAGCACCCTTTCCCGGAACAGCTTCGGCTTCGTCAGCAACACTGAATCCAAGTGTAACATCCCTCGCACTTGTCCGAAGACAAACCTCAGAGAGGCAAACAGGACAAGTCCAGGGTTGGAATCGCGCCGCAAACAAGTCCCGCGTCTGATGAGTTGGACTACACACGCCAACTGTGTGATACATCGAGGAACGGGCGGTATACAACGGATAACCATCAGAATCATACAGGACAGGACTGTGGACTCAGCGAGCAGAAGCGGTTCGGAAAAAGCTTGTCGGAAGCGCTGGGGAGAGGGCACGGTGGGAGGGGGGAGAGGGGGAGGGGATGGGTTACCGCGAAAGAAGTAAAACAAGAGCGAAGCCGAAACGCTTCCACAATTCCTCCACTCGAACAACCCTCCCGAACTGGGGGAGGAAGAGGACCAAGAGCAACAAGACGACAACGACGAAGTTCGAGCGGCACCAGCCGTACCAGCACACCACCGTCAGGGCAAAGCAGGGGCAAGTAAGCAAAAAGACATCAAGCTCCTCTACACAGAGAGTCAGAATGTGTTATGGAAGAATATTGATTTTTCTAAATGGTTCGATATATCTGCTGCTGCTGCTGCTGCCGCTTTGCCTTACCTTTGTAGGCTCCCGAGCCCAAGGATGAAGCATTCCGAAGCGAGATGAACGTATGCGGTCTGCATGAAATGCTATCTGTTGGCTGGTTAGGCAATACCCGGAGACAAAGAGCCGTTCGAATGAGCAGCCTACGGCGATGGCGGCATGCTCTCGATTGATAGCACTTTCGATAAAAACGTTATATATCCTTAATCTGCTGTCTAACACGAAAAATAACCACGGATTGTGATGTCTAATAAGTTACTTGCATCTACTGATAAGCTTAACATATACTTAGCAAGTATGGAAATAGGAGAAAAACGGAATTTTTCACAGTACACAGCCCCACACTAGCACACATACGCACTTATCAAACACCAGCTGTTTGTTTGTTTACACGCGTAACCTTCCAGTGCTAACAATAGCAACACTCACTGTTCAATAGTTGGACGCTAAATTCCACTGAAAACACTATTTTTCATACCGATCAATCCGGAAAATATGCTATCCAGTGTAATTCCACTTGATTAGTTCACAGGAGAAAAGTCGAACGCGGTCGTTGTCTTTGCGTATTCTGCACGGTCTGGCCGCCGCTCGTTTTGTCGCGCTTCCGTATGTGTCTCTTTTCATTCCCATTCAGTCCCTCTACACTATCGGTCGGTCGGTCGGTCGGCTCTACTGAAACGGGACCCGGTCTCCGCTGCGACACAATCAAGCGCACACCGAGAGTAGTCAAAATGGCTGCCTTTTTGGCGTGCGAGAGCACGGAAAAATGCATCTGAAACATTTAATATGAAGAAAATCACCTTAGAAATATTGTTGTATACACATATTAAAATGTGTACACACACACACAAATATTTATTTTTTTTCAACTTCTCACGTCTAGTGGCTCCTCGAATGGGTCGCGCGGTTCACAGTGAGCACCAACACATCGGCAGACATGTGCAGCGCAGAGCCGTACAAAGCAAAACACCGTTCAATCCAACCAAACGCCGCCGGAGAAGACCACTCACTCATAAGCAAAGGCGCAAAGAGCGAGCGACCGACCGACCGACCATTCGGCAAATCTATGTGTACGAGCGCGAAATTTATTCGGAAGGAATCAGATTAAACCACAAAATGAATCGCTGGTCCACGAAGCTAACACAACAAAGAAACACCACCAAACTGCGGACTCTGGTGACGACGCACGGCGAGAAACGGTTGCGCCCAGAGCGCAGCACATTTTTGTTCCATTACACAACACTAATTGCTTTTGTTATTACTGTTACTGAATGCAGGAAACAACAACGTACCACCCCCACATTATAAGCTTAAAACGGTCCTCCTCGCACACGCTGGAAAATCCTTGAAAAAGTCACTTCGTTTCTAATCACGTCCATTCACTATGCTTCACATTCTGCCAATAATGCAAATATTTATAAGCACCACCTTCGTACCTGTTTTTCAGTAATCAAAAAATTACTAGCGACAATTACAAAGAAATAAAGAAGAAGAAGAAGAAAAACGACGACGCATCGACACCGAAACGAAACGCTTATTGGTACCACGATGCTACCAGCGACGACGGCGACGAGAGACTAGACTGAATACCGCACCGCAGGGTAGGCACCAAATCCACGATGGAGTAAATTTATTTAGCATCACTCACAACGCGCGGCTACTACTCCGGTTCCGATTGCTATCCAACACACATAAACGGCAAGATGAACTACGGACGGGTCACAACACACTGGGCTGAACGGACGGGAGAGAAGACATACCTCTAAAGAATGGCCACTACCTGCTTGTGGATTGTGCAGCACCAAAAAAACACTTCCATTTTAGAAAATTAGGTCATACAGATCCCGAAAACGGACACCGACGAAGAAATTTCAATTGATTCTAACGACGTATGATGTTACGTACGGCAGTAATTCGAAAAGTTCCAACATTGGGCACAACAGCAACGAAGTGACACTCAACTTTTCGGCAAGAACACTTCAACTCGGTCCCAGTGTGAACTGAACTGGTTATTATGTTGGTAGGCGCTCACCGAGAGCTCAGAGTTCACCTTTCGACGGACCTGGCAACCCACGGGCCAGAGCCATCTCGAATCATCACCACCAGTCGACGATTTCGAACTGTCTCGCGTCGAGTAGCAACGCATCATGCACACATCCACAGCATCGGACCGACCGTAGCCAGAAACGCCAGAAAAATTTACTCTTTCTGTTCCGCTTCGACAGTTGTTCGATGTTTGTGCGGTGCTACTTCGTTGTTGTTGTTGTTTTAGATGAAGACCAATCTGTCCAAAGCGGAAAGAGGAATGAGAAACAGGGAGAGAGATCCTTAAACATTATATTCTTGAATAAAAAAAAAACAGGGAGAGAGAGAGAAAAGAAAAAAAAGGACACGCAATGAACCAAAGGAGAGCACACTTTTAACATTTAAATGAAATAAGATACCACTCGATGTTTTGAATTATGAAAACAATATTGTTCCCTAACTGCTCAATTCATGTAATTTATATGGCAATAATAATATACAATTTATCAGATGTGTTACGGAAGCTTCTTTCAGAAGATTGTAGAATTCTGTATCGATTCAAGCTAATTGAATTTTCTAGATCAACACGATGAAGTGCATGACAGAAACAAAAATTAAAATTTATTGAAAAAAAATATAACTAACATAAAAAAATTATAACTAACATCAATTTCCCGTTTTATGGTATAACCCCAATTCGCCTCTGTTTAGTTTTTGAATTAATATTCTTTTAATTCAAGCATCAAATAGGTATCCGAAGTCAACAAAAAGAACATTCTAATTGGCCCGCTAGTTGAGGATTGAAGTATTTTTTTGGTTATTTCGTTGTATTAATAGGAAATATTAATTATCGCTAATAAGAAAAACGTGCTCAACCTACCTAGCAGTGAGATGATACCTTTTTTTTTATCAATCCGCATGTGTTTTTCGCAAGAATATTCTTCGATATTTTAGTTCTAATGACATAATTTCAATGATCGTCGTTTCCAGCGGCAGTTTGAGATTTTAATCACTCATTACCCTGTAATTTCGAAACTGCAAATCGAATCGAATTTGAATCTAAAAGTGTAATAATCGATTGAACATTCATGATATGTTGAAGTAAGTTCCACTTTAGAGTTTTTCGCCATTATTTACGGTACTTCCAGAGCCGGTATTCAGGAACCAGCAGAACCCAAAATTATTCGTATGGCCATAAATTAATATGACGAATATATTGCAATATCGAGATCGGAAAATGTCTGTGTGTGTATATGTGTGTGTTCAGTTTTAGAAGATATTTGAACGCGCTTAGGCTCGTTTGAAAGCTACTGTCGGGCCATTGATCAATTTCGAAGATCAAATGGCTGTGACTTTTGGTTCCGGAGATATGATGGTATAAGTAACGTAACTGACAAAACGCGTTGTGTTTTTACCGCGCAAGATTCTCGGAGATGGCCGATTTTAACAAACTTAGGCTCGTTTGAAAGCTACTATCGGACCATTGATCAAGTTCGAAGACCAAATAGCTGTGACTTTTGGTTCCGGAGATATAATGGTATAAGTGACGTAACCGACAAAACACGTTGATTTTTACCGCTTTTATATATGAGGGTGCCAAAATTTTGGGATCACCTCTATTTTCGTAAAGCTCTAGTGCTCAAAAGTTTAAGCACCTCGAAAAAAGCCTTCATGCAAAATTTGAGCTAAATCGTACATGCGTAAGGGGTGCTGCCCGGTGGTAAAGGTTTGACAATTTTCGATCTTGAAAAAGCACTATAGGGGGGAGTACTTGAAATTTCCAAAATCGAAAATTTGTTTTGATGCCAAAAGTCTCAAAACAGCATGAAACGTCGAGATTTAGTGTCATCTAAAAAAAATTTTTTTTTTGAAAAAATCAACTTTCTGGGACTTCAACTTTCTGGGAATTTTGAAAAAAGTTCCAAAAAGTGAATCTAAACCGAAATTTTTTTTCAAGATGACACTAAATCTCGACGTTTTATGCAATTCTAAGCCTTTTGGTTATCAACTATCCAAATCTGCAAATCCGATGAACCTAATCAATTTATGTGAAATGGACATTTTTATCACCCTGTATTTTCTAAACCGCAAGTAGGACCTGACTAAAAAGCAAGATGTTTTATAGGAATAAAAGGTCTCATTTGAATCTTGAATGGTTCTTAAATTTCATTTGAATTTTAGATCGGTTCAGCCTTCGTCGAGAAAAAATGAGTTACGTTATTTTAAGTTCGTTTCTCATATCATTCTGTAGTTCTTGAACCAGAAGTCGGATCAAATTGGAAATTGGAACGAGTGCAAATAAATCCAGTATTTGACTGTTTCGTGTTCGAGAAAAATGCTCCGAATAGTGTTTAATATCGTACAGAATTCCATAATTTAGTCCTTCTGAATGCCAGAAGTGAGCCCCGTACAGTATTTTGATAGTTTCTTTCGCTGAATATGCAAATCCGGAATGAAATGAATAAAACTTATATATGTTGAAATTTTGGTGACCGTGTGATCGTCAAGCTACAAACGAAATCACGTAAAAAGAAAGAAACCAAAATTGGTTAAGTATGAAATCAATCGGCACTGTAAGCAGTTCTGCTGTAAAACGTTCGAAGAGCCAGTTTCGCTACAAACAAGAGCCATTACGTCATTCTGCTGCTGGTCGTTTGCTTTGGAGAAAAATACAACGAAAACTGGACAACAATGGGGAACATTATGCAAAATCATCCTTTCTAATGGTTCTAAATGTTATCAAAAACACTATTAGAATTACTTATCTGTTGAAATATGCCATAGGAAATTAATATAATCAGTTTAGTATCTGATACAATTCAAATTCTTTTTGTCTTTCTCATATAGAAAGGCTGCACAATCACTGAAACCCGACTTCGGAACCAACGCCATCTTATATATCATATACCATTCGACTCAGCTCGATGAACTGAGCAAATGTCTGTGTGTATTTATGTATGTATGTGTGTATGTGACAAATAATGTCACTCGATTTTCTCAGAGATGGCTGAACCGATTATCACGAACTCAGATTCAAATTAAAGGTCTTATAAATCGCTATTCAATTTTATCCCGATCCGACTTCCGGTTCCGAATTACAAGAAAATATGTGCAAATCTAAGAGATTGCGCACTCAATTTTCTCGGAAATTTCTTAGCTGGTTTTTACAAACTAAGATGCAAATAAAAGGTCTTGAAATTATTTAGAAAGAGCCCGAAAAGTTTATCCAGATCCGGTATAACAGCGCGATAAGTGAAAAAGTTCAATTTCATGAGGATTTTTTCAAAAGTGGTGCAAACTATCAACATCAGCTGTTACTGTTCAATATTCATAACAGCCAGAGCCATATTTTGAAAACGTACCGAAATAATTTGTACTCTCAATATTATCCGTCAATCAATCATCTTATTTTTTTGCCATTCTCAAAAAGAAAGGCTATGCAATCACTGTGAAAACCGACTTTGAAAAGACACCCGGAGGACCGAATGTCATATACCATTCGATTCAGCTCGACGAATTGAGCAAATGTCTGTGTGTGCAACAAAAATATGCACTCGCTTTTCTTTGAGAAGGATAATCCGGTTTTAACAAACTTGAGCTCAAACGAAAACCACTTTTGTCCTATAGAATTTTTGAATTTCATTTGGATTTGACTTCCAGGTCCGGGATTACAGGGTGGCAAGTGAAAAAAAACTGCAGAATTACAGCGTGATGAGTGTTTGAAATGTTAAACAGTCGTATAGTTAAAGAGGAAAAATTCTAATTTGACTCAAAACTTGTCCAATCCAGAACGAACCTCACTCGCTTTTCTCCTAGATGACTCAACCAATTTGCTCACACTTAGGTTCAAATGAAAGATCTTACGGTCTTTTAGAAAGTTTATAAATTTTGGCCGGATCTGATTTCCGCCTCCTCAATAACAGGATGATGAGTATGTTGAAGTAAACATTCATTTGAAGTGCTGTAAAAACTCTGTACTTTTTACAATCTGACCGCGACAAAATCATCAAATTTACCTAGTAGGTATTCTATTTAGTTTAATATTTTAAAAAAAATGATTCATTTGTCGTATAGATTTGGACCTCCTAAAATCTCCAACAAAAAAATAATAATAATAAAACTGCTCCGAAAGAGAAGACTTGTATTAATAATTTTTAACCTCCTTCAACCATAATGTGAATAAAATCAAAATAAAACAATCAAGTGTTACTGAATTGTACAACAACCCACACCAACATATGTATTTCATTTTCAAAGCTGACATTTAATTAGCTTATCCACCATAAGCTCAATCATTCGCAGTATAGATACATCCGAAAACGCTGTAAAATTAATAGAGCATTGAGGAGCTTGAACCAACTTCGCTGGTATGTGCTGCACTGCTACCTACGGTTGGTTCACCAGTCTACACAAATTGTTCGCTGTTGAACCCCACGCCACATGCGGACCCACGAGAAGAGGGCACGGGAGGGGAAACGATTAACGGCAGGTGGTGGCAAGTAAGCCTCTGACCGACCCTCAGAAGCCTCGGAGAAATCAGTTCGCTGACGGTTTGCTCGATTCGCTGCCCGGTTAGTCCATGCATATTTGTGCTGTAAACTTTTTTAATTCATTTCTCTTTTGTGTCAGTCTCAGAAAAATATGAGAAAATTATATATTTCACTGTACATGTTTCCTTAGCCTTCTCCATTAGCGAGCGCCGTGATTCGTTGTCGGTAGATTTTTGCCTGGTCGGTCCGATGTGTCTTCCCCACACCCGTTCACTCCCACCATTCGCGAAAAAGAGAAAGACCGGAGACCTTAGCCCCGCCGCCCGCTGGAAAAGGTGAGCTGCTGTCGCCGCGGACCGGATAACCGCTCGAATGTGATGGATAGGTGAACTCTGCTGGCTCCCAATAACGCGGACCGCGCAGTAATGTGCATAATCTTCCTTCGGGTTTCCGAGCTCCTCTGTATCTTCAAGCGACCGGTGAGGCGAAGAAGAAAAGAATCCTCGGCAAGAAACCGTTTGCCTTCAACTGCTGCGAGCAGTAATTTATTTTATTTACCATCGCGGGTGAACTTTTTCGCTTCCCTGTTTCTGGTCTCGGAGAACAGACATTGTGCAATAGATTGTGGAGGTATCGATAGTAGAACTGATCATCAACACATCCGACATAAACAGAATGTGCCGTGGATGGCTCGTTAATTCAAGAAAATGGAAGTAATGCTGAGCCTCTGCTATGACGGTGATATTCAGTATCACTGAACATAGTTCTAAGTACCAGTACAGAACCAATGCACAGGGAAGATTAAAGGTTTCAAAGAATTGTACCATTTCTGTATATTAAATTCTGGGTAGCCGATTGCTGAGAATGAACAATATTTTTTCTTAACAATAGGAATACAATTTCCAACAACAAGCCGTCAAAACATAGTGCTCGTAACTATCGAATCTGGAATGTTTTGAAATGTTCCTTTCTCAGTGCTTCATCAACCTTACCCAGCGTTCTCAAACATTTCCGTGAGCGATAAACGGTATCAATCTGCAGGACCACAGCAAGCATCTTCGTGAAACCAGAAATCGGAAACTGTAATTTAAAGTGTGAAGAACGATTAGGATAAACCCAGAATTGTCGATTTATGATATCGCCAAGAAATTCGATATCAGCCAGAGCACCGCCACCGTCTGCGAGAAGCAATCTTATGATCTGGCAAGGTATTTGCAGCTCGAACAAAACAACGGGGTTTCCGTGACAACGTAGGCTATGGATTCCCGAAATTCCAAGCCGGAAAGTCTGAAAAGTGTATTCTTCCGTACATCAGACCTAACAGTAAACCTGTGAAGTTTTAGCAAGCTATCGAGACAGTGGAGTAGATTTTTCGATCAATCAATCTACCCAACTAGCCTCGATTCAGACCAATTGAGAAATACACTGAGGTCTTTTTTTATGCGGTCTTTTTATGCGGTTTTTTATGCGAATTTTCATAGTCATGCGGTTTTTTTATGCGAAGTTTCAGAGTTAGGTGTTTTTTTTAATGCAAATTTTCAGAGTTATGCGGTTTCCCTTCTGCGTTTTTTTATGAGAAGTTTCAGAGTTATGCGTTTTTTTATGCGTATTTTCAGAGTTATGCGGTTTTTATGCGTTTTTTTATGCGGTACGTTAACTCGTATAGAAAAGACTTCAGTGTATTGGCCAAATGTGAAACAGAACTTGGAAAAGAGTGGGAGAAGAACAAAATGTTCGCTCAAGTTAGCCAGCTGACGGTCCATAATATGATCAACGGTATTTAAAGAAAAGTTCGATAATTCATCAAATCCAAAATTTGTTTTGTTATTTTTCCCTTAAATGACCCTCATTGTAAGTATTCAACATTATTATTTCTTTATGAGTTAAATCCAGATATGAAATGATTCAAACTTTAGAACGGTTATTGAAACTCAGAGTTTTCGAGATTCTGTGCCACAGATCACAATTTTTTTTACACAGTGGACAAAATAATAGATTTCTGAAGATTTTCAAATATTCCGAAAATCTAGCAGATTTTTTTTATATTCCACTGAGATTTTCATAGCTCTGCACGCTTCAATGGTATGCACGAGCTTTCTTTCACTTTTTCATATCCGCATTCACACAAAATACCAAAACTATTTTATTGGTCATGTTTGTTATTTCACAATCTGTCAGATAATTAGTTTTCACTTACAACGAACTGTGACATCTGACATCATATCACATAAGCAGTACACAACCCTTAAACTGTTACAGTTACTGTACTGTGTATCCTGAATCCTATACTCACTCGAAAGAATGCGGCAGCTTCTTGACTCTAACTCTGTACTATCACAAACCTTTCTATAATGACGCTATTTTATTCAATGCTAAACAAAATTGAGTCCTTGAAAAGCAAATCAAAAGCAAAGTTTTCATGAAGAACGTTCAAGTTTTCAAATGATTTTGAGGAAGTAGAATACAAGTGACGAGTTTCAGATTGATCTCCGAACTGATAGAACTATTTGACGGACAGCAGATACGTACGAAATTTAGTAGTACTTGGTATGAAAATATTGGCGAAAAAACAAATAAGCTTTACAATTCAAGTGGCAGCGAGAACCTAAGTTGAACTAGATTGGAGGGATTAGAGCGTTTTCCCAAGTTCCAACTGTCACTCAGCATGGCTAAACACGCTTCTAAAGTGCGCTCGCGTTTGCATTTTTTCATACAAAGTGATCATACCAAGGATATTTTTTCATCCGCAGAGTCTCGACTAAAATATGGCGTAATTTCTGTAATCTCGCGAACCTGCACATTTCAATCGGCCAACACCATTTCAAATATTTTTTTACATTTCGCTGTATAACCGCTTCGAATGACCTGCCGCTGTGAGGTTCATCGGCAGTGGAATTGCGGCCACCTCGAATCTCTTGAAAGTAACATTTAAAGGTGTAAGCTAAAGGAGAACTAGCCCCACCAAAATTTGACCTCCAACTTTTCTTCAGTTTCCTTCGCCATCTTTTTTTAAATGATGTTTTATAAGAGAACAAAAATTGTTTCGTTTTTATACAACATAATGACATGTCTACCTATATATGAAAGGTGTATAAGGCGCAACAAATCTGTTTCGTAATTGCAGTGCATTTTGGCGATCAAGTAGTTAATATTTCACCCCGCCTAGTAACAACCACATATGTCTTATAACTCATGTTTTCATTTATCTTACTAAGGTATTTTTCAAAAAAAATCTTTGAATATTGAAAAAGAATAAAAAACAGTTTGTTTGGACATACGTTAGCATAAGCTTTTAAATTTTTAACAGTTTTCAATCAAGTTAAAAGGAACTCTTTGTTTTTCTCGCATTTTTGCTCTAAATGACGGGTAAAAGTTTAAACACCTCTCACCCTGTTGTGCCGGAACCGGAAGTGAGATCCTAACAAAGGTCAAAAGCAGTCTATTTCATAGACGTTGACCTTTTTATTTGAGTCTAAGTTTGTAAAAATCGACTCAACTGTTACTGGAAAAAAGGAAGAGAGTTCCGTATTTATGTTTTCGACTACTATTTCCGGTACTTCTGAAACCGGGAGCTGGGAGCTGAAATTGGTTCGTTTGACCAACAACTTGCAGAACCTATAAATTAAAACAGCTTTGAACTCAATTTAAAAGATTTTTTCTTTTTTTGCCTTATCGCTCTATATGATAGATTGCAATTCTATTTAAGAACTGTCCCAGAAAGTATGGACGCAACCAAAAATCGCTGCCATTTCGCAATGGTTTAGAATCTGTCAATTTGTATGGCTGCTTACACTCTTCTCTAACCACTTGTGAAGTTGTTTGTTCGTTTTCATAAGTTTGTTTCGAAATGCGTGGACTTTCAGCAGAACAACGTCGAAACATTGTGTACAAATGGTGCACAGAACGCGGACTGTCACTGAGAAAGATAGCGAAAATTGAAGGAGTAAGTGAAAAAGCCGTGCGAAATGCAATCAGGAAGTTCGGTGAGGATAACACTTTTGAGGATAAACCGAAAACGGGCCGAAAAAAAGGTCCTGCTAACCCTCAGTTGGATAAACGTATACTGAAGGCGTTCGAGCAAAAGAAGGAGGTTTCAGTTCGGGATGTGGCCAAAAAAGTGGGCACTTCGAAGTCAAATGTTCTTCGTGCTAAAGAACGTTTGAATCTTCGAACCTATAAGAAGCAGAAACAACCAAAACGTAGTCCGAAAAAAGAAGCATCGATACAAATCCTTGCCGGGATCACAATATTATACGGTGCGAGCAGGGCAAGTGTTAAACCAGTCCGAGACATCGATTGAAGTCAAAAAATTTGGTAAGAAAGCTATGGTCCGCCAAGCAATTTGTAGCTGCGGTAAGATTTCGAATCCCTTCATCACCACTGCTTCAATGAACAGCGAAATATACATCAAGGAATGTTTACAAAAACGACTTCTACCCATGATTCGAAGCCACAAGGATCCGGTTGTCTTCTGGCCAGATCTTGTTTCTTGTCACTACTCGAAATCAACGGTAGAATGGTATACTACCAAAAATGTCACTTTCGTCCCAAAAGACATGAATCCACCAAATTGCCCACAACTTCGACCAATTGAGGAATTTTGGGCATTAACGAAGGCACATTTTATTAAACATGTCTCTGCAGCCGAAACCATTCAACAGTTCGAAAAAGATTGGAAAAAAGTGTCAAAACTTGTCGCCAAGAAGTCTGTACGGAATTTAATGAGGAACGTTCGCAAGAAGGTGCGCCAGCTAGTCCACAATGGTTAAGTAGCCAATGTTGAGAATATTATTCTGTTGTTGTAGTCTAATGTTATCAGTATATCGAATAAAATTTGAATATCTAACACTTACAGCGGAATCAAAGTGCGTCCATACTTTCTGGGACAGTCTGTATTTCCAGAACAGAAAGATACATCTGGATAAAACGCTATATCATCTTATGATAACATAATACTTTTTATTTAAATCTGAGTTTGCGATGATCGGTCTTGCCGTTTCTGAGAAATTGAAACGATTTCCGCACTTTTCATGTACTTCCGCAACCAGGAACGAAAACCCGGTGTACTCAAAATCAACGTATTGGGTAATAAAGTAACCATACCTACCAAATTGAAGAATTGTACGGCTATTTGAATGTATTTGGCTTGATTTTTCCGTGTCATGTATAAAAACATGCTCCTGAATATAAAACTTTTATACTTATTAGCCTGTTATTTCAGAACCGGAAGTCGTATCCGGATGAAATTCGGTAGGGTTATATAGAGTTGGAAGACCTTAGTTTGTGGAAATTGGATGAACGTCACTGAGAAAATCGAGTGCACTTTTTTAGTTCATTGGAAGTCGGATGCATATGAAATTCAATAGGAACCTATGGGACTATGAGGCCTTTAGTTTGAATCTTAGTTAAAAAAAATCGGTTAAGCGGTCTCTGAGAAAATCGAGTGCACTTTTCCTTTTCATTTTTTGTACATTTTTTCCGTTACTACCGAACCGGGTTTGATCCGGGTAAAAATCAATAGAAATCAGTTTGATCCGGGAAAAATTAAATAGGAACCTCCGGGACCAAGAGACTTTTCATTTGAATCTAGGTTTGTACAAATCAGTCAAGCAATCTCCGAGAAACGCTAGTGTACATTGCGTGTATATACACACAGACATTTAGCTTACTCGACGAACTGAGTCAAATGGTATATGACAGGTGGCCCACCGGGCCTCGGTTCAAAAGTCTATTTTCTTTGTGATTGGAAAACCTTTTTACATGAGAAAGGACAAAAATAACATACAATTATTTTATTTCAAAGAAATGACTTCTGTTTTCTGGTTATTTATTCAAGTATTGAAGTTCACTCAACTTCTTCATCTTTTTTTAAACAAAAAAAATTGAATTACAAGCCAATGTACCTCGATCTAAAACAGGTGCATTTGCATCAACTAAATGAAAGGATTCCCGAAGATGTTTTACCTTGGTATATACAATGGCATACGTTTGTTACGCATGGTCTATACCTTAGTATGTGACTTTCGACCCAGACACAAGAATTCCATGTAAATCGCTTGTCACCTGCTACCGTCAACTGACCACATGATAATATTGCCAAAATTTTGTTTGCTATGTAAGCCTGGCGAGAAACTAAACAAAATGGCTTCAATGACACCCAATGACAATGGTACTTCTTCTACACCGGCCCCCAAACCACTTCAGTGCTTCTGAAACAGAGATTAACAACAATAAAAAACTCTCAAAGAAATCATCATCCGCAATCAATGTACAACAAAGTACACCTATTCCAGCCTATTCAAATATAGACGCAATTTTGGTCACAGATTTTCCAGCATTCAATGTGACACATACAATTTTAAAACTAACTTACTAGACTCAATTAATAAGAGCACAATTTCATTCTTTCATTTGAAAGAATGAACATCCATTAGGAAGAGTACTGTTTTAAGTTTTCAAACATTTTTTATCATGAAAAAGAACGAAACATGCCATAAGCATTCTTGTCTAAGGTAGAAACAATGTGTTATTTATTCTAGTTTATTAAACAAACAATTGAATCCCAATACTACAGACTATTTCCCAAAACTATTCCGAACAAACCGTACGTGCGAATGTATGTCCGTATTCAAATGCGGTATCCCGTTTTGCATGTCCTGACAAAGGACAAGTCCTAGTTGGTTGCACAGCGGTTACCGACATGAATGCGTTCTCTCCAATGAACCATTCAATCGCCCACTCCCAAAGCAGTATTCCACCAAAATACACAGACGAAAAGATGGCTCGAGCACAGACCAAAGCCCGTTTTTAATTATGCATATAGGCAAAATCCACGGGTGGAAAATGTTCGATTTTCCATTCCGTGAACGATGCTCGATTGTGATTGTGAGCCGTATGCTTCACCGTACAGATGCCCACATACGAAACGCTTTCGTAATCATTTCGCGACTCTTCGGACAAGACTCGGTGAAATTAGTAAGTAATAAATTAAATTTATGTTCGTCACGTATTGATCCGATACGGTACAAAAGCGTTACAGCTTCGGTCACGATGCTTTCAGCTTCCAGAAGGATTCTACACAACACATCCATGGCGATGATATCGGCACGATTGGTCTACCACACCGGATGATATGGCGCTGTCTATGGTGTGGTTGGAGAGCCCCCTAAAAATCGATTAATTTTCCTTCATCGGTTCACCGTCTGTCGAGATGTGGCATCGGTTCTCAGTGTTTGCCTACATCGGTGCTTTCGGTTCGCAGCGTATCTTCTAACTAGTCGACTGGATTGTAAATCTGTGATAGATCCTCCGAAGGATTCTATGAGTTATGAAATGAAATTTTCACTCCAGTACCCATGGCACAGCATAAATGAACGCAATTGGAAGGTTTCCAGAAAGAGCAGGACATTTTATAATTCCATTTTAGTGGTTTTCAATCACTTCAAAAAGATAAACATCTCCAAGACATGTTATTAGTTTGATTCTGTATTAAACTCTTGAAGCTAATATACAATTTCTAATGCTGAGGCGATTATTGTGAAGTCTAATTATGATCTAAGGTTATGAAAACAACATGAAACATAAAAATTCAATGTTATGCACTTCTGAATTAGAGAAAGTATACTTTCATAAAATAACAAAACGGCCGAACAGGCTAATTAGTGTGGCATCAACGATCGTACCGCTTCGGAATGATATCAATATTGCACCCGGTCTCCAGCGGTCACGATGTGGATCTGGGGATTCTGCCAAGATGAAACACCGCCATCGCATCCCGAGATAGCCGTCCTCTACAAACGGAAGGTCCTATTGCGCTCGCTCGCAGCAAGCGAACGGATGGCACTGGCACACATATTACCACTACTGCACTGTTCCTACCGAGTGCTAAAACTACTACCACGGGATTGGGACGCATTTTCCCTCCGCCTGTCAGCATCATTGCAAAAAGCGGCAAGCTTCCTTTTTTTTCCCTTCGCACCGAAGAAATGTCGCTTACACGCCTGACTGTAGCAGAACACCAATCGTCGGAGGGATAACCGGGGCCGGAGGAAGGGAGATAATTAATTTCAGTGCTCGGTTCCTGTCCTTGTGTATGACTTTCTCTTTGTTGATGAATACTGACGGAAACGACCTTTCAGTGGTGGCGTCTTTTGATTTATCGTATGCAAACTTGCAACTGTAAGCTGTGTTAATCGTCGAAGTTTGTCATCTAAAAACTTCAATAAAATAGCAACATTAGGTATCTAATTTTAATAGTAAAGTTTCGCGATAGGTTTGAACATCAGTAACCATCTAATCATCTCTGAATCATAATTTGTTCAGTCTTTTCAAATGTCCGCTTGACAGTCACTCAATATTTTTCGATCGAGTTTCAGGGAAATTGGAAGGATTGAGGTTCTGTTCGATGAATTCTCTCGACTGTAGTGGCAACTAGCCAACCAAGCAACGACCAAAGCTTCACAAGATCTTTATGTGTTTTGATGGGTAATAGAAAGAGTTTTTTTTTTCTTTTCAGTCACACTTCCTTGTTGAGCTTTGAGTTCATGGAAAATTTAATTTTTGTTTGTCCGCAGCAACAAATCGTTAGCCAAATCAGGGACTTTATATACTTTCGACTGAACGACAATTTTCACGTAGAACGGTTCCTCGACCAGTCCTTTGTTTGAGTGTCCTGGAATTGCTTCAATTTTCCTTTCTACCGTCAATGCCATTGTCGACCGAGTAACAGTTCACGGCTCACGAAATCGTTTGACGACTCCTCCACGTCATAGAATTATCCAAATTCAACTGTATCGCCAGTGGCGTCTCGTCCTTATGTGCACCTTGTGCACTGCACAACCAGTCAAATTGAAGGAATGAACTGCATCCATATTTTCATATCGCATTGCCGTAGCCAATACGTGGCGAACTCGAGCATTTTGCCTTGTGCACCGAAATTGCGTGTAATAACACACATCTCATTTGCGTGTGTTTTCTTTTCCGTGCACATGAGTCACTGCACAGATTCAAGAAGAGAAGTAATTACTCAGCTCAGCACTGAGATTTGTTTGTTTTTCTCTGTCACGTTTGGCTCTGTGAGAACTTGTATACACACCTTCAAGAGAGGCTTCAGTGGCTTATGCCTATGGCAGTTGAAAACAAATTGTTGTCTCAGTCGCAACGTCGAAGCGGTTTCATTGATGATGTTATTGACAGATTCGCTTGACGTGCTAAGCACCGAATTCTTCTATTGTATCGATGATACAGAATAAGTTTAATAAAAAATCCCATCCAAAAGTATATTGTTATTTCATTGTATTGAAAAATACAAGCGAATATCCATTCGTCAATCTTTAGTCTTCACTTACAACGAACTGATATCTGATATCATACCACATGCTCAGTGCACAACCCGTACATTTTGTCACGAGACGCTACTGTGTATAGCATTTTTCAAACTCATCACGTAGAATTTTAACCGCTGGTATCCAAAATTATATCCCTTTTTTCGGTTCCATCTGTCATAAATTTAAACTCTACGTTTACGTTTCGAAGGATTCTTAGTGTCAGTAGGATCGTAGTACCAGCCATGCAATGATCCGGTACGCTATGAAGTCTGTTGAAAAAGAAAGGCCAAATTTCACAAAAGGAATGTAATGCCAAGACTTTGCTTTGTTAGTTCAGCTAGCTATGCACTGATGAGTCTAAGACGAAATGTAAACAAAATTCAACACTATCTAAGTCATTTGGAGATTTTTATAAATAAGAAAGATTCGATCATACCAGGGTGATCTTAACTTACCGTCTCAAGCAAAACTCTTCAGAGCAGATAGTTACATTAAAAAACCTTCTCACTTCCAGATTTCGCATAAGTTGACCGGTTGACCGCATGGAGACTTCATCGGTCACTCAAAGGTGGTTACTCTAAATATACACTGAACGATGTACATATTTCCTGTCTATGTCAATAACAGTCCACCAAGCTGCGAATTGTGAGCTCAAATATTAAAAATGCGTTGAAAACACTGCAAGCACGAGGGTTTTCACGTGAATTAGTTATGCCATTTATTTTGAAATCAGCAAACAATGGAAGCATCTCGCTTTTAAGAGCGTGGATGTTAACACAAAGCAACTAAATCTTTTTGTTAACCACTAGTTTCAAAGTCACATCTAAATGAACATGAACTTAGCGAGGCACCTCTCGCCGCTGATAACGCAAATAGGTGAATAATTTGTTTCTTATTTGTTGCTAATTAGTTACAGTAATTTTGAATTTGTTGCTAAATTTTTTTAAAAATTTTCTGAGTATTTCGCTAAGTTCATATGAAGTTAGCAAAGCCCCCTTCCAAATATGCTTCAAAACAGATCGAAGCCCAGTGAATAATTTGTTGCTTATTAGTTACGGTAATTTTGAATTTGTTACTCAATTTTTGTTTTTATTTTCTTGAGTACGTCGCTAACTTCATATGAACTTAGCGAAGTTCTCAAACAAATGAAAACTAAATTGAGCAACAAATTCGAAATTATCGTAACTAATTAGCAACAAATTAGCAATAAATTATTCACTGGGCTACGATTTGTTTTGAAGCATATTTGGAAGGGGGGCTTCGCTGACTTCAAATTAATTGAACGAAGTACTCAAAAGAATTGAAAAATAATTGAGCAACAAATTCAGAATTATCGTTAGTTAGTTAGTTAGCGAAATGTAATAGTGAGACTATTTGAATGACAAATGAAAGGCATACGTTGAATAAGAAGCATTTTTTCATATTGTTTGTAATGCAATGATCAATTTATAAAAGGTGATGATGAGCCGAAGTGATCACATACCGACATAAATATCATTACGACACAACATAACTAAAGCAACTCGAAGGATTGAAATAGTCTTTTTTCAATGCACAACATAGCAAATACAAATGTTTTTAATACATAAACGAGCAAACCAAGATATGAGAGATTCAAAACGAAATGGGTGTGAACATTGGTTATAATTTAAATTAAAAAGAACTACAAGGATCAGCCTCATAGGGTTGTTCAAGCCATTGATGTGGAACAAGGCTACCAAAATTTCAAATGATCTACAATCAAACAGTTCAATCAATCATCACACTTTTGAATCGCAATTGTACGAGAGTCTGCTTAGATCAATCTTGATTAAGATTATTGTTAGTCTTGATTTGTATTTGTTTTGTAGCCGACGAAATGACATCAATATCCCAAATGTATGCAATTATATCTTTGTACATAGTTGCGATACGGATTTCGATTTTTAAGCTTCTCTTCGCCAAGCTTGGGTGCAAGTTTTGTGTGCAAGCAAATATTTTTTATAGCGTTAAGTTTCTCTACCATTCTGCAATTTTGGTTGAAGCGATGAACTTTTTCTCATTATCAATCGAATTCATCTTATATAAATTAGAAATTAATCTTAAGAACCAAAAATTTACCCTGGGGTAGTTGTCTATTGCTCAGGCGAAACGACATAACATGGAATTTCATCCGAGCTTGCATAACACAAGATCAGAGTAAAGTAAAGCTTCAATTCGTTTTATGGAACCTTTTGTCTTGCTGTCTAGCAACAACCTACCTCCAGGGTTGCCACATTTAAATCTGCATTTTTCAGAAGAAAAATCTGTAAATCTGTATCGGGAGCTCAAAAACCTGTATTGAAAATCTGTATATAGAAGTGATAAGAAATCGAAGCACAACGGAATGAAAAAGTCTTTAGAACCCAAATTTAAAAAAACCAAAACTTTTCTTAGTCTGAATTTTATGATTTTGTAGTTGAAAAAACGCTTTTTGCTTTGGAGCCTTTCGAAATAATGATTTGACGAAAAACTTTCAAAATCCAATCTGAAAGTTAAACTTAATCTGATTGATCAATTGGTAATCTTTCTTCTTTGCTACCTTACGTTATGGCCATCTTTTCATCTTATCAGAAGCAATTTTTGAAAGTATAAGCAATTTTTAATCCACGCTATCAAAAATCTGTACAAATCTGTATTTTTTGCCAAAAATCTGCAAATCTGCATATACAGAATCTTGGTCACAAATTTATCTGAAAAATCTGTAAAATGCAGATTAATCTGCATATGTGGCAACCCTGCCTACCTCTAGCATGCTACACGTAGGACTGAAGCGTTAACTATAATTTCGCTTCTATTTATAGATTCGCGTGCTACCAACAGCTTCGCTTTTGCATCGATTGACCAATCAGAGCGAAGCTTTCCCTTTGATAAATCGCTTACTCCTTCAAAACCGTCGCCTATGCCAGGGAAATCCGGTATGCCGGAGATTTTTAGCAGACAAAATAGGACACTGCTCGCTACTAATCAAAATTTCAATCATTTATAATTGAAAATAGGTGGTTTTATACATTCAAACCGAAACTTAGAAATATTTCCAATCAAATGATGAAATAATATTAATAATTGATACAAAATAGACTGAGCTGTAGGTGTTTAAAACCTGACCACATGTCTACGTAGATTTTTTCTTGAGTTTCTGATTTGCACCCCAATATAGAAAATAAAGATGTATTCCACATCACAATTTTCTGGTTCGTTTAAAACTAGCAAAATGAGAGCGAAATCTCGAAGTAGGGACTAAGTTATTTCTTGTTCAGTATATATCGGATGTATTTTATTTGAACTATAAAGTCTAACAGAAAACCATAAAAACTGACCAATAGTCTATCGATAAAAGGTCAATTAAGTATATTCGAATCACAAACTTTACCACAGGCAAACAGTCTTGATTCAGATTAAATATGGCGTCCTCGTGGTCGTTATTTCTCCTTTCCAATCCAGCTGTAACAGTAGTCGAGTTCAGCCGAGACCACATGGGAATAGACGAAACTGCGTTCGGTCGGCTTGGGCTGATGGTGTAAAATTGCTCTTCCTCATCATCGTCGTAGTCGTCATCAGGCTTTATATTTCCGACCGGTATATGAATACCGTGTACACAAAAGAGAGCACTCACTCAGAAGCGGTCGCTGAACAGAGAAATGTGAACGTGGTAGATTGCGGGGAGCTTGAGTCACACAACCGAACAACAGCAACAACGACAACAACAACAACAGCATAAAGGAGTGCGCGGAACGGACCAAAATTAAAACCGATATATTCGCCAAAGGTTCTGCCGAGCTCCGGTGGAGGCATCACATGTGGCAGGCACTTCGAAGTGTTTGTTATCCATAGTTGCAGTGCAGTCGGGCGAGAAGCAGGATTTCTGGGCACACGAGAGCTGCTCTCAGAACATCAGTTCATCTCGGGGTAGACCAATCAACGCCGCCAACAAGCCAACAGGTGAGACGGGAGGTGTTCCGAAATATGAGAGCCGAAAACAGAGAATGTAATAAAAGTCGAATCGATTCGGGTTCGAGAATATGTAGGAAGTTTCTTCTTTTCTTCTAGTGGTGGCGGTGCGCTAGCAGGTATCCGAAATCCCACGAAGCCGTCGGTCTAAATACACCTTCTGTGATGGATTTCTCCTAGAATTGGTCTTAATCAAGGACTTCTACAGAACACACATGGAGAACGGGAAAGATTTCGGAGCTGGTTGTGTGCTGTTAATTTGCTCAAGATAGATCTGTTACGGCATAAGATATGATTATATGATTATGGTTAGAGCACAGCCTGCGCCGATCAATAATGCATCAAAATTAATTAAGTTGAATTAAAATCTAGTTATCAAATCAAAATTCTGATTACACATGACTAGTTATTATCTGTTAATCCGAAACGGATACAAATGACAATACATACACGATTAAAATAGGATTACCACCCTACCGACAGATACACCTATAAAATCATGATAGATGTGGACCGCAACTTCTGCTACAAAAATTTCCGTCGCCAACAGCGCTTATTGCTCTCTTTTGAGTCAGCAGGTTCTGATGAAGGTTGCACAGAAATGGAAGTGGCAAAAGGTTGGAGGAAACACGAAATGTATCCACAAAAACAAGCGAGCGCAGTTATCGGAGCCAGCTAAATGTGAAATCGAATGAATTACTACCGCCGAGGGGCGTTTGAATACGTTTTAGGTGAAGAAATGTAGCCTTTCTTGACAGTATTCAATTGAATTGGGTCATGATTCAGTCAGACATAAATCCTCACCATCCTTTTAAACATACGAAACAAAAAAGAATTGACAAATTATATCACACTCTCTAAATAATATCTCCAAAGACATTACCGGAAGAAAAAGGATATCAAACTCAAACTAAAACTGTCATTCGAGGCAAAACAGAAATTACACGACGAATACCCAAATGAAGGCAGAACTATAATCGACTGACTGATCGAACTACCCCTGGTTAAGCTTCAATGCAACACTGAGAATACCCTTCTTTGCCGAAGTTACTCCCCGCGCGCTTCCCTTTTCCATTCCAACCCACTCAGAAACCGTTTCTTCCATCCATGGGCAAACGAACTGAATCTCTCTCTCTCGCTGCCGTTGTTGGTGCCGCGGATAGCTGTCTCTCGCCACCGTTTACTTCGTTCGCTTTTACACAGCACACCCAATCACCACAATAAAACATTCACCAAACTACCCGCTCGAAGCGCCCCTCCAGCCGGAACCCTCTCTTCCAGTGGGGTGTCAGTTCCAATACACTGAAACTCGCACGCGGTGTTATTTTTTTTTTCTTCATTATTCTCGTTTTCCAATTTTTCCCTGTGCTGCCTACCACCAGTGCCAACCGTTCAATCCACCACCCCAGCACCAACTTCCGCCCGGACCACTTGCCACTCGTAGTCACCCTCTGCGCGGTACCGGGCAATCAAGCCACCATTTGCAGAAAGCGGCCAGTATTCTGACACGGTTCAGAGTGTCTTGTCTTTGGCCTTTCGGTCTGTCTCTCTAGTTTGCATTATGGCAGACGACAAATCCGATGCCATACAATCACAAATTTTACACTCAAACTCATCCCGAATCCAAGTGAAAATTTAACTACTTCTATTGCGGTACATTGTAATGTCCCATCGCACTTAACCAAATTTATACTGGCCAGAAAAAAAATTACTATGACACTTGAATTTGATCCCGTGCCCACCGCCCCCTCGTAATTAAAAGTACGAAATGAATGATTTATTTATGCTTCTTATTCTCTCTTCTTTGCACCACTCGCTCTCTCTCTTTCTCTCCCTCGCTCTTATGGATCTTTCGTTTATACATCAGCAAGCACACAGTGACTCCCTTTTCTATCTGCAATGCCCCTTTGTGTGTGCCCCTTCAATTTAGCGCGATCATTACGAATTACACGAATCTTGATTTTATTGATTTTCTCAGAAACCGAACAACTCGTACCTATCGAGTGAAAAGCAATAGGCGACTAGCTCGTATGAGTCCTAAAACTGCCAAATGAATGTTTCTTGTCCATCAGCGTTCACCAGCAAGACAAAAAAAAAAGCTCTACCATGTCCCCCTAGAAATCCCATAATTTTTATTATCATCGTTCGCAAGAAGACATAGCAGCCAGTGAAAATGCAAGAAACTTACCTTCGACAGTAATAATTCGGCCCTGGAATTTCACGACAATCGGCGTCTTTGATGTGTTGATGGATGACAGCCTATTTCCTTCGGAGGAAACTTCACGAAACCGAAAACCGATTCAACTGGTTTCGCCAAGTTCAAGAACTAATTTTACTAACCTTCTATCAACCAGTTTGCACTGCACCGTTTGTCCAACAATAAATAATTCAAACTCACTACGAAATAACCTCAGAAAAAACCCTACCACAAGCCGTACGGAAACAAAAAGTTTCAAACTTCGCTAAATACACACTTCCGCTGCTCGAATCCGTCAAATTTTATCACTCAGCGATTCACTGCACAAAGCTTCACCTACGACACCAAAGTTTGGGCTAAAATTTCCCGAAAAACACCATAAAACCGTTCTTTTTCACCGATATCGCTCAGATATCAAGATATTTACAGCCATTTTTATTTTTCACATCGCACGAAATGAATGTGAATTCAACACACAGCGTAGAGCAAGCAGGCCACGGCAGGGCAACAAGGCATGTGGATGACGACGACGGCGACGACGACGACGAGTGTGGTGGCGACGGCAACGACGTATGTTGGTCGACAAGCGGGACGAGGGAAGAAGAAAAAAGAGAAAAAGAACGAGTCTCGCTGCTTCTGCTTATTGCTGATGGCAGTACTTCCACCACCGTCGCTGCTACTGCTGCCGCTTGCTTCGGTTTTGTTGGCTCATCATCATCACCGGATAGGTATATGGCGATTGGCGATGGTATTGCTCTCAAATTCAACTGAACTAAACTCACAAATCGACGACGCGCGACAAGATGCTGTCGCGGACAATGACGACGGCACCGACGAATGTGACAGTGGTCGGCAGGCGCGAGACAACAACTGAAGAAACGTTGAACGCTCAAATTGTAATCGGCCGCGATTTCGGGTGACACCAGCAAGTGGCGAATGAAAAGTTTATACACTTATCACTACTTATGCTTGCATTTACCTTCATTGAGCAAATTCGATAGAGATTTTGTTGTAAATTTGTGGAATTGTTTTTGAAAACTCTAATTGAAATGATATAGAAAAACTGCCATTGTTGCAAATCGAAGCAGTTTTCTAATTACCGTTGATAGGAAATCCAAAAAGTTCATTTAGTACATTTTAATAAATAAAATGATATTTTTTTGTCGTGAATACAAATTACTTTACTATGGGGCGCCTTTTCAAAATTTACCCTCTGAGAGAGTGAGAAGTTTTGTTGTATCTAACGTATGAACATGAAGTTTGCTACTTGCCATCGGAAATATGGTCATCAATGTATTATAGCATTTTCAACTGTATAACATAATCACAAATAATTCAAAATTAATGCTTTCTGAAATGTTTGGTATCAACGAGTATCAAAGAAGAAAACTCATGACGCCTTTCCTGTATCTGAATAGGTATAGAAGGTTAATACTTCATATATTTCATTTGTGCTAGTCTGCGCAGTTGATTGATCAGGAAGTAAAACAAGTGCATCATTCCGGTTGATTCATATCCAGAACTCAGTTTTAGTTCCAGTATCAAGAATTCAGTTCAGTATTGAATCAATTGCGGGATGTTCGAAGCCAGCATTTGACTGCTTCACGTTCGAAAAAATTCTCCGAACAGTGTTTGATATCGTGGAGAATTCCACAATTTGGTCCTTCTAAATTCCATAAATGAGTCCCGTACAGAATTTTGTTAGATTCTTTCGCTGAAATATGCAAATTCGAAATGAAATAATAGGCATCAGAATTCTGTATGTTGCTATTTTTTGGCCGTTGGCACTGTCCATTTGTAAAAAAGCTACAAACGAAATCACGTAAAAAGAAAGTTCTAAACGAAAATTGGTTCAGTATATATAGATATATTTATTAAGGCAAAATCCATTTAGGTTTACGATGCCAAGGGATTATTGGTTCAGTATGAAATCAATCGGCCCTGTGAACAGTTCTGCTGTAGGACGTTCGCAGAGTAGGAATGGTACTCGGAAGGCAATGTATCGATACCCCGGATATCGGGATACCAAAATTTGGGTATCGATACAAGGTATCAAAAGGCAATAAAGTATCGATACCTGTAAGTATCAATTGATACTTGCGCAGCAATCATTTCAACATAAAATAAAATTGTCGAATGCGGCGTTATTTGTTTTGCCTTTCTCATATAGAAAGGTTATGCAATAACTGTGAAAACCGACTTTTGAACCGAGGCCCATAGGGCCAAGTGTCATATACCATTCGACTCAGTTCGTCGAGTACGCAAAATGTCTGTGTGTGTATGTACTGTTTTTTTGCACTAACTTTTCTCGGGGATGGCTGAACCGATTTTCACAAACTTAGATTCAAATGAAAGGTCTTGTGGTCCCATACAAAATTCCTGAATATTATTTGGATCTGACTTGGCCTTTCTGTTATATCGAACTTCGCAGCCGATTCAAAGCGTACAGAATCATTGCATGGCTAGTACTACGATCCTACTGACACTAATGCCGTCTTTCATTGTAAAACACTGGTGGCGTTGATTGCTCTGGTTTTGCACTTTTGAGCAGAAGTGAATTTTTTTGACGGTGATTCATTGTCTTTTGTGCCCGAAAGTGCAAAACCAGAGCAATCCACGCCACCAGTGTTGTTCAATGAAAAAAGCCATAAGAATCCTTCCAGATCAGGGCTCGAACATACGACAACTGGCTTGTAAGAACAGCGTCTTATGGATTGAACCGCCAACCTGGGTTAACATCGAAATTGTAACAATTCTTTTTATGCTGTGCATAAATTTGTTGTGCAAACAGTATACGCATATTACTTGCCACATAGATCGCACTTCACCTTTCTCGACTTTTTTTCTCAACAATTTTCATGTCATAACCTTTATGTTAATACACGAATACTACACTAAAAGCCAATTCCTATTGCTATTATTCCATCGTTTTGAGACGCACTGAAAGAGAGTGCAATAAGTGTGCAAAATTGAAATGATTGAATTCTCTTGGAGTATGAACTTTATGTGCGTGTTTTTTTAATGGTTTACTCTCATTGTACTCTCTTTTCTACGCACCTGTAAAACGAAGCGAGATGTCGATTTTAACGAAGGCTAGTCAACGTCATACCAATACATTTCACGCAGCCCACCTGGGTTCGATTCCCAACCCCACACATAGGGTTAGAACAATTTTGTGGCTCGAAGAGGCGAATGACCTTAAAGCCTCTATAATTGAAACAAAAAAAAAGTTCCATCGTAATTAGAATTGATTTCAATCTGTTGCGATACTGTAAGTATCGAGACCAAAAGTATCGATACTAACAGTATCGTTCTGATGCGATATCAATACCAAAAATACCCGATTCTTGAAAGAAAATATCGATACCTTAAAGTATCAACTCGGTATCGGACATCCCTATCGCAGAGCCCGTTTCGCTTCAAACAAGAGCGATTGGGTCATCCTGCTGCTGGTCGTTTGCATTGGAGCAAAACACAACGAAAAGTGGACATCAATTGGGAACATTATGCAAAATCAGCATTTCCAAAGGCTCCAAATGCTATCTAAAGAACATCAAAATAATTTGTATTTGCTATTAGCATTACTTATCTGTTAAAATATGCAAATCGGAAGTGGATATAATAAGTTTAGTGAAGAATATTCAAAAGTTAGAAGGAAGCGTGACAGTTTTATTCATATTCACGTCATCTATTTATGTCTCTGATATTACCGACTCGATTTTTCTGTTTTTCGACACTGGCTATTTTCCTACAATTGTAAGTAGAACGCTTACCTTTACCTTACCTTACCTTTAAACGCTTTTGCATTATTTGAAACAGTACACATAAACAATTATTTTGGTAACCAGTTCGGAAATTTTTCTAAACCATCATGTAGAACTAAATCGTTTTAAAAGAAAATAGTTTCCAAATAATTTTACTGTATAAAAAAAAACCATTTCGGCGCTAATATCATGAAATAGTAATAGACACAGATCAGTGGCGAAATAGTAACGACAGTTTTTAATATAATGAAAAATTGGGCAATCACTAACTTTTGAACCGACGCAAACTGTGGCAAATAGTTGAGTAGAAGACCGTAGTGAGTCCCTTATTTTCAACGCATAGTAAATTTGCAAAGGTTTTTGACTAATTTTGTACGAGCCTGGATATCTGTTATCTACGTCAACATTAAATTTTGTTATTCAGAGGACTTGGTACCGTATTGGTACCAGTGTTGTGCTAAATGCGTATAACTATTTTCATTTTATATGTTTCGCCTTCGGCTCATCAGTGCGCCAGCAGTTTATTTTGAAATACCAATGCCACCTAACGGTTCAACGTAAATCGATGAACCTGTCAGCATAAATCGTCATTCAATTTTTACTAAATTCTAACACTTTTATGGATATACTCTGCAAATTTTCGCCTCTTTTCAGAAATGAATAAAAGCTATTCTTAATCCACCTAGTAGTGTGATAATGCCTTTCGTTTTTCACCGACATAGTCTTATGAAAACATTTTTTGCATTTTACTTTGGGATAATTTATGACACTACCCAAGTAAACATATGCATTATATCACCGCACATTTTTACATTGTTAATGTCTAATTACACTAATCTTACATACTCTAAAGCAATGTGCAATAAATTCGCATTCAAAAGGTAACTGAGCATTATTTTACAACGACCTTCCGCTGTGCTATATATCGACATTCAATGCTATATTTTGGAGCAACGAAACTTTAATAATAACTATAAGAATAATAATCCTATAAGAGTCTAATAATCGCTCTTTTCAGCTTTAGAATAGCATTGTAAAAACACGAGTAACTCCGCTGCATTTAATCAAATTTTACGCGAAATTTTAAAACTTGAATTGATGTAAAGTTATAATGCGTCGTGGTTACTTGGGTAATTTGGGCTCATTTATGTAATCAATTTATTCAGATTGATTCGGGTAAATCACAAAAGCGTATCAGCAATAATACATTTGAACGTGGTTATTAGGGTGGGAAAAGGCGGTATGGGAAAACGATGAAAAGGTTAATTTTCTCGCTCCATCGAACTTTTCGTGTTCCTTTTGGATTTCATAAGAGCTATGCAAAATTTAAGCTTAATTTGGTAAAACTTTGGTTTTGGCACCCGAGATTTGAAGTTTGTATGGGATTTAGTATAGGGTGAGTCTATAGAGTGATCTCCAACCGGTTTTTTTTCTTTATAAAAAGTAATTTTCCTCGTGCCGAATCCCAAACAAACTTTAAACGTCGGGTGCGAAAATATAGTTTTACCAACCGAGCTAAAATTGTGCATAGCTCTTATGGGATCCAGAACGAAAAATTTGGTGGAGCTAGAAAATTTTGTCCCATCCAAGTGATCATAGGTCACTATCTGAAACAATTATGCGGATAGAAAAAAAAAAACATCTGTCGTTTACGTCTCTTATACCATTACATCTTCGGAGCCATTTGAACTTCAAACATGTTTAGTGAACCAGCAGTAGTTTCCATACGAGCCTGAGCTTGATGAAATCGGTTCAGCCATCTACGAGAAAATTGAGCGTTTTTTTCTTTAAAGATGATAATGACTGTTATTTCGGATTTCGGAGATGTAATGGTATAAGTGACGTAGCCGACTATCGGCTCAATTTTCTCGAGGATAACTAAAAAAATTTCGATAAATTTATGCTGTTTTAAAAGCTACTATGACATCACTGATTATGTTTGGATGGGATTTGGTGAACATTTCGGGAGCTGTAACCTTATAGGTGCGTAACCGACAATTTTAAGTGTCTTTAAAATACGTCAAAAAAGTATGGAAATATTTCTATACATATGGAAAAAAGTCGTTTGTTTGAAAAGTGTCAATTTCGTAATTGATCAAAATATTTAAGGAAAACAGTTTTCATAATATTGGGGAGAATGGGGCTAAACCGGACACATTATGGAAATCGAAAAAAAAACATCCATTATAACTAGGTTTGGCGAGGTAGTGCTTGGTCAAACAGGCTAAAGCTCTAACGAGTTCAAAACAAAATTTAAAAACCCTTCTTAATCCACCTAGTGGTGTGATAATGCCTTTCTCTTCTTTCATAACAGTCTCATGAAAATATGTTTCATACTTTTATTAAATAATTTTGGATACTAATTTTGACACCAGTATTCGAGTAGTTCACAAAAGCATGCATCAGTGTTTATGTCACACAGTCAGCATCATTTTCCCAAACTAGTGCTTGACATTTGCGTTGCCTATTTGTATGAGAACAGTGATGCTAATCTAAAAAAAAAGCCTTAGTCCACTCAGTGGAATTTTCATATATCTTGAAAAATCACCATAGGGGGGAGTACATGAAATTTTCGAAATCGAAAAAAAAAATTTTGATGTCAAAAGGCTTAGAATTGCATGAAACGTCGAGATTTAGTGTCATCTCGAAAAAAAAAATTTTGAAAAAGTCGACTTTTTGGGACTTAGAAGAAATATGAAAATTTTTCTAAGTCCCAGAAAGTTGATTTTTTCAAAAAAAAATTTGTTTGAGATGACACTAAATTTCGATGTTTCATGCAGTTTTAAGAGTTTCGGCATCAAAAAAATTTTTCGATTTTGGAAATTTCATGTACTCCCCCCTATGGTACTTTTTCAAGATCGAAAATTGTCAAACCTTTACCACCGGGCAGCACCCCTTACGCATGTCCGATTTAGCTCAAATTTTGCATGAAGGCTTTTTAGAGGTGCTTAAACTTTTGAGCACTAGAGTCTAACGAAAATAGAGGTGATCCCAAAATTTTGGCACCCATATATATATAAGAGCGGTAAAAATCAATGTGTTTTGTCGGTTACGTCACTTATACCATCATATATCTGGAACCAAAAGCCACAACCATTTGATCTTCGAACTTGATCAATGGCCCGACAGTAGCTTTCAAACGAACCCAAGTTTGTTAAAATCGGTTCAGTTATCTCTGAGAAAATTGAGCGCGTTCAAATACAACGCTTTTTGTCGGTTACGTCACTTATACAATCATATCTCCGGAACCAAAAGTCACAGCCATTTGATCTTCGAACTTGATCAATGGCCCGATAGTACCTTTCAAACGAGCCCAAGTTTGTTCAAATCGGTTCAGCCATCTCTGAGAAAATTGAGCGCGTTCAAATTCAACGCCTTTTGTCGGTTACGTCACTTATACAATCATATCTCCGAAACCAAAAGTCACAGCCATTTGATCTTCGAACTTGATGATTGGCCCGACAGTAGCTTTCAAACGAGCCCAAGTTTGTTAAAATCGGTTCAGCCATCTCTGAGAAAATCGAGCGCGTTCAAATATCTTCTAAAAGTGCACACACACACATACACACACACACACACACACACACACACACACACACACACACACACACACACACACACACACACACATACACACAGACATTTTCCGATCTCGTCGAACTGAGTCGAATGGTATATAACACTATGGGTCTCCGAGGCTCCGTTCGAAAGTCGGTTTTTCCAGCAATTCTAATACCTTTCTATAGAGAAAGGCAAAAATGATCCTCAACAGGACGAGAACCAGTGAAGTTCATGAGCGGGCTTCCCTGAATATTCTAGATACCAAAGATTCGAACTATTTTGCACAACATTTGGAGACAGGTGCTTCAACTTTTGAGATTAAAATCATTCGATGGTTAAATGTTTTAGGTTAAGGATATACGTAGGAAGGTAACCTTCGATATAATAATAATTCTTAACCAATCAGTTAAGACATAAACTTTAATTTTCACAAACAGCATTTAAACAAAACCGATATGTAACAAAGATGTAGAGCCAAAGGGCCAAATCACTGAAAATGTAATAAACTTTGTACGAAACACAAAACAAATCATCAGCAAGTTTAAATCGATAACTTTTCAGTCTTTAAAATGAAAATTGAAAGAGGAAACAAAGAGTTTATGTTTATGCTGTAATGGATATTTCAGCTATCATAACTGGTTTAGCTTTCATCTATTATCTTGAACCAATTCGAATGTTTACATAATCCTCAATTGGAAGCCGCTCTCATGCTCTCTTATTCAACTGAACGAGGTATTTTGTTATTTCAAGAGATAGACTGACAGTTGTTAAACTGAGCTTTTTTTTTATTCAATAATATAATATAATATTAAGGCACACTGCTTAAGCTCTAAGATGCCAAGGGTATTCACTTCTCGACAATTCAGCTTTCAGCAGGCGAGGTGAATTGAATATTGGATTCCATATGACGTTGGCGAATATCCATGTTGGCCGCATCCTTCGGTCCGTGTGGGTCTAAACTGAGCTTTGATTGAAAGAGAAACTACCCGCATAGCGTTTTGGCTACCTGGGCAGCCATGGCCACCAGACGGCTACCAAAATTGATTCAGTGACGGTTGTCAAATCCTATTTGACAAAACAATGTCGCCTGTATCTAAGTTAGCCGAGCGTTTTCATCTTCTCACCTTCGCTGAAAATGTCAAAGATTTCAATGTGGAAAAATCCTGGTGGATACGGTTGTATCGTTTGAGTTGTATAACTGCCAGCGGTGAGGAAGTCGGTCACCAGAATGTCTGCCAGCTATATTTTTCCAGCTGGCAGCGTTTAGTCAGCCGTCTGGCTGCCATGCGTATGCGGGTAATAGCAGCCCTTACACGTGACAATATTATTGTCAATCCAAAGTATTGTCAATACCGTCAATCCAATTGACTTGGTAATTTGAGTCCGCATTTTTCGAGAAAATCAAGTGTTTGGAGCTTCAAATATTGCAAATGAACATTGAAATATTGAGAGATGAGTTCATTGCACATATTTGACAGTTTCCTCTCTGTAGAGAAAGTATTGTCGGATTGATGAGCAGTTTTGATTTCTTGACAATATTTTCGTCAATCCAATGAAGTTTCCACTACACGATCAAAAGTATTGTCAATACTCCTTGTATTGACAATAATATTGTCTCGTGTAAGGGCAGCTAAACGCTTGATTTTCTCGAAAAATGCGGACTCAAGTTACCAAGTCAATTGGATTGACGGTATTGACAATACTTTGGATTGACAATAATATTGTCACGTGTAAGGGCTGCTTAAGGGCCGCATTACACAAGACAATGTTATTAGCGACCCTTACACGAGACAATATTATTGTCAATACAAGGAGTATTGACAATACTTTTGATCGTGTAGTGGAAACTTCATCGAATTGACGAAAATATTGTTAAAAAATAAAAAACCGCTCATCAATCCAACAACACTTGCCCTAAAAAATAAACCATTGATTTTACATCATAAACAATTGATTCACAATTAAATCTATTGGTTACAATACATTTTATTGTATCTTGACAAGTTAGTTTTCATTTCCAACCATTCAATATACTGTTTCGACGATTCTACAATTGAATTTATTGTACACGTGGTGTTTCAAACAATATTGAAACTGTACATTTGATTGTTTTCCAAGAAAACATGTATGAGAAAATTTTATGATTTGAATTGTTATGATACTTAAAAACCTATACATTCTATTGTAAAAAGCATGTTCACAATTATTTGAATAGTGTATAACAATACATTAAAATATTTTTCAACGGTCAAAGCAAAATTGTGGAAGGTTTTGTAACAGCAAATCGTATTGTTTTTCTACAATATTTTTTATTCGGGGTTCTCTCTTGATAGGAAACCGTTTAATATGTGAACCCTAGATTTTTTGATAAAATTCGGACACAAGCTACCAAGGCAATTGAATTGACGTTATTGACAATACTTTGGATTGACAATAATATTGTCACGTGTAAAACCACTTTCAGGTTCATGTACACATTCGAAAGGCCGCTTTACACAAAATATTATTATCAATTCAAAGTGTATTGACAATACTTTTGAACGTATAGTGGAAACTTCATCGGATTGTCGAAAATATTGTCAGAATATCAAAACCGTTCATAAATCCAACAATACTTTCTCTCCTGATAGTAAATGTTTCGATATCTAGTTACAATATTTAAAGATCTAAGCCCTCGATTTTTTGAAAAATTCGGACACAGATTACCAAATCTATTGGCAATACTTTGGATTGACCGGCCGCTACCCAATTAACTCGTCTGGAATTTGATTCACAAATCTGTATGATTTATAAATGGAATCCGAATCAGGTGCAACAACCGATTCCGACTCGGATCGGTTCGGAAACTTCGGTCCGGAAATTCCGATCGAATTTCATTCGTATTTGCGTATTGCGATTTCGATTATGATATACGAACACAAAATCTCACAGAAAGACCACGGTTTTTAATAGTGTTTTAACGATAGCAAAGATTCCACGGATTGGAGAACGTGATAAATTTGTGAACTTGAAGCTTAGTTTGTAAAAATGCATAATGTTTCTCGAAACTCTTAGGCAAAAAAATATCCACAGCTACTGGTTAATTTCAGACAAATATTTAAACTCTGCCTTCAGTCTAACATCATAATATTCATTCAGAGGCCAGCCTAATTTTCTGCTTGGATTTTAATTTCCTTGAAAGGAAAACTCATGTCTTTTTACTGTAATAAACGTAAAATAATTGGCATTTAGCAATATCTACATACAAAAAACTGCCACATAATTTTAAAAAACAAAATGATCCCTAGATTCCTAGAAAATTTGCTTCCACTATTACAAGTCATAAAATTAGCTAATTGACAACAGGTTCAGTGAAGTCCTTCGGTATCTTCCTCGATCAAATCCATGTCCTCGTGAGTTTCATTCAGCAGCACAATTTCCTCTTTCAGTCCTCCATCAGCATGCGTCCGTTCGTGCTTTGATTGATCCGCACGGTATTTGAACTTTTTTCCACAGACACGACATCTGAGGGATAAATTTGAAAAGAAACGTTATTCAAAGCTATGGTTGCTTATACAAGATGCATACTCGTAGTTCATTCCCTCTTTATGTTTCAGTCGATGTTCCTTCAGTGTACGCTCGCGCACAAACGACATACCGCAGATTTCACACGAGTAGGCTCGTACGTTGCCATGCTTATCCAAATGTTCGTTGAAACTATTCTGCATGCAGAATTTATTTTAAATATTTTGGATTTTCTACAACACAGTTCCGAACATGACCAGTCTTACCTTAAACCGAAATCCTTTGCCACACAACTCACAGCAGTACGGTTTTATACCGGTATGTTTATACATGTGTTGCTGTAATCTCTGTCTGGTGGGAAACCGTTCTGAACAATTCTGACAGCAATACTTCAGCTCGTGCTTTCCTTTATGACTGTAGTATTTAGCTCGATTTATGGTACTGAAATCACAGCCTTCGACTTCACACTTAACTGGATCCAAAAAGAAAGATTTGGTCATTTGACTCCTAGGTTTACTGCCTGTGCTCTCGGCATGAGCCGATCCTAAATGTTCTTTAAGTGCATTACTTGTACGATAACAGTTACCGCAGCAGTCACAGCGATAGCCTCGCTCACCGGTGTGAGTTCGTTCATGAGCATTTTGAGAAGTTTCATTGTTAAAGCTCTAATAGAAAAAATAAAATAAAAATTAAACAATCAATCTCTAGAATTCACAATTGTCACCTTTTCGCAGTATTTGCACCGGAATGGCTTTTCATTTGTGTGACTTCGCTCATGACGAACCAGCCGGGCATTTGTGGCAAACTTCTTGTCGCAGTATTTGCATGTGTATCGGCCTTCATCAACCGCCTTGTGGTACCGTATGTGACTTTCGTAGTTTCTTTTGTTTACCATTTTACTTCCACAAATTTCACAAGTATACTCGGTATTCGTTTCTTCCCCATGATAACGTTGTACATGATTGTACAAACCAACGGCGGTGCAGGTTTGGAAAGGACACTTTGGACACTTGATCGAACCTGCATGCATTCTAAAGTGACGGTGGAGCAAAATGAGAGACTTTATATCCTTTTTTTGTCCACTCTCGTTGATACATCGTTGACAAGAGTATGGAATCATATCTACGTGCACCGGGAGGTGCACATTCAAACTGTGTTGTGAGTCGAAAACTTCACAGCAGATGTAGCACTTGTTAGGATCAAGCTTGGTTTCCTTCATTTCAATATTGTAACGACGACATTTACGTTTTTTCTCTAAAGGTTTAACTTGTTCTGGAGATGTTTGTTTTTGTCCAACCTCGGGAAGATCGTCAAGTCGTTCTTCTTCTATCAACTCTTCCGTAGAATGTTCGATAAAATATTCACTTTGAGTATCGGTAAAAGAGGACGTTCTTGATTTACAATTTGTAACGTTAGGACAGATTTTCTTCTGATACTTTTGCAAACTATCTGCTAGAGTAACATCATTTATTTGTTCCAAACTTTTCAAAATCATGTCCGTATCCTCGAATTCCTTCTTGATATTGTAAGCATAATCTAATTTCACAAGACATTCGTTGCATATCCGTCTGAGTGAACCGAGACGCAACTGTGTGATGCTGAGTCCCATTAGCGTTCGAATCATATCCGTAATCAGAATGTCTTGGATACGGGACATCAGAGGAATCAAACCAGGTAATTCACGTAAGCAAAACCGACAGAAACGATCTAGGTGACTATCAATTGCTTCACTAGTTGTCAGTGGAAAAGTTACAACTTTAATCGGTGCTAATTCAGGATTAATTGGTTCTTCCTTAACTATGAAATAAGAATAACATAAATTTTGTGTCAAGAGCCAACAATGTATAAAGTCCTACTTAGAAATACTTCCTCTAAAACGTCATCCATGATATTTGTAGTATTATTCAGCTGCACTGTAGAAGACTTTTCTAATTTCTAACAGGATTCAGGGATAATGATAAATAAAAACTCGTATTGTTTATAAACTGAATAAATTTGACAGATATCGAGCATAAACAAAACACCAGATGCAAAGTTAGCCTTTCAATACTGTTATCAATACTACACAAATATAGGGTAAAACCGACGACACGACCTGCCACTCGTCTATCAAAACTGTATCGTAAATTTAACTACCCCTCAGTAACTGGTAATGTCAAAACGTAATCCCTTGAAAAAATGTTGAAACTGGCAACACAGATTGCTAAGTTATTGATTTTGATTAACAGTTACCATAACCACAGATAACAGATATACAGGCTCGAACAAAAAATTTCAAATTCCTGTGTAAATTTTAAATTTGCTGTACGTTGGGCTCACTACTGCCACCTACTCGACTGTTCGCCTCGGTCACAGCCTCAATATTTCAAAACGTTCCTCTTCGTTCCGGAACGATAACAAAGGTTATTTTGCTATAGCACAAATTTTATTTCCACAGTAGTTGGAAAAACGAATCGAATATCAAACTTTTAGCAACGTGTTTGTGGAGTAGATGCTTAGGAGGTGATTTTCAATAATCAATTTGTGATTTAATGATTTAGATTGGTTTTTTTCCAGGCTGATAAAGCTGGTTGAATTGATGAGATCGATGAGAAAATGTGAATAATTAGCATTCGGGAACCAAGTAATATTGATCGAATATGATTTGAACATTTTTCCGGTACAACATAAACAACGGAGATGCGATATAAAATTCCTGATTAAAGTTTACTTTCGACCTCTTCATTCTACTAGACATTTAAACATATGATCATATGTGTTCCTAGGATGGTACAGAGCTGGACGAGCTACAAAACTATTGTTACAAAGCAAACAATATGCACTGAATCGCAAATTCACTGCAGTTGACAAAACTCGATAGCATTCCGGCTCTTTGTTCCTCGAGTGGAAAATGATATTATGAATGATAATATTCCATGGCGAAGGATTTCATCACATCCAATTCCCGTTATCTAATTCATCAGTAGAATCACTTCCATCAAACAGGAAAGCCATTACGAATGCAAATAACTGTACATGGGAGAACAGTGTAACAATCATATGACAAGAAAAATTATCAAGATGAACTATATTAGCAACACTATTACCAATTACTTGTTTCTCCCGATATCATTAAATGCAAGTGATGTATGAAAAACTCGAATTCAATCGAAATACAGATGGCAAATTTAATTCGATTTAAATATTCCGATTCGATCGGAATACAGAATCGGATTGTATATAAAGATTAGAATGTAACAATAAGAACCTTAAGTATGTGCTGAATGGCGGATTTGGTACGTAGAGAACGAGTACTAGGTTTGAACCTTTCGTAAAATCACTCGATAATAGGTAAGAAGACAAGCAATATATGGATTATGCCTAAATCGTAAACAGTTTCAGTAGATAGACGTTAATTTCCAATTTTAGGAATTCGTAATCGATGTTTTCAATCGTACTTTTCAGATGGTAGAGCTTAGAAATAAAATAAGCAATAATGCGCACAATTTGTGATTTTATTAATTAACAAGAGTACGGGAGCTTTCTAAATAAATTCGTTCAAATTCATGCGAAAAGCTTTGCGGTTGCGTTTCTGCCGACGCTTATTATTCGCTGTTATTTTGTTCCTGAAGTGAGTCTCTTTTAAAAATCCCTGAATAAACGTATTAAAAATACAATCCATTAATTTGGTAAAATATGCTTTGCAAACTGAGGTTCCGAAGCTTTCATATTTGACATATTGTTTCATTCGCAACTTAACATGTTTTCTTTTATCATATAAAATTTTTTTAAATTTTTGTTTAAATACGGCAAATGAAACTAACCCAATATCATAAAGTTTGTTGTTAGGAATATTAATCTGACGAGAAGAAAATTGAGATTTCAATTTGCAAAACGCGTAATCTTCATTATGCGAGGAAGCGTTATCCTGTTCAATTTTCAACACTGAACGACATCTTGCATGAGGCAGTTTATGAACTGCTGCTTCAATGATATACAAGGTGAGATGAAAAAACTGCAACCAACTTCAGACTGCTGTCATTTCTAAACCGCTCGTCCCACAGCTGTCAGATTTATTCTAGTGACAGCTCATTATATTATTTACAAGCGCACAAAAGCATTTTGGTGGGAATTTTTCAGAAAAAAAATTTTTTGTGATGGAATTCAAGTGTGATAGTGTGATTGCTTTGCATTTGGCTGGAAAACCACAAGTGGCTATCGTTAGAGCCCTCCAGCATTTAAAAGTGAATAAATCTTTTGTGTCTCGTACCATCGCTCGTTACCGTGATACTGGTAGCGTAGCCCGACGTCAAGGAAGTGGACGAAAAAAAACAGCAACATCGGCAGAAATGGTTCGAAAAGTGAAGAAGCGAATTGAACGAAATCCGCGTCGCAGTGGCCGAAAAATGGCTCGTGAGCTGAACATATCGCAATATGCCATTCGGCAAATATTGAAAAATGAGCTTGGACTAAAGCCATTGAAGTTCCAAAAAGTGCAAGATCTTACTGATGCGCAAAAAAAAGTTAGACTCGAAAAAGCTAAAGAGTTGCTTCGCTTGGCCGAAAGTGGTGAACTGCCGAATTTGGTTTTCTCCGATGAGAAACCATTCGTTATCCAGCAGTTTGTAAACAAACAAAATGATCGTGTTTACTTGCCAGAGAGGTCAGCTGAAAATTTGCAACTTCGGTTGGCCACCAGAACTCAAAAGCCGGCCATGGTGATGGTGTGGGCCGCCATAATAGCCGATGGTCGCTCGCCGCTCGTATTCATCGACCGTGGGGTCAAAATAAATGCGCAAATCTATCGCGAAAATATTTTGGAGGGAGTTCTGAAGCCCTGGGCACGCAAACATTTCGGCCGCAGACCTTGGACATTCCAACAGGACTCAGCACCATCGCACTCAGCACGCGCCACCCAAGAATGGTTAAGAAATGAGGTTCCTCGCTTCATTTCCACCGCACAATGGCCACCAAAATCTCCGGATGCCAATCCGTTGGACTATTGTGCCTGGGGTATTTTGGAAAGCAAGGTTGGCACTAAAAAATACCAAAGTGTCGATCATCTCAAGCAAGCGCTTCGCCGAGAATGGGACAAAATACCGCAGAGCCACTTTCGGGCAGCGTGTGATGGTTTCATTGGCCGTTTGAAGGCCATAGTTCGTGCCAAAGGTGGCCAATTCGAACAAATCTAAACCGATTCTCAAATTTGATGTTATTTCCGACATTTTTTGCTTTCATTCAATAAAATTTAAAAAAAAAATGAAAAAATTATGGCGTTTTACTTTGTTGCAGTTTTTTCATCTCACCTTGTATATCAATGCGTTTATGTCCTTCGCGAGGAACTGATAGGGTGCATCAACATTTAATGGTTCGAAATCAAATGTGGGAGTGTTTGACGCTGCCGTGAAAGTTTCTTCAAGATCTTCCTCATTCAGGAAAAGCGGAAGCCTATCGTTCTCACAATTCATACCTTCATTGGAGATGTTATTTGATTTACTGGATGGCATATTTAAATACAGTGCAAAATTGGAAAGCATTAGGAGCTTCATTAAACCCACAACGGCGTCAAATTTCAGAAAAAAAGTTCTCCAAGCAGTCCTGGTACAGTGGGTTTGTGCATAGATAATTGCAGCTGTATTGTTTTTTAGCGTGTTCCAAATCCACTTCAAAGCGTTGATGTTCCCTTTAAAACCTTTAAGGTATACCGGACGTTTTTGGGCACTAGTTAGTGCTCTGGACAATTTTTTGCCTGAAAATAATCAATATATTTGGTATAAGTAATGAGTTATAATATGCCCAAATTTTTTTTACCGTTTTAATGTTGAAGCACGTATTTACAGTATAGTACATTGTCTTGAAGACTCGTTGTGTTTCCTCTAGAAATTTAAGATGCACGGAATTGTCTGTTATTGGAGTTCTGTATGGCTGAAGTAATAAATGTAGTTAGGACAACTGGTATTCAGTCATATAATTCAGTCATATATTCCATGCAAACTAGAACCACTGCTCGATAGAAACTTTGAACGATTTTTTAATTAAGTTAGCTTGCATAGATCATTCCTTTCGACCTTCCTTACAATGCCGTAATCCGAAAATCCATAGAATGTGTCGGACTTAGCACAATAAGTCAGTTCTGATTTAACAGACATTCCATCTAGACAGATCATTACTAATTTGTTCTGTTTAGTTCGCAGCCGCTTAGTTTTAGTTTTCATTCGATTCCAGATTGCTCCGTCCAACCCTGGCTTTAAACGAATGTTTAAATTGAAATTGTACACAATGTTTTTGTGTGGTAACATTATTTGCTTTGAGTTTCTTATATACCGGTAAGTACGAGGGCCGTTTAGATACACTCCAGCTGCGAATTTCATCGTAGCTGGATGATAACGACGAGCCGCTGGGCGTCGCGCTGCATTAAGCAATGAATCTTTTACTATGGGATTAACCTCAGCCAATTCCCCGAGCATTTCCCTATCAGATTTTTGTCTTCTGATTTTTTTAATCTTACTCAATAGCTTAATTGAAATACGTTTGCTTCGATTGATCATTTTTAATCGACGATTACTGGTTTGCATAGATACAAAAAGCTGACGACGAACGGACTTAAGCTTAACCTTAAGAATTTTAATAGTTTTCTTTTCATTTTGTATACGTTTCCATCTTTTAGTTTTATTACACGATTCGCTGTCATCGTTGAACGTGTTTTTCTGGTTTTCATTCATCGATATATTTTTCAGAGTGCTGTCATTGGCAACTTGTTGAACTTGGTCATATATAGAATAACAAGAAGCCTCAAGACCGTCTGTTTTAATGGTTAATACTTCCGAAAGCTCGTTCTTAATGGTGGTTTTCTGTAACGCCCGAGTTGGTGGTTCAATGCATAGGGCGCTGGTCTTACAAGCCAGTTGGCGTATGTTCGAGCCCCGACCTGGAAGGATTCTTAGTGTCAGTAGGATCCATAGTACTAGCCATGAAATGATTCTGTACACTAAGAATCGGCTGCGAAGTCTGTTGAAACAGAAAGGCCAAATTCCACAAAAGGAATGTAATGCCAGGACTTTGCTTTGCTTGTAACGAAGATAACTCTGGCAATTCAGGGGACGGGTATAGCGTGATGGGATAGTCGATGCCTTTCACGCAGCCCGCCTGGGTTCGATTCCCAACCCCGCACATAGGGTCAGAATGATTTTCTGGTCCGAAGAGGCGAATGACCTAAGATGTTAAAGCCTCTATAATTGAAACAAAAAAAAAAAACTGGCAATTTGTTCATCACCCGGAATTTCTTCTTCGACAATAATGTCATGAAAACAATCAGATGACAAAAACTGTATTGACTTTTCAGCTTTGAGATTGATATCTTCATTTTTTAATAATATATGATAATTATCGCTACGGCACACTATTGACAATAAAGAGTCTGCGAGAATCTGGTCATTTAGTTTCTCATTTTCAATGTACTTCGGATCCCACAATTTCATTTCATGGTTTCGATCCTTGTTTTGGAAAATCATCTTTGGTGTAATATCTTTACTTCTGTTTACAAATCCCTCACAGGTTAACGGTACCGCACCAAGCGTCAATCTATAATTTATATTATTCTATTAAAATATACACAGGAATTAACATTGAAGTACTTACTCTTTATTTTTCCTTTCAATATTTTTGAATGCAGTTGGTTAGAGCAGATTTTTCTCATTCGAAAAGCTTCTACTCCGTTCGTTTCAAAAATATGAGTTGCTTCGGGAGAGCAACATGCCTTTACCCACAAAGAACATCTAAGAAATAGATTTTTATTTTTTTTCGAATGCAATTCAACTCTACAATAATAAGTTACTTACAGTTTATTCTTCTTAGGAAATTTATAAAACGAAATATCGTCACTGCGGCTACAGCTGCTCTCGCGATTTCCACAAGTATAGAATTCACATTCCCTTCCCATGTCTTTTAATTACTATGTCACAGAAAATAGCAAAATCTAATAACATTAAATTCAATAGCAGAACAATCACGGCGATTTGACATGCTACATAAAAACAAATTGGCGTGATTGAAATCTGACCCCTGGAACACATAATGACAAACAAAATGGTGTGATTGAAATCTGACCCCTGGAACACATATTGGCGATCGCGGCGACATCTGCAAGTGTTCGCCACACTGAAGAGCAAATTTTACACACAGCCCATGTGTGAGCCTGTATATCTGTTTTCTGTGCTGATATCATATTCGTTATTATTATTTGAGTGCGTAGTTGAAATGACCATGAGCAACAGCCCGCATACGCATGGCTGCCAGACGGCTGACTAAACGCTGCCAGCTGGAAAAATATGGCTGGCAGACATTCTGGTGACCGGCTGCCTCACCGCTGCCAGGAATACAACTCAAACGATACAACCGTATCCACCAGGATTTTTCCACATTGAAATCTTTGACATTTTCAGCGAAGGTGAGAAGATGAAAACGCTCGGCTAACTTGGATACAGGCGACTTTGTTTTGTCAAATTGGATTTGACAACCGTAACTGAATCAATTTTGGTAGCCTTCTGGTGGCCATGGCTGCCCAGGTAGCCAAAACGCTATGCGGGAGGTTGCGGTTACTGTAATATTTTTTTGAGTGTAGTACTCAAACCAAATTGTATTTGCTCAAACTTTAAGTAACTTTTTATAAGCGTGTTGAATAGTGAAACTAAATTTGTTTATTTTGTTAGATTCGCCCTTCGTTGAAATACAGTTGATTTCATTTCCATCGTTTTTGTATGCGGAAAAATTTATTAGTTCGGAATAAATATATCTAGTGTCGTTAGATGAAGTGTAATGTGAATAGTTATGTCCACCTGCTGTATTTCGATTTGTCCGAACAGCAACGTTAACGGAAAATCTTCGGAATTAATCAATTCCAGTCTCCAGACTTCGGTCACTTTCCATCATTTCCCTGAAAATGAAATTCAACGTTCGCTGTGGCTGGATGCATTGGCCATTACCAATCAAACCCGTTTCCGGTGGAAAACAAAACAGGTTTGCTCGAATCACTTCTTGCCGTCGGATCTAATATCCAAAGATGAAGGAATAATACTAGCCGAGGGAGGTAAGTTTATAAAACTTGTTCGTTTGAATTAAAAATGAACTGTTTGATTTTAAACATTCCAGCAATTCCATCCATTTGTGATGATGACGATACAATGCATTTGGTTGAAGACAATGGAGACTTGCTCAGGATATCTCAGCTAACGAATGAATTTTGTCGGCTATGTTTCAATAAGCATGCAAAACTGTTTCCTCTAAATGCGCGAATTCACAATTTGGATCTGGCAGAAATTATATATTTAGTAAGTGGAGTTCAGATTCGGGCTAACGAGAATCTTCCGAATAAAATTTGCCCCGGATGCATAACTAAGGTTGATTTCGCCTACAACATTCGACGAGAGTTTCAGATGCATGCAGAAAAGTTACGAAGGTTGTTGAAGGAAAATAGATTGATAAGCTATTTTGAACGGTATGATTCAACTGTAGATGTGTCGAACGAAAGGAAAGTTAATTTTGTCAAAAGTATTATTCAAAGTAACCGAGAAGCTCTTTCAGAGCATGGCGTGATTGAAATCTCCAAGGATAACAGTGCTCATAACACTGTACAAGAAAGATCCCGTTCAGATGTCGATTGTGGGATGGAGGAACAATTCGATAATGTCGAACACTTGGTCGAGCATGATATGGACGATCGGGAAGGATTGGTAAACGAATGTATTCTGGCAGCGGATGACTTGGAGGCTTTCGGAAACAATGTTTGTAGTAATGCAAATTTTCATCTTGAACGAAACTCTGACGATGCAAGAAAAGTAAAAAAGTCTACATCATCTCCAGAGTTGATCAAGCAGAAAAAATCTTCACAAACTTTGAAAATGCCGGAGCTTGTTCCTAACAATTGCTACGTATGCAACCAAGCTTTTACTTCCGCACAGGTGTTAGAAGAACATCTAACATCTCACGTAGACATGCTACCCTACAAATGCGAACAGTGTAGTATTGAAACTAATCCAATTGTACTAAAAGGAATGGTGTCTTTAAACCGACACTTGCAATCCCATCTGTATCCTTATATTTGCACTCACTGTCCGCAGAGATTCTGCACGGAATACGGTCGGTATTCTCACATTCGCTGGATTCATCGAAACTTCCAGAAAGATGGGTTTACCTGCGAATCATGTGGTAAGGCTTTCGACAAAAAACGAACATTCTTGGCACACGCATTGAAGCACCGAGTTCAAACAGAGAAACGGTTTAAGTGCGAGCAGTGCTGCAAAGTATTCAGTACCAAGGTATCACTCCAGCGGCACATTCGAACGCACACCGGCGAGTGTCCTTACGAGTGCCCTTACTGTGGTAAAAGATTTAATCATCAGTACAATTTCCGACAGCACAAACTACTTCATTTTTCCGGTCGAAAATCTTACCACTGCGAACATTGCCCAAAAGTATTTGTAAGATTAACTACTTTAAGACAACATATACAGGAACACTTTCTCGGTAGTTCAGAACAAAACACATTGTCAGATCCGACGGAACCACAGGAAGCTGCATTTTTCTGTCAGTTTTGTACCGAACAATTTGCTGATGCCGAATCCAGAAGTGATCACGAATATACGCAGCATAGTACCCACCAGGAGATATTAGAAACGATCGAGCTAGTGTCGAAAGAGGAGATCGAACAACTGGTTAGTGCTGGGTTCGATCTGGAACAAAGGATGGAACGAATTGTTGAACCTTTCAAACTATGAGTAAATGCACAAATGATCTATTTTTTAGTCCCTTCGATTATCTCTTCAATAAAGATTTTAGGAAAGAAAAGCCAAGTTATCATTAGATATTACAGTGTATTTATTGATTTAAACTTTTATTCCTTTTTTGGCCAGATTACTAAATTTGGCCTTCATCGAAACTCGTTTGTTGTGAACTTTTATCTGTTTTTTAGTGTAAGGCTTGGTTTTTGTCTTGTCCAATATCGGATCCCTCTCGATCACTTTGGGTTGCACCTTCGGAAACAACGTCACATCTACCGCTTCCGGTTTTGTTCGATTTTTTTTCCTCAGCTTGCGAATCTCAGCATTTTTCTTTTCGAGCAGTAAAATCTTCTGGTGAGATTTTTTCTTCCCACTTTCGGACAGGCGAACCCGAATCTGCCGGCCATCGAGATAGCTACCGTCCAGAAGGAATGCTTTCTGAAATCGATTGAAATAAGCATTCCGAATTATCGGAAACCTATCATGATATACCATACCTGAAATCCGTCAGAATCAAGCATCTCAACGAATGCGAAGCCTGATGCCCTTCGCTTTGGGATGCGAACACTTTTCACCCGACCTGCTTTCCGGAAGTGCTCCTCGATTTCCTCCTTAGCGGTGGAAAAGTTCACGTTTGAAACGTTCAACACCAGCCGTTTGTTACTTTTAACCGTTCGCAGAATATCTTCCAATTGTGATTTGGTCAATGTTGGCAAGTTTACATCATCATCGCTGTCTTCGCTGCTGCTCGTTTGCTCTTCCGATTCACTATCAGAGTCACCATTGCCTTTTTTGTTCACGCTTTTCCGCAGTTTCTTTGGCAGTGGGAATTCCTCCTTTGCTGTTTTCACTGTAGATATTGGTTTGAAATTTCGTTCCACATCATAATCGGAGCCACTGTCGTCTACTTCCGGCTGAATTTTCTGATCATTTTGTTTACGTTTAACTTTAACCATTTCAATTAATTAAAAATAACTAAACACCAAGTAGCTCCGGTTATCACGTTCAGAATAGTAAATATTTACGAAAAGGAGAGTGCGAAAATTCAACACGTTGGTTTGGTACATGACGTAACATAGAAGGTGCAAAAAGTTCTTGTTTATAGCAACACGGAAAGGAATGTGCCTAGGTTTAAACGACTAATTTTGTGGTTGATTCCCAATTCGAAATATTTTTAAGTAAAAATCAAAAATTGCTTGTTCCATACCAAAGATTTAGGTTGAATCAAATGGAGTTTTCAACTGAATCGAGAACCAGGAGAGCAGAGTAACAGCAGAAATGTTTCACATAAAAATACACGAGGCGAGTCAACGTCCAGAAATAGTGTAGAACATACTACACTATACATACAATGGACTGGTGGTTAAGTTTCGACAGTATTAGAATAGTAAAAATGGCAGATGGTGAGTAGTATGTGTGCCGTCGATTGTTTGCTTTTCTTGTGACTGTTATATGACGAAAAATATATGTTGTATGCGCCCGACGATGGGCGTACGAAAAAGTTGAGTACAGTGTTTTAATTCTCGCCGAAAAAAATCAACAAACAACCATAATACAATTTTAATAACTGTTTGATAGTTAGTTTTCACGACAATCAGTAATTACAGAAGTTCGGTATTTGGAAAATAATTTTACCATACCGACAGTATGATTTTTACCGTACTCGGCGATTATTCAGATTAACTGAATGAGTTATAAAATTATTTTCAGAACTTTTTCATGAAAACTTGCGTATTTGATCGTCCGGTAAAAATTTGCATAATTTTTGTAAAATGTACCGAAACATCGGTTAATTCTTATAAAAAAATTACCAAGCAATGGAATCAAATCTTAGTGTGATGAATTGAAATCAAAGACGAAACATTCATCGATTGTTGAACCAACTTACGATGTATTTCGACGAACAACCGCAACTATGTTAACGTTGGGGAGAAATAAACGATTTAATAATAATAATAATAATAATTCACGATGTATTGTCGCTACAGCACAAATCTGCAATTCGCTGGACAGTTCAGCGCAGCGACGATTTCGAGCGACGTCAGTTGAACTGTCATTTTCTATTTATCATTTGATAGAACCATTTTACATCATATATTGCATGATAGTCTACATAACATATGGTACACAGTGAACTTTGCTACACGGAACCGCAAAACAACCTAATGTACAATGTACTTAAACATTCTACCCAATTTGGGGGTTCCTCTCTATAACTTAATCACAGACTAACAGACAGGACACTCAAATTAGTTTCTTTAATCATTTTAACGGTCATTTCGAATATTCCTTAAGTTGGGACAGTACTCGCATATGTCATGATGGCGCCACGTTATCGTACAAAAAACATCCTGTCTGTCATCTAGACTGTGTTTATTTTTTTCATTTACCAACAGAGTTGCCATTCATACAGAATTACCTGTAGTGTATTGATTTGTATACGGCTATGCGAATTTCATGCAGGATACAGATATAATGCATATTGCCAAAACAATAAACAGATTTTCACCTAACTCTCATCCTCCAACGCAATACAAAATCGAACCCGTTTTGTTACAATATTCACTTGTCTGCCGGGTGAAATTTACCAACACAATCAAAAATAGTCTAGATGAACAGCGTTGAGAAAAATAAATGGTTACCTTCCAACATCGCTAAAAAAGTTAAATGAATTATCAACGTAATCCAATAATTTATTGTGACGATTCGATTTCAAATATGATGAAATCAGGCATCCCTGCAAGCAGTTGATCGGTACCGATAGTAAATAGTTCGCGCAGTACAATATAGGTGGAACTAGTGCATCACGAAACATTATTTTTATGAGAATTTTCTCATACTGTCATGTCTGTTAGTCTGTGAATTAGTTTTATGCAAAGTATGGCTTAAGTTATGGTAGTTTCCGTTACGCACGTGCAAAAAATACGCGAAGGTGCCCGAATAAAAAAATATTGTAGAAAAACGATACGATTTGCTGTTACAAAACCTTCCACAATTTTGCTTTGACCATTGAAAACTATTTTAATGTATTGTTATACACTATTCAATTAATTGTGAACATGCTTTTTACAATAGATTGTATAGGTTGTTAAGTATCGTAACAATTCAAATCATAAAATTTTCTCATACATGTTTTCTTGGAAAACAATCAAATGAACAGTTTGCATATTGTTTGAAACACCACGTGTACAATAAATTCAATTGTAGAATCGTCGAAACAATATATTGAATGGTTGGAAATGAAAACTATCTTGTCAAGATACAATAAAATGTATTGTAACCAAAAGATTTAATTGTGAATCAATTGTTTATGATGTAAAATCAATGGTTTATTTTTTTACGGGCTAGCAAATCAGGTGTTGTATCAAATGCGGCAAAGTCCAACGTGTCGATTTTTATCCATGTAGGAAAATTTCTACACCCGTCCATTTACCATCGTTGCCAGCTGTTGTCATTTTCTGGATATGTACAGGGATGCGAGGTTTGCATATTTTTCTTTAAATAAAACCCGTAAAAAAATAAACCATTGATTTTATAGCATAAACAATTGATTCACAATTAGACATATGGGTTACAATACATTTTATTGTATCTTGACAAGATTTTTTTAAATTTCCAACGATTCAATATATTGTTCCTACGATTCTACAATTGAATTTATTGTACACGTGGTGTTGCAGACAATATGCAAACTGTACATTTGATTGTTTTCCAAGAACACATGTATGAGAAAACTTCATGATTTGAATTGTTACGATACTTAACAACCTATACATTTTATTGTAAAAAGCATTTTCACAATTGATTAAATAGTGTATAACAATACATTAAAATATTTTTCAATGGTCAAAGCAAAATTGTGGCAGGTTGTGTAACAGCAAATCGTATTGTTTTTCTACAATATTTTTTATTCGGGAAACTTTCTTATGAAGAACGCCATATTACAGATTTCTTATTTTACACCTGTAGATTATTATACACTTTCAGTGGGGTTTGCAGGCCTCCGGTAACACACTTTTTTTTCTAATTTTAAATTGCATTGATCTTTTCTGACTCAACTAAACTTACGAAATTCAAGAGGAGGGCAATGGCAATCTTAAAATTAAATGTATTGAATATAAATAAACTGGCATCTCTGACTATGTAGTGATATATTCTATGTATTCTATAGAACCAATAATTCGTTTTTGTTCTGGAAATTGTTTTGGAGAATATTCTATATTTTTTAAAGATTTGTCTTGTACAATTAGTTCGAAAGATGTAACTAAATAGGTCTTCAAATTGGTAAAAGTTTGAAGTGTTTATTGTATATCAGGTATTTTTTCCTTGTTGTTCCTATAATTATGGAGCTGGAATCATCAATAGCGAATCAGGCAGAGCAAACTGGTTAGTTGCAATTACACATATTTAAATGTTATGTTTGTATGAAATTAACATTGGTTTTCCAGCGAAATTACAGTTTGACGACTTTTGTCGGCTCTGTTTAATGAGAAAAGCCGTGCTATTGCCGCTGACGAGTGAGTTCAATGGAATCATGATACCCGAAATGTTGTGGAAGGTTTCTGGGACATTGATTAATGTTCTGGAGCCATTACCGAGAGTCGTCTGCGAACGATGCCTAAACAAACTGGATTTGGCCTACAGTATCGCTCAAGAGTTTCGTAAACAGGAGGAACGATTGAGAAGTTTTTGTTGGAAAGGATTGCTGTTGGAGGAATTGGAACGTTTCCAGCAGTCGGAAGACGCCCTTCAAGAAAAATACTCCGAAGAGGTCATTCTCAAGTTGCTACCTGTGATACAGGAGCAGAAGGATGATTTAATCGAGGAGACGACGCCCAAAGTGATAGAGAAAATTTCTTCACCGCAGTTGGACGATATCATCGAGACTGACAGTTCTCTCTCCGAATCTTTGGATATGATAGTGGAGGAAATCAATGATGAGGAAGAATTGGTCAAAGATAAGAATGATACATTGGATGTAATTGAGCAGCTGGAATCGGCGAAAGAGACCCCTCAAACTTTACCTAACGACGTTTCGGATGTTAATTCCGGTTATGATCTGCTGTCCTTCACAATTAATAAATTAGACCAAGAAGAATGGATAGAATCTGAACACGAATCATCTTCAGTTTGCGAGAAATACGTAGAAAACGATTCGCAAGAGATGGTTAATTTCATCTGCGAAGATTCTGGTGACAGTCAGGACCCGACCCTGTTTGAACAGGCAAATAAACGTCAACAGAATAGGCAAGCTGTTCCAAATGAGTGCGGTCTGTTCGTTTGTACTCAGTGTTCGAAAACATTTAAGGTTCGGAAGACGTTTCAGAATCACGTTAAACGACATGACCATGTGCTGAAGGGGTCCTTTAAATGTTCAACTTGTCACAAGGTATGTTGAAAGACGTTTGGTATAGCTTAGTCTAGTAAATATTCCAATTTCAGGCATTTGGTACGAAGGATCGTCTGACACGACACGCTGCAATCCATGAGCAAAATTTATGCTGCCATTTATGTGGGCATGTGGGTCAAGATGGACATGATATGCGAGCGCATCGTATACTGCATGAGAAGGGAAAGTATCGCTGCGGATGTTGTAAATTTTATTGCGATACATCCGAGCAACTTCAGAAGCATGTCGATGAGGGTACGTGTCTAGTAAAGTTTCGTAACAAGAAAATCGGTCTGGTTAGCTATCGGGATAAAAAAGCTCCTATTTTGAAAAGCAGTACGTGTCCATTCGATGGTTGCAACTACACAGCCGAAACTTACGGGGCCATGTACGTGCACAAACGAGCCAAACATCTGCAACAGTACAAATGTGCAAGCTGTGGAAAGCGTTTTGCGTTCGCCAATCAGCTGAGGGTGCACGAGAAACTGCACACCGGTGAGAAACCGTTCAAATGCGATGTCTGTCCCAAGCGTTTTCGGCGTATGTTCAGCTACAAGGAACACATGGCAATTCATCGGGGAGCCGAAGCGTACAGTTGTGAGCTGTGTGGGAAGTCCTTTACGAGGCCACGCTATCTAACGGCGCACATGTTGACGCACTCCGAGGACCGTTCCTATGGGTGTTCGCTGTGCGGCAATCGGTACAAAACAAACGGAGAACTGAACAAGCACGTCCGCACCAAACATGAGTCGTTAGAGTATGGAAACGGAAGTGATCTGATAGTGGAAGATTATGACTACTTTGAGGAAGACCTTTGCATATGAGAAATGTTCAGTTTAGGTCTCGTGCAGAGGGTGTGTAATACCAAATGGTTCCTCTGTGAGAAATAATTATATTGAAATAGTTTTAACATATATAGCATTAACCTGATTACTTTTAAAGATCTATATATGCATGACTGAATGTTATTCACTTTTTTTTTAACTCCTACAGCCGACATCAATCGGACGTAAACAACAAAAAAAAAATTCACTGTGCCATATTCATTTTTATTTTACGTTTGTGTGTAAATAACTTCCACCGTTTCCCCGATTTCGTCTACAATCTCCACTTCATAGTCCGGTTCGAGCTTCAGAGGTTTTTCGATTACCTGAATCTCCGATACGGGCTGGATCGCCATCATTTGCTTCGAAGCTTTGTCCGCCAGTTTCTCATTATGCATCGAATCCTGATGTCGACGAACGAGATTCGGTTCTGCAAACCTTTTGCCACATTCTCCACACGCGTACCGTTTCGAGTGGCGCGCTTTGTGACGTGAAATAGACGTGCTGCTATAAGCCGTGTACGAACATCCGTCGTACTTGCAAATAAATTGCTTCCGGCCATCTGCCAGGGTCACATACGGATTCCGATCGATCTTCGAGGTGGGATTTTTACCTTGATGAAACCGTTCCCGGTGCTTTCGCAGGGTAACAATATTTCGAAAGGTAGATTCACAGTCCGGACACTTGTGGCACCGCTCGTCGGTGTGGATTCGCTTGTGTGTCAGAAGATTGCACGCCCTGCTGAACGATTTGGAACAGTAGGGACAAGAGAAATTTTTCTCCCCAGTATGTTTACGTTTATGTCGGATCAGAAGCAAACTCGAACCGCACGTTTCCTCACAGACGTTGCACTTATATTTCCCATTCGCTTTGTACCGGTGTCGACGGACGTGTGCCTGGAAGGAGCGCTTTTGATTAAATCCTTTGCCACAGTAATCGCAGGTCAGGACTTCAGTGTCGCCCATATGCATACTCCAAACGTGTGTGTACTGGCTGCCACTGGAGATAAACCGCCGGTAGCAGAACTCGCATTTGTGAGGTAAACGGTGCATCAACCGATGCCGATTTAATGTCACCACACTTTTCGAAATAACTGGCTCTGCTTCCGTACTGCAAGTTTCACATCTATGGGGAACCATTCCAATGTGACTGTTAAGATGTTCATCCCGTTGCTGTAATGTCTGATGTGCCGTGTCGCAAATGTAGCAGGTAGTCTGCGGAAATTGATCAAGTAACTTAGCATCCGCTTTCGCTTTACGTTTTATTCCAGTCAGTGGATTTTTCGGTTTATCTTTTTTCTTTCGTTTCGGTTTTATTAATTCCTTCCATGAGTAAACAAATTTTTCGTTTTCTATTTCCTGAGCAATATTTTCCGATGCGCTGCAGTGTTCTTTATCCCTAATTTCTGTGATTGTTTCTAAACTAACTTGACGATCCAACACCGTCAATTCCTCTCCATTTTCGGTTAGCTCGTCTCTACTTGTAGAAAGCGTCAAATTTTCTTGTTTATCATTTTCATTTCCATGATTGGATAATGCTATTTCATCCCTGAAACCCGGATCAAGCGAAACTTCGTCGTCAAATTGAGCATAATAAGCCGGAAGTCGATTTTCAACGGCTAATTTCAACAGCAGTTCCGAGCTGTTCAAGAATTCCTGTCGTACTGAGTAGGCATAGTCCAACTTCGTCATGCAGTTTGAGCACACTTTCGTTGGATACAGTGGATTCACTTCGATCTCGATTCCGGTCACATCAACTAGCATTTCCATGACGCTTACAAGTTCGAGTTTCGCTATTAGCGGAAGCAGAAATGTGCTAGATTTTTTTAGGCACAATCGACAGAATTTGTCCCTGGCAATCAACGCCGATGGGGGACATGGTACTGCTGAAAAGAATACGAAATTAATGTATATTTATGGTGTTGGAACATGTTGTCTACCGTGTGATGAATATTCATCTAGAAATTCAGGATCTTCTTCAATACTTAATGTTTCCGCACTAAAGGACATTTTTATTAATAAGTAATTAACCTTTTTTTAGTTAAATATATTTTCAACTTAAATAAAACAGCTTTGATTTTATTTTAAAATACGATGGACCGATCTAGGACAGCACAAAACGATTATATTTTGGAATTTGGAAATCTCATGTAAACAAACCAACAAACAGATGCCAGGAAATGTAAAACTTTTAGGGTTGATTCACATATTGCTGTACCGTGCAGCGATGCCAGTTTGAAAAATTTGAATAGCCTTCAGACAAAAAAGTTTGTGAATTAAAAAAAGCCTGTATGGATTCCTTCCTCATTAACTCATGTTTTCATAAACAAACAAGTTCGAGCATACTCTAGTATACTCGTTTCTTCGTTGATTTTGAATATCATCACTTGTTGAAATTTAGAAACTCGGAAAACGGCACTTGATTTGTTCTTATGTACAAAGTGTTTACTTTTGTTCTTATATTTTCAAAATAATCATTTCATTTTATTTCAATACTCTTTATAATTCTATACTATTTTACAACACACTACGAGTCATTTTTGAGTAAGGTGGATCAATTAAGTACGTTGAACTAGAAAAACTGATTATTAAAAGTATTTAGTTTACATTTATCATGAATCAAATTCGTACAAAAGATTAGTTCTACTCTAAACAAAACCTATGAATCTACTCTAAGGCTGTGAACCATTTCGCGGTTAATTTTACCTTTTGGTTAAAATCTGACACTTGAGTGGTTATTTCGTGTCGAGTAGTTAAATTTAACTAAAACTGTGGCCCATTTCAAAGTTTGACGGACGGAAAGTTATTCGGGTTTATTTTCCACTGGAAATAATTTCAACTAAAGTATTAATATTAGAATTTTCATTGCAAGATTTTTTTTAGTGTCGGAAAATAACTATCGATCTGTCAAAAATAACCATGCTCTCGAGCAGGGTTATTTTTGACAACATCAAATTAACCGCTCGAGTGTCAGATTTTAACCAAAAGTTAAAACTAACCGCGAAATGGTTCACAGCCTAAATAAAACCTGTATTTGCTATGCTTGAAAATAACAATTTATTTATTAGATTCACATTATCAACTTGTGATTTTTTTTGTTATTTTTCGAGAGATAAATATGTGGCATCATGTAAAAAAGATTAAAGAATTTTTGGTTATATAATTTCATATAAGAATTCAAGTTCAGAGTTTCAATATATGACAATAACTGCTAAGAATCGAAATATTATCAAGATAGTTCAGAAATGTGTCAGTCTAGGACGTTGAAAATTTACTGATTCATTCTAAACTTACTTGTCTTCTCAAATGTTGCATCAATTTTTTCTCGAATCCGCATAATCATAGTATTCCAGCTCTCTTATATAATTTCTATGACATTGAAGCGACTTCCGTTCCTCTGACATTCGCAGTGTATTGAGTCCAATTCACAAGTAATTTTTCTAGAATGAGCAATGGAAATCATATTGATTTTATACACCGTAAGTTATATTGCGTTTGTTTACCAGGTTTCTTTAGAGACATTAAATACCACTCGGAGTTCGTGAATCGTATGGAACATTCATTTACGAAACTGTTTTTGTTTTTATTACATTTTTATTACTCTTCAAACAAATGAATTAAAACCTATAGCAACGACCAGCTAACGTTGCCAGAATTAACACTTTCTGCAAATCCGCAGTTGTTAGAACGAAACAAAAAGATGGACTGGGCTTAATTGATCATTTTGGGAACCAAACATTGACTATCCGACCGGGGTATTATTATTTGTATTTGGTTGATTAATCTTTTAAAATATCGAGTGCACTTTTTTAATTTTTTTTCATATGTAATTAAGGGGTAATTATACTGGGGTCTTTTTTACGCCGTTTTTTATAGCGGCTTTTTTTAACGCAGATTTCTGAAGTTACGCGATTTATTTTATTCGGATTTCCGAAGTTACGCGGATTTCCCATATTACGCAGCTCTTTTGTTTTGTCTTAGAATTGCATAAAACTTGGTGTTATCCCGGAATATTTTTGGAAGTTAACTCTTTGACACTTAGAAAATTTTCGATACTTTTCAAAATAAAATGTTCAGATTATACCAGATCTGGACGTTTCATGCGGTTCTAAAACATTCGATATGAAAAAAAAAAATGATTTTTCAAGTCTCAAAATTCGATTTTCACAAAAAATTTTTTTAGATTACTCCTGGACGTTCCATGCATTTCTAAGACATTTGGTATCAAACTTTTTTTTGCATTTTACGGTTGTTTTCTACACGAATTTCCGGTCTCAAATTCTCTAAGTCTCAAAATCGATTTGAACAAAAATAAAATTTGTTTTTCAGATTGCACAAAATTTGCGTGCATTTCTAAGACAATTGGCATAAAAAAAATTTCTTCCATTTTTCGGTTTTCCGAAGTTACGCGGTCTCTAATTCTCAAAGTAGATTTTCATAAAAACTGTTTTTTCGATATTACACCAGATCTGGACGTTTCATGCACTTCTAAGACATTTGGTATCAAAACATTTTTTCTTTAGTTTTGGGTTTTTTCCCGGATTTCCGAAGTTACGCGGTACGGAACCGGAAGTTGGATCACGATGAAATTCAATAGCAAGCTATGGAACTGTAGCAGAGCTCCAACCAGTTTTTTAAATCTTTATTTGTCGCAAAAATGAACCAAAAAATGTACTACCTGATTCAACACTTTGCCCGATTCAACACTTTGCCACAAAAATCGGTATGATTGGCAGCTTTGGACTGCGATTACATAAGTGAAGAGTAGGTATTTTAATGCCAAGAATTACAAATAAAGATGAATAATTAAATAATAGAAATAATGCTGGATTTTCAACTTTCGACGAATTATTCTAACGGGCGTATAAGCAAGTGACAGTATCTATTTCGATCATTGTGACGCGGCTAGGCTGATGTTCATTACCTTCTCAGTGTTTCTTCTTCTTATTTCTTAGTTTGATTGGAAAGGTTATAATGATCCTACATCCATCGGTTTCGTTTATGGTCACATGGACTTTATTGTTTTTGACTACCGATGGTATCTCGCAGCGTCACAACACGGAGCCACTTCAGCACCAAAAAACCTATGCACTGTCCGCGAACAAAAATGCTCACACGTTGAGAGCTCCACCGGACATGACATTCTCATTACTGACCGAAAGCATAAACCAAATACATCTAGATTACCCTGTATAATAGTAGTGTAATTGATCTGCTAGTGACCCCATTTCACTCGACCACAGTAGATTCTCAAGCATACCCGTAAAAAAATAAACCATTGATTTTACATCATAAACAATTGATTCACAATTAAATCTATTGGTTACAATACATTTTATTGTATCTTGACAAGATAGTTTTCATTTCCAACCATTCAATATATTGTTTCGACGATTTTACAATTGAATTTATTGTACACGTGGTGTTTCAAATAATATGCAAACTGTACATTTGATTGTTTTCCAAGAAAACATGTATGAGAAAAATTTATGATCTGAATTGTTACGATACTTAACAACCTATACATTCTATTGTAAAAAGCATGTTCACAATTAATTGAACAGTGTATAACAATACATTAAAATATTTTTCATTGGTCAAAGCAAAATTGTGGAAGGAACAGCAAATCGCATTGTTTTTCTACAATATTTTTTATTCATGTAGCGCTGTCAGTGTGTCCGTACAGTTGAAATTCTAGGTTTACTTGATTTGTAGAAAAAATCAAAAGTTTCCGGTACCGTCTCATCGTCGTCGAACTATTCAGTGCTTTTCTGTCTTCGTGTATGTGATTTCTTCGTTGGGTAAGCAGAATCTGAAGTCAGTAATTGTCTGGCACCGTGTATGCATAAATTGTCAACATTCAACAATATTATTATCTAATACACCTGCCGGGATTTTATTGAATTTCGAAGCAATATTAAGGTAATTTCTGCTTTCTGATGAACTTAAGTTCATCGACAATGTAATGCAAGGTGGAATAAATGACATATTTCGGTATTATTGTATGCGAATAGTAATTATTTCGCTTGTTTTTCTCGTATCCCAGTTTCACAGTTCAGAATGCGGATTGCTTCAGCGTTGTTGAAGGCTCGGGTACCTCAAAATGAGAACGCCGTACCATTCCAGGAAATCTTACCTCTACGACTCAAAAATCAGGTCAGTGGAAAAACGGACAAGGGAAGCGATGTTGCATGCCTGCAAGAGATGGCCGTTATGTTCTCGTGTCTTAAAGCAAACGAATTCGACGAACGGCTTTGCCCAAAGGAAGTGTCCAGTTTCAAAAAGTGTTACAAAGTGTACATCGATAAAAAAGCCTCCAAAAAAGAAACTTCTAGTAAAGGAATTCTGGTTCCCGGTAAGGATCTCAACTACAAACAGTTGAACAAGGTACTGAAGCAATTTCCAAACCAGACTCAAGACAAATAGGAATCAATTTCGGAATTAGTTTAATAAATCTTCTCGTATACTTGTATTTGATTATTGTTTTTTTAATTCGAAATAACACGCAACTAAGGATAGCTCAATAAATTAAATCACTTTATTGCTCTACATACAGCACTGATTAGGTCAGGTAGTATAAAGTCAGTAATTTACAGTTGGTGAATCGGCATCTGAACGATTTGCATAACATTTTATGGGTGAACAATGTAAATCAATATGAGGATAACGTGTTTGTGGGTGTGCATGTCTGTTTGTGCGCCGGAAAGGACTTTAGAAAACTTCTTTGCGAAACTGGAAGCCAAACTGGTCGCACTTATAACGTAGTGTTTTAGCCAGTTGCGGGGGTCCGCAGTAGAAAACGGTCACTTTGCCTTTCTTCTGATCCTGTATTTGCTTGAACACTTTGTCCCAGTTCGGCCGGCCGGCGTTGGTACGCGTTTTTAGCCCGGTTATTAGGTCACGTTTTTCCTGAAAAGTAATGCAGATTGAGTATGGTGATAAGAGAAAAATGTTATTCGCAAAAATCTACCAAGAGATAGAGTTTTCATGATTTTCCGCAAACGAAATATCGAATATAATTAGGTGCTGATGGTATTTAAGGTTGCCTATTATCATTGGTTTTATGACTAGTCTTGGTCAATTGTTCCGGATGTAAGGCCCTGGTATCAAACCTTGTGTGGTCCGGTGTCATACAGTGTGCATGTACGGTTTTAATAATAATTCAAAAAGTGAAGTATTGTCAAAGGTGGGGTAAGTTTTTGGTTAGAGCCTTAAAAGCTGTTAGTTTACTGATTGACACTCACTGAATATTCGAGCTGAATCCAAGTCTGTCCAATTTACTAAACACAAAAAACATCTAATGGTTCATCATCTGGTGAACTGGAAGGTCAATTTTGGATCGAATTCACTATCCGCCCTGTTGAAACACGTAATCATTCTTACTGTACATTTTTACGAACATCTGTTTCACGACATCCCGCAGAACTTTCGTTATAACGCTCCAGGAGATCGCTGAGGCAGCTTGGAGTGATGCTCAAAGATAAACTCAGCTTCAACTATCACGCCTTTGGGATTAAGGGCAAATGGTTCGTTTGTGTGCTGTAGTAGACACAGGCTTGGCAATATCGATTCTAAGGTATGGTGGTACGCCTCGTATTTAGGGAAGTAGCCCGCATAATCGCGGTCAAGTTGCCCAACGGTCATGTCGTTAAGGAGGACACGAAGTGCTACAGCAAGTGTGAAGATAGAAACGACTACAAAAACTATAAGATTGCATCTCTTGTCAGAAAGGCAGTTAGACTCATCGTTACATACGGAGAATCTCCAGCGTGCTGAGCAATCGCGTATCCGAATTTTTGATTTCCCGTACATAGTAAATAGAACTTTGTTTTGCTGTACCGTTGTACCGTTTGATTTAAAAAATTAGCTCTTAAGTTGTGAAAATGGCTTAGAAACAAGAGAAGCCACGCTCAATTTTTTGCTCGGGCATCACGAAAATCCGAACTACTCGCACGCCAAGTCGGTGAAAGTGCTGAAATTGGTGACATTAAGTCTTATCAACGCGATAAAAGTGTTCGGCAAACACTGGTCGTCAACGAAGAAGAGGGGAAAACGAAAAGAGTGGCCAGTTGTTACTAACTGAATCCCAACCTTTCCTTATGAGATGTGGCATACAAGCTGGAAGTGTCAACTACAATCATGTATCGAGTTTGAAAAACGAGCTAAACTATCAACTTGAAAGCAGCGATGTACGGAAATCTCCGTATATCTGCGGGTTCGAAGATTTTCTACGGACCTACGGAAAAAACTACGGAAATTTGATTTTTTGATGCAGAACACATCATTGTTTTCTATATTAGGATGCAAATTAGAAGTTCAAAGAGATGACACCGATTGATGCCACATTACCTTAGGCTATATTACCAGATAATTTTGGTCCAATGGACTTTCTTTTCACTGGACTACAAGTGAAAACCTCGCTGCGTGACAACGTCGAGTCGTCAAAATACGGATAACATGCTTGCTTTCTCGCGAAATACTCAAATTTTCACCGTACTTACACGATAAAATGAGCTCACTCGTTGAGGGTTTCACCGGAAGTCACGCGAATCTATAAATATGAGCAAATTTATCCTATAGTTTCAGTCTCACATGATACATGCCATAGGAAGGTTGCTGCTAGACAGCAAGTATCAAACAAAGTGCTATAAAACGATTTGAAGCTTTAATTAGTTTCATTTAGGGGTTAGCTAAATTTTGTGCTAGGGCACATAACCGTTTTTATATTTAATTAGTTTGCTTCGATCTTAGGTGTCGTGCGAGTTTGGATGAAATGCTATGTTATGTTGTTTTCGTCTTAGAAATTTCCAAGGGTAAATTTTGAGAGCCTAAGGTTATTTTGTTATTTAAATAAGATGAACTCGATTAATAATGAGAAAAAATATCATCAAACAAACAATTTTAACAAATCTGTGTTAATTTCGCACTAAGCAACGGGGATCTGAGCAAAACTGATATAAAAACCGGGTTCGAAACTGATTCGGTTTTCAGTCCAACAAAGTTGAAACTAGGTTCGAAACTAGTTTCAAACAAACGGTTTGACAGCAGTTAGGGTGGAAACTGGGCTAGGTTTGGCATTAAGCGAAAACGACATAATTTCGCAAAAAATATCCCAAGTGCAGTAGGCCATCTGTTTCTGTGGTTTGAAGAGTGTCATTTACATACACGGAAAGAAATCCGTTACTGCTGTCATGATTAGAAAATCATGAAACCAATAATTTTTTTAAGCAAAATCATGGTTCGAAAATTCGTTACTTGAGGAATGTATTTCTTTCGAAGCTCGTAACTCCAATTTTCTACCCGGATATCACGTTGAACCCTCTGCCTCAAGTGATGTGATAGATTTCCTAATGAAAAAAAAAATGGTAAGGCAAAACGCAGACATTGAAAAGCAAGAACTACTGACAATGTTTACTTGATCCTGAGGCATATTCATTTCATAATTGTTTTACCTACCGGCGTACAGAGAACTGACAATATAAAGATAATGAACCGAAAATTGAAATCGTAACAGGCTGAGCACGACCCCGCTTTTCATTTGGCAAATATAAACGTTACATTTTGTATGAATATATCTGAACGTATTAGGGTAACAGAGGTATTTTGGCCACTTCATATATTTTGGCCCACCTAACAAACTTTATGGATTTAGTCGATGATAAGTAACCCATGTTGCATCAATTTGAAGCTAATCACATTAAATTACCTAATGCGGAAGTTTTTTCAAAGATATTACAACATTTTGTGGATATTTTTACAAAGTGGGCCAAAATAAAATCAATCCTAAAGTGGGCCAAAATACCTCTGTTACCCTACCACGTATTTGATGTGACCATTTTTGTTAAAAATATATTCCAAGAGCTAACGTTAACCGAAAAATAATTTGGACTGGGATCTTGGAACGCCATCTAACGAAAATCAGAAAATTTTGATGTGGAACACATCTTAATTTTCTATATAGGGGTGCAAATCAGAAACTCAAGGAAAAATACACGTGGAAATGTGGTCAGGTTTTAAACACTTACAGCTCAGTATGTTTTGTATTTTTTGATTGGAAATGTTTCTAAGCTTAGATTTGAGTGTATCAAGCCACCTATTTTCAATAATAAATGATTGAAATTTTGATTAGTAGCAAGCAGTGCCCTATTTTGTCTGCTAAAAATCTCCGGCATATCGGATTTCCCTGCCATAGACGACGGTTTTGAAGGAATAAACGATATATCAAAGGGGAAAGCATCGCTCTGATTGGTCAATTGATGCAAAAGCGAAGCTGTTGGAAGCACGCGAACCTATAAATATAAGCTAAATTATAGCTAACGTTTCAGTCCTACGCGTAGCATGCTAGAGGTAGGTTGTTGCTAAACAGCAAGACAAAAAGTGCCATGAAACGATTAGAAGCTTTAATTGGTATGCTCTGATCTTGTGTCATGCAAGCTCGGATGAAATTCCATGTTATGTCGTTTCGCCTGAGAAATTGACAACTACCCTAGGATAAATTTTGAGTGCTTAAGATTAATTTCTAATTTATATAAGATGAACTCCATTGATAATGAGAAAAAGTTTGTCGCTTCAACCGAAATAGCAGAATAGTAGAGAAACTTAGGGCATATTCAGGAGTGTTCTAGTTCTAGATGCATAATTTATGATAGTTTTAAAATTTTCTTCTAGAATTTATAACAAAATAAACAGGCAGCCCCAGCAGCGTTTTATCTGTGTTTCAAATATAGAAAAAATAGAACGGCAGCGTATACCAGTTTTAAATTTGACAGTAGAACTGTTCGAATAAATAAAACTAAAACGGCTTGCTGGGGATACGTTTGTTTCAGTTTCAGTTTCATTATAGACCACCCATATGAATCTTGCAGCTGTTGAATTTGCTCTTAACGCTATAAAATATATGCTTGCATACAAAACTTGAAATCAAGCTTGGCGAAGAGAAGATTAAATCTGTATGAAATGTTCAAAACGACGAATGCAACAATGAGAGATTTTCTCTGTTTACTTTCTCTTTCGATTATTACGGTACTGTTAGCAATCCTTCACTCCAATTATTTACCGATAATAATAACTAAAGCTATCATCTTTAAATCTGCACTGAAGAAATTACCCAAAAAAGCAGGACTGTTTCGCAATAATCGAGAGAGAAAGTAAACAAAGAGAACCTCTGATTGTTACATTCATCATTTCATACAGAAATATCGAAATCTGCATCGCAAGTATGTACAAAGATATAATTGCATACATTTGGGATATTGGTTTAATTTCGTCGGCTATAAAACAAATACAAATCAAGACAAACAAAGTTCGGTGTTGGTTCCTAATCAAGATCAATCTAAGCAGACTCTCGTGCAATTGCGGGGTCAAAAGTGTGAAGATTAATTAAACTGCGTTTGATTGTAGATCATTTGAAATTTTGGTTGCCTTGTTCCACATCAATGGCTCGAACAACCCCATGGGGCTGATACTTGTAGTTTTTTGTTCAACCACTTTGATTAATTTGTTTCATAGATATAACAACACTATTTTAAATAAGACGATTTTGCATGCGATGTTTTGAAAATATAAAAGGAAAAATCAATCCGTGGTATTCACAAGAGTTGGACATACTTTTGAGGAGGTTTGATTCAAACGTGTTTTTTTCATGGAGTTCGTTTAAGTGTTTAATTTTTGAAACACAAAATTAAAACTGGAGCAATTAACGCAAGTTATTTTAGGCGTCGTCGTTTTTCAAAACCATGTTATTTTAATTGTTTATGATTTTGATTAAAAGAAGTTCGTCGTGCTTTTCACTGTACATTCCGTTTAATGTTCAGATGTACATTCCATTTAATTCATATTTGAAATTTTCATATTTTAAAACATAACGCTTAAATTTATGTTGCAAAAATTACCATTTTTTATCGTGACGTCACAAATGAACAAGCATTCATCCTTGACAGTTCAGCGGTACTGTTTATAAACAAGCTTAAACAAAAATGTAATAACACATCTTAAACAATCACATTGTAACTAGTCACTTTTATTTAATAAATCTCAAAAATACAATCATGAACAAATGTTTTAATACTTTATTTAGGCGATATGGACCGTAAATGGTCTCATCAAATTTGTCACAAGACAAACAAAAAAAAGTCTGTTTACAAACAGTACCGCTGAACTGTCAAAAAATGTTCATCCGATTGAGGTTAGCAGTGACGGTAAAAAACCTAGGTAAGAAACGGTAGCAGAAACACGACTAAAATTATACTCGAAAGTGAAATCAGTCCAAATGGATCATGATCCGAGAAGTTTTAATGATAACATGAAAATATATTATTTTCATTGAATCATGACTCGTTTTGCTCATTTCTAGAATCGGATTTTTGCCGAGTGGAGTTACGTCCAATAGCAAAATATTCTCCAAGTAGGTTCTTCGGCTAGAAAAATGACTTGACTAATTTAATAATATAAGTTTAAAGGCTCTAAGATGCCGGCATCGAAAAATGACTTGATGATTGTGCTTGATGAAAGCAGTCGAAAGGAAGGCTTGACAGTTCGCTGATAAATAAAGTTGTTTGATCAATTTTTGATCCTTAATTATTTATAACATCTAATTTCTTTCAAGAATCCTATTTTTGAACGGCTAAAACAGTCATCTACGTCTACAGCAAAAGCGTAGATATCGAAGCGAAGAAAACCCGAGCAAACATACTGACCTTCTGATGTAGCAGATCCAGTGCTAGCTGCAGTCCGACCGCTTTCATGTCGGTTTTCTGCAAAGCACTGGTGATGTACATGTGCATTTCCAAAAACCGTTCCATCGCACCGCCCAGTTCCGCTTGTTCGATCTCCAGCTGTGATAGTAAATTCACAAACCACTCGAACGATCGCTGATCTCGGTTGATCCAGAAAAAGTCGACCTTCCGGAGGTTCATGATGGTGGGAGGAATTTCGCTGGACCACTCGAAACTGCAACGTGGACAGCAGTGTCGTGCTTTCCAGTACCGATGCATGATAGACTGCAGGATAGAGGCAAATGGTGTTACACCGATGCCCGTCGCTATCAGGATGGCATGCTGTGCCTGGAAAATGTGACTTGAGGGTGCTCCATAGGGACCATCTATGTATATTTCTAGTGGTTTCCCCACCGGATAGTTAACCGGTCGCTGCAGTTTGTCTTCGTCGGTAGCGCCGGGCTTGTCCTGGGGCGAATGCCCGTTTCGATGAAGAATTTTCCCTTCTTCTGCTTCCTTCTGGGTGAATAATCCGGGAGACACTACCATGGAGTTGGTTGAATCGCGTGGTTCGCAGTTTTCCAAACTGGGAGTTTTGAAGGCAATGATTGTGGGTTTGTTGCGCATATAGCGGAAACTTTGAGCCAGTGATTTATTCTGTGGGCTCAGATAAGCCAGACCCAAGGACTGCAGACGAGCTTTGCGAATCTGAACCTCATCGAACGATCTTTCCGACTCCGAGCGCATGTACTCGCGAAGCCTAAAACGATAATGCTATCATTTGATATGAGAAATGAAATAGAATTCCTTTACTTACACCATCATTCGTTCTCGTTTCTTCACTTTATTCTGAATGTCTGGCATGGAAAGTGATTTTTCCAATGGAACCTTCTGCTGAAAAAGCAGTTTATGCAGATTATGCTCTGGAGTTACCTTTCGTTTGGGTTCGTCCTGTTCATCGTCGCCGGTGAAACCGTCATTAGTGAAACCATTGCCTCGTAACTGATCCTTCCTGGAGAATGTTCGCTGAAGTGTAGCTTGAATCTTTTTGATCGCTTTGTTTTCCGAGAGTTGCCTGTCGAATTTCGGTGCCGCATTAGGCGTGGGAGCGGTATAGCTTTCCATTGCTAGCTTGGACGTTCCGGGAGGAGCACGTTTATTTATTAGAGGTTTTTCGAAAGTATTTTCCGTAATCTTGGCCAACGGAGAATCGACACTAGCGCTTTTGGGTATGCCTGCTGAAAACTTTATAGGTAACTCCTTGGGCTTCTCCTGTACGACCACGCTAGTCGAAGAACACGGGTTGGTCGAGCAACCGGCAATGACCGCCGGAATTTCTCCGTTGTGTAATCGTTCTTGTTCTTTCTCGAAGAAGCCATGCAAGCGATTTGTCCATTCACCTACTCCTCGGATGTGCAACCAAATGTAGTCCTCCTGTTCGGGAGCACTACTCAAAGTAAACGGATGCCACTCGTACTTGGCAATGACGGGAATGTTGACGAAGACATAGTCGCCTGGTCGAAAGCAGAAATGGAGTGGCCGCTTTATGACCAGATGAGTTACCTTAGATGGCAGCAGCAGCCCGGATGAGATGTACGTTTTGCCATGTTGTGTTCGCATCCAAACTAATCTTTGGTGAATGATTTATTACGTGATGTTCTTGAGGGTTGTGCTCTTGCAAAAACATGCTTACCTAACGGTTCGTTCCACTAGATAGATGGCCCCGGGTACGATGAACCACTTCCAGAAGTTCGGACCATGAAATAGCACCAGTATCCAGAAGGGGATGTACAGCAGATGGGTCCAATAGAATACCTGGTGATTCGAGGAAAAAGAAACGAATTCAAAGCGTAACGAACGGTTGCCGAATTAAACCGGAAAAATAGAATCAAAGAAGAGAGAAAAAATGTTAGTGTTATGGTTAGACAGTTGCCGAGAACTTTTATCTAGATGCTAGATGAGTTTTTGTTTTGCAGATTGGTATACTTCGAAGCTGCCTCCACGTCGGACGAACGGCTGCGAGCAGATGAACATGACCAGTAGGATGAATACCAAGGCGATTCCGGTCGGGTTCGCACAGCCGCCTACTAGACCGAATAGACCAGGCCGGGTGGTGAATAGCCATTCTGCCGTGGTGAAGTTCTTTGCGTTTATAACCGGATCGTTGACCACGATCGTTGCTGTTTGTTAGTTAGTATATACAGGAGTATGTTCATATTTACAGACCAATCGGTGCATGTCCGGATCGAGGAAATTGAAGCAGGAAAAGTAGGAAGTACAGTAGATCGAAGAATAGTGGAAGAGGTACGTGTGTTTACGGTGCACAAGCAGGCAGGCGGATGATCATTCGAGCAGGATCGGTTTTGATTAAAAAGAAATATAAAGAAAGGGTACTTAGAGTTAACTGAAATTGACGGTATTTGTCTGTGGATTAGTGTCGATACTACAATTATATGAGCATTTGTGTACATGAGTTATATTGGATATTCCTCGAGAGTTCAGAGGTGAAGGTAGAACTTATAATTACATATAATATACAGATGCAGATAGGCAGCTAGTTGGAGTAATCAGAGCTGACGAAGATTTCACTTTCGGTGAGATTACCAAAAGATTTATTAATATATGAGGTTATATATAGTTTTTAGCAGCTCAATTGCTCTTCATAAATACATCCAATGAAAGAAGAAACTAAACAGAAAAGGCACTATAAATGTAAAACCGTTAATAACTGACATGCGAAATTTTCTGCTAGAAATGGTTGGCCCTCTACGTTGACGTCTACTTGTAAAATCTAATTACAACTGTAGCAGTTTATCTGTCTGGTCTGGGTCAACATTGGATAAATTTTGCAAGTCGATTTAGAACCACTAAAATATTCCTAAAGGGTTATGCGACTGTATTTGTTCCATGTTATTCAATTGTATGGTAGAATACGTTTGTCGTCGATAAGTTATATATTAGTATAGATTCACCATTAGATTTATGAAAGCAAAGCAGTACAAGTTGCTAAATTCATACAATCTACTAATACGAACGATTATCTATATTCGGAAGAGAAGTGAAGAAGCACGTCAGTTTTATTCTCATTCACATCATCCAGTTATGTCTGTAACATTACCCACCCGTCTTTTTGTTTCGGCGTGTACAAGTGCGATGATGTTTATTGTTGTCATGAGCAAATTTGTTTTGTTTTGAGCAGCTTCGAGTAAAATTAAGAAAATGGAAAGTGTTTTTCATAATCTTTCAAGAAAATAATGGTGTATGTGGGCATAAACACTCGGAAGCAACATAATAATTGTAATTGTTCATTCAATGTTATTGTAAAGCACGTTTACGTAGACGTGTTAGTGATTTAAAAAAAATCCTAGGTGCGCACTAATCACCACTTCTCCTTACGAAGCTTAGGAAAAACAATCAGTAAAATGTTGTGTCAGATCAGATTCAGCATTTCAATTTGCCGAGCTCGAGAATCGATTTTAAATATGTACTACTGTGGGCAAAAAGTCAAAGGACTTTTCAATTATATTTCGCGCGAAAACTTTATTCGTAAAAATATTTTTTTTCTAGGTTGGTATGACTGTCAATGACATCAGTGCCAAGCCTTTCTGAAGTATTAAAAGTTTAATCGGCAGTCGGTGTTGAACAGTCGTTCGCACTGCACGCGTATAGCTCTTGGCTCCTGGAAATTTTTTCTGGCTACCTAGAGTTTCATTGATTCAAGGCTTCAGTATTTTCCAAGGCTACCTGAATCACTAACAGTCTTTTTAAAGACTAACAATTAGTCAGCCTTTCTCAAGGCTACACAAACAGTGATATTTTAATATAATCAGTCTTTTGCAAGACTAAGAAATTAATCAGCCTTTTTTAAGGCTTGCTATTCAAAGAACTATTCTTCGAACTAATCAGTCTTTATTAAGACTTCCACAAAATCAGTCTTTATCATGACTTTTCCAAACTAGGAGTCTAATCGAAGACTAATTTAGCCTAGTTATTTAATTTAAAATTTCATTCATTTCAAAAATGCCTGCATCCAACCGGAAAGGCAACAAGCCTAGGGCTAAAAATAATTCAATACGGAATAAATCACAATTTGTTATTCAACATGTTTCTAATAACATTCACTATCTTATAGAATCTGAATGTAAAAATAAAAGACAACGGGCGGATTTCCCTTCCGTTGAGTCTATGCTGTCTAAAAATATTTAAGAGATTCTTCCTTAATCCGATTGTAGCGACATAGAAGAAAATTCTTCAAAAATTCCCAAAATGGACGCTTGTCGTTCTGGGAAGAAACAACAATCTATGCCACCAGTGACGGTGATGATTTCCGACTTCAAAGCATTCCGTACTGAGCTTTCTACTTTTCTCCCGGAAGTAAAAGTCTCATTTCAAATCGGACGAAGAGGAGAATGTCGAGTCTTGGTGGATGGATTGGAAGATTTCGAACGTCTTATTCGATATTTGTCCGAGAAACTTCATAAATTTTATTCATATGATATAAAATCAGACCGACCCTTCAAGGCTGTTTTGAAAGGCTTATCAAATGATCAAAGTACTGATGAAATTAAAAATCAACTAAAAGAATTGCTTGGTTTTACCCCTTCCCCAGTAATACTTATGAAAAAAAAAAGCGAATGGTACTTCTAAACCACGCTCTGGAATTTCCCATGAACTTTACCTAATACACTTCAATCGAAGTGATGTAAACAATTTGAAAACTTTAGAAAAAGTACGTTTCATTTCCCACATTAAAATTCATTGGGAGCATTATAAACGGCATAATCATATTGCAAACTTAACGCAATGTCGTCGTTGCCAAAACTTCGGCCATGGAACCAAAAATTGTCATATGGATATACGGTGCTTGAATTGTGGTAGATCGCATTCGAAAGACGTTTGTCCAATGAATGAAACCACTGATAAATTTTCATGTTCAAATTGCGATGGAAATCATAAATCCAACTATTTGAAATGTCCTGTCAGGGAAAAAATTTTTAACGCTCGTTCGCTCAGACAACAAGTCAAATCAACGACCTTAAATGTACAGAACATACCTGAAAATCAAAAAACCGTTACAAATGCCACGCCTAATTATTCTAAGGCACTTATTTCTTCGAATTTAAAACAAAAAACAGGTACGCCTTCCAATTTGTCTTCTAACGAAAACAATTTATTGACAGGTAGATCGACCTCGTCATCATCTTCTTCTAACGTCAGTTACGCTAGTGTAACAGGTAGAAATCTACCACTTAATTCTTCTGATGTAAATAATCAAAACACAGGAACGCCTTGCAGTTCATCTTCTAACCAAAACAATTTATTAATAGGTAGATCGGCCAAATCATCTTCTTCTAATGGCAGTTCTAATGGCAGTCTACCTACCAATATTCCTTCAATGCCATTCGCTTCTTTAAATGAAGTCGATTTAGGCGACATAACTGAAAATAAAATGATCTACCTACAAGATAAACTTTTTCAAATGATCATCCGAATGAATTCGACTTCATCACTTTTTGAAGCATTCCAAATCGGATGACAATTTGCAAATAATATTATAATGAATTTAAAATTTAACAGTGATGTTAAATAATTATTTGAATATTTTAAATTGGAATGCTCGATCTTTAAATTCGAGTGAAGATGAATTTTATAATTTTCTCAAAGTTCACAAGACTCATATTGCCATTGTGACAGAAACTTTTCTTAAACCAAATGTCAAATTGAAAAGTAATCCACATTATGTGGTTCGTCGATTTGACAGGTTTACTGGAATGGGTGGTGGAGTTGCCATTCTTGTCAAACGGCAAATTAAACATGTAATATTACCTTCTTTCAATACTAAAGTTATTGAAAGCTTGAGAATCGAAGTTGAAACCATTCATGGAATTTATTTCATCGCTGGAGCATATTTGCCATTCCAAAGCACTGGCGAATAATTAAATTTCTTCAAAGGCGATTTGCAAAAACTCACAAGATATCGATCGAAATTTTTCGTAATAGGGGACTTGAATGCTAAGCATGTCCAGTGGAATTGTAGGCAAAATAACAGTAATGGTAAAATACTTCGCAATCAACTCTCAGCTGGTTACTTCACAATCCTTCATCCCAGTAATTCGACTTGTTCCCCTTCCGTGGAGGGCTGAAAGGTCACCACTTGTGGCTGAACACCCAATTTAAATCTTAATAATTTAATCTTAACTCATATTCCAATAAATAGTAATAAAAAAACCTGTTTTAATCCACCTAGTGGTGTAATGATGCCTTTCTCATATCAATCATACTATCATATATAATACTGTGGTATTCTTCAAAATAATTTTCTGCGATTCTTAAAAGAGTAACCGAAATCGGTTTGTTTGACCGTCTACTGATAAAAACTATCAATTGGAAAAGATTTGAGGTCGATTTTGAATTTTTTTTAACGTTTTTCCCCATTTTCAGTGATGGTATACAATTTTTAACCCACTTTACCCTATATTTCATTTGAACCTAAGTTTGTAAAAATCGGTGGCGCCATCTATGAGAAAAATTAGAACACGTATTTTCTTTTTTTTTGCACATTTTACCCCATAACTCCCGAACCGGAAGTCGGATCCAAATAATATTCAGGAATTTTTTATGGGACCTCAAGACCTTTCATTTGAACCTAAGTTTGTGAGAATCGGTTCAGCCATCGCTGAGAAAAGTTAGTGCACTTATTTTTACAATTTTTGCACATTTTACCCCATAATTCCGGAACCGGAGGTCGGATCCAAATAATATTCAGGAATTTTGTATGGAACTACAAGACCTTTCATTTGAATCTAAGTTTGTGAAAATCGGTTCAGCCATCTCCGAGAAAAGTCAGTGCAAAAAAACTTTACATACACACATACACACCCAGACATTTTGCGTACTCGACGAACTGAGTCGAATGGTATATGACACTCGGCCCTCCGGGCCTCGGTTCAAAAGTCGGTTTTCACAGTGATTGCTTAACCTTTTTATATGAGAAAGGCAAAAAAGTTTATTCGGCGATTTTTACAGTGAGCGAAATTATTCAACATCGAAACAAGAAGGTTACATTAAATTTTATGTGCGGAATCAAATTTCTGGTGCCGAAATGTTCAGAATGTTGTAAAAGGTCAATTATCACAATTGCATGTCGCGAGCAAGTGTTTTTGATTGGTACAAGTTGTTCAAGGAATGCGACACCTCAAAGTAAGACAAAAATCAAGATAATGTTGACAGTTTTCTTTGATTAGCGAGGTGTGGTGCACTCCGAATTCCTTCCGACCGGCCAAACAGTCAACAAGAAATACTATTTGAGTGTTATGCGTTATTTGTGCGGGACTATTCGTAAAAACAGGCCGGAATTACGGGCAGACAACTCTTGGTTTTTGCACCACGATGCCGTATACTGCTTAACCACCGTATTCGCCTGATTTAGCTCCGTGTGACTTCTGGTAATTCGGAAAACTCAGACAACCGCAAACGAAGAAACCGTTTTGAGTCAATCGAAGACATCAAACGTGAATCGCTTCAGGCAATGAAGGCTATTCCGGAAATTGGCTTCAAAAACTGTTTCGAGAATTGGAAAAAAACCTTGATAGTGTATTTCGGTCGGGAACGAAATAGATTTGGAAGAATACTAAAGAATTTTTAAATTATGAACAAAGTCTCACTATTTTTTTTTACCACAGTAGTATACTGGAATCTTTTAACAACTCCATGATGTGGTTCAGCTTTATGGAAACTTGACTCCAAATTGTTTTAAATAATACGATCCGTGTCCCTTATTAAATATATTGTTGAATAAAAAAAATAATACGATGCTACTAAATGTATGTGCAAAGTAAAAGGAATTTAGCACATTTGATTAAAAAATCTCCAATCATTAATGTCGCTCATCTTTGCACTGCAGCTCTACCAAATTTCGGTAGTCGGTAGAACCAAATTTCGGTAGAGTTGATATCATTATAACATTTACAATTGCCGTGAAATCGGAAATAATCAAACGAATATTGCGGAAAAGGTCGTGTTTTTTTCGGTATCAGAAATCAGCTAATTGGCTCAAGTGGGATGTAATTCAACAATGGTCAAATTCTACGTGATAATCTGTGTTATTTATTCATCCACTATCTTTTAATAATTATTCCGAAAAACACGTAATAAAAGCAATCTAGCTAATGATGATACCATCTGGGTATAGCTTCGACATAATCTCCATGTTTAATTTATTTTCCCATATCAATTGAACGGACTATTATTAGGGTTATTAATGCAGACGGTGGGAAATCACAGCGGCGTATCTCCCAAAATGGTTAAATACGATTCGTTCGATTTGTTGTTGGTTCATAATCTGACCTCCCATGAGACCGTATTATATTCAAATGTCATGTTTATTTCATATTTACGGTCGCAGTATGGTAAAGTAGTGTGTTTCGATTTGGACTACCATTCTGGAAATTGAGGATGGCGGATGTATAGTTCATCTACTGTATCGTTGCCAATGTACAATTTGGTTCCAATATTGTATTTCATTAATTTTGCAGGAGAAAATTGATATTTTGCAGGAGAAAATTGATATTTTGAAACAAAATAACACAATAACGACTATAGAATGTATGTCCCCTTGTATTGAAGATTACCAGCATCATATGCTCAACTGACAAAACCAGAGCACGGTAGGTGGCTACAATCGTTAAGTGAAACTGAAAGCGGATCGCAGTTTCACTTTTATGCAACAAGTTTAAATTTGCTTCAATATTGTTTGTGACTCTTTCGGCAGAGTCCCAAGTAGGCTATGATAATTGATACTCTATATGGACTCTATGCAGTCGTTGGCTGCTATGCTATCGGCTAATGAAACAAAAGGCGAAGTGATTTGTTTTGCTAAAATAATTACTATGAGAGCACCACATAAACGACGATTTCAACATTAGATCATCCAATCTATCTAATGTAAGAAGTTAGGAAAAAAAATCTGTTTGTACACATTTCAATTTACAACGAAAAGTTTTCCATTATTCGAAAGCAACTTACTGAAGTTGAACAGGTGCATGATGGTGTGGAGTAAGCTATAGGCGGCCAAAAGCATCCCGGTCAGTTTGTGCAGATAGATATGCTGGTCCAGTGGTAGGATGGTGGTGAAACCTCGTGTCCGAAGAAATGTAATACACTGCCGCAACATCAGCACCAAAATGAAAGCACAGTTGAAGTTGAGACATTGTCCTGAAAAAATAAAGTGATAAATTATAATTATTTTGAAGCACCTTAGCGGAAGATATCTGATATCAGATAGGATAATCATTCTTTCCATATGTTTTCATTGACTGAAGAATTTCGTCCGCCGTTTAATGCGTAAAACAGTAAAAGCGTTGCGACAAGCAAACGTGTATTAAAAAAAAGTGTAATTATATTGCTGTAACTAATAAGGAGTATATCGAAAAGTAGTTAGCAACATTGATTATTGAATAAAAAAGCGAAAAAAAAACATATTTTGACATCAGTTTTCGATATATTGTAGAAAAAATACATTTTTATGCATTTCGCTGATTATATTGAAGAAAATCCTAGTTTCTGTAAAACGCTCGCACTTTGGACTTGACATTGTTCATTAAATTCTGATGGCAGCTGTCCATTTTTTTTAACTCCTGCATGTTTTGGGACACTGTACCTTCCTTCCGAAAGTGCCGCTTGACAATTGCCCAATACCTTTCAATTGGCCGAAGATCGGGGCAGTTCGGTGGGTTGATGTCCTTTTCCACGAATTGTACAATATTTTTTGACAACCACTGTAGAACGGAGTTGGCGTAGTGGGCTGAAACCAAATCCGGCCAGCAGAGAGGAGAAGCCTTATGCTTTCTGTACAGTGGCAGCATTCTCTTCTTCAAACATTCTTCCTCGTACACCTTGGCGTTAATTGTACCCTTCGTGAAGAAAATCGACGACCGCAAACCACAGGTACAAATTGCTTGCCAGACCAACACCTTCTGCCCAAACTTTTCCATCGCCACCGTGGTGTCAGCGTCGTCCAGGTCCTGGTACACCGGTTTCGTATAATATTGCGGTCCGGGCAGCGCTCGAGAGTCTTCCTTGGCGTAGGTTTCGTCGTCGATCGGGATGCATCCGTCTTTATTCTGTAGAATCCGGTTATACAGTTTTCGCGCTCTTGTTTTGGCCTGAACTTGCTATACCAGGGACTTTTTCGGCACCTTCGGTTTCTTGTACGGTTTCAGGGAGTTCCGAACTTTGAACCGTTGAATCATCTCGATGCTGGTGTTGAGCTGCTTGGCCAAATCCCGCGTCGACGCCGATGGGTTTTTCCTGATGTACTCAACCACTTTTAAGTCCCGGCCGGGCTGGCTGGGACCCGTTTTCCTACCGGATCGGGACAAATCCTTCATGGAAAGGATCTTACCGAACTTCTCGATAGTATTTTTGACACTGGTGTGGTGCACTTTCACCCGTTTCGCAATTTCATTGTACGTGACACTACTTTCTGAGCACCAAGTGTGCAGAATTTTCTTTCGCGTTTCCGGATCAATTCGACACATTTCTTCTTCTTCTTTTCTGGTTGGCATCACCTCACTTGAGATGACGCCGAATTGATGGCACAGCAACTAAGGCTATATTGCCAGTTAATTTTGGTTTATAGTCCAATGGACTTTTTTTTCACTTGACTACAAGCGAAAATCTCGCTGTGTGGCTGCGTCGAATCGTCAAAATACGGCTGAAAATCCTTTCTTTCTTGCGAAATACTCGAATTTTCTCCGGACTAACATGATGCAACGTGCTCACCCGTTGAGAGTTTCACCGGAAGTCGACACATCTTTGAAACGATAAACCGTACCGAAACCAATCGATTGCGCAGCTGTTATTGACATGTAAACAAACATGTCACCGCAAAACACGCTGCTTAAAATTAAGCCATTTCAGAGTAATAACTTTTTGAATGTTTCTAACTACTTATTGATACACTCCTTATAGTGAACATAAGGAGGATAAGATTTGTCTTCAATTCTCGTTGGTTGATGACTTCTATTTTCAGCAAAATATAACTTAGAAGAAAGGCGCCAATACTCTACTAGATAGTTGAAACCCGAGCTTTGTTTATGAGGTAACTGATTCCTAGATGGTCGAAGCAATACTTCAACTTATTTTTCTCGAAATGATTTTCATTTACGGCCATTTTGCTATGCTCTGGCTTTGACTACTTTTCAAGATCATCATGCCAGCATGGTGAGCAAAATATCAGTAATAGCCTTGAATAATTTTCACAAAAAAATTGATTTTATTGATCGGTGATTTCGAACGGATTATCTCGTATGCAATGCACCGTGTATCGTACATTCATTTAAATGCAACGCCCACAGAACGTGCAGTGACACTGAAGGACGGGGCGCATGTGCCGCAAAACTTACCGCAAGCTCGTGCCAGTATGACAAATCCGTTGCTTTTGCGATACTGGATCGCACGCGAGATGAACAGGCCCACGTTGATCAGAGTGAAGATAGCCAGAAAGGCCAGATACACGTAATTATTCTTGATGTAAGGCGCCGTCAACTGGTGGGGCAGTGGTTTCTTTTTATGCTTCTTCCTGGCACTGTCCTCCTGAGGCAGTGGAACCAGCCACCGGTCGATACTGCAGGAATCAGAAAAGTGGTGATTAGTTTCATCAAACGGCAAATAGCGGATGCTTGGATTTACCTGATACTCAAATTCTCCAACAGACCGCCGTGCTTTTCCAGTTGGTTTTTGAGTGCCTCGTAGGTGATAGCGCCCCGGTTGAACTTGTCGGCGTCTTCAAACATTGCCATGGTCAGATCTTCGATCTTCAGTCCCCGGAAGTTGTGCCGGTTTCAGCGACGATGGCGTGATAATGAAAGCAGAAATGTCGACCCGGCCGATCGATCATTCGTCCGGGGTGCGTTAGATGTTTCATTGTCCCAGCCCCGATGGTACCGACAGGGGCGTTGATGAGTCGAACAGGAAAATAAGTTGGAAGAAGAAAACAATAATTAGTAATTAACGCTCATTTGCTACTTAGGGAGCGTAGTAAACCGTAATATTATTAAATCCTGTGAAACTATTTCAAAAATTGCATACATTAAGAGATACGTGTATTTTGACATGTGGTAATGAGAAAGGCGGTTCCGATGCCAATTAATGGCGTATAACTTTTCTTAGACCTATTCGCATCGAAACATCCGTCAGGAAATCTCGACTAGCCGGTGGCTCTCGTATAATGGAATTATTTGTAGCAATCGGGTTAGTTGTGAGCTAAATCGAGATTCATAATTTATTCCGGTCTTAATTTATGATACAAATTATACTCCGGATGGTAAGAGAGTCATGATATGTTTATGTTTCCGGCTGCCTTTGGCAGTGCAGTTCTGGCATTATAATCGACGGGACGAATGATTTATCGACGGAACCTTAGCGAAACTGTAGTATGACAACCGTGATGAAAGGTGCGGCTGATGTAGTGCACTGCTGCAGTGCGCAAGTAAATAAATATTGTTGTACGTCTGTTGGCTTACGATGAAAGTTGGAGTTCGTTTCAAGTTGGCAAACAGTATTTGAAATTCTTCTGTTCATTTTCATTTCTGATCGTTTGGAATATTGGACAAAGTCTTTGTATCACATTCGTTTTATGGAATTTTACCTGTTCAACTGAATTCGCAGCCGATTTGTAGCGTACATAATCATGGCAGGGCTAAAGACTGTCCCAGAAAGTATGGACGCAACCAAAAACCGCTGACATTTCGCAATGGTTAAAAATCTGTCTATTTTTATGGCTGCGTCCCGTTGTTTACACTCTTCTCTAACCACTTGTGCAGTTGTTTATTCGTTTTCATTAGTTTGTTTCGAAATGCGTGGACTTTCAGCAGAACAATCGAAAAATTGTGTACAAATGGTGCACAGAACGCGGACTGTAACTGAGAAAGATAGCAAAAATGGAATGAGTAAGTGAAAAAGCCGTGCAAAATGCAGTCAGGAAGTTCGATGAGGATAACACCTCTGAGGATAAACCGGAAACGGGTAGAAAAAAAGGTCCTGCTAACCCTCAGTTGGATGAACGTATACTGAAGGCGTTCGAGCAAAAGAAGGAGGTTTCAGTTCGGGATGTGGCAAAAAAGTGGGCACTTCGAAGTCAAATGTTCTTCGTGCTAAAGAACGTTTGAATCTTCAAACCAATAAGAAGCAGAAACAACCAAAACGTAGTCTGAAACAAGAAGCATCGATCAGGCCGAGGGTTCAAAAGCTGTACAATACGATTCTTGCTGGAAACTTGAACTGCATAATCATGGACGACGAAACCTACGTGACACTCGATTACAAATCCTTGCCGGGACCACAATATTATACTTTGCGAGAAGGGCAAGCGTTAAACCAGTCCGAGACATCGATTGAAATCGGAAAATTTGCTAAGAAAGCTATGGTCTGGCAAGAAATTTGTAGCTGCGGTAAGATTTCGAAACCCTTCATCACCACTGCTTCCATGAACAGCGAAATATACATCAAGGAATGTGTTGCGAACGCAAAATAAAGAAACCTATTGTCTCTAGATTTCGAATTAACACTCGTGTGAGATAGCACAGTAGGCAGTAAAACGCTATAAAAGCAGATCAGAATCGCAATAAATTATCAAACCGTGACACGCAGTGTTCCTATTTATCCGAACAGAACCAAGTCTGAGTTAAACTTTGATATTCAAAAGAACTATTAGAGATTGCTTCCGTGAACTATTTAGAAATCTTTACAGTCCACATCCACGGTCCACGGCAGATTGGTTTGTGACCCCCCCCAGCTATCGAAGAGAGTGTTCCGGCGCGGAAATTTTTAATTTTCGGTTGGAAGTGAAAGAACGTTAATAGAAAATCTAACAAAAAATACTTTCTGGGACAGTCTTTACATCAACAGAAAAATGTAGAACAGATTTTAAATCTTCGCGTTTTAAATTATACGACAACCTGTCATTTTAGTACAGATATCCATCACAGTGTTGTGAATAGCCTGTGAATATGTTAAGAAGATGATGGGTTTTTACGTGCATTTGATGAATCTCAAATGGCCTTTTCCCACTCCACCAAAACTTCATTAAGATCAAACTAGGGTAAACGGAAAGAAATAGATAAATAAATAAATTAATAAAAAAAATAAATAAATAAAGGATGCATATGCAAAATCTGAGCCAAATCGACAAGATAAAGATGCAAGAAAAAATCGACCTTCGATTTCGTATGTAATTGCCCAAATAGTAAATAATAATAAATGCCGGAAGTACCGGAAGTAATAGTAAATATATCGATTTTTACAGTGAGGACCAAATGGAATTTTCAAATTGGTATTACATTCCTGTAGTGGAATTTGACCTTCTATTTCAACAGACTTCGCAGCCGATTCAGAGTGTACAGAACCATTGCATGGCTGGTGCTATGATTCTACTGACACTACGAATCCTTCCAGGTCGGGGCTCGAACATACGACAACTGGTTTGTAAGACCAGTGCCCTATGCATTGAACCGCCAACTCTGGACCTTGGCTCTATATACTGCTGTTGAATTTCACCCGGATCCTACATCCGGTTCCGGAGATACAGGATGGAGTGTGTTTAATTTTTTAAACCATCATTTTGAGCGACCATGAAGATGAACGAAGACGATTCTTCTAAATATGATTTTATTTTTCAAAACTGTTTCAATTTGTAGGTTATGATAGTTCATGACCGAACAAACTTTCCTGTTTTTATACAAGATTTAAACGAAAGTATATTCTTTTTTTTAAATGGTTGTAAGTTTTCGTTAAGATGATGATTCTCGCTTCCTTTAACCAGTAATGTTCTACTCAAGCATAAGTTCATCTAGACCTTCTCACCATGAGAATTAGTATTTTTCATATCTGATTGTAGAAATGAGCTCATTTTATCTTCAAGTCAAATATTGTGATTTCAATTCAATTTCTTTCCTAGAGATAAACTCGGGGAAAAGTATGAATCATCTCACTGCAATGGTTCAGCTCGACGATTCGAAAAGCCAGTGCGAATGATACATTTTACATCTAACAAGTTGTTCACTCCGTAGTTTACAAGAAGCACTGCAATCTCAGCCGCAGACAGATGCTCATAAAAAAAATCAATACGGGAACCGTATTTGGCGAGCCAGTGCCGTAGAATAAACGGGGACTATAAAATAAATCACAACTGAAACCCGTATTAATCATACCGGGACAGATCCGCTCGGCGTAAATCATTTCTCTTGCCTGTACAACCGGTGATCTGCATCTGAGGACAGAGAGAGATAGCGAGAGTGCGGCTATCGCCCCAACACCGCAGTTGAAAGTGGTATTTTACATTCTTCGGGAAACTCAATTTAACATTATGACATTGTACAAAGGCCCCGAAAGGTAACCGGTGGCAGTTGCGAACATAATCTACATTTTTATGAGCCATTCGAAGTATTTTATAAAGCAGCAATTCATTACACATACATTGTGTGCTTCTGGTTAGCATGTGGAAGTGTGGAAAAGGGAATATCAGCCATTTTCAGCTAAAGTTCAAACCGCACACCTTCAATGGAAAGAGTAAATGTTACAATTTCAATCAACTCTTTGGTTAAAAAGACATTCATATTTTCTAATAAATAGAAGCTAATGGATAACTCACCAACAAATATATTAACGGCAATCCCGTTTAAAAAATAATTACCAATTATTCAATCATTATCTATATTGTGCCGTTTCTTTCGCTAAACGCAACACCAAACGAGCTGTCTTTTATAAATTCACATCGCCTATTATAGGTAAACCCTGTGAGCTCGGTTGATTAAATTATAATTTTAAATCGACGTACCTCTAACTGTAGCTATATGTCGCTTACCAGAAGAAGAAACCAAAGATAAACCCGTAAAAGACAATAAATAATGCATTTTACTCATTACTTACTTAATTCGATTTTAGCAGTAGAAATTCCTCAAACCACTTTTTAACCAAGTACGTATTGCCACTTCTCATCGTAACGATCACAACTCACGATCCCGGAGACTGCCTAGTGCGAAAGGTACTCGTCTTCCTCCTGGTTGACACACCACCACGGGTCTTTGATCAAGAATCAGGTTTAATTAAATTATAAAACAGAAAAAATACGAAGACAATTTTCATCCACATCAGACAACTATGTCGGGACAAATCGCAAGCGTAAGCGCAAAACACCATGCGAATCTTTGACAGTACTACAATACGGGCGTTTCTTACGAGGTGGGTTTCGTTGTTATTCAATCTCAGGAGAATATAGATTGAAAATATCGAAATGTAAATAACAGAGCGTAATCCAAGTTTCTAACTAAGTTCAACGGAGAACAAAAGAAAAATACCAATTTCATTTAGTTTATTAAATAAATATTAACGTGTACATCAATACGTACTCGGGGGGAGACCAGGGCTAGGCCGGACACGTTTAGGACGTTAGAGTCTTTATTGAAGACTATTTTATTGTTTCGCTACATAAAGACTGTCCCAGAAAGTATGAACGCACTTTGATTTCGCTGTAAATAATTCACAAGTGTTAGATATTCAAATTTTTTTCGATATGCTGATAATATTAGACTACAACAACAGAATATTATTCTCAACATTTGCTACTTAGCCATTGTAGACTAGCTGGCGCACCTTCTTGCGAACGTTCCTCATTAAATTCCGTACAGACTTCTTTACGACAAGTTTTGACACTTTTTTCCAATCTTTTTCGAACTGTTGAATGGTTTCGGCTGCCGAGACATGTTACCTAAAATATGCTTTCGTTAATGCCAAAATTCCTCAATTGGTCGAAGTTGTGGGCAATTTGGTGGATTCATGTCTTTTGGGACGAAAGTGACATTTTTGGTAGTATACCATTCTACCGTTGATTTCGAGTAGTGGCAAGAAGCAAGATCTGGCCAGAAGACAACAGGATCCTTGTGGCTCCAAATCATGGGTTGAAGTCATTTTTGTAAACATTCCTTGATGTATATTTCGCTGTTCATTGAAGCAGTGGTGATGAAGGGTTTCGAAATCTTACCGCAGCTACAAATTGCTTGCACCAAATTTTTCGAATTCAATCGATGTCTCGAACTGGTTTAACACTTGTCCTTCTCGCACCGTATAATATTGTGGTCCCGGCAATGATTTGTAATCGAGTGTCACGTAGATTTCGTCGTCCATAATTATGCAGTTCAAATTTCCAGCAAGAATCGTATTGTACAGCTTTCCTACCCTCGGCCTGATCGATGCTTCTTGTTTCGGACTACGTTTTGGTTGTTTCTGCTTCTTATAGGTTCGAAGATTCAAACGTTCTTTAGCACGAAGAACATTTGACTTCGAAGTGCCCACTTTTTTGGCCACATCCCGAACTGAAACCTCCTTCTTTTGCTCGAACGCCTTCAGTATACGTTTATCCAACTGAGGGTTAGCAGGACCTTTTTTTCGACCCGTTTTCGGTTAATCCTCAAAGGTGTTATTCTCACCAAACTTCCTAATTGCATTTTTCTCTAACTCCTTCCATTTTTGCTATCTTTCTCAGTGACAGACCGCGTTCTGTGCACCATTTGTACACAATTTTTCGACGTTGTTCTGCTGAAAGTCCACGCATTTCGAAACGAACTAATGAAAACGAATAAACAACTGCACAAGTGGTTAGAGAGGAGTGTAAACAACAGGACGCAGCCATAAAAATTGACAGATTCTGAACCATTGCGAAATGGTTCAGTTTTTTGGTTGCGTCCATACTTTCTGGGACAGTCTTTATTGGTGTTATGTCAACTCACTGTGATGTTTCAAATCAGAAACAAACAAACGAAATAAAAGATTTCGAAAACGATATAAAGTTTTGTCACGAACTTCTAGAGAAAATTTCTCGATGATAGTGAGCTACAGTGCTTTTAAATGATACTGTATTGTTCAGTGCATTTCCTGCTTATACTGACAATTTCTGATATGTCATTCGACGCTTTGACATTTCGCCTGTCAGATCTCGTTACCCACACTCACTAAAACAGTGTTCTATTCGTGTTTCAAATTTGCATTATTTTGAAACCAATTCGTCGAGCAGTTTTAAATCTGTATCAAATTTGTACTCGGAAAATGGAATAAGATCTCAGCGTTGTGATTGACATGGTTTAGTAGTAGATCTAAAATAGATCAACCCATACGTGATAAACAGCGTTGCGAACAACCTAGGGCTATTTTCGACGCGGTGAGGGATATCTGTTTTAAAATGACAGACTGTCGTATAATTAAAAAAAATGTCACAATTAAAACTCGAGCTTCTGTGTCTATTCACTATGATGTTTCAAATCAGAAACAAACAAACTAAATTTTTGATTTCGAAAACGATATGATTTTTTTACAGGTACTTCTAGACTTTCTCGATCATAGTTAGCTAGAGTACATCTAAATGAATCTGTATTATTCAGTGCAAAACATTTTAAAGCTTATATTGATCATTTCTGAAATGTTATTCGATGCTTTGACATTTCGTCTGTCAGATTTCGTTAAGTTCTATTTTGCTATAAATACAGCTCTGAGTATGTTTCGTCGTTTGTCTAGTGTGTCCATGTCGAGCAAACGACAGCGCTCAATGTATGGTGGAAGTTCTGTCGGATTACGCCATGGCAGAGATCAAAGAGCAAATCGTAGAAATCGTGATTGTACTGCTTCAATTCTATTGATTCAAACACTGGCGTAAGGACACCAAATATCCACTAATATCCTCATAATGAAACCTGAGTTTCTATTTGCCTGAGCTATTATATGCGAGTAAAGATGTCTGAAGAATCAAGAAGCACACCAAGATATTTGAAAACAGTTACTTTTTCAAGTGTTTCCCCAGAAATAGTGTAGTTCTAGACTATCGGGCTTTTTTCACGTGTGAAAGAAATCACAGAGCATTTGGACACACTTATAGTGCACCATTCACAAAAATTGTTTAGGTGCTGCTGAAGTTTCATGCAATCAGCTGTCGATCGCACAACAAGAAACAGTTTCAAATCGTCCACATACATAAGTCTGCATCCTGGTGGAATAACAAAAGAAATATCATTAAAAATAATGAAAACAGCAATGGTCTGAGATTGCTTCCTTGAGGACCGCCTGATTCATTTATGAAGTTGTGTGACTCGACATTTCCTAGCTTCACTGATAAAACTCGGCCTACGAGATATGATTTAAGCCACTGAGAGAAATTAGACGAGAGGAATTTCACCTGGACGCTCAAGTTTCGCAAGCAAGAGCGTATGATCTACACGGTCAAACACAGTTTTCAGGTCTGTATATATTGTATCTATCTGTGGTCTAGTTTCAATGTTCTTAATACAAAGGGAACAGAATTGTGTCAAGTTAGGGATTGTAGATCTACCTGTATTAAAACCATGCTGATCATTAGAGATGTTTCACAGAATAAAACGTTTCCCACTAAAATCTCCAACAGCTTTGATCGAGCACATAGCGAAGTTATACCTCGGTAATTTGTAATATTTTGTATGTCTCCTTTTTTGACAACTGTCTTTCGCATCTTCTTGAGGTTCCACCTGATGATTGCCCAATATTTATTCAGCGTCACTCTGGTGTGTTGAGAGCTTTTAATTAATGGCATAATGCCAAACCCAACTAAAACAGAACGGCACCTCCTGAACGTAAATTTCTGGCTGATGATCCCGATCGCGATGTGAATGTTATTCTTCAAGCCATAAGAACAGAGAGTCTACAACACGAGATGTTTTTTTGCGCACTTCAGCAGCGTAATGGGATTGGAATTTATTTACACCAATAACTCAATAAACTCTTCAAAGTCTTCTGACGACGTCCGTTCTGTTTAGGAGTCGGATGCAGTTATAGAGCGGCGTTCTGAGGCGAAGAAAGTAACCGAACGAAAGACCCTGAAATTTTTATTTGCTAAAAATAAGCTTGAGTGGATAGTTTGTTTTATTCTGTATAAACAAAACGAAAAAAAAATTATTTATTACACACATTCTTGTTCGATTAACTGTTAATCTAAGCGCCCTTTAAATATTTCAATATGAGCGCCCTTAAATAAGATTTGTAGATTACGCTTGGGGACCAAGAAGCAAGATCGGATTAAGTTCGAAACATATCCCAAACTCAATTAAATTGTAGCTAGTATTTAAAATTGGCTTCAAATGTATTTATTGGTAGTAGTTACGATTGGAACTGAGCTATTTTTTTAGTTTTTAATAAACGTCAAAATACAGGTGTAGCTTTACCTGATCTTCTGAGAACTGCATGCCATTTTCCTCCATACAAGCTCGCATCACGTGTTGCAGCTCTAAATGCTGAATCAATCCGTCACCTGGGATTTGAAAAAGAAAGTTTATTGTTCAGATGTTGAAACGTTTTCTATTTGTTTGGATTAAGTTTCATGAATATTAGAATGCAACGAAATGATCGCAGTGTCTGTTAGTAAGATGAATATTTTTTTCCTCAGTCCTAACTGTCACCATTATGGTCATTGAGAGAAGAAACAATATCGTTTTGAGACAACAGTTGGTGCATTTTTAACTTAAGATAAAACCATCATTAGTCTATCAGAACAGTGATAGATTCAAATGATTTCTCACACTCGGACGACAACATTGAGCTATTGAAATACACGGATCCACCAACTTATGCCACAAAGTACGTCTCTCACACCAAGTCGTAATAAATGATGAAACTTCAGATAACGGATCCTCAGACGAAATCTACAGAAATTCGACAATTTTTACTAGATAGAAGCGGTACTGTCCCACTTAGTCAATAATTATTTGACTGTGGGACTGTTAGCTCGACTCATAACTCTTGCGGAATTATTGGGAGCGTGTAATAGTCCGAGTGAGACAAATCGGTCGAATGAGAAGACTGGGGTAGAAATGGGAAACCAACAACGTTGTAATCAGAAGGAGAACTAGCTTCATTTTATCCATTCAACTAAGCTTTGGTTTATGTTAACGTTTTGTCTTTTAAAAAGTGTTGTTCACTGAGAGAATGAAAATCATTTTTTCATAATCTGCATGATGTCAGACACGTTCAATAAAACCGGTTTCCTGCATTCTCTGAAAACATAAAAATTTAGTGAAGTTTTTTTTTCATTTTTCTGATATATTTCAGCTGTGTCTGATATTCAATTTTTTTAAAATAACAGATTTTGCATCCAAAAATTCAACTGCCACTTAAATCATTTTTTCGAGTTGAACGATTGGCTTCGGAGATCACATTTTTTTGTCTTAAATTTCATATCGTATTTTTTGTAATTAAGCTCAAATTCTGCACAAGTATTCTTCGTGACCAAAAAGAACAATTTGCATCTTAAGTTTGCCATTTTAACACTAGCCTTACTTTTGATAAGGGGGTTAGCAAAAGCTTTGACTCATAAATGGTTTATTTGATCGTTCAAAATTTTATTTTCTACTTGAATATTACATTATCTTTATATAAATTCGATTCATAAACATTTTGCAATTTGATTACTATTTCATTATGATTTTATCATATATTTTACATTTTTTCTAATAGTATAATATATTTTAAGGCACACTGCTTAAGCTCTAAGAGCCAAGGGTATTTAATAATCTCAATTACGAATATATTTTACTTTTTGACTCACTACGCAAAAAGTAATTTTAGTTATCCGCTAGACCATATAAATAAACTTCAACAGAATAAAAAGGCTCTTTTCGAAAAATTGAAAAATTGATGAAATTTTTTCCAATGCACATTATTTTACCATACTGAATTACTATATTTCGGAATTACTGAAGTAAAGTAGAAGTCAAAAATTATCACATCTACTAGAAAAAGAGCCCAGAAAGATTCGAAATCGACCGAAAGTTAAAGATGTCCAGTAATTGTTAATTTCAATTCGCTGATCTTCAGAACGGAAGCATTTAGCAAAAAATTTGCTTAACACCAACTACCCTGCATCTAAAAACACATGAACAGAAAGCTCAATTGATTGGATGAACCATGCATGCTTCGCTGTACTTGGTCACCACGGTATTCACTTGCAGTCCTAAATCTACGGAAACAAATTCAACAGAACATACACACTTCGCCGACACTGATTCGAGATTTGGTTTTTGTCTATTTCGCTACCTAGTGAGGTTCACACCAGCATCATACATCTACGTGACGATCTCAGCCAATATGTGATAGCAGCAGTAACGATTGTGATCTCGAACACAATGTAATGAACATGATCAAACCTTCGATTGACTTTCAACGGGCTATCTCTTCATGTGTTTCCATATGCAGCGTAGTTTTATTTCTCTTATTGCTTCCAAGTGACAATGGCTACCAAGCCAAGTGAGCCTAAGTCAAAGTCCTGGAATTACATTCCTTTTGTGGAATTTTGCCTTTCTGTTTCAACAGACTTCGCAGATGATTCTTAGTGTACAGAAATCATTGTAAGGCTAGTACTATGGATCCTACTGACACTAAGAATCCACTTCAGTCGAAATTCGGATGTCGTTTGGTCGCCTCGGAGCTGTGATTTGACGCCGTTAGACTATTATTTTTGGGGGGCTGTCAAAGATAAGTGTTGTGTGGACAAGTCAGAGACAATTCAAACCTTGAAGGACAACATTGGTGCAGCCATAGCTGAAATAAAGCTGCATACAATCGAAAATGTACTAAAAAACTGGACCGACCGTATGGCGTACGGCAAGGCCAGCCGAGGCACCCATTTGAATGAAATTATATTCCACAATTAACCGGAAGGATTGTACTTTAATATGAATAAAAGTTACATGGCGGACCCTGTATATAAAGATTCAAAATAAAATTCAATACGAAATTCTGAAAGAGAAGACTAAAGAAATGTTTAGCATTTTAAACGTAAAAACGGTTATCCCCAAGGTTTTGAAATTTGTCTAAGCAAAGTCAAATTTGCAGAACATTGCGAATCTGAGCGCATGCGAATTCTACTTCATAAGCAATTCGAAAATTTAAGTTTCAAAAATTCCTTACGCCGACCCCAAAAACCTTCGGTATTGTTTTCAGAGGACATCCTAATCAATCGCTCATCTCAGAATTTCATCAACGAACAAACAAAACTTCTCAATCTTGGGTTAAATTATGCAATTTCTTCTAAAATTAACCTCGAACAAGTTATTATAGAGGTAGAAACAGGTCTACATAGCTGTAATCTTTCTTTTTTTTAAATCATGACGCCAGAACTAAAGACTGCCCCAGAAAGTATGGACGCAACCAAAAACCGCTGCTATTTCGCAATGGTTCAGAATCTGTCAATTTTTATGGCTGCGTCCTGTTGTTTACACTCTTCTCTAACCACTTGTGCAGTTGTTCATTCGTTTTTATTAGTTTGTTTCGGAAGGCGTGGACTTTCAACAGAACAACGTCGAAAAATTGTGTACAAATGGTGCACAGAATGCGGATTGTCACTGAGAAAAATAGCAAAAATGAATGAAGTAAGTGAAAATGCGGTGCGACAGGCAATCAGGGAGTTCGGTGAGGATTACACCTTTGAGGATAAACCGAAAACGGGTCGAAAAAAAGGTCCTACTAACCCTCAGTTGGATAAACGTATACTGAAGGCGTTCGAGCAAAAGAAGAAGGTTTCAGTTCGGGATGTGGCCAAAAAAGTGGGCACTTCGAAGTCAAATGTTTTTCTTGCTAAAGAACGTTTGAATCTTCGAACCTATAAGAAGCAGAAACAACCAAAACGTAGTCCAAAACAAGAAGCATCGATCAGGTCGAGGGTTCGAAAGCTGTACAATACGATTCTTGCTGGAAGTTTGAACTGCATAATCATGGACGACGAAACCTACATGAAACTCGATTACAAATCCTTGCCGGGACCACAATATTATACGGTGCGAGAAGGCAATTGTTAAACCAGTCCGAGACATCGATTGAAATCGAAAAATTTGGTAAGAAAGCTATGGTTTGGCAAGCAATTTGTAGCTGCGGTAAAATTTCGAAACCCTTCATCACTACTGCTGCAATGAACAGCGAAATATACATCAAAGAATGTTTACAAAAACGACTTCCATCCATGATTCGAAGTCACAAGGATCCTGTTGTCCTCTGGCGAGATCTTGCTTCTTGCCACTACTCGAAATCAACGGTAGAATGGTATACTACCAAAAATGTCACTTTCGTCCCAAAAGACATGAATTCACCAAATAGCCCACAACTTCGACCAATTAAGGAACTTCGGGCATTAACGAAGGCACATCTTAGGAAACATGTCTCGGCAGCCAAAACCATTAAACAGTTCGAAAAAGATTGGATAAAAGTGTCAAAACTTGTCGCCAAGAAGTCTGTACGGAATTTAATGAGGAACGTTCGCAAAAAGGTGCGCCAGCTAGTCTACAATGGCTAAGTAGCAAATGTTGAGAATAATATTCTGTTGTTGTAGTCTAATATTATCAGTATATCGAATAAAATTTGAATATCTAACACTTGTGAATTATTTACAGCGAAATCAAAGTGCGTCCATACTTTCTGGGACAGTCTTTATTGTATTAAAAATACTTCATTGAAAAATCAACAAAACATGGGTGATAAAGAAATAATATTTTATATTAAGGCTGATAATCCGATTTGAGCTATATTGCAACGAAGTTCATTATTTGTCAGCCACAATATATCGAAAATTTAGAAAGAACAACTTTTTTGAGAAAATTGATTTTTTGTTTTATTTTGAGAATAAAATAAAAATAAACAGCAAAAATATATGAAATTTACAGGTGACGCAAATTCACATATGAAACAAATTATAAGTATCAGAATGCATTGAATATGGGTTAGATTTACTGTAGAATTGAGTCAGTTTTTGACGCCCATATATGTCGGTCTCAGAAGACGTAAATTTAAACGATTTTTACCTTTCTCATATAGAAAAGCTATGCAATCACTGTGAAAACCGAATTTTTAACCGAGGCCCGGAGGGCCGAATGTCATATACCATTCGACTCAGCTCGACGAACTGAGCAGATGTCTGTGTGTGTGTCCGTCCGTGTGTGTGTATGTAACAAAAATATGCACTCACTTTTCTCAGTGGTGGCTGTGCTGATTTTCATAAACTAAGATTCAAATTTCGGTTCCGGAGATATAGGATGATATGTACCAAAAAAAATGGAAAAAATATGCACTCACTTTTTTCAGAGATGGCTTAACCGATATTCACAAACTAAGCTTCAAATAAAAGATATTATGGTACCATAGCCTGCTATTGAATTTCATTTGGATCCGACTTCCGGTTCCGGAGTTATGTGGTAATATGTGAAAATTGGAGAAAAAGTTTCCCGATTTTCGCAAACTAAGATTAAAATGAAAGGTCTTGTAGTTTTTTAAAACTTTGTAAAATATTTTATCTGGATCAGACTTCCGGTTCCGGAACTAAAGAGTGATAAGTGGAAAATCACCAATTTCATGAGTAACGAACGATGGATAAAAACAGGTACAAATCCCATAAATCTGTCTGATAAATTTTCTAGTTTGCAGAGCTTGTTAGTTTGTGAGCCTAAAAACTTAATTCGGCACTACTGGCCCCACTTCGATTTCTCTGCGATGCTTGAACCGATTTCCACAAATCTTGATTTGAATTAAAGCTCATCTTATCTATGAAGCTGCTGTGAAATTTCATCCGGATCCGACTTTCGGTTTGGGAGTTATAGGGTACAGTGTGTTCAATATTGTACACTGTCACTTGAACCGGCGAAACAAAACACGTGAAAAATTTTCTAAACTGGTCTCAAAACTACACAAATCGATAGCCATTATCAGTAGGCAACTAAACAAACTGATTCCGGCTATCCTGATTCCCGGTATCCGGTTCCGGAAGCACCGGAAATAGTGGTCATATATACCAGAATGGATCTCACTCACTTTTCTCAACGATGGGTTTGACCGATTTCCACAAACTTCAAAGATTCAAATGAAAGATCTCAAGGTCCTATAGGGAATTCCTGAATTTCATACGGATCCGAGTTATAAGGTAAAGTGTGTTCAATATTGTACACCGTCACACCGGCGAAACAAAACCTTTATTCCCAATCTTAGGGTTCCGGTGCTGGAAGTACATTTTGAACAGAATACCACATTATTATATATGGGAAAGGCATCATTACACCACTAGGTGGATCAAAACTGGTTTTCTAGATGTGTCCATTTTTTGCCTAAAACATTACCGAAAGCAACACCAAATCAATCTAACAAACCGTTTATGAGACATTGCTTTTCAAAAATTTTCTGGGATGATTCAAATGAATTTTTGAAAATTTTCTGGGATGATAGATCATGCAAATTTTCATAAAGAATACACCGAAACCTCCATTTACGAACTAAACGGGGGTTCGTAAAAAGAGGTAGTTCGTAAAAAAAGTTTACGTTATTTGGGATTTGGTTCGTAAAAAAAGTTTACGTTATTTGGAATTTACTTCGTAAAAAAAGTTTTGTGGAAACCGCGCATCATATGTTTATTTTCGGAACGGATGTGAAGAGTAAGTGCAAGAAAATGATGTTTGGGCTCGTTTCAAAATCCAAGATGGCGGCTTCCGGTTTATTGAGATTGCCTAAAACCCCTAACAATATGGGTATCTTCGGAACGGAATTGATGAGTAGATGTCGGAAAACGATGTTTGAAGTGGTTCTGAAATCCAAGATGGCGCCTTCCGGTTTGTTGATATTGCTTGAAATCCCTTACAATATGGGTATTTTCGGAACGGGATTGATGAGTAGATGTCAGAAAACAATGTTTAAGGTGATTCTTAAATCCAAGATGGCGACTTCCGGTTTTTTTTGTATTCCTTGAAAACCCTTGCAATATGGATATTTTCGGAACGGAATTGATGAGTAGATGTCAGTAAACGATGTTTGAGGTAGTTTTGAAATTCAAGATGGCGACTTCCGATTTGTTGATATTCCTTGAAAACGCATACATAATGGGTATTTTCAAAACGGGATTGATGAGTAGATGTCAGAAAACAATGTTTGAGGTGATTCCAAGATGGCGACTCCGGTTTTTTTATATTCATTGAAAACCCTTGCAATATGGATATTTTCGGAACGGGATTGATGAGTAGATGTCAGAAAACGATGTTTGAGGTAGTTTTGAAATTCAAGATGGCAACTTCCGGTTGGTTGATATTCCTTGAAAACCCTTACAATATGGGTATTTTCGGAACGGAATTGATGAATAGATGTCAGAAAACGATGTTTGAGGTAGTTTTGAAATTCAAGATGGCGACTTCCAGTTTGTTGATATTCCTTGAAAACCCTTACAATATGGGTATTTTCGGAACGGGATTGATGAGTAGATGTCAGAAAACGATGTTTGAGGTAGTTTTGAAACTCAAGATGGCTACTTCCGGTTTGTTGATATTTCTTGAAAACTCTTACAATATGGGTATTTTCGGAACGGGATTGATGAGTAGATGTCAGAAAACAATGTTCGAGATGATTCTTAAATCCAAGATGGCGACTTCCGGTTTTTTATATTCCTTGAAAACCCTTGAAATATGGATATTTTCGGAACGGAATTGATGAGTAGATGTCAGACAACGATGATTGAGGTAGTTTTGAAATTCAAGATGGCTACTTCCGGTTTGTTGATATTCCTTGAAAACCCTTACATAATGGGTATTTTCAGAACGGGATTGATGAGAAGATGTCAGAAAACAATGTTTGAGGTGGATCCAAGATTGCAACTTCCGGTTTCTTGATATTCCCTGAAAACCCGTACAATATGGGTATTTTCGGAACGGGATTTATGAGTAGTTGTCAGAAAACGATGTTTGAGGTGGTTCTTAAATTTTAGACGGTAACTTCCGATTTGTTGATATTCCATGAAACCCCTTACAATATGGGTACTTTCGGAAAGAAATTTAAATGTAGATGTCGGAAAATTATATTTGAGGTGGTTTTGAAACGCAAAACAGTGACTTCCGGTTCATTAGTATATTTTGAAAGTTTTTGCCATTTTCCTTTAACTTGGTATTCCTTTAAAACACTGTACCGTTCCGAAAATATCCATATTGTAAGGGTTTTCAAAGAATATCAAAAAACCGGAAGTGGCCATCTTGAATTTCAAAACTACCTCAAACATCGTTTTCTGACATCTACTCATCAATTCCGTTCCGAAAATACTCATATTGTATGGGTTTTCAAGCAATATCAACAAACCGGAAGTCGTCATCTTGGATTTCAGAACCACTTCAAACATCATTTTCCGACATCTACTCATCAATTCCGTTCCGAAAATACCCATGTTGCAAGGGTTTTCAAGGAATATCGACAAACCGGAAGTCGCCTTCTTGGATTTAAGAACCACCTCAAATAACGTTTTCCGACATCTACTCATTAACCACGTTCCGAAAATACTCATATTGTAATGGTTTTCGAGGAATATCAACAAACCGAAAGTCGCCATCTTGAATTTCAAAACTACCTCAAACATCGTTTTATGACATTTACTCATCAATTCCGTTCCGAAAATACTCATATTGTATGGGTTTTCAAGAAATATCAACAAACCGGAAGTCGCCATCTTGGATTTCAGAACCACTTCAAACATCATTTTCCGACATCTACTCATCAATTCCGTTCCGAAAATACTCATATTGCAAGGGTTTTCGAGGAACATCATTCAACCGGAAGTCGCCATCTTGGATTTCCAAAATACCTTAAACATCATTTTCCGGAATCTACTCTTTAAACCCGTTCCAAAAATACCTATATTGTAGTAGTTTCCATGGAGTCGGAAATCGCTTTCGATGAATGACAAAACCTCTTTTTAAGAAGTAGGTTCGTAAAAAAAGTTTACGTTATTTGGGATTTGATTCGTAAAAAGAGGTACGTAAAATAAGGTAACGTATAGAAAGTGTTCGTAAACGGAGGTTTGGGTGTACTTATGCAAAATTTGATCCAAATCACAAACATACAAAACTAAATCGATCTTTGATTGCATAATAAATTTTTCAATTATGTATTGAAAAACCTTCACATTCCTCATTTTAAAGACATTTTACTGGTAGACTTTGACATTTTCGTTATCGTTTTTAAATTATCCTCAAATCTAGAGGAGCAACGCTCCAAAATTTTGCTAGTGTGTCGTCAAATTTCGAACTACTCGCAGGTGAAGTTGGTGTAATTGTGATGTATGTTCAAATTAACTGTCACATTCGAGTGTTTGGAGAACGTTTAACGGTAGCAAAGCTGACTGGATTGGAGGGAATAGAAAATCGGAGGCAGCATTTTAAGACTTAGTAATTTTTCCACAGTGTCATTTCGCTAAAAGCCTAAGCTAGGTCCTTTGGTTTGAATTGAATCTGAACGAACGATATCGAGGCTTGATAGCAAAAATGTACTTATTTCAGACACCGAAGCAATTTTTAGGATTATTGTATGATTGGAGAAATAATTCTGACCAAAACTTCTTTATGATATAAATATTAAATTTATTCCCATTCAAGTGCTGCCTTGAAAGGCGATGACCCGATTTGCATCCATCTTCAATATTGATGTTCACTAGTTTTACGATATCAGTGTCTTGTATCCTGCTATCTCAAACATGTTTACTAAATTAAACGCTCATACCATACTGATGGTCCATACCACATTCGAAACAGTGTCAAGTTTTCAAAAGGCTGTACAGACCAGAAATGTAAATACAGCCCACTATGAAATGTAAATAATGGCATCTCCATCAAATGCCTTTCACCTGTAATTACCTTGTTTGGTTCCGAAACATCCAAATTAGCTGTATAAACCAGTCCACTCTACAAACCCGTCGCCTCCGAATGTGTGTGTGTGTGCCGTGCCGTGCGACGTAATCCTCCCTGAGGGCTTTAGGCCCCCTGACTGGACTGGGACTTATCATCGCTGGTCGTGAAGCACCAGGTTAAGAAGTGGACTACTTGGGGCCTGGCCATCCTCCTGCTGGCACTGACTGACAGACTGGGGCTGACTGAGACAGCGAGTGTGTTGATCTGATTACCAATTCTTTGTTGTTTTAGGATCTTAAGTGAGTGAGCATGTAACGTTTAACGTCGGTGTGAGGCAGTTCACGGTTCTGATTGACAACCCATTAATCTACATTCCTGATGGCCATCGATTCGATGGTGTATGAAAACGCTTTTTTTTATCGGAGCTAACGATGTTCGGGCGCCAGCTGGTTCCAAAAAGACAATTACTTTGGGGCTGACCGGTTCGGACCTAAATGTTTTCCGCAAAACCGGACGGAAAACTCGATGGTCGAAACTGTTCGGTGTCTGGCAAATGAAGGAATTATGTCTTAGCGAACCGGGGTCCGATTACAGGTCGAGATGGGCGTTGTTTGTCGCATGAATGAAAGGTATGAAAGTATGAGAAGCGGGCGATAATTAAAGCTTAATTGTTGTAAATTAAAATAAATAAATCAAATTATTCATATATACCATCTAAATCATATACTTTGAATAAAAATTTAATTTTATCCTCTGCAGACTGGCCGGCAAACTGATGCATGGCATCGATAAACTCCTGTCGGTGGGGAAGAAGGGTGAAAACAAACAAGTGAAGATCAAAGTGATAAAACGAATGAAAGTAATCAACGGTTTCGGTAAAAGGTTTCACGGTGCTTACCTGCAGTGAAATTGATCCGGAGTTGTCCTTGTCGAAGATCTGAAACACGCGTTCCGTGAAGAAAGGCTGCAACAAGATAATGAATGGTGTATAAGAAAATTCATCGCACTGCTGCTGATGCTTTTGCTTTGTCGCGCTTTCTGCACTGTCGCTAGATTATCTTACATTTTTGGATGTCACGATCTTTTTGAACTCCTCCCGCCGGATTTCCTTCTCGTTCCCAACCGTTTTGATGAATAGCTGCTCCAGCCGTTCCAGTGAAGATTTATCGAAGCCGGTTCGCGGCCTGTGAGCGGAACAGATTGCAAAAATTATATAATGAAAAAATTTATGTATGCATAAATAATTGCTGCATCATTTGGGATGGTTGTTATTATAATCGTTGATCGGCAAGGGCATAAATTATAGCGTTAGGTGCTCTAGTTTCGGTTGCAAATATTCCCTCTGAGCTGCTGGATCGGATCGCAGTCATGTACCAAAAAGCCATATCTCAAGCCGTCAATCTCTACGACGACGCTTGCGTGCATGCATTAGCTGTTTTATTTTATAGATCAATCTGATTGATAGGGAAATCCTTAACTACATACCGCGTGTCTGTGAGGTGAGATTGGCCCCAAAGGCCTTGTCTACCACCAATTGGCTTCTAATTTGCTTCAATCTCGCAATCTTTAGTAAGATGCAACTATAAATTATAAAAGAGTCGCTAATCTGCGAATATTTGCTGACACACGCACGCACACTCTCTTTCTATTTCCTTCGGCATTCGTGATCAGCGGTTTGTTGTTCATTAAAGCAGTGGTCTTCCAAAGCTTCGATCAAACCTGCGCTCAACCTGATGTTCGTGACCACTTCTGACAGATATGAGACATTGCTTGGTTCGAGTCTTCCTCTTCTGCCTCTATGCCGTAGGATGAATATTTTGGTTCATTAAATTTGTTGTTAATGTTGGCTAAGTCGTTCGGTAAATATACTAAAGAGAATGGTGGTCACGAAATTGCGTGATCTAAGAAGAGCTGTTAGACTCAGAGATTATGGTAGCTGAATGACCTAACATTGTATCTCACGCCGAAGGAACCCATTGCGATTGCTTTTATAGGGGATGTTAAAATTGCTCGTGTCTCCATAAGACAAGTGGAAGGATTAACTCTAGTGGCAGTTTGGAAGTAACACGAAACATGATCCAATTATTCCAGGTGAAGGTTGTGGGAATCTGACTGGCGACGATCATCAAACCGGTCTGATTAATCAAATTTGAGTTGCTTATGAAGCACGAAGACGATCTTTGTTGAAGCTAACTTCGATCTGTTTGTGCGACCAGTCAACATTTCAGCTGCTAACTAAGGATGGTAGTTATAATCAGTCGCTTCTATCTCAGTCACGGTTTGGTTGCACGGAGAAGTGTTGAAGTGTTCAATATTGTACACCGTCACTTAAACCGGCGAAACAAAACACGTAAAAAAAATTCTAAACTGGTCTCAAAACTACACAAATTGCTAGTCATTATCAGTAGGCAACTAAACAAACCGACTCCGGCTATCCTGGTTCCCGGTATCCGGTTCCGGAAGTACCGGAAATAGTGGTCATATATACCAAAATGGATCTCACTCACTTTTCTCAATGATGGTTTGACCGATTTCCACAAACTTAGATTCAAATGAAAGGTCTTCCGGTCCCATACGGAATTCCTGAATCCGGATGAACCAACTTCCGGTTCCGAAATTATAGGGTGAAGTGTGTTCAATGTTGTACATGATGAAAGAACAAATCGCAGTAGCAGTTGATTAATTGACAATATGAAGTTTAAGACCATTTCTGGCCCAGTCAGGCTGAACCGTAAGAATACGACGAGGTGTTGAAGATCAGGCCCAATAGCTGTTTATTCTTTCAAGAATCTGTAGGACACGAACGATGGCAAGTAGCGCGAAGAAAGCTGGGATCGTTCAATTCGCTGGAGATGGATTCGATACATGGAAGTTCCGAGTCGAAACTCAAATGTCGGCTCATGGAATACGGGAAATTCTGGAAACAGATGCTCCGACAGAAACGGCTACTGAAGCGACGAAAAAAGTGTTTAAGGAAATGGACGAAAAAGCAAAGGCTTTGCTGGTTTCGTTCATTGCAGATAGTCACTTGGAATATGCGCGGGATAAAACTGCTACTAAATCGATGTGGCAGTCCTTGGAGCAACGTCTGTCAAGAAAGGATTTGCAGCTCAAACCTATATCCGTCGTTCGCTTGCAATGCTACGGATGGAAAAAGGAGACGCTCTCAAGGATCATTTTCGTAACTTCGATGAACTTGTGAGACAGTTGAAGGACGCAGGGGCGAAACTGACGGAATTAGACCAGGTGAGCCAGCTTTTCATTTCGCTGCCGGCATCATATGACGTTGTAACCACGGCAATCGAAAACCTGGAAGAAAATCAGCTTACCCTAGCCATAGTGAAGAGTCGTTTGCTAGCTGAAGAGCAAAAACGACATGGACGAGACTCAAGCGGTGGAGTCTCAAATCGATCTGATGGAACTGTATTAGCAGTGAAAACTGGGAATCATAAGAAAGTTTTTCGTAAGCGTAAAACAAAATTTGCTGGAAAGTGTTATGGTTATAGGAGGTTATAAGAGAAGCTTTGAAGAAAGATAATTTCTACTACATAACGCTGGAGGTGGAAAACGTGCACACGGCCTTGGTAACAGGTGAAGAAATATGCATCACGAATTGTGGCACAAGCGCTACGGCCATTTGAGCTATAGAAATCTCCAGAAACTACAACGATTGGAAATGGTCAGTGGAATGGATAAACTGAAGAAAGACGAAATGTTTTGTTAAACCGGTGCTGAAGCAAAACTTATACGGTTACCATTTAACAGCTCAAAACCGCGAACAAGTAGACCGCTGGAGAGAGTTCATACAGACGTTTGCGGGAAAAGTACTCCAGCTACGATAGAAGGTTATCAATATTTTGTTACGTTTTTGGACGACTTCACGCATTTCGCAGTTGTTTACCTTATGAAATCTAAGGATCAAGTGTTCGAATATTTTAAGAATTATCAAGTAATGGCTACTGCAAAATTCGGACTACAAATAGCAAGCTTGCGATGTGATATTGGGCGTGAATACTTCAGCAAACATCAGTTAGACTACTACAAACAGCATGGTATCCAAGTAGAGTCATCGGTCGGTTATACGCCTCAGCATCACAGAGTTGCTGAACGATTTAATCGCACTATTACCGAGAAGATGCGAGCGTTATTGGTCGAATCAGGAGTTCCTAAGTACTTCTGGGGTGAAGCGCTGTACAATACTGCACGGAACGCCCGAAATTAGCTCTGCGCCTAATTCGTATTACTGTTTTTGAATTAGTTGATTTTAACAACAAAATTTTCAAAATAACTATAAAATTAGTTAAAATTGAGAATTTACTTTGCTGAAGAAAACTCTTATTTTTAGAGAACTTGTCATGGAATCATAATTTTCTTCAAATCGAACGAACACAATTTTTCCAAACGCTTTAACCATCGATGTTGTTTTCATTGACATTTTGAAGCGACGTGAACAGATTTCAACTAAAAAATGTTGATTTTCCATTGCGATTATTGTTTTGCCTTCAGCTGTCTTCGCATTTGACAGCATTCAAAGCAACACATTTTTTAACTACTTGAATATACGCAAGTCAAAAACCATATTGGTTGAATCAAAAAGAAATTAGTTGAATCAACTATCGCAAAAATCAAAAACTGCGATATCGTTATTTTATGATCGGAGGGTTTTCCGTGTAGTGAACCCATTTCGTTTTCTTAAAGATGACTTACGCAATCAAAGCACTGTTGTATGTTATGCATAAACAATCTCTTGGTTTCTTTCAAAAATCGAAGAGAAAAATTTTGAATAGAATACCACAATATCATATGTACATGAGAAAGGCATCATTACACCACTAGGTGGATTAAAACAGGTTTTTTTTTATTGATTTTCAAGTTATGTTATTTCCAAATCGCCAGTAAAATTTTATTATACTTGATGGTTGTTTTTTGTTACAGGTGAAACAGTGAAATTTTACAGTTTTTTTTCTAACTGTGCATATCTGCTTATGGAAATTTCGGTTTGAACACTAGGGTTCCGTATAAATCGTTTGTCACCTACGATCATCAACTGGTCGCATACTACTAACATATTGATAAAAACTATTCACTATGGGAAGCCTTGTGAGAAACTGGACAAGTCATCTACATCCAAGGGTAACTATATTATATTTCAGCACTATATTTAAATTTTATCCATCACTAGTAAGTGTGTCAATAAATATTTGAAGTATAAACTTAAATATTTACAATTTGGTACCATTTCTATGAATCGAATGATAAGCAGTTTTTATTTAGATGTCTTTGTTTTCACATTGAATCGAAGGCCAAAACACTCGGTACACTGTCTTGGGACGGACATCGAACCACTACTGAAGTGGTCATTTGAGTGAACCCAAAGCACTTTAACCGAATTTCACACTTACTGCAGTAGTTCATGCGCGGGTTTATTAAACTTGGATACTCTGGCGGAAAACAGTCGGCTTCTTTCTATGTTGATTGACTCTCCCTAGTCGACGATGGACATTCGGCTGCGAATGAATTCGTTGGCGCACCACAAGAGCCCATCATCTTTGCAGTCAAGTGCGTCATCCGGTTTTCAGCACAGCCGACCACTCGGACAGGAATGAATGGTTTCTTTTGATAGTGTCCCTTACTGGAAACGTCGTAACGCTCGGTTAGATACGGATTACAATTCGATTAATTGTCTGCAAAAAATAAAAAATCTGCGTTGGGGGTATCGAACACTTCGGTCTATTATTGGATGAGCACACTTTGTCGGCTTTCGGTAAAATTATTGCACCGTTCCATTTGACGGGTAATAGGATTGAAATTTTCGGATGTCGGATAGCCGGTCTCCGGAAAAGTAATTTCACCAACATATTTAGTTGCTTTGATGTTGTCCCTGTAATTGTACGCCAAATTTAATCTGACTCAACACCAGATAGACTGCTCGTTACCCTTTTCAATCACGTTCGCTTGTTAGACGAAATTCCTCCGTCCATAATGATCTGTCATTTCCGTCATTGTCGCCTCATCCTTCAAGAAGCTTTGGTGTTGCCACACGGCAAAAAAAACGGCTGTACACCGGGGAAGATGAGTGGTATTTACACACCGCGACCGCGCTCATTTCACATTCATCGACCGTAAGGCTATCAATCTCTCTATCAGCTCAACCTACGCACCCGTGTGGTTGTAATTTTTTCTGCCACCTAGCAAAAACTGATCATCTATCCATTTACGCGTTCCTTCGTCTCGTGTCATCTCAGACGGCGAGTGGCTCTTGTACTGCTGCTCCGGGAAAGTTGTGCATGGTCATGATCTTCGTGGGATGTTGGTACCGACGATGAAGACAGCAATGGCGATGACGATGACGATGATGATGACGATGATGATGATGTTGATGAGAAGGAGTTTTGTCCATTTCAACTCAAGCATCGAGCCAAGAAAGTCATCCATCTCGATCACGATCTTGTTGACTTTACCTGTTGCTGTAGGCCACTATCCATAGTAATGGCAAGTGTTGGCTGGTAGTTGCTTGGGCGTTATTTTTGTGTGAGCGCCACAGACCGACCGACAGCCACTGACTAACCGTTCAACCATACCAATGATAGGATTGGAATTCCTGTTCGAGCAGGTCTTAGTCTCGGTCTCTTGGCCGTAGCCGGGACGATAAAATCCATAATTTATGCAACGTAATGCCTCCACCACAAGTGCTACCGTTTCAGGTCGAACGCTACCGGTAATGTTTGCTGCTGCTGGACGTTCGTCAACTCGGCTATAGATTACCGATCGTACCGTTTTAACGAACATTTACGCATATCTCGGCTTGTCGATCGGTTATAGATTTGTGTCTCACTCTAGCAAGACTATTTGCTGAGGATGTTAGCAGTACGCAGACTTTGCGAGACTGTTATTAGCTGAAATAGCTACCCTTGTTTGATTGATGTCAAGCATTATGCTCTATCTTGCACATCTTCTTCTAAGAGAATCAATATTCCACATTGAAAGTACATAGAAGATTTTTTGTATTCACAATCATGAAATGTTTTATAAATTCTATGGATCTGAGTCATGATTTATCGATGGAACTGATTTACATTATCATTTATTTAGTAAATTAGATGATTAGGACGTATTACCAACCTACAATTTCACTTCACTTAGAAGTTGGTTTCCTGAAGAATTAATATTATTATGAGATAATAGTGTTTTCGACTGATGTGAGTATTTTCAGGCCAACGGGGTGTGTCTTAACGAATTGTTGAGGCAGCTTGACAATAATCCAGTTTTGACTCAATCAAGCCGTTTCCTTGAAGCAGGTTTCGGAACTACACGGAAAACCCTCCAATCAAAAAAATCACGATCTCGCAATTTTTTATTTTTGCAGTTGTTGTTTTAACTAATAATTAGTTGATTCAACAAATTTGCTATTTGATTTGCACACATTGAAGTAGTTGAAAAATATGTTGTTTATAATGCTGTCTAATATCAAAAACAGCACAAAGCAAAACAAAGATCGCAATGAAAAATCAACCATTACTTTAGTTGAAATTTAAACGCGTTTCTTAAACATTTTCATGCAAACGAAATTCGCTTATTACACGTTTGTAAAACTCGTGAAGAGTAACTTTTAAATGATAGTAAATTAATGTTTATCATAACACTAGTTGTCAGAATATAAATGTGATGATAAATTATCTACATCTTTACTGCTTAGGTGTTACAAGAAGAAACGATTGATATAAAGTAGTGCTATGCACAGAACTGATAGCCGTTAGATATATTGCAATTAACAAAACGTGTTTAACCAAAACTAGAACCCAGTGAATTGTATGCGTTTGAATTTTGGTCTTAAAATCAACTTGATTCTCCATCGTGAAATGCATGTTAATGAATGAGCATCTTGTTATCTTCAAGTCATGTACAAAATTGTATGAACAAAGTGATTAAATTGAAAATGTTTAATATTCATTCATATAATCTGCAGAAACTGTAAGTTGCAATGGTCAAAAAATAAAAATCAGTACATTCGGTTCGACTTTTTGTTCGTAAGTAATATAGTGGTCACAATTAGAAAGTTTCGTTGACACCAGCACTACTAAAAGACAGTATATTAAAAACACAAATTTAAAATGGTTTCAATGAATAATTCATTTAATATAAAGCAAGGACTGAGAAAGGTTTTATCATACCGATAGATGGAAGGTAATATCATTTTTCTGCTTCATTAAAAATAATACTTGGCTTGATAAGATATGAGTGTGATCCTTTACCGAAAACTAAAAATTAAAAATAAATTTTAGGAACATAGGATCTCATTAGACTTTGAATTGATATACAGGGTCCGGTACTCGAAGTGTAACCAACTTCAGACCTTCGAGCCTGGCGTCAAGGTAAATGCGACATATTATCGGGAAAGTATTCTGGAGGTTGCTTTGAAGCCGTGGGCAGACAAACATTTCGGTGGCAGACCATGGACGTTTCAGCAGGACTCGGCACCGTCTCACAAAGCTCGAGTGAACCAAGAATGGCTGAAAAACAACGTTCCGAACTTCATCACGTCCACACAATGGCTCTCGAATTCACCAGATGCGAATCCAATGGATTATTCTCTTTGGGCCATTTTGGAGAGCAAAGTCCGAACTAAAAGATACACCAGTCTCGAGGCGCTGAAAAAAGTTATTGTCCGCGAGTGGGCCAAAATACACCTGCAAGTCACATTCGGGCAGCTTGCGATTCGTTTTTTGACCGTCTCAAGGCCATAGTCAAGGCAAAAGGTTGTCATATCGAGCAAAAGTGAATTGATTCTGAATTTTGTATTATTTTTACACATTTTGTACTTTGAATTAAGTAAAGGTAATTTTCCAAACTGAATTTATGGCCTTTTTAATTGGTTACACTTCAAGTGCCGGACCCTGTACTAGTTTTTTCGCAAATCATTGAAAAAAATTTCATTGAAAAAATCAGAACGTATATCAATGAGGAATATTTTATTGTCATTCAAAATCAATCATTTTGCTTAAGTTGAAAAAACTAATCGTAATATCTAAAACAACTAAACCCGATTTATTATTCAACTCACATAACTGTTAAATCAAAAACAAGGTCGGTTGTTGTAACTAAAATCTTTATTGAAATAGAAAGGTGTGTGTCTTGACTAACTGACAGCATCTTTTTTTTCAACCAAAAATTTTGTTATTTCAACCATCGTTTCTGTTGATCGAAAAACAAAAATGACAGTTTAGAAAAAACAACAATCGATTAGTTGTACTAAATTTTAACCAGTCAAATTCAGAAAAACAACTAATAATTTGACTGTTTCACGATCGCGAGGGGTTCCGTGTGCAAGATGAATACTCAGATCACAATTGCCATATTGCTCTGGTTGTTACAACTAAATGTATCTGTTGATTATTCCATATCCATTTGGACAAACAGAATTGTTGTTTTCGAGTTTTTTTGAGACCTGCAAAAAGGTAGTAGTCGCTGCGGTAAATATGGTGTATGTCTCATCAATTCGAAGTGACACGGATTGTGTTGGCGAAAGGGCACTTTTGTCTTCTTGATTTGAAGTCATTTCTCACCGATTTCGTTCCTCATAGTATTACCTTTTCCAAGGTAGTTGATGAACAAGATTCCACGAGCATGCCAAAATACGGAGACCATAACCGTTCTCATGGTTCTCATCGACTGAAGTTCACGCGGGTTACAACCGTTATGACTCCGGAGTGTAGTGATGGATCCAGGTTTCGTCCATTGTCACATATAGATGCAAAAAAATCCGGTTTATCTCTACGAAACAGCTCCAAACAGCGCTGAGCAAACGCGGGATTCTCTTTAACAATAGCTTCCTCATATGCAAACGTTCATACAAAATAGTGTGCTCACTGAAGAATGATCTCATTGAGATGTCGGCTATCGTACGCTATTTTGATGTCAGCTATCTCACGGTACATCAAACGGTTTTCAAACACGATTTGGTGTACTTTTTTCATGGTTTTCGTTTTCAGTGTCAGCCAAAGAATGGTTGTTTTTGATGGAGTCCACGTAGGCCCGTCTTGACCGTTCAATGCATAGGACACTGGTCTTACAAGCCAGTTATCGTATGTTTGAGACCCGGCCTGGAAGGATTCTTAGTTTTAGTAGAATCGTAGTACTAGCCATGCAATGTTTCCTGAATCGGCTGCGAAGTAATAAGTGCACTAACTTTTCTCAGAGATGGCTGAACCGATTTTCACAAACTTAGATTCAAATGAAAGGTCTTGAGGTCCCATAAAAATTCCTGAATATTATTTGGATCCGACTTCCGGTTCGAGAGTTATGGGGTAAAATGTGAAAAAAAGAAGACCGATTTTCACACCCGACCGGATCCGGAAATATAGGGTAAAGTGGGTTAAAAATTGTATACCATCACCGAAAATAGGGAAAACCCTTAAAAAAATTCTAAATCAACCTCAAATCTTTTCCAATTGATAGTGTTTATCAGTAGATGGTCAAACAAACCGATTTCGGTTATTCTTTTAAGAATCGAAGACAATTATTTTGAAGAATACCACAGTATTATATATGATAGTATGATTGATATGAGAAAGGCATCATTACACCACTAGGTGGATTAAAACAGATTTTTTTTTTGTTGTAGAATGTCTTTCAATTGGATAAAAATTTTTAGAGATAACACCAGATCTCCACGATTAATACCATGCAATTTGATTTTGGAAATTTCAAAACTTTTTCCAGAAAGACGAGATTTTATTAAATCTTTATGTCTCATGCAATTTTATTGAAGTCTATTCGCATAAAAAAAATCTCGAATTCGGACTTTTATTGTACACCGAACCCACCTCCCTCCCTTTCCCCACTGTGGTAAATTTGCAAGATTCACCAACTTCTGAGGCTCAACTGAGTGGACAAATAAACATAAGCCAATTGTAGCGGATCAGGGTCATGTCGCTGAAAACCATTTCGCCGAAAGCCGTTTCGCCGAATGTCATTTCGCCGAATGGGCCACTTCGCCGAATGTCATTTCGCCGAAAGCCATTTCGCCGAAAGGGTCATTTCGCCAATTCCTGCAATTGTCTTAAAATCGTAATGGGAATCGATTTAAAATGAAGACAAATTAAAGATGATAACGTTAACGCCCGTTTTGTTGACCTACAATTGTACTTCTTGAATAAAGATTGAACGGAGTTCCCAAAAAAACTTTTTGACTACTATGTTAATCATCAAAGCAATTCCATAGGTATCTACCAAGCAAATGTATGTGGTATTTTCCGTTTACTAAATAAAAAACCTATTTTAATCCACCTAGTGGTGTAATGATGCCTTTCTTATATTACTTATTACATCGTAAATATAACCGTGAAATTCGCAAAAACAACTGTTTATTGAATAGGAATAGGATAATTTGTTCGGATCTAATCTCACAAACTCTATAAATCCTGTTTAACCTGTAGTTCCGGAACCGAAAGTAGTACCCACAACAAATTAAGGAATTCCGTATGAAACTGTAAGACTTTTGTTTCGAACCTATAAGTTTGTGAAAATCTATTCGGCCATCTCCAAGAAAAGTGAGTGAGATCCTTTTTGCAGTTTCTAATCACTATTTCCAATTCTCCCGAAACCGGATTCAGATGAACGGAATAGACGAAGTTGGTTCGTTTGCTACCAACAAATATGACCTACAAATTGGAACAGTTTTGAACGTAGTTAAACTTATACTTACTATCTCATGTTCTATTTCGTTTAAACTAATTAAACTAAATCTAACGAAACGAACCTGCGTTTCTGTTACTACTGCGTGCTAAACAGAATGAAACATGTAGTAGGATTGTTATTATTATTATTATTGACATCACTACACAACGTGTACGAAATAGAACAAAGCACGCCTTGTTCGTTTTGTGTGTTCTTCTTCTTTCGGTGTTGTACATATTGTCACTCTATATGGCGATTTGAAAACTTTGACACTCATCGCCCTGTAACTGCGGAACCGGAAGTCGGATCCGGATGAAATTTCACAGTAGGTTTAAAGACAGTATGAACTTTAATTGAAATCAAGATTTGTGAAAATCCAGTAGTGCCGAATTAAGATTTTATGCCCACAAACTAACAAGCTCTGCAAACTAGAAGAATTTATCAGACAGTTTTATGGGATTTGTACCTGTTTTTAACCATCGTTCGTGGGAAAATACTAATAAAATTGGTAATTTTCCATTTATCACGCTTTAGTTCCGGAACCGGAAGTCGGATCCAGATAAAATGTTCCACAAATTTTTAGGGTATTATAAGACCTTTCATTTGAATCTAAGTTTGCGAAAATCGGTTGAGTTGTTCCAGAGATAATTGAGTGTAAACTTTTTCTCAAATTTTCACATATTACCATATAACTCCGGAACCGGAAGTCACATTCAAACAAAATTCAATAGCAAGCTATGGGACCATAATACCTTTCATTTGAATCTTAGTTTGTGAAAATCGGTTCAGCCATCTCTGAAAAAAGTGAGTGCATATTTTTTTCACTTTTTTGGTACATACATCCTATATCTCCGGAACCGGAAGTCGGATCGGAATGAAATTCAATAGCAGGCTATGGGACTATGAGACCTTTCATTTGAATCTTTGTTTGTGAAAATCGGTTCAGCCATCTCTGAGAAAAGTGAGTGCTTATTTTTGTTACATACACACACACATACACACACACACGGACGGACGGACACACACACACACAGACATTTGCTCAGTTCGTCGAGCTGAGTCGAATGGTATATGACATTCGGCCCTCCGGGCCTCGGTTGAAAAGTCGATTTTCACAGTGATTGCATAGCCTTTCTATATGAGAAAGGCAAAAATATTTAATGCGGCTTCGCCACATCGATTTGATTCCTGTGCTGTCCCACCTCGCTACCGCTCGTTCGAACCTAACTAAAGCAAAGAAACCTAGCTTTGAGTAGACCGGGCAAACGAGGCGGTTACAGGTTTGTATGCAAGAGGCCGCCGCTTCCGACGGCGGGTCGGCGGCCAGCTTAGCCGGCGTCGCCTCGGCGGCTTTATGCCGCCGAGCTATCTTGACTTCGGTTATGTGGCTGCGCCACATCAGTTTTACAGAAGACATAACATGCTTGAGATATGACCCTTTCGGCGAAATGACCCTTTCGGCGAAATGACTCTTTCGGCGAAACGACTTTCTGCGAAATGACCTATTCGGCGAAACGACTTTCGGAAATGGCATTCGGCGAAACGACTTTCAGCGAAATGGCTTTCGGCGCAACGACCCGCTCCCATTGTAGCTAATGCTCGAGCCCACACATAGAGGGTTTAGCCAATGGGATGTGACATACGACGTATTAAAAAGTTACAAAGAGTTTACATGAGCCACATATGAATGGCTCACTCTGTATATATAAAGCACGTTTTGAGAATTGTTGAGTGATTTGCACTGGACCGTTTTAAATTAAAAAGAAACAATTTCTAGTGGCTGAATCAACAGTATATCAGTTCTGTAAGAGCTTGAACTCTAGTTAGCTCTCGTGCCTCGATCGATGCAGTCTCAAGCCTCTTTTGGTCGGGACGAAACAAAAAAAAAACAGGATAGCGTTGTGGAATATAGGAATACTTCTGAACGATCCATTCGAGTGAACAAACTCCAACTCCCCCCAATACCAGTACTTTTGAAACAAATTCTAAGATTTTATTGCAATAATGAACAAGGGAACTATGTCGTTTATTAAATTACGCGTTTTGATGGTTCTAGGTTTGTATGTCTGTGAAGCTACATATATTGAAAAATGCATCAAAATCTTCTACATTTTACCCTGCTAACTGAGACATCTTATTTTGTGGAAGTGATTACATCGCAGCTGGTAATCAAATACCATTCCTTCCATTGCCAACCGATTAAGATCTCCGGCGAGTACATGTTCGAAAATGACTGCGGACGGATTGCATTAATTGACCGGCACCCTCGGCTCAAACCGTGCTAGGTATTTTGTTGATAGCACATTTAGATATCGATTTCCCCAACTGGGGCCGGCGATCGGAGATTGGACAACTCCAGATAGATAATGATCTCTCACGGCGTGCATCAGTTCGAACGAGGGTCAGATCGGATGACGCAGATCCCTACATGGTTGGTGTGTAGAGAGTTATGTGAAGCTGTTGTTTTTTTTGTCGGTGGTCCAGAAAACCGTATTAGGAGAAAAGCAATTTTCAAATTCAACTTCTTCGCCTTGGATTGGACCGGCGACCTTCTACTGAGCACGCGGTAGTTACGTCGATTGGATTGGCAAGTGTAGATTGTATAATAAGTTTAATTGCTAGCACGGTAGCAATAATTTCGTGGAATGTTTTTAAATGCCGTTAGTTTTTTTTACGAATCGGCTTTTAATAAAGGTGCTGATCGCAAATTAGATTAGAAATGGCTCTCCTTCGGATTGATGGACTTACCTTGAGTTGGTCAGGTTCGAGATGAACTCCATAATTTGGTTGGTGGATAAGAGGTTAGTAGAATCTACGTCTATTAGCCGGTACAGCTTGTCCAAGATCTGCAACCATACGGGGAAACCGATAGAAGTAATTATTGAAAGCGGGTCCGTGTGATATAAATCGAGCTCGTTCCTGTCAATCACTTACCCCTTTAGCGTGCCATATTTGGCAAAATTTTTCGTAGCTCACAGTTCCCTCGCCACAAAGCACATACGCCACTGATTCGATCTGTTCGGCGAAATCGATTTGTTTTTCGTCCCTGGAATGACACAATAAATAATAAATGCCCATTAGTAACGCAAGAGTGCTGCAATAAATATCATCTCGGAATAGATTCGAATTTTAATCTTGAAGTTGATTTTGTTTATGATATGTTTTGCGTTTCATTGATTCTAATTTCTGCTGTCGTAATAAATAATCAGCTAATTTTGAATCATAAGATCTGGGCAGTAAATAAACCAAGCATCTGGTACTTAGTCATGGATATAAAATACTAGAAAATTTCTAAACAAAGCATGTTCTATATAAAACTTAAACAGGCTGTGGTCCGCTGAAACAGTTGACCGGACGACGACACTGATTTTACATCATGAATCATAGATCCATCAAAGTAATTTTGCTTTTGATCAGTGTTTTCAGTGGTATGGCTCCGAATAAATATGATGGGTAAGTATTTCGGATGTGTGTACCGTCCAATCCGTAATGTTTCATGACCGTACATACAATTGTAGCTACAAATTGTTTGAAGTGAACATCAAATCCGGCCACGAAGTCGAGCTTTTGGTACATCTTCAGAGCAACCGGCCAGGAATTGACATCTGGGGTTTGGATCGGTTGGGGCCCAAACGGCTGCTAGTGCCTCCGCCGGCACAGAATATGACCGAAACATACTTTAAACACTATCGACTAAACTATACCGTAAAAGCAGAAGATTTCGGAAAGTATGGCCTCGTGGCCAACAGATTAAACCAAACAAAACCTAATTAAACGCTACATCCACTTACAGAAACTATGCCATGAGTCAACATCTTCAGCAACCGATGGAAGATCAAACCTTCCAGAACAGTTTTCCCACGTACGATGAAATCAACGATTATCTGATGCAAATGGCAACGGAAAATTTCGAATGGATTCGTATTCGAATTATCGGTTGGTCAGTTGAAGGTCGTCCTATTCGGGCGATTACGCTTAACCATAAGAAGACGGATACTATCATAGTGGATGCAGGAATTCACGCAAGAGAATGGATTACGGTTTCCACTGCACTTTATCTGATCAAGAAATTGATTGAAGATAGTGACCAGTATCGGTATTTGCACGATTACAAATGGGTGATCGTTCCGCTCGTCAATCCGGATGGATATATTTACTCGATGACAACGGATCGCTACTGGCGGAAGAACCGTCGGGTGGTCAATAATAAATGTTTTGGAGTAGACATAAACCGCAACTTTGGCTTCTCTTGGGAATCGGGTGCTGATTTGTACTCGAAGGAATGCCATCCTGGTTTTCGAGGAACGGCACCGTTTTCGGAACCCGAGGCTAGAGCACTGCGAAGCGTTTTGGACAGTAATGACGAAGCGAAACTGTACATTAGTTTGCACAGCTATGGAGGATATTTCATCTTTCCGTGGAGTCATGACAGTACCACGGTACAGAATGTTGCCAATCTGCGTCAGGTGGGTGTTGGTGCCGCTCGTGCTATATGGCATTACAGTAGAAACGAGTACAAGGTTGGTTCGAGTGCCGAGATTTTACGTTATCAGGCTACAGGAACTAGCATCGACTATGCGTACTCCATTGGAATCGAGCTGCCGTTTGCGATGGAAATTGCCGAATATGGTTACAGTGATTTTCAACCACCATCCAGTGCCATTGACCAGATCGTGAAGGAGTCTTTTGTGGGCATCAAAGAAATGGTTTATGCGGTGAAAAATCTGAACACAAAGAAACCGTCGAAACCTACTTTGAGAAGTCGGGGACGGGGCTAGGATTGTTCGAGAACGATGCAATGGTATTACGTGATTTTGAAACTGTATTTGAAAAATAAAGTAATTGAGTTATGTTTTCCTAACAATATCCAAAAGCTGAAAAGTACGAAAACTATAGTTTGATGATATGGGAAAAATTTTGCTGACAGAGCACAAATTTTCAAAACTCTAAAAATCTCCCCATAAGTGTGAGTGAATTGTACCTCAATTGTACCCGTATGAACGGTATTCTGTACACGTACACAGTGTACATGTTTAGTTATGTTTAATTATAATATGAAGTACTGCCGCTTCCATGCTTTTTCCAGTCATCATCCTTTCCTATTGTCCATCGTTCGCCTGGAGTGAAAATCTACACTTTTCCGAACATCTCTAATGTAGATCTATTTTTAATCTAGAATTATTATATTTTCGTATCTATCGTTTGCCGGTTAGATATACAGGGTCCTCCATTTAACTTTTTTTAAACATGCAATTTATTTTTTCATATTAAAGTACAATCCCTCCGGTTAATTGTGGAATATAATTTCATTCAAATGGCTGCCTCGGCTGGCCTTGCAGTACGCCATACGGTCGGTCCAGTTTTTTAGTACATTTTCGATTGTATGCAGCTTTATTTCAGCTATGGCTTCACGAATGTTGTACTTCAAGGCTTGAATTGCCTCTGACTTGTCCACATAGCACTTATCTTTGACAGATAATAGTCTAACGGCGTCAAATCACAGCTCCGAGGTGGCCAAACGACATCTGAATTTTTACTGATAATTCGATCTTCGAAGACTGTGTGCAGAAGATCGATCGTAGCGTTGGCTGTGTGACACGGACTTGTTGGAACTAAATGGTGTCCAAGTCTTCCTCTTCAAGTAACGGGAAGAACCAATCGCTAATCATGGCGCGGTAGCGCTCGCCATTGACCGTGGCGGCGGCTCCTGCCTCATTTTCGAAGAAAAATGGCCCAATGATGCCGCCAGACCGAAATCCGCACCATTACTATGTTTTGATGAATCCAACAGAACTTTGATCACGATGAACCGAGAATCTGTTAACTTTGCTTGTAACTATTCTTCAAACTTACTCGCTTTTACACAACTAAAAGAAATTTTACGTGTAGTAAAATTTTTATTTGAAAAATTAAAAACGTGACAATGGATTTTACCGGATTTTCTTGAAACATTCACATAACCACGAACACCTTGTTTATAATAAGTGGTAAAAATCGTCTCTGAAAGTACCGTTAGTAGTTCAGTACTACAGGGTCCGGCACTCGAAGTGTAACCAATTAAAAAGGCCATAATTTCAGTTTGGAAAATTACTTTTACTTAATTCAAAGTACAAAATGTGTAAAAATAATACAAAATTCAGAATCAAATTCACTTTTGCTCGATATGACCACCTTTTGCCTTGACTTGATGACTTGAGAGAGCGAAAGAGTTGCTTCGTTTGGCCGAAAGCGGTCAATTTCCGAACATTGTATTTTCTGACGAGAAATTTTTTCCAATTGAGCAATTCGTAAACTCTCAAAACGATAGGGTTTACTTGACCGACCGTTCATACGAGAATTTGAGTCATCGATTGGCCACCAGGAGGCAGCACCCGCAACAGATAATGGTTTGGGCCGCTGTAACCGCAGATGGGCGCTCTCCAATCGTTTTCATCGACCCTGGCGTCAAGGTAAATGCGACATATTATCGGGAAAGTATTCTAGAGGTTGCTTTGAAGCCGTGGGCAGACAAACATTTCGGTGGCAGACCATGGACGTTTCAGCAGGACTCGGCACCGTCTCACAAAGCTCGAGTGAACCAAGAATGGCTGAAAAACAACGTTCCGAACTTCATCACGTCCACACAATGGCTCTCGAATTCACCAGATGCGAATCCAATGGATTTTTCTCTTTGGGCCATTTTGGAGAGCAAAGTCCGAACTAAAAGATACACCAGTCTCGAGGCGCTGAAAAAAGTTATTGTCCGCGAGTGGGCCAAAATACCTGCAAGTCACATTCGGCCAAACGAAGCAACTCCTTCGCTCTCTCAAGTCATCAAGTCAAGGCAAAAGGTGGTCATATCGAGCAAAAGTGAATTGATTCTGAACTTTGTATTATTTTTACACATTTTGTACTTTGAATTAAGTAAAAGTAATTTTCCAAACTGAATTTATGGCCTTTTTAATTGGTTACACTTCGAGTGCCGCACCCTGTAGAACTAGTTATTACTAGTTATTTTCATATATAAATTGCTTACCAAATTTTGAAAAAAAGTTTATTAAAGAACCGATCCGGAAGATGTAATATTTCATTCGAATCAGTTCGTCGAGATCAGCAAAAGTCTGTGTGCGTATGTTTGTGTGTAATCCCATTCGTAGCTAGGCTTAACCGATCAAATATTTAAACGAATGGTGACTAGCCCGCATTCATTCGAATGAAAGCCGCAGTCATTTGAAGCTGTGAAGATTTTTACGTCAGCACAAAATTTTTCAAAGTATTTTATGTGCATGATTTTTTTCTGTTTTGTCTTTCAATGCTCCCATTCGTTTACACTCTTTTGGCCGTATCGCAGTACGACGGCCGTTCAAACGAAGCATTCGTTTGATTTTATTCTAACGTCCTGACTGGTTTCTTTTACGTAGTTAGCGCGCTTCGTGGAATAAATAATGCATCGGAATGTTAATATGAGAATGTTAATGATGGATTTATGCTACGAAAACTTATTTAATTTGTGTCAGGTAAAAAGAGGGTAAAAATATAGTTATATTTATATATACCAATATATACTTGAATATTTGAAACAGAAGTAGAAGGAGCGCAGGATTAGCAATGGCGATCTGGCGATCTCGGCAAATACAGCGAACAAAAACAAGCGCCCAAGCGCTGCGTCTGCTTTTTGTAGTACTGCAAATAAAGTAGTACTTTTTTCTAGATCGTGAACACTTCTACGAAAACTTCGAACCTTACTTTACAATATTCTCAAATGAACGATTACAATTCATATCCTGCTTACGAAAGATCGACTCAAATCGTTTGATGTACATGAAAAAACTTGGACATCTTTAGTAATGTGCGAGTTCTATGGTGTACAATCATTTTCGTCACAACAAAGAAAGCAATACGTGTTTTTCTCACATCTACAGGGTGGTTCGTTTGTTAGAGCAGTCACATGCATTGCCCAAGTAACATTTTTAATATTATTAAATACTTGTAGCTGTCTTCAATGCTACATAATAAATCTTGCAATAAAACTTTAAACTCCACGAAAACCTACTGAAAGCCTCTATAAAAGCATGTTCCTGCCAAGTGGACCATTCTTCATAAGGTTTATAAATCAAAATGAAGAATCAGCATAAACCTGCTTTAAAACTCCAAATTTAAAAAAAAATTGAAACCAGCTTTACGATCAACATTAAATTTCTTTGGATGGAATGAATTCCGCTATGAATAAACTGTCGTTTTGATGATATTTTCCTTGACTATGTGTGTCATGTCTACTTTGAATGCAATCAGTAAGAATATATTATATTTTAATTACGAGTTCGAGACCTTTTCCGAACGTAAAAACTTTATGCGCTTTTATTTTTATCGTGAATGTAAGGATAAAAATAAGAATTATAACTAATCGCCTTGAAATAAATGCGGTTTTTGCGAAAGTCTCCATGATTTATGAAAATTATTTTTTGTGATTCATAGTCATTTTTGTATAAAACTATTCTGTGGCGATAAAACTTGTGCATACGATCTGAAAATGAATCATGAAAGTCCAACATATTCCCTCGTTTTTGCATTTTGAAGTTTATTTGATGTCAGTAAATGCTACGGTATAGAACATCATAATGGCGGCCATGAAATTCCTTTTAATGCAAATTACACTTAACCTAAGAAGCAATAAATCAAATAGCCTACAACTAATGTGTCATAAATGTACTTTAGAACCCTCAAATTTACTCTGAGTGAAATTGTCATAGAATGAACACACACACACACACACACAAAACTAGATTTATGAAAGAATTTAACTGGCAATAATGTTTTAAAGAAAATGTTTGAAAGCAATATTAAGAGTGTTTGCATGGTTTTATTCTAGTGCAAATTGTTTTATTTTAATTTTATTTTTAGTGCAGGTAAAGGGTTTTATAGAAGCTTTGAAAACTATGATATTACTGGTTAAAAGAGAGACTTATTATACAGGGTGATTTTTTAAGAGCTTGAGAACTTTTTTAAACAATAAAACGCATAAAATTTGCAAAATCTCATCGGTTCTTTATTTTAAACGTTAGATTGGTACATGACATTTACTTTTTGAAGATAATTTCATTTAAATGTTGACCGCGGCTGCGTCTTAGGTGGTCCATTCGGAAAATCCGCTTTTTTATCGACAAATTTTGTTCAGCGATGAGGCTCATTTCTGGTTGAATGGCTACGTAAATAAGCAAAATTGCCGCATTTGGAGTGAAGAGCAACCAGAAGCCGTTCAAGAACTGCCCATGCATCCCGAAAAATGCACTGTTTGGTGTGGTTTGTACGCTGGTGGAATCATTGGACCGTATTTTTTCAAAGATGCTGTTGGACGCAACGTTACAGTGAATGGCGATCGCTATCGTTCGATGCTAACAAACTTTTTGTTGCCAAAAATGGAAGAACTGAACTTGGTTGACATGTGGTTTCAACAAGATGGCGCTACATGCCACACAGCTCGCGATTCTATGGCCATTTTGAGGGAAAACTTCGGAGAACAATTCATCTCAAGAAATGGACCGGTAAGTTGGCCACCAAGATCATGCGATTTGACGCCTTTAGACTATTTTTTGTGGGGCTACGTCAAGTCTAAAGTCTACAGAAATAAGCCAGTAACTATTCCAGCTTTGGAAGACAACATTTCCGAAGAAATTCGGGCTATTCCGGCCGAAATGCTCGAAAAAGTTGCCCAAAATTGGACTTTCCGAATGGACCACCTAAGACGCAGCCGCGGTCAACATTTAAATGAAATTATCTTCAAAAAGTAAATGTCATGTACCAATCTAACGTTTAAAATAAAGAACCGATGAGATTTTGCAAATTTTATGCGTTTTATTGTTTAAAAAAGTTCTCAAGCTCTTAAAAAATCACCCTTTAGTTGGCATAAAACAGGTAGTGATTGAAAAATCAATTACAAAACTCCTATAAATTATAATCAAAACCATAAGGCAATGAATTGTTACTTGGGTGTATAAGCTTGGCGAATTTGGGTTCTGTCGCTATTATTGGAAGCTAGACTAAGTCGATGTACATTATATGATCGGCAAAAAATCAAATTTTAAACATGAGTCAATCCGTATATTATTAGATATGCTATGAAACTATCAGTTAAATTTTTCCAAGTTTAGATACGCGATATTATGTCAAAAATACAAGAAATTTAAGTCGCAAATAGTTTCGTGAAGAGCATTTGCTCTAAAAAAATATAAGCCAGTGGATTTGCACGAGTTAAAAAATTGATGCAATTAAGTTAATTAACAACTTTGTTGAAACATACAGGCGTCAGTCAGGACCTGTTGCATGTGTCCGGAGTTTAAACATCGATCCGGGTCGAAACGTTCGCCATGCAGACGACCAGCGCGACCGTTTCTTCGGACCAGACGCTGTCGAACGCGGTTAGAGTGGACAACATTTCAGACTTTGTCAACCGACGGACACTTAACGTAGCTAATACTAGTCCCGCTTGTAGGTTGGCGTGCGGTCGTTGTAACAAGTTTGACGGGTGCTGGCAATCTCCAAGGGTTCACAGTTGGAATGATCGATTCATTCCGTATGCCCAGAGCTCCGGAGCATCAATCCGTGGAAGGGAGACCACCTGGAACACGCGAATGCGGTCGGACAAGTGTTGCTCGCGCTTTTATCGCACCCAGAGATACAGATCTCTGAAATCGACAAGAATTTGCTGCTCCGTCGTTCAATGATGGAAATCGGCACAGCCCGAAACGGATGGACGGTCGGTAGGGTTGGCCACCACCACACACGCCACTCGAAAATGGTATACCGCACACTCCTGGACAGGAGCAGTGAAGTGATAGACAGGAACGTGTTTTAAAGTGCGTAAAAACCTCCCAAGAGAATTGGATCCACTCCGTCGTTTACCGATCAATCCCCAATCAAAGCCCCGCTCCCCCTTCTCCCTTCTCCGGCAACAGTTGCATCAGAAATGAAGAAGGAAAGACCAGCGCTAGCGGACACATTTTAATTGCCTTTTCTGCGCTGGGGTATCGTTTGTCAGAGCCAGCGGGAATTTTATTTCTTCATTTTCGCCATTTGAAGATGCCACCTTGACTAGTTGACGAAGAGTGACAGGTTTCGCCGAGACCGTAATGAGATAGAAATATTCCTTCGATTGGGTATGTTATGTGTCATCACAGCCAACTGTGTTTTCTGCGATCGTTGTCAATGACGGTGCCAACATCATTTTGCCATTTTGCAGAAAATAATTTAATTTCTTAGAACTAGCCGCATCGAACTAGCTAATTTCGGCGCTCTCGTAAAGTTCATAGGTCACAAGTGCAGGGGCAAACCCGAAATGAAGTAATTTACCACCAGCTGCTATCAGGTAATCTGTTTACGAAAGCCAACTTCACATCACTTCACTCAAATGTGACTACAACCAATTACGGATTAGTGTCCTTATCTTTATGCGAGAAAATTGTTTGTTGAAAGAGCCCTGTCCTGCGCCATCATCATGAGTGTCAGTAGTAACAGTCGTTCGGTGCGTGGGTTTGTTCATTTCTTTTTGCCCAAAATAAGCGCACCACTCGAATTGCCCAAAAACCCATGGAGTCAACCAGATCCAATTTGTCGCTGGAGCTTGAATCGAAGTGTTTTCGGGTGCTTAAGACCTACACAGCACGTCGTCGTCGTCGTCGTCGTCATCGTCATCACATAAACAAAGCGCCAAACAACTCGTTCGATTATTAAGCCTTAACACTCGAGCCAGCAGCAGGGGCTCAACTTGACTTAAGTTGAAATGTGGTGTGGCGCTTAATTGGCATTTTCGAATTAATTGTTTCGTTTCTGTGCGGTGGGCCGTTTGGGCGGTACGCTGATGCGACTAAAGGCCAACAGAATTGTTTACGAATGAGCATTTGCCATGGAAGGAACATTGCCGTGAGCGATCATTTCATGATCAGTGTGTATAAGGTCATGATAATAACTGTCGCGAGTCCATCCTTGCAGCCCTTCATTAGTTGCTATTACGGTACGCGTAATTACAGACCATTTGGTTGGCCGGCAATGGTAGGTTTCGGAGCACATTACTTTTCGGCAAGGATTCGATATTTTGACCGTGCGCTTTTGATTCATCCCTCCTCCTGTCAGGTTCCCTAGCTGTTTTCCCTCTGACCACATGTTATTGCTAGTTGTTATTGTTTGAAGGACACTTTCAATAAACCGTCCGTTGCCAGTCAGCTGATAAGTCTTACGGTCGCCAGTTTAGTTGATGGCAGGTTCTTGTGCTCAACACCAACCGAAGTGCGCCGAGGTAAATGTACTGAGAGACATCCGTAATTGCCACTTGGTGAAGTACTGCCGGTACCCGAGTCGGTGAAAATGACTGACATTATATGATCACTCCGAGCCCCGAGTTCGCTGGTCCCAGGGGGGTAGTCACATGTGGACGTAAATTATCATGATTATTTCGTTTCGCAATCACGCGCATTTGACGAGCATGCTGTGCTGCATTCTAGCCTTGAGCAATGGGATGTGCATTGAAATAAGACTGATTTGATAACAGAAGCCTACCACGCATGAACAGTAGAAGTAGGTTTTGACGAGACCGTTAAACTTTTAGTCCAAGTTTTTCCGACTGAAAGTGAGTAACCCGCAATGATATTGTTTCTTATGATTAAAGAATTCGAGCTTCAATTAGAAAAATAATAGTAACAAAAGATTGAGGATAATCATTTGATTATTGAATTTTATTTTTTACAATTCCAATTCCGGAGAACTTCGTTACCTTACTCGTATTCCATTTGTTTCAATGTACACACAATTCCAGTAACTTTTATCACGGTAGCTGTGAGAAACACTTGAATTAAGTATGGGAAGCTATATGACGAAATTTCCGTATTCCGAGATAGCAGCACGCTTTCAGATTATGATGAAATTTTCTGTACATTGAAGACTGTCCCAGAAAGTATGGACGCACTTTGATTTCGCTGTAAATAAGTCACAAGTGTTAGATACTAAAATTTTATTCGATATACTGATAATATTAGACTACAACAACAGAATATTATTCTCAACATTTGCTACTTAGCCATTGTAGACTAGCTGGCGCACCTTCTTGCGAACGTTCCTCATTAAATTCCGTACAGACTTCTTGGCGACAAGTTTTGACACTTTTTTCCAATCTTTTTCGAACTGTTGAATGGTTTCGGCTGCCGAGACATGTTTCCTAAGATGTGCCTTCGTTAATGCCCAAAGTTCCTTAATTGGTCGAAGTTGTGGGCTATTTGGTGAATTCATGTCTTTTGGGACGAAAGTGACATTTTTGGTAGTATACCATTCTACCGTTGATTTCGAGTAGTGGCAAAAAGCAAGATCTTACCAGAAGACAAGAGGATCCTTGTGGCTTCGAATCATGGGTAGAAGTCGTTTTTGTAAACATTCCTTGATTTCCTTGAACATTCCTTGATTTCGCTGTTCATTGAAGCAGTGGTGATGAAGGGTTTCGAAATCATACCGCAGCTACAATTTGCGTGCCAGACCATAGCTTTCTTACCGAATTTTTTGACTTCGATCGATGTCTCGAACTGGTTTAACACTTGCCCATTTCGCTCCGTAAAATATTGTGGTCCCGGCAAGGATTTGTAATCGAGTTTCATGTAGGTTTCGTCGTTTTTTCGACCCGTTTTCGGTTTATCTTCAAAGGTGTTATCCTCACCGAACTTCCTGATTGCATTTCGCACGGCTTTTTCACTTACTCCTTCCATTTTTGCTATCTTTCTCAGTGACAGTCCGCGTTCTGTGCACCCTTTGTATACAATTTTTCGACGTTGTTCTGCTGAAAGTCCACGCATTTCGAAACAAACTTATGAAAACGAATAAACAACTGCACAAGTGGTTAGAGAATAGTGTAAACAACAGGACGCAGCCATAAAAATTGACAGATTCTGAACCATTGCGAAATGGCAGCGGTTTTTGGTTGCGTCCATACTTTTTGGGACAGTCTTTAAGACTTTGTCACAAAAAGGCACTTTGCTTACTTTGTTTATCTTTCCAAAAATGACTAGACTGTCTTTTAAAAAGGGACAAACCGTTTTTTCCAATTTTTTTCAACTGGCTATAGTCTAAAATGAAGAATCTTACAAAAAAAATGTCGTAGTAGTGATTTTTACAAAACTAGTTAATTTTTTTTTAATATTGAAAAAATTCGTGTTCTAGAAGTTTTGTCACAAAGCATTTTCTTCTTCCTGTGGCACAATTCTTTAACTGTTGATCATTAGATTGTCGTTTTCATGGGTTGTACATATAACGGATAGTTTTTATAGTGTAAAGTGACGTCTCTACTTAGTATTGTTTGGCAAATTAGCATGAATAGGTTATCTCCTGAACAACGCTTCCAAATCGTGGAAATTTATTTTTAAAATCAGTGTTCAAATAAAACTTTTTATAGCGCAAAATTCTCCTCAGTGATGAGGCGCAAACAAGCAAAACTGCCATATTTGGAGCAAAGATAATCCACACGCTGTTCAAGAATAACCGATGCATCCTGATAAATGTACTCTTTGGGACAATTTTTGGGCTGATGGAATCATCGGTCTTTATTTGTTTAAAAATGAGGAAGTACGACGCGTCACCGTGAATGGAAATCGATACAGAACCATGATTTATGAATTTTTGTTGCTTAATCTATAAGATATTGTGGTTTCAACAGGATGGTGCCACTTGTCACACTGCAGCCGAAACATTTGACTTATTGAAAGAACATTATTTTATTTATAAATACGTTTATACGTGCCGTAGCATCACTTTTACATAGAATTCTTATCCTAATATAATACTAATATAGTCACAACGATTTAGGTTTAATAAAACATATTCCTACATATACTTTTTAAATATCATAAAAGGTATTTCGTTATTTATCATTAAATCTACTTAAGAACATTATTTGAACCAAACGATTAACTGCTATAAATTATAAAATAAGCTGAAATTTTTATACATTTTGTTTTTGATTTCGTAACCTATTTTGAGTTTGTTTATATCAGCACATCATTTTTATTAAAATTTTGCTATTGGATTAACGAATGGACCGGGTAGGAGTCAGAACTAACCCTCAAAAGGGTCAATTATTAAATTGAAACTGCAATTGTCTTTATGAAATGATAAATAAGTTTCATGTATAAAAGGTCACGACAAGCAAGAATGTCTCGAACTGGGACATTGGATAGTCTACCTTTGGTATGCAAGGGATTTATTAGTTGAGATCTGACATCACTATACTCCACGTATGTCCAAACGACACGATCAATATCGCGATCGCCTCCACCACAAGCACAATGATTAGTTTCGGAAAGTCCAATTCGAAGGAGATGTGCATCTAACGTGTAGTGATTGGACATGAGTCTGGACATCTCACGAATGAAATCCCTACTCACATCCAGTCCCATGCTTTTGTCGATATTTTAGGAATAATTGAGTGCATCCACCAACCCAGATCATCTCTATCCCAAGAAGGCTGCCAACTGGCAAGTGTTCTTTGGCGAGCAATAGCACCACGTTTGGCAAAACTATCGGCTCTTTCATTGCCTGGAATGGAGTAGCCTCTTCATTTCGTGATCCGTCCGTGAAAAACATTTTCTCAGAGTCAATATGCCTGAACTTACTTGAAAATATTTTTGGGATATCCATCGAGCATAGGTGTTCTGGGATTCCACGTACTTCCAGTTACTAAATCAATGTAGATACGTTTGGTCTACTAACACTATCCAATCTAATCAATTCTGATTGTTTTTATCTTTGTCGATATTACGTTACGTTTCCTTTTGCCCCATTGCATTGCTTTTTACTATACCGGAGAAACCTGTTAATATCACAAGCTAATAGATTATCAAGAATAAAGAAATAATAATAAGATTAATAATAATAATAATAATAATAATAATAATAATAATAATAATAATAATAATAATAATAATAATAATAATAATAGTAATAATAATAATAATAATAATAATAATAATAATAATAATAATAATAATAATAATAATAATAATAATAATAATAATAATAATAATAAAAGTGATAATAAAATCGTACTGCATTTTACTTACCAAAAGTTAGGTAATTACATGAAATACCTATTTTTCTTCATTTTCTTGAGAACATTCTAGGGTCTTTTTCTTGGTCTTAAATCTTCGATGATAATCCTTTATTTCAACAGGCTCATTTTTCGTCAAGAAAATAAAATAAAATAAAATCAGGTGTTAGTAAGCTTGTTAAATTATATAATGTAAAGATGCGCATTTAACACTAGTTTGCCCAGGAAAGTCACAATATGTAAACAATAGAAGGATTGCTTAAAATTCTGCGAACTTTTTTAATTCTTTATTTAACGATATATGCACTAAGGCACACTTCACTAGCTTTTATTTATTTTGTCACAGTTTTTATTATTGACTTTCTTTCTTTTAATCATTTTGACTGCTTTTGAGCAATTTAGGTCAATACTAAGTTTTGGGCCTTCTAGTGTTGAGCACGCATCCAGGAAACAAGAACTACATGTATTTCGTGAAGAAATACTTGGTGTGATTGTATGGAATGGTCCACGTGAACCGTTCTCTTCCAGAAACACACATCTCACACTCTTAGTTAGAAGGTGACATCTGTGTCCAAGTTGGAGAAATCTAAGTACATTCAAACCTTTCCCGATTTGAGTGTGTATTTACACCTGATCAATCAGTTTCGGCGTCATTGCAATTTGTAAACATTACCGATACCGAACCAGATCGGAAAGGTTTGAAAGTTCTTAAACGGTTCATAAGATATCAATTTACTCCTATTCCTGATAACAATAGTCCTCCTTTTTGAATTAAATTCACCAGTTAAGGACGAATATTTTTTATATTAATATTTACCCCAACTAGAACAAGATAATTCAAATTGGTGACCAATACCAAGCATAACTCAGCATGCTCGAAACCACCTAATGACCTATTGTCAATTTCAAGCAGTATTAGTCCTATCCACTCCGAGATCGATCCAGATAACATAATAATTTTCATTTTTTTACTTTTATAAGCGAACGATCGATCGATCTCGGTATGGTCCGACTTTGTCAATACGAAGTATAAATTGACTCCCACCCCCATCCGCCAAAGGGGGGTACGCGCCCTGTAGCTCATCATCCAAAGCCTAGGGATATGTTGCCAATTAATATATGAATGACAGCCGACTGTTTGGGATAACATGAATTTTTTTTAATGACTTTCTGTAAAGATCACATTGTTTACCAGGACATATCTTCCGTCCACACTAATACAATTCTTCTCCCGAGATAATCGTGGAACTGCAGTGGTGCCAGCGGTATCAAGAAGCAATGAGTGTCGGACTAACATTCCTTGACATTCTCAGTAGCACAACATTTGGTCGAGGTCGGCGTCACTATTCACTATTTTATGAAAAGTTTTAAATGCATTTTTTGTTGTTGGTTCAACTTTGGTCTATTATTTCGGTTCAGGTGATAATCTGAATTGAGGGGCGGAGTTGGAAGAGTGAACACAAAATAAATATTTCCAAAAGAAATATTTGACCAAAAAGCCATCTTCAATAAATAACTACAACTTTTTTTTCAATGAAATTTATTAATGTAATTTGCAAAGGTAATAGAGGTAAATTGTTGAGAATCAGTAAGATGATAAGAAAGAAGTAGTCGGAAAAACGAAACAAAAATTAAATGCAACTTTAAATTTTCATTTCGATGAAATACGCCCAAGCGTTAAGTGTGGAAAGAATTCGATTTGACTGTACAAGGCAGCAGAGGGTAATATTTTCGAAACTAATCCATATTAATTTCATCGGTCTCGAACAATTAATTCTCGATAGATTATTTAAATGGTTCCACGGCCCGTCCGTTTATTGTATGGTTCAGGCGGGGAAAAGTAAATTTTCTCCCATTCCGTAGCACCGTTCCCAGAAAGGATTAAACGCAAATCACCAACCAATGGGAAGGAGACTGCGGGTTATCCGAGACTGTCGCTAATCGACGGCGATGCCGATAAATCTCTTTCCCCTGGTCGGCAGCAGCGACTACGAGACGTTATTAATCTCGCTTAAATTGTTTTCGCAAAAGCGGCACAAAGTTCATACTCTTTCTGTCGCGCTAAATGAGGAATATGTGCGAAGGCGGGTACGCAGCTTTAATTTATGATCCCACGACAGTAATCCAGCCTTCCCGGCTTATCCGACTATCGCAACCATATCGAGTTGATCTGTAAATGCATCCTTTGCTGGGTACAGTTCTTTTTTTTAGTTCGCGAACATCAGATTAACAAATGGAATCGAAAAAAGACTCGCGGGATCATATTAAGCGAAAATGCAAAGCCATCATCATAAATCATATTTCTCTAAATACAGTTTTTCCCGCTCAACCCACACGCACACTGAAGCAGTCCACGGAACATGATGCAAGTTCATGTTTTACGAATGTGAACTGTCGTGCATTAATTTCAATATTAATTTCTCTCCAGTGTTCACGAAAAAAAGAAACAACTGCCTTCTTTTAGGCTTCTCCTGGGCCAAGTCCTGAGAGGCCCTGGACGCAGTGGCGGAATATATATGTGGCCAATCGAAACTGACAAATTGAATTGCGTGCAACGGAGCAGGGAGTGTGCGCAGGTGGAAAGTGAGCTGCTCAGGCTTTTGAAAGAAATACGTGTTCATTTGGCGCAAAAGTACACGAGAATTCGCTTGTTCCTTCCGAGGACACGCCATCAGATGCATCAACGGGCCGATCCATTTCGCGGTCCTACTCGTGTTACAGACTGTGTTCGAATTATCATAAACTTTAATCGCGATCGGTTGTGTGGCTGTGCGTGCCAAGCCTCGAAACAAGGTAGGAGAGGGGTTCCACATCCAGATGATGCAGGTGAGATAATTCATATTTCGCTGTTGTCACTCTGCTGGATAATCCGAAAGCTGATTGGACACGAGATGACGGAGCGGGTGACAGGGAGGTGGGGGTGTAGTTCGGAAGCGACCCGCCATACATGGTGGCTACACGGGCTGCTCCTGTTTCGGCTGCAGATTGGGGTCATTTTTCAATAGCAGATCGGTCCCGACAGATAACTTAATAAAGGCTGAATGCAAATCGGAGTGGTTCCGCGATAACCGAACTGCTCCGCCAGAAGTGATATGACGGAATGGAACTTTCATCTTTACCGATGAAATGCAAACAAGTTTTGGGTGGTTGTTCGGAATATCAATTTGTTTTGTTTCGTGATGAAATTCGAGGAACTCGATTGAGTTTTCGATAAAAAGATTTTGTAAATTTTTTTTTGTAAATTGATTTTAAATATTTCAAGTTAATTTTTTTTCTGTGGACTGGACTCGATGCGGATGTTTTTAAATATTTTTATTGGAAAATTAGACTGATTTTGTTAAATAATATAAAACTTTTTTGCAGGCTTTGTCATTTTTCGTCAACTATTTGAATGAAAATTGTTAAAAAAGTTTTGCCCTTTATAAAAGACAGTATAGATAGAGTTTGAAAAAAAAACACAAAGTATGCAATGTGACATTTTAAGACAAAGTCTACATGTCTAGAATGTTTCATTCAAGTCTTTTTTTTTGCCCACCACACTCCCCCACACCAAAAAGCTTCAATTTGAAGTCCCCTGGTAGTGGACGCAACTAGTCTCAGCGGAAAAACAAGAAACAAATAGACACTGGCAATAATAATACTAGAAATACAAATTTAATTTTGATACAAAATCCGCTGAGATTCTATTTATTCATGGTTTGATGTGCAATTTATTAAAGTGGAGTCCCAGTGGAAAAGATTTCCTTTTAAGGGATCCACAATATAATTACCACGCTATGTTGGAAAGAAAGTACAAATATTTTAGGTATTAATATGAAATACTGTTGACGATAAATACATTACATTACAAAACAAAAAACTAAATTAGCTAAATATCTCGTTCAGTCTGTGCTTAAAATCTGTGCGCAAATGTGGCACGATTGCTTATTCCTCGTATGTCAGGCGGAAGTGCATTATATTTAGTTGGATCCGTCTTTGACCAAGGCTTGTAGCTGCTCGAACACGAAACAAATTGTTACTACGGCGTGTTGTTCTAGAATGGGATATAGTTGGGAACTGTAGGTTATGGTGTACTGTGGATTTATACAAATTATCATGGATGAATAGCAACGTTTGGACATCACATAAGTATGTTATTGGTAAAACATTATGGTTTCTGTCAGAGTATAACAATAGACTCGAGAATAGTAAGGGTTTATTGAAAATGATTTTTAGGCATCTGTTTTGTAGAGTTTGAAGTTTCTTCAGATAAGAACTAGCGGCTCGCCCCCACACCGATACCAAGTAGTTGAGCTGTGAATGGATGTAAGCAAAATAAAAATTTAACAGCACACGCTGGGGAACAAAGGACTTGACTCTCCATAAAACACCGCAGTACGACGCCACGTGCTTGGCAACAAACTTTATGTGGTGAGCCCAGGTTAATGTGGGGTCGAAATATATGCCCAGATACTTGAAATAGTCAACTTTTTCAATAATATTGTGTCCAAGCTGGGGATGATTATGCGTTGGTATAATTTTCCTTGTGGAACGGAAAATCATATTCTTAGTCTTTGTGGCATTTAATGATAATAAGTTCGCATTGAAATATTGATCAAGAGTTCTTAAATCACTTTCCATTGAGTTAATAATAGCATTGATGTCACTGTCAGGATAGAACAGAGCTGTGTCGTCGGCGAATAGTCGTGGAGTTCCTTTAAGATGTAAATTACCTATATCATTAATATATAAAAGAAACAATAGTGGACCAATATTACTTCCTTGTGAAACACCAATGTTTATTGGAGCAAGGTTGCTACTGTCACTTTCGATGGATACAAATTGTTTTCTATTAGTCAAGTAACTACGGATAATTGAATTAGCAATGCCCCTGATCCCATAGCAATCGAGTTTGTCCAAAAGTATACTATGATCTAATGTGTCAAAAGCTTTTTTAAGGTCTAAAAATAATGCACCAACTATATTTTTACTATCGATCTCGCTTATAATTTCGTCAACTAATTCAATTATAGCGGTTTGGGTGCTAGAACCTTGTCTGAAGCCATATTGGAATCTAAAGAGGATATTATGCTTACTTAGGAATTCGATAAGTCTAGTGACTAGAAGTTTTTCAAATATTTTGTTGAATACGGACAATGTAGATATAGGACGGTAATTATTACAATCACAACGGTCACCCGATTTGAACACAGGAATGACTTTAGCCACCTTGAGGCAATCAGGGTAGTAACCGGTCTGAATAATTACGTTAAAGCACTGAGAGAGTATTTTAGCGAATGCAAATGAATTATGTTTTAGTACACTGACAGAGACGTTATCAGGGCCGTTACTCTTCTTATTATCCAAACCTTGTATTAACAGTATCACTTCATTTACAGATGAAGGACGTAGAAAAATAGAATCACAAACATGAGGAACGTTACTTATTGGACAAAAAGATGAGTTTACAGGAATAGCTTTAGCTAATTCGTTACCGATATTTGAAAAGAATTTGTTGAAAATATCACAAACTTCCTTGTTGTCATTAATGTTGTTGCCCCTATCGATCAAGCGTATCTTATCCTTTTCTTTTGTTAGTCCGAACGTAGATTTAAGATTTGTCCAAAATTTCGAATGAGGTACGTTAATGAAAAGGTTTTCGTAATAATTTTTTTATTCGCCTTTTTCATGGAGTCGACCTTTTTAGAGATATGTGATAGCATTTGTTTGAGATGCTGATCGTGGGAGCTTGCTTTAATACGTTTGAGGTAATTGCTTTTTATTTTCACTAGTGTCCATAAATCAAAGCTCATCCATGGGCAATGATTACCTTTCACTGTGACTGTTTTAGTTATTATTCTTGTATGTTGTTCGAGTAGAGAGTTATATACGAAAACTATAGATTGAAGAACTGTTTCAGCGTCCTCAATGACATCAATACTACTAATAAAATTGGAAAAATCAAGATTTACCTGACGATAGTTAATTATTTTTTTCGTTAACGTCATAGGTTCTTTATCAGCCAGTATTTTGAAAGTTGTTGAGATTTGAGAGTGGTCGCTTAGTTCATTAAATATTGTGTCGTTGCGAATACGATTAACGTCGTCAAGTTTACAAATAATATGGTCAAGTATATTGTCGCTAATTGGTCTTGTAGTAAAACAATTTGTACACGAAAAGTCATATGATTCTAGCAGAGCCTTATATCTTGTCACAATGTTGTTATGAATGAGATTTATAGGAACATTTATATCACCTACAATAAAACACGTATGTCTCGGTTGAATTGAACACATCAAGCTTTCTAGGTAAACGGAAAATTCGTTAAAATCAAAGCTAGGGGGACGATACACACCATGAATATTATAAAAGTGTCCTTTGATACAAAGCTCGATGTTTATATGGTGAAATCCATCGGACGTGTAGTTCTTAATCAGTCTATGTTCAATATCTTGTTTGACATATATTGCTAGGCCTCCACTAGAATGTTCTCTACAAGCATTAAAGGCTTTATAATGCGGTATTTCATAGAGAGCACAATTTTCATTTTTCAACCATGTTTCTCCGATTACTATAACATCTATAGGAGTTTTAAAATTGTCAATATCAATTAATATATCATAAAATTTTGAAATATCGTTAATACCTCTTACATTCCATTGCAAAATCTTAAGTGTTTTTTTGTCGTTTAATGTATAGTTGTTATTGAACTTATAAATATTTTCGTGAAAAAAATTTTTGGTAGTCGTATTATCCATTTAAAAGAGAAACAAATAACAACACATGTAACATCAATATAATAGCTAAATTAAGTTCTTTTACGCTTGAGTGGTACTTGATCTGGGGAAGGAGACGTCAATTGTGTGGATCGGTAAAAATGTATAACACGATCAAGATCTATTTTATTACGATTTTTTTCCAATTTAGAATGGTCCTCCTTTTTTACTAATATAACTCCTCCACGACCTGGCCATACATACTTAATATTTAATAATTTTTGAGATTCTCGCATGTTTTTTAACAGTTCCAAAGAAGCAGTTGACAGCTCCTCACGAACTACCACTTTCATTTCAGTTCCATTAGTCTTGAAGGATTTGTCAACAGCAGTAGCAATCAGAGGGCCATGTTCCTGCTTCTTGTCTAGAACTGTCTCTCTAATGGCTTCGTCTTTGAAGACCACTCGTATTGGAATTGGAGCGCAGCTGTTTTTATTACCCGCATACAATCGGGATGACGAAACAACGGAATCACGGGACAAACTAACACCAAGACATTTGAATGTTTTTAGCACTAGCTTCCCCACATTTTCATTGGGGGTCGTCTGAGAAAATTTTGCCAACTGCGAATATGATTTAGCGCAAAAGTCAATTATAAAATGAAAATTTTATATTACATAATTATATACACATTTCCATGCGTATGGAAATTAATCAACATGTTCTGAAAATTTTTTATTGATTATTCATATAAACGTACCACAGCTAGCAAGCCGAAACTTGTTTCGTCCGAGGCGTCAGTTTTGATATCACACTTAAATGAATGTTTTTTTGCAAATAGCAAAAAGGAGTTCAACATAAACTGCTAGGCACTGACGTACATATAAGTACATATAAGTAAAAATGGTTATGTGCACTTAGCATAAATTAGGGGGTAAAAACCTTTTATCCCTTAAACGTACTTAATGGAAAAGTTTATAAATATTGCCAAAAATTTCACTAAAATTGATTTCATTCATAAGTAATTCTTGAAAAATTTGATGAATTATATTGCCATCTGATTGCAAAGGTTGAAATCTGATTTCAAAATGGACGAATGCTTGCCTTAAGTTTGATGCGATCACTGCGAACGAGTTCACTCTGACATTGAAACGCTGGAATTAAATGAACGGCACTTTGTCGCGCGACTCTTCCACGATTAGTGAAGCCCTGAAACATTTTACACCAGCTTACAAAATATCACCAGAAAAACTATCAGAAATCGATTGTTTGTCAAGCTGTGGAAAAACCATTTTCACACGTTGAATGAGAAATGTTCGACATTTTATTTTTACAATGTTGCATGATTTATTTCGAACAAATGAAACTGCGCTAAACAATGCTCCAGGGACCCGTAACTGTGACAGCAATAAATAGCTCTTTTCCGATCCGAATAGCAATGGGACATTTCGAAATGTCAAATCTGCGCATGCAGCGACCAAAATTCAATGAAAATCAGAAGGAATTTATGAATTCATAATCGATTCGGCGACGCCGATTGACCAGTTTGGGAGCGCAACTCAGAATGCCTTATTGGTAGCAAATAAATGGTTGCACGTTTTTTTATATATATTTTTGAGTCTCGCAATCAAACCACAGCAGAAGAAGGGGTCGCAGAAGTTTCGCACCTCTCACGAAATCCCGTTTTCCCCTTGCGACAAGAAAATAAGGTGCGTGCACAAATAGTTATGCAGATTGTTTTCCAAGACCAAGCCCAAGCCAAGCGTCGCCTAGCAGCCAGTGTTGTGACTTGGGCGATTATGATAATTCAAAAGTGGCGCACCGGTAGCTTGACAGGCATCGAGACAACCTGGTCATCTTTACGGTACTTTTATCGCCTTCTGTGTGCTGCCGGTTGCCACCAGGGAGAAGTCGGTATCCTAAGAAGCCTACATTGCCAACTTTGTACATCGGTTTGTGCGTGGAGTGTAGTAATGACTGATCGTAAGTTATAACGTTTCTTGTGTAGCTGTGCAGCTTTGACTTGTTTTCATTTTTAAAATCAATTATTACTATTTAACACCTTTTATATTTGAATTAATAAGTGAACAGCCACGGCAGGGGGACGACCACCAAACTGGATCTCTTCTTTGGAGGTAAACCTAGTCGGAATGAATTGACTGCATCACCAATTGGCGTGTTACATTGCGTTAAATTTTATGAACTGTACCTGCTTCAATTACCGTTGCTTATGGCATGATGTTTAGAAGTATGAATGGGGCGTTAATGGCCCGACAAGTAAGTAAAATTTGAATACGCCTTATGCAGAAATACACCAATCTATGACAGATACATCAAAGCATAATTTATAACATGAATAGCATTCATTACACCGGTCTCCAATTTTGCTTAATTGATAAAACCACTCCAGAATGACATTACATTATCTGCGACGTGACTTTGTGTCTCTCTCATCCCACTCGTACGGGGCCTGCTTGTCGACGGGCAGATGAGGTAAGAAATATTGTCCGACCATATTTGGTCCTGAAAACATCATCAACATTCAGAAACGGGCAAACGCTCATAAAATAATTTACAACTTGATCATAACCGCCGAACCAAAATCGGGGTACGTGGAGTTCATAAATTTGATAATTTCTGACAATCGACGAGCTCCTTCGGACGGTGATATGCTGCCAGTTTCAATCTGCCGCCATGAACTGATTTTATTTTAATGTTTTAATTTCCTCTCACCACGGTCCGGGTGGGATTGCACATATGCAGAATCATTTAAACTGAACCAGTTTCTTTTTTTTGTTTGTTTGTTTGCTCAGTAGGGTACCCTTTTTTTCGCTCTGCTCCAAAAATGGGCAAGCAACAGGTAAAGCTGTAAATGGATTGTGCAATAATTTAATTTATGTATGACTCTTCGAACCGATCAATTGTGGTGAGTGTATACCGAAACGTGCTTCTCAAGATTAGTGATGTACTACGTCATGTTCGATTATCAGCACTTACGGTTGGACCGAGCTTCTAAAAGCGACTTCATTCACTAGAGCGCTTTTAGAAGCTCGGTCCAACCGTAAGTGCTGATAATCGAAATTTTGTTTTTTGTTGATTTTACATTTTTTCCCTACATCACAGAAGCATAAAAAGTGTAGATGTGTTTCTGCCTTTAAGTAAGAGTATTGATGCAAGTTGAACAGTGATAATGTAATTCTTTGGATTTTAATATTTTTGTCTATGTTCGATTTTCAAAAATAATACTCGCCTAGCTGCTGGTCTTTCAAGTCAGTTATCGTATGTTCAAGCCCTTACCAGGAATGGTTCTTAGTATTAACAGGATCGTAGCACCAGCCATGCAATGATGTTTTACACTAAAGACTGTACCAGAAAGTATGGACGCAACCAAAACCACTGCCATTTCGCAATGGTTCAGAATTTGTAAATTTTTATGGCTGCGTCCTGTTTGTTACCTTCTTCTCTAACCACTTGTGCAGTTGTTTATTCGTTTTCATTAGTTTGTTTCGAAATGCGTTTACTTTCAGCAGAACAACGTCGAAAAATTGTGTACAAATGGTGCACAAAGCGCGGACTGTCACTGAGAAAGATAGCAAAAATGGAACGAGTAACTGAAAAAACCGTGCGAAATGCAATCAGGCAGTTCGGTAAGGATAGCACCTTTGAGGATAAACCGAAAGCGGGTCGAAAAAAAGGTCCTGCTAACCCTCAGTTGGATGAACGTATACTGAAGGCGTTTGAGCAAAAGAAGGAGGTTTCAGTTCGGGATGTGTCCAAAAAAGTTGGCACTTCGAAGTCAAATGTTCTTCTTGCTAAAGAACGTTTGAATCTTCGAACCTATAAGAAGCAGAAACAACCAAAACGTAGTCCGAAACAAGAAGCATCGATCAGGCCGAGGCACAGTGGTTCGAATCAATAAAAACGTGGACATAAATCAGTAGCTGCCAAAACGTTCTTTTAATGCATATAGTTGCTTTTGAGAAATTATTTACAAATATATACCGCATAATTTGATTTTATCCCAAATTGTTCATGGCCTACTTTGACAAAAAATATAACCATAACTTTTTTTTTCTGAAGAGATAGAAAATTTTTTTCTTCTACAAAGTTTTAGAACTATTGAAAATAATTTACTTTGTCAAATATACTAAAAGTCTAGGTCGCACCGTTTCGGATATACGAAGCGTTTTTATGGCAACCCCCTTAAAAACAGTTTTTTAATCATAACTTAATTCGAGTTATTTTTGTATGCATACTTTGCTTGGAATAACTGAAGAAAAAAAATCCCATATTTTTGTTGTTGTTTCCTGGTAAAGTTATACAACATTTTACCTATGATAAAACCTTACACCGAAGCGAAATATGCAACTTTATGCAGCTGATTTTTACAAAATTTATAGGAAGAGATATGCCCAATACTATAAAAAAAAATTCTAAGTGGAATTCGATGGAACTTTTTTTTGGCCATTCCAAAGTTAGTTTTAGTTATTGAATTATGACAACCCTCTTAAAACTAGTTTTCTAATCATAACTTGTTTCAAGTTATTTTTTATACATACTTGTTTGGCATAAATGTAGAAAATATAAAATCCCATAAGTTTGTAGAAGGTAATGCATAAGTTTATTCTTTTCTGGAACAGTTATACATCATTTTACCTATTTTTACCTAGGAAACCTTGTGCCGAAGCGAAACATGCAACTTATTGCAGCAAACTTTTCAATACTTATAAGAAAATATATTCCTAATCCAATTTATTTTCCAATGAGAATATCCTGAGTACTATTCGTGAGACTCATTTTCACTATGGCCATGCTGAAACCATGAATGGTTAAGAAACGGAGGGCTTCACGCGTCTGCTATTTCTGCAACTCACTTTTGCAGTGAGCGTAGAGATGGGCAATTCGCTCCTCAGCTATTCCAGTGAATCGAATCTTTAAAAAGAGCTGATAGCTCACAGCTCTTTTTAAAAGAACCGCAGCTCACCAGATCACCGCACTGGTAAGCAGGGATGCCAGGTTCACAGATTAATCTGTGTTTCACAGATTTTCAACCTTTTGCACAGATTTAAAAAATGGCACAGATTTTCACAGATTTCTGAAAATGGTCACAGATTTACACTGATTCTGAAATCGATCACAGATTTTTGAAATTTATCACAGTTTAGCACCAAAAATTACAGAGCGTTAGGAAATAGTGAGACCTTTTTTTTGCTTACCAAAATGATTCCTATTAGTTAGTATGGAAACGGGGAAACGTGCACAGATTTTGCACAGACAGGTTGTTGGCTTGATCACAGATTTTTTAAAAAAAGACCTCGCATCCCTGCTAGTAAGGTGGAAACAAGCTACAAGCTGAACGGATTTTCGGCTCTTGAAGAGCGAGTTATAAATGAGAAGAAATGTGTGCATGAGCTTTTGTTCGTTTTTCCAAATGTGTATTTATCCTTCTTTAACAGATTGAATGAGCCGTTGTGAATAAGAAATCTTACCTCTCATTCAGTAGGCTAAGGTACATTCAGGGATGCCACTTTTGCAGATATTCTCAAATATGACATAATAATAATTCGCAGACAAGTTCTTTTTGCATCAATGATTTCGATCATGCATTTGAAAGAAAAACGGAGTAAGAATCTTAATGAGCTGATGAGCTGATACATTGAATCGATTTTCTTTAGTGAGCTGATCGGTTCGGAGCTGCTCACCGGTATGAGCTGCCTCGCACATCTCTAAGTGAGCGTCGCACGATCAATATATCCCTTTAGTGAGCTGATCGGTTCGGAGCTGCTCACCGGTATGAGCTGCCTCGCACATCTCTAAGTGAGCGTCGCACGATCAATATATCATCTTAAAAAACGTGTTGCTTCGCGATAACTCAATTTATTTACACGTTAAAAAATGAAATCTCTTCGTAAAGATTTGTACTTTTGCAATACTTTTTCATATTTTGATTGGAAAACATTTTTCCATTTTTTTAATATGTGTTAAACTTGTGATAATATTTCGGATTTTCAATAAATCCACTTAAAACCCACTTTGAAAAGGCCTAAAAAATTGCATCGAGTTCTACTTAGATTTTTTATAATATTGTTAATTCTCAGAAAGTAAACAAAATAAAAATCCCAACAATTTAAGCATGTTTATGCGTGTTTACGCGCACTTTGTAGTAGATACTTAGGTAATAGAGGTAGATTCTACGTAGATATATCCAAAAAAATATTTTTAAAATAAAGTGAATATATCTCAAAAACAATTTTTTACACTATTTATATCTTCAGCAAAAATACTTCAAATGCTTTTTTCTTCAAAATGTCATAGAAAAAAAATTTTTTTGTGAAAAAAAAATTATTTTTATTCGAAATTGGTGCTACCCCCTTAACAAAAACTAAGGTGCCACTTTCAAAAGAAGCGTAATATAATCTTGTAAAACTTTGTCGAAGACACGTTAGATCTTAAAAATCAATGGAAGTCAGTACAGACTTTTGACCGTCTTTTTCCAGTTTTGGACCACTGTGCGAGGGTTCGAAAGCTGTACAATGCGATTCTTGTTGGAAATTTGAACTGCATAATCATAGACCACGAAACTTGCGTGAAACTCGATTATAAATCCTTGCCGGGACCACAATCCTTGCCGGGACCACAATAATATTTGGTAAGAAAGCTATGGTCTTGCAAGCAATTTCTAGCTGCGGTAAGATTTCGAAACCCTTCATCACAACTGCTTCAATGAACAGCGAAATATACATCAAAGAATGTTTACAAAAACGACTTCTACCCATGATTCGAAGCCACAAGGATCCTGTTGTCTTCTGTTCAGATCTTGCTTCTTGCCACTACTCGAAATCAACGGTAGAATTCGACCAATTGAGGAATTTTGGGCATTAACGAAAGCACATCTTAGGAAACATGTCTCGGCAGCCGAAACCATTCAACAGTTCGAAAAAGATTGGAAAAAAAGTGTCAAAACTTGTCGCCAAGAAGTCTGTACGGAATTTAATGAGGAACGTTCGCAAGAAGGTGCGCCAGCTCCTTCTACTGCGATTGCAAAATAAATAAAACCGCCGATTTTAGAGTCGTTTTTCTAGAATCAATGAAAAACGACTCTAAAATCGCTTGATGCCAGTGTTTTGCTCTGACAGTTGATCAATGAATCGGTTTTGTAAAGTTTGGTTTGCACGTTTGCTGCTCGGTAAAAACGGGTGCAAAATAGTTTCCCTCAAATTGCCCCAAAGGCGCATTTTTTTCGTGCGGTGCAAATCAATGAAACACAGTGCACCTGTTTTGATTGCTCGACTGCACGAATCGAGCAAAACATTCCACGAGTGTTCTCAATGAAAAACGGCATTACAACAGAAAGACGAACATCTTACATCTTAGCTCTATCCAAAATAGTCTGAATATATTCATTGAACATATTCGGAGTTCACAAGTTCACAAATTTTCTATTAACGTCGTTATGACCATAATCTCTAGCCATCAAGTTCAATATCAATGCTCTACCAAAAGGTATGAATTTTTTCGGCGTTCGATTCCTAGCGGTTATCACAGTAAATAGATTCTTTCAACAGATATACCGGTAAAAGTAGTCAAACGGAACCATATCATGTTCAAATAAGAGTGATATCATTCGGGTGGATCATTGTTATCATCAAAAAACAAACTCATAGCTATGAGGCTTCAACTTACGTCAATCTTCCTTTGAGATGCTCGATCCACTTATCCTGCGTCAAGCAGCTCTCATTGTCCATGTCAAACAGCCGGAACAGGTTCTGCAGGAACGCCTGAAAAAAATAATCACAAGAATAATATCAACAAACCGTCAATCAAAACGGCGTTGTTTTTCATCTTCCGTCTGCCGTATTAATAGCCTATTTAGGCTAGCAAACCACTACACTAAACCAGAGCAGAGATTAAAACAAAACAAATGAATAAAAAGCAGCTCAACCGAATACCAAACCGAATCATCCAGAGACTCCGCTTGGCGTATAATCAGTGCCGCAGCAGATGTCAGATTTAAAATTTAAATTTCAAATTAAATGTTTACCTACATAAATTACGTCGACTTTCATGTCGAGTCTGTCAGTAGCTACCACCCTCCCTGCCTCCCACTCGTATGCACTGAAAGACGACGTCGCGCGATACCCTCATCAGCAACATGCTAGGTACTCGGGATAGTATTGATTGCTGTCGTGTGCTCCGACACGGAATCCTGAGTTCATTGTCGAACGCTGTCACGTACCCAGAGGAGGCCCTGGTCCCTCCCGAAATCAAAAACAGATATATAATTATTTAGGAGGTCTCAGACATGGGTTACAGAAACAACAAGACAGTAAATGTAAAGAAATGTAATACAATAACAGTTCTAGTTTAAAAGTTTAAAGTATCTGTTATAAACACCCGTAAAAGACACACCGAGAATTCGGGTACATAAGCAATCTTCAGTAGAGTTATTTTTTTATCTTTTGGCCCCTCCCGAAACGAAATCCTGGGTACGGGTCTGGTCGAACAGCATTACGGGCGGCGTCTGGGTTGTTTTCAGTTTAAGACAAAGAAAATTCAATGATCCATTTTAGTCAAGGATTCAAATAACAACGAAAGTTCTTTAAAATGTCGCACAAGAAAAAATAAAACGATCAACCATCTGTTACTTTACATGTTCCATTTTGCATGGTGGCATTCGGGCGAAGCATTGCGGACATTTCAAGGAAGCACGGATCGACTGGACGATAAGTGCATGTTCCCTGTCGTTTGGCAGTGCGCGAGGGGAAACCAACGGGACCGGCTAAAGTGGGCTACAGGGAATTGGGTGAAGATTTGTTCGACTGACACTTCGATTACTGCTGCCCGGTTGGGGCCAACCGTAGGTACTCCGTGCCCGGTCCGGGTAGATTGTCAATAAAACGCGAAATATGCACGTGTTGCTGCAAAAAGGGTACAACATTATGTAAATCGAAAAAAATCGACTTTCTGAATTGGTCGTTTACGGTTCGGTGTCCGTTTGAAGCTGCGGATCGGGGTTCGGAATCGGAGGACATGCTGGGATTTTTCTTTATCTTACAAGAAATTGATTTTGCTTCCTGTGGTACAGAAATTAAGATTAAGGGGTACGGTAACTTGGAAAGTTCGTGGCCGCAGGAAAGAGGGAATCAAACATTATTCAAATCTGGTCGCATCTGACTTATCTCGTCAATTAGTTTGGATGGTATAATTATAATACGGAAAATGTTGAAGTTCGCATAATGACAGACCACTTGAATGCGTCGCGACAGGCGAGAGACGATATATTTTGCCGTTCGTTTCGCGAAAGCAATCGTTCCATCTTCGAGTAGCTGCTGCTCGGTGCCCTCCCGGTCTAATCACTTCAGTTGTACATTCACCGATAAGACGACCACCTGGTGTGTGACTAAATAGCATAATTGATCATATAGGTTTACATATTTTTTTTTTGCATACAAAGTACAACCACCATGCATCCGTCCAGATGTATGCTTCGGAACCCGACTGGGGAAGATCGTGAAGGTGGCCGCCGTCGGTTCCACACGTAAACGCAATGTATCGAAGAGAGCTTTCAAGTGCCCGGACTCGGGTAGGGTACTTTATTTTAAATTGCGCTTGTTGCTAAGTTTGTTTGTTTGGTTTACTTAGTGCGCCACGCCAAGAATCGAGCACAGCGTCTACGAAGACCCTCTCGAAAACCTGTTCTCCAGTGTATGTAGTGTAATTTTTTTCTGCTCCTCGAATGCAAATCGTACTAGACTTAATGTGGCTCGATTAAAGTGCTTTTATGCACCTCTCACCGTGGTGTGATGTTCTTCACCCTATTCCGAGAGGATGCTCATTTTTCACTCGGTGGCGCAGCCGAGAGCAATGACCCCGCCGATTGAGTTCAACACCTGCCGAGGGAAGAGATCGAAGGAGGCCGTTTCTTATCTATTAGATCGAACGATCGGTCGATCAAACAACTAGAAAAGAGAATGCGTACCTATAACCGATAGTAACGGCGGCATCGATCTGCAACCTCGCTCGGGGCCAGCGTAGTGAAGGACCGTAATAAACGAGATTAAAATCAGAGTTTTTAATTGCAAAAACTAGTCGCACCTGTTATATCACATTGTCAAATGCCCATGTGGTGCTTGGTAAAAGCTTACGACGGGCTGGATGCCAGTCAGTACGGAGAGTATTTTTGAGGAAATTGCACAATTACGTGGCCGCTAGTTTCCGCGATATCTTCTGTTACGTGAATAACGATTCAATGCTTATCAGTGCAGGAATTTTAATGTAATAATTCACCTACCGCTTCTATGGCCAAACATATTCATAAACTAATTCACGAAAATGTTTAGTCTCTCAAACTTAATGATGTGTTGATGTAATGTTTTATTCAGCAAATCTTGCATCGATATGAACCGAGGAGCGAGTCATACGGGTATTGGTATACACATTTAAAGATTATTGGGATCCTGCATAATGTCTAAATATGTGAAATTCGGCGTTTCTGTTTCAACTTCCAGGTCGGGGCTGGAACATAGGACAACTGGCTTGTAAGACCAGCGCCGTATGCATTGCACCACCAACCCGGGTAAAAAAGAGTACCACACTTAACTTAGCACAAGTTCAGATTGCTGTTCATAGGTTGCCATAAGAATATTTCAAAGGGGTAGATGGGTGTAAGTTTTTGCTAACAGGGGAAATTTGAGGCAAAATGTTTCGAATTTTGCGAAAATCGACAGTTTTCGACAGGCACAGATAGGAGTTTTCGACAGAACTATCAGGAATCAGAACAAATTGGCTCAAATAGTACGTTCCTCTTGATATTTGGAGATTTGTGCCTTGCCATCAATTTGTTTTTGGCATCATTTTCCCGATATATAAGAGGGGGATGGGAAAAATTGACGACACAAAAAAATCAAAAAAGCAGAAGTAAATTCTGCACCTCTAAGGGATGCTGAACAATCTGCTGGCGATCACATTTAGTGGAAGCAGAAGTAAATTCTGAACCTCTACAAGGTCCCGAACAGTCTGCTGTAAAACCTGTTTAGGTTTGTTACTATGTGCGTTCTTTCTGATGAACGATGCACAGTTAGTAAAACCTCCAACCCCCGAGAGGATTTAGAGATTTTACAAAAGTGATACCATTCTGCACTCCCGGAAGAATGCAGAACGATTCGCAGTATGTACGAGCAGAAGTAAATTCGGTACCCCATAAAGGATACCAAATAATCTGCTAAACCCTATTTAAGGTGAATACAGAAAGGATTCATTCACTCCAGGAAGAACGGTGAGCCCTTCTGACTATAGCTCCTTATCACATTGGGTGAGAAACCAGAGAATATCCTTTAATTGTAGCTCCACATACACAGACTCAACCATGTATGGAGAACCAAAAACCCGGATACGTAGTTGCGTTAATGCGGGACAGTTACGTATTTATTTATTTATTCCATTTATTCATCTGACAATATAATAAGTCTTAATGAATATATCAGTCAAGTTATAAAATATTCGATCGTAACACTTTCTGAATAAACTTATGTGTCGGTTCATTAAAATCGAAAAGATTTTCAACAGTGGAAAATGTTCTTATACATGTTGTTATCGGTTCATGGAATCCGAACGTCGTTCGATGATATCTCGGTTGAAGTAGACTAGTAGAACGCAGCAATCGTTGCGTGGCACGGAAATCAAGTAGAGACAAAAGTTGCGGTGAGTCGATATCGCCATTGATTAGTTTTGCCACAAACACAGCTTGTTGAATTTTCCTGCGCCGTTCCAATGAATCAAGACCTATCAGACGACAGCGATCGGGGTACGGTGGAAGGTCAAGCGGGTTTTGCCAGGGAAGATTTCTTAGAGCCAGTCGGACAAATCTTTTCTAAACACGTTCAATCCGTAAGTTCCAAACAATCTGATACGGGCTCCAAACTAAACTAGCATTCTCAAGTAGCGGTCGAACCAATGAACAGTATAATGCCTTCAAGCAATGGGGATCTTTGAAATCACGTCCGATTTTGGCAATAAAACCCAGTTGCCGTGTTGCTTTTGAAATCAAAGTTGAGCGATGTAGGTTGAATGTAAGTTTGGCATCCAACAAAACACCAAGGTCGTTAACATGATCAACTCTTTGGAGCGTTTGTCCGTCAATTTGATAATCAAAATGCAATGGATTCTGTATTCGGTGGAACGTTATGACCTGACATTTCGCAGTACTGATAATCAACCAGTTTCTTTTGCACCAAGCAACAAATGTATCGAGGAGCTGTTGGAGCCGGACACAGTCGTCAATAGATGGAATTACATGGTACAATTTCAAATCATCAGCGTAAACTAATCTGCAGCCGTTACTGAGCAGCAAAATAGCATCATTGAAAAACAAAGAGAACAGAAGCGGCCCCATATTGCTGCCTTGAGGTACTCCTGACACATTCGTAAACTGAGATGAAACGCTCGAGCCTAATTTTATTCGTAAAACTCTACCACACAAGTAAGAGTATAACCAATCAATGAACTTTTGAGTTCCACCTAATCGCGACATCTTTCGAAGGAGTATTCGGTGGTCTATTCGGTCAAACGCTGCTTTTAGATCCGTGTATACCGCATCGATTTGTACCTTTTCCTCCATACGCGAAATGCAGGTCGAAGTGAAATCTAATAGATTTGTGCTGACCGAGCGTCCAGGCATAAACCCATGTTGTTCAGTTGAGATATAATGTTTAGTGCGAAAGAGCATCTCATTGCTTACAATTATTTCAAAAAGCTTTGAAGCAGCAGATAAACTTGTTATGCCTCGATAGTTTCTTACATTACGACGGTCACCACTCTTGAATACAGGGAACATGAAGGATTGCTTCCAAATCTCAGGAAAAATGCCTTGCTCGAAAGATTTGTTGAAAATAATGCACAGAGGCTCAGCTAAAGCAGCAGTACAATTAGTGTAAACTGCAGCGGCTATTCCATCAGGTCCTGCTGAATACGATTTTTTCAGTTTCTTCGCAGCAGCAAGAATCATTTCAGGAGTAATTATAAACGTATCCATCGACACTAAATTTTCAGGAACGTTCATAGCAGCGACATCAGCTTCGGCGTCGGAAGCAGTATTTTCAGCAAATACCGAAGCGAAAAATGTTGCGAACAGCTCGCACGAATCCACCGTTGAGTTAGACTCCACGCCATCGAGACAAACATTTGGAGGTATTGATGAACATTTTCGCTTTGAGTTGACTTCCTGGGATTCCGTCGAAGGTCAGTTTGAACTCGCATGACATAATCTTTGTATAGCCGCGCGTTCAATTTACGATAACTTTCACTGGAGTATTTGAACATTCTTTATGTCTCAGCATTATGAAAACGACGATGTTTGCGTTGCCAGGCATTACGATCCCGCTTGAGTTTACGTAAGTACGCTGTAGTCCAAGGAGTAGCAATGGGTCGTTTTGCTAATGGAAGATTAGAACTGAGCCATTGAAACAAAACATCACAGAATAGCGAAGACATCTCATTCACGTTATCAGTTTCATACAAAACAGACCAATTAACATCCTGCAAATATGCTTGAAAGGTAGTAAAATCAATTTTTCGGTAGTTCAATGGCATTGATTCGACAATAAGCTGGGTATCACATGAAACGCTTTCACAATCAACGGGCAATGAAACAGCTAAAGGCGGATGGTGAAGGTCCACGGGTAGTAGTGGGGCAACACAACGATCAACTACCAATTGGCTCTCTAACGAACAGAAGATCAGGTCGAGCGTTCGTCCGAGATGATTTTTATGGCGATTCCTTTGATATAAATTTAAATAATCCATACCATCTATCAGTGTCGTACTGGCAGCGGGTAGAAGAGAGGAAGGAGATTGTGTTTCGTCTGATCCATGACCCCACGTTATCCGTGGCTGGTTGAAATCACCGCACACAAAAACAATATCACTTGCGGAACTTTTGCTGCACAGCTCCGAAACAGTAGAAATGTGCTCATCGATCACACCAACTTGCTGGCTTTTATCGGGAGGGATATACACACCGCACAGAAATATCTTTAAGTCCCGCACGGTAGCACATACACACACTTGTTCGAGGCAACGACCATTCACCGTTTGTACAACAGTGCTGGCATATTTTTGAGAAACAGCAACTAAAACACCGCCAAATTTTGATTTGACACTGTTTGCTAAGCTGCGGTCGCAGCGGAAAACGTTGAATGCATTTCCAAATAACTGTTGGGAATTGATCCGATCGTCGAGCCCGGTCTCGGTAAGAATGATGATATCGTAGTTGCAGTCACACACTGCCAGGAAAAGCTCATCGATTTTGGTCCTTAAGCCACGAACGTTCTGGTAGTATACCCATATTTTATATTCATTTCGTTCATCCTTCTGCAACACGGGATCATTTAGTGAAGCGATAGTTGAGTTAATACAAAACGTATCAGATGATATGAAGTACCATAATCGCATTCACACAAATCACACGAATAATACTCAGCACTTTGAATAGTAGCCTTGTGATAATTGAGTTTGCAATGTCCAGTCAGAGCTCTGACCAAAATACTGCAATGATGCTTGGAAAAATGCAGTAGACACTTTGAAATTTTCAGATTTAAATCTAGTAAAAATGCTTTTGTCTGAGCTCAAGTTTGCAAGCTGTGCCAGTAGCTGGCATATTTGTATGCAGCCCAAGAACGAATCTTGTGCTTTGTCCTACTAGTTGAAAGTGGTAAAGCTGGTTCCGGACCAACTAAATCATTCGTTACACCAGCTCTAGCCAACTCATCAGCCCATTCATTTCCAGTAATACCAGAATGGCCGGGTGCCCATAAGAAGTAAACAGGTGCTGAGGTCTTCAATTTGAGTTCGACATGCGATCACTAGATTCGATCGTGAATCATTCGAACTGAGTGATTTTAAGGCTGCCTGACTCTCGGAACAAAAATAAACTCGTTTACCACAGATCCTCTGCTAAAGTTCCGATTGTATTCCACACAGAATCGCGTAGATTTCTGCTTGGAACACAGTACAGTATTTACCAAGTGAATCAGACTGCTCTAGCCTCATTTCACGACAGTAGACACCAGCAACAGCATGACCATAGAACAGAGAACCGTCCGTATAACAAACTATGTGTTCATCAAGTTGTCGTTCCAAATAACCAGTCAACCATTCCTCACGAAGAGGATAGGTCACATAGAATGTTTTGAAAGGAAAACTGCATGTGAGAGTTAGGTCACCAGGAGCGAGTAAATACTCATCCCAGGTAACCATTTGAGACCATAAGCGAGTGTGGCTAGTAGCTTCATCTTAAGGATTACTGTTCCAAAGCCCTGTAACCTTAAGACGGTATGCACAAGATAATGCTTCTTGTTTTAGGAACACATGTAGTGGTTTAATACACAGTAGCGCCTCTAGAGCAGCAGCAGGAGTTGTCGTGAATGCTCCTGTCATCGCCATTAGGACCATCCTTTGGAGATGATTTAGCTTTGACTGAACTGTCGCGACTTCTCCTTTCTGCCATCATACAGGATATCCATATGCTAAAATTGGTATAACGATAGTTGTGTAGATCCAATGAATTTATCTGGGTTTGAGTCCCCATGATTTTCCAAAAGCTCGTCTGCATTGGCCGAAAGCCTTTTAATCTTGAAGTCAATGTGAGCAGACAAATTCAGTTTTGAATCGAGAATAACTCCGACGTATTTAACTTGATCAACCACGGTAACCTCTGAACCGAAGAACTGTAACGGACGAGCTCTTGCGATCATCCTACGATAAGTGCTCAACAAATCGTAGGGCCTGCTGCATTACATTAAAAAGAGTGTTAATGCTTATACCGGTCAGCAATATTTGATAATCGTCGGCAAAACCATAAGTCGGAAATCCAAGGTTATTAAGTTCCCTTAACAAACCATCAGCGACTAGATTTTGTTGTTTTTTGATACTTTTCGGTGAGGAACCGAAAAGTATCAAAAAACAACAAAATCTAACGAAGTTGCGGTGACTAAATAGAAGACAGACATCAGCGACTAGGTTCCATAGAAGTGGGGATAGTACACCAACTTGAGGACACCCACAGACACTCAGCTTTCTACTCTGTGCTTGCCGAAGCGATGAACAAAGAAGTCGATTGCTAAGCATTGCGTGTATAGATTTGTGATACTTGAAGGTATGCCATGACCACGGGCTGCTTCCAGAATTGAATTGAAAGACACGTTATCAAAGGCACCTTCAATATCTAGGAAAACTCCCAAGCAAGATTTTGTGCGCAATCGCATATTCCTTGCCACACCATAACTTTTTTTTAACGGACAAATTTAAAAAAATTCTGGTTTCCAGCCATATCCAGTCTAGCCATTTCCAGTTACTCGAATTTTACGTAGGGCTCATCATTCATAATTATGCAACCCGTTACAGCTTTTTGCGAGCATTGAGTTATACAACTTTCGACTCCTCATTTCCACGTGTGCAACTTGTTTGGGTTTCGTTTTAGTTGTTTCTGCTCCCATTAATTCAGCAGATCTTAGCAGTCTTGTACCGATGCTGTCGAAAGCAGTTCTTTATTTGTCTGTCTTTTGCAAGGTCACCAAAACTGGGTTCATGATCACGTCTCGAGGTTTCTGGGAAAGAATATGATTATTTGGCCTTGATTTGGCCTGATCAAATCAAAATGGTACCAACATGTGATTAGGATATATCGTACGATAAGCCCATTTGAATGTTAGATTGGGGTTCCGTCAACTAACTATTCATGCTTGCTTCTTATTATAATCATATTCTAAAACAGCAGCGCACAATTTGGTGAAACTCACTTCAACATGTTTGACTTAAATGAACTTAACATCAAATATAGATTATAATAAAGACAAACATTTAAAATGTTTTACTAATGAGCAATGAACGAGGGAGGTTCCCTCTGGCATTAGATTATTATGAGTTGAACAACGAGATAGCAATAAAAACAAACAGCATGGATTCTAAATCCTTATGTGACCTTTTTGGTGCCATTTTACTCGATGGTCATCAGTGTCTGAAAACCCATATCAAACACAATGATTTTCGCTGGCTCTCAGCAGGTTTAGCTCCTGGTATACAATAAATACGTTCATGCAATAATCACCTTTTCAAAGCAAACAACGCACATTTACACTGCCAACGGTATGGTATGAATACGAACAAAACCACGAACCGAATTCTGGGTGGAGCTAAATGTTCGCTCTGACATTAAAAAGAACCCTCACTAATTGACCCACGAGGGGAATGCGCGCGCGCGAACCTAAACTGAAGCTCTAGTTTTACTACACCTCCGATGCCCGTAAAGTGGCCGTTGGTGGGCAGTCCGCGGTAGGCCAAGAATTTATATCGCGTTCAGTGAGACGCAAAAAAAAAACATGGTGATTGTCAAGCTGTGTCCAGTCGAAGCACTTACGTAATGGAACTCGTGAGATAGAGCCCGGGCGGCCTATTGGCTATGGGATGCCGCACACGCCACCACTTAAATATCCTACGGGGGTCGTTGCAAGCTGGAGGGCCTGTCGCTCCGAAAGAGGGGCACGAATGCGTCAACCTGCGTTAAATGCGATTTCTGCTGTAAATATTAACACACCTTATCGCCAATGTAGATCAGCGCAGGTTGAATTTAATTTTCATTCGCAACTGGCAGTCAGTACGTGCACTAACATTGTTGGCCTGATATGCGCCAGACCCACGTCCCCCCCCCCCTCCCTCATTCATGCTTTGTCCAGTAAAGCTGACCAGTGATTTTTATTGGTGAGTCATTAGAGTGAATAAAAATCAACTCAAGCCACGGATCAGCGAAGCGAGATACCAATCGCGAAAGGTCGTAACTACCTTGCTCCGGATAGTTGAAGCAGGACGGAACGACACTCAAATTTATGTGCGGTGTATGTTCACTTGGCTATTTATTAGGTTTAAACTTTTGCAGTTAAATTAACCTCTGGCCTCTGGGTGCTGCCACTCACTTCGGTGGGATGGTGCTCATTTTAATACGCGTATGGTCACCACATTTCCTACACACATGCCGGACTCCTCTGGATGCAGGACGACGTCGGTCAATAAATAATATTTTATTAACGATATTCGACGAAAAGTGTCAAACAGTGTCTTTATGTTTACATTGACTTTTCAGTTGTCCAACTGTTTGCGATGAGTTGAGCGTAAAGACGTGTTTTATTGCATTCTTCGTTTATGTTAATTAAGAGAAGAGACAGGAACAAGGCATGGTAGTGAGTTCAATTCATCCACGTTGTTTATCGCCATATGTTTAGGTGACGGTTCGTCTGCAATGGTATCATTGAACAAGTTCCGCTAAAGTTATGTGTGTAACTTTCTGGGTTTCCTACATACTTTACTTTTGTACTTTTAATTAGTAAATTGTTTGACTATTTTGAAGTGTTTTTGTAAAATTTGAAAGTAATCCAAATTTAGATCAAAAAATTTGATCCACACTGGACTATCGTTGGGCATTTTAATGACAGGCCCAGCGTATCGCAGTTATTAACCATGCAAACTCCGGGCTTACCTATACATGTAAGTTTGCTTGAGAATGTTTTTCCTTTAATTGGCAGTGCCATTCTACTTCACTGATCGCAAGCAATCATGAGGGTCGTTCGATCATTCTGACTTTAGAATATTCGAAAAAATTTTAATCCAAAGATAATTTTTGAGTTGTGAGAAGTTCACCAGGACAGCTACAGGTACAGAAATAAGAGGAACAAGTACAGCAGGACAGTTGTAATTGTAATTGTAATTTGTAATTTATCAGCCCACAACCTGGCAGACCGTGTCCGCCCATCTGCTTGAGTGAGGTTCACTACAAGCTGGTTGTGAGCCTACTAAAGCCTGACCGTTGATATGCACTAGACCGTATAGCACACCGGCTTCCTCCACCAGCAGGCGCTGCTCTGAGTCCCACTGGTTTCAGATACATTAGGTTAGGGATAGTGGAGATGAATAGGGAAATTTAGCATTTAGAAGTTTACTAACTACTACTAACTACTGTGTTTATGGCTGAAAATAAAGCGTACGGAACTATATTAATAATAAAAAATAACAGTTACTTGGTTTGTTGAATTATATAATGTAAGGTAATGATGCGAATTCAACACTAGATTGTCCAGGGAAGTCACAGTCGCCCCTACTCTGAACAACGACGCATCGATTCTTCGATCGAATGTGATTCGGTCGAATCCTAGTTACCTTTGATTTTGCTAGCGTTATTAGGAATACGAATGAAATACAGTCGAAAAAACGACACGTCGCCATTCAGAACAAGGGCGAATGCCCTCGCCTCTGGCCGAATCAGTTTCGCCGTCAATGCAATTTGTATAAGTACCGATATCGAACCGGATCGGAAAGTGCAAAAGTTCACGAATGCAAAAGTTCAAACTCTGTAACTCGATCGAGTGATGCTTTTGTATGGAAAATTCGGACTCGATCGAGCACAGAACACAAAATGCCTCCCTCGTTCGAAACAATCCTATACGAACGACATACTGAACCGGGATGAACACTCATCTCAAGATAATTCAAATTGGTGACCAATTCCAGACATAAGAATGCCTGAAACCACCCAATGGCCTATTGTCAATTTCAAGCAGTACTAGTCATGTCAACTCCGTGATCAATCCAGATGACATAATCGCCCTTATTCTGAATAACAAGCAAAGATACGCGCCCTGTAGTTCATCATCCAAAGCTTAGGGCAATAGGATAGTTACTAGTAATAATATAAAATTTATGAACGTGTTGCACACTTCCCACGTTAAGAATATTAGTAAGAGTCACAAAGTGGGTTGATAATCGAGACATCTATAGTAATATGGTAGCTCCTTATCAACAGTTGCACTTTGTCCCACCGCTTGCTAATACTCCGCACCTCCTCATTCTGCTAAAAACAGGAGTCACCAGTCATCATTTGACACCGGGTAGGTATGAGGTGGGAGCTTGTGACGACCAGAGCTAAGTCAATCAAACTGCCGATACAAACAGTATGATATGATATTTGTCGCTCTTTCCAGGATGTCGTGCATCTTTGACCCCCAGGAACAAGTACAGCAGGACAGTTCAGGAAAAAATAAAGAAGATACAGGAACAAGTGCAGAAAGTACAAAACCAAGTACCGAAATGAGAGAAACAAGTACAAGAAGTACTGGTACAATTGCAGAGAGTGCAGAAAAGGTACAGAATGTGCAGATGGTACAGATATAAGTACAGAAGTTACAAGACCAAATACAGAAAATACTGTAGCAGGTACAGCAAGTGCAGAAAAAAATTCTGAAACAAGCACAGAAAGTACAAGATAAAGTGCAGAAAATAGAGGAACAAGTACAGAAAAAAATTTCAAGTTCAAAAGTTGATTGCAAATGTTGCTGAGGCAACAATTTTGAATGACAAATTAAAATAAGAAAAAGTTTTCATTTCACGTCATTTTCCCATCCGTTTAACATTTCTGTTACCGGCAATAATCGTTAGGAGTTTGTAGCGTGGGCAATCATTATGAGTCTAAAGCGTGAATTTAGAGTTGTTTCAGGTGGAAAATTATATGCTGCCCGTACGCGTTTCGGCAAACCATCGGTTTTATAAATTTTGTCATGTTGTCCGCGATATAAAAAGGTTGGGGCCACTACCATATAGCATTATTATGATTTTTTCTTCAATAATCATTAAAATTGATAAGTAGTTTTGATTTTCTACATCTAATCTAATATTATTGCGCGACGAAGTGTTCAGGGGTTCGCTAGTAACCTTATATAACCTTTGATATAAAAGTAGTATCTGTATTTGTCAAGAAGTATCGTTTCTCGTCGAATAAATTTTATATTGAACTCCACGTTTTTAAGTGAGCTTACTACAGCTCTCCTTTATGATCGTAGTTATACTGAAACTTGCAATTACAAATTGATAAGTTGTACAATGAACACCCCTTTTTAGAGACACTTGCTCCGAACTCCAGCCTTTTGATTACCAATGCAATGAATAATGAACAGTAATCTGAACTTGTGCTATGTTAGGTGTGGTACTCATTTTTACCCGGGTTGGTGGTTCAATGCATACGGCGCTGGTCTGTTCCATGTCGTAAAAGGCCACAAAAATAGGAACTCCCAAGTCAAGGTGTGTTTCCGTGCCGATGGCTGAATGGCTGCAGGAGGTTAAACAATGCAGTTGTGAACGGAATATCTTGGGGTTTTCCCTTACTGTGTTAAGCGAAGCTCTGGCACAGTGGACGACTTCTTTCTTCGCAACTCGTGGGATTTAAATGATTTAAACATTTAAAAAAATCCGTACATGGTTTGCTATAGGCGATTATAAGCCAATATATTTGGTTTCTTCTAGTTGTTGTACGATAAGTGCTGGAGGTGGAGTGTTCATTACTCTAATTGATAATTGTTAGAGTAGCACAAATCAATCTCCAGCATAAACGTACAGCAACTATGAATCTATCCAGACTTCTGCAAGAAGGTAAAGCTTCTATAGATTTGGTTCAAGAACCATATTTCCAAAAGGGAAACTTCTACGTTGGAAAATTGTTAAACCCAGTCTTTGTTGCCTTCAACAAGACCGGTATGACTAATCCACGTGAAATGCCTCGAGCATGCACACTTGCAAATAGTGCTCTCGATGTTTCTCTCATATCGAAGATCACAGTTCGGAATATTTGTACTGTCACAGTTGGTATGACTATTGATGGCATAGACAGAAAATATGTCTATTGTTCGGCATATTTGCCGTATAACCAACCTTCGACAAGCGGTGATTTCAAAAAGGTTGTATCATACTGCTGCAAGAGTGATTTACCACTTATAACCGGCAGTGACATAAATGCTCACCATATCATTTGGGGCAGCACAGATATAAACTCGAGAGGCTCTGATTTGATGGAATTTGTGAGCAGTACAAACCTGCACCTAGTCAATGCAGCAATTCGTCCAACTTTTGCGAGATCTGGAAGAGAGGAGGTTTTGGACGTAACTCTCTGCTCTGATAGAATTGCGCATGAGTTGGTAAATTGGCTCGTCTCCGATGAGCTCGAACCTTCGTTGTCTGATCATAAGTACATCTTCTTTGATCATTCAAACGTTAAATTTGATATTATCACATATCGTAATCCCAAATCTACAAACTGGGACCTCTATGAAGAGGGCTTGGCGACTAGATTTTACGGGTACTAACCAACAATTGAAACCCCAATTGATTTGGAAAATGTTGTCGACGAGACAAACTCACTCATAGTTGCAGCAAATGAAGAGGCTTGTCCACTTCGGATTGTGCCGGCTACTAGAGGAACTCCTTGGTGGAATGTTGAACTTGCTAGACTAAGGAAACTATGCAGAAGAGCTTGGAACCACCGTCGCAGAAATGGGTCGGAGGCATTCGTGTTGGCTCGAAGGGCTTACAAAAATGCTCTTCGATCGTCTGAGCGAAGTGGTTGGAAAAGCCTCTGCACAAATGTCTCTAGTCTCAACGAGGCTAGCAGATTAAATAAGTTACTTTCGAAGTCTAAGGACTTTAATGTCAGTTTCTTAAGAACTTCAGATGGTGAACACTTGTCTGATGAAGGTGATGTACTTCACTATCTTTTTAACACTCACTTTCCAGGATGTATGGATCCATCACCGACAGCTCTTCCCGAGACTTTTTCAGGTAGTTACGATTCTTGGGCCCTTGCTCGAAGCATTGTGACCAGAGCTAATAAAAGTCATTTTCATTGACTGAAAAATAGACCAAAATGACAAGAAATTACTGTCACTCTCAGCTTCGCTTGCAAACTATGAGAACGAAATCCATGTCCAGTCAATGACATAAGCGGGACAGTAGTTTCAAAATTGTGTTTTTTCTTTCATTTGCCCTTTCAGTGAAAATCCCATAAAATGCAGTGTCGATATTCAACCAAAGCTGTGAGAATTGAAAACGACAGAAAAAGGTTTCACAATAAGCTTTAACTGTTGGTGCTCGAATTTGTAGTAGTTTTGGTTTCCAAATAAGTTCTGGGATGTAATTACTTCGATTTGCCATATTTTGGTCACTTTTTATAGCCAAGCGTCACATATTTTCAATACATCGATGAAAGAATGAGAATTGAAATTCTGTTGTTGCTACCTGAAGACGTTAGTTTGGTTTCGTCTTGCCACAGAGGAAAGAGTGACGTTGGCAATTATACTCTCTCATTTTTTCGATGAGAAACGAAAATGCTTCGTCTCTATTCGTTTGTTCTGGTGTCTGTTATTTACGAATTAGACAGCAAAACACTGGAAATGAGACTGCTGGAATGGTTTCTTTCATTAAGAATGCGTGACAATTTTAAGCTCTGGTTGTGACGATTGAATCGGTCAAATGGGCAGCTGAGAGTTTTGCTCCGTACAAGTCTCCTGGAAAGGATGGAGTTTTCCCAGTGTTACTGCAGAAAGGGTATGAACATTTTAAACATGTTTTGAAGAAAATAGTTACTTTTAGTCTTGCGACAGGATATATTCCAAGAGCTTGGCAGAATATAATTGTCAAATTTATTCCCAAAGGCGGTCGCGACACTTATGAGGAAGCGAAGAGTTTCAGGCCTATCAGTCTAAACTCATTTCTTCACGGAAAGACCGAAATCAGCATTTTGGCGAAAAAATTAGTTGATTTTCTGATTTTAGTTAGTTATTTTTTGAGACAACTAAAAAAATCTTACTTTTGCTAATCTAGATTTTTTTATTTCTGATTCCCTTAATAATAATAAAATATTTATTGAAATGGCTATTTTTTAGTTGAATTCTGCAATTCAACGTGCTGTCATTTCTTAGCTAACGCACAATTCATTTCCATTCAACTAATTTTTTAGTTGAATTAGAGAATTAAAACGTTGTTTTCAACCAACATAAATGGCTGAATTGGCTTCTGCAATTTGCAGCTATGTGGCGCACTGTCACCGAAAAAACGTTAACACCGTAATGACTACTAGCCACTAGATGGCACACTAGTACCGAAAAATATTTCAGTCGCGGTAGTCTTTTCTATATTGGCAGGTATAAATACGATGTTGTATTGGAGAAAAAGACATAAGCGAAACATAAACTTTTTTTTGAAAATTTTTCTTCTAAATCGCTGCTTTCTTCATTCAACTTCACGAAATCGACTCTCTCACTGAAAACTTTGAGCACTCGGAAAACAAAATCCGTATACAAGTAATACATCGGACGGCGTAGCCCGGAAGTTTGGAAGATATTCGAAACTCACTTCACTGTTCTGCGCAAAAACATTATTTCGCACAATCGCTTCAAGTGCGCACAAATTCTGAATAAACACACTTTCCACTAAGAGTTTACGTCATTTTCACAAATCGAATCAGAAATTTATACATGGATATATCGTAACACATACGAAAAACATCAAAACAAATTTGCAAGCAGTTTCAACAAGACTGTCCTTTTTAGCTTTTTAATGGATTGTTTTGCTTTGACACTTCTCATGGGTTTTTGGCTAATAAACTTGTTAATTAAACCAATTTCATTTTTGTGTTCTTTGTGCTGTCCTTCAGTAATGATGGTGATAGATAAATAGAAACAAATTTTCTGATTTTAATAACAAATTAGTTGTCAATGAGAATTTCGTGTTGAATTGAAATATTGCTGGTTTTTGTCCAGGATATTCGCCAACTAAACAAATTCTCTAAAAGTAAGAGTTTTTTCCAGCAAAGTAAATTCTCAATTTTAACTAATTTCATAGTTATTTTGGAAATTTTGTTGTTAAAATCAACTAATTCAAAAACAGTAATACGAATTAGGCACAGAGCTAATTTCGGTCGTTCCGTGTTCTTATGTTAAAATAGTGGAACGCATAGTAGATCACTATATCAGGAATGTTAGTTTGGGCGTGCATCCGTTACATGGAATGCAACATGCTTACCAGCGTGGGAAGTCCACTACAACCCTGTTACATAATGTTGTGTACAACATTGAAAAAGTTTTCTCACAAAAGCAATATTGCTTGGGAGTTTTCCTAGATATTGAAGGTGCCTTTGATAACGTGTCTTTCAATTCAATTCTGGAAGCAGCCCGTGGTCATGGCATACCTTCAAGTATCACATATTGGATACACGCAATGCTTAGCAATCGACTTCTTTGCTCATCGCTTCGGCAAGCACAGAGTAGAAAGCTGAGTGTCTGTGGGTGTCCTCAAGTTGGTGTACCATCCCCACTTTTATGGAACCTAGTCGCTGATGGTTTGTTAAGGGAACTTAATAACCTTGGATTTCCGACTTATGGTTCTGCCGACGATTATCATGTATTGATGATCGGTATAAGCATTAACACTCTTTTTGATGTAATGCAGCAAGCCCTACACGGAACGACCGAAATTAGCTCTGCGCCTAATTCGTATTACTGTTTTTGAATTAGTTGATTTTAACAACAAAATTTCCAAAATAACTATAAAATTAGTTAAAAATGAGAACTTACTTTGCTGGAAAAAACTCTTACTTTTAGAGAATTTGTTTAGTTGGCGAATATCCTGGCGAATTTCAATCCAACGCGAAATTCTCATTGACAACTAATTTTTGTATTAAAATCAGAAAATTTGTTTCTATTTATCTATCACCATCATTACTGAAGGACAGCACAAAGAAAACAAAACTGAAATGGGTATTATTAACAAGTTTATTAGTCAAAAACTCATGAGAAGTGTCAAAGCAAAACAATCCATTAAAAAGCTAAAAAGGACAGTCTTATTGAAATCGCTTGAAAATTGTTTTGATGCTTTTCGCATGTGCTCGATATATTTTTATTTAAATTTCTAAACCGATATGTAAAAATGTCGTAAACTGTTAGTGGAAATCGTATTTATTCAGAATTTGTGCGCACTTGAAGCGATTGTGCGTAATAATGTTTTTACGCGGAACAGTGAAGTGAATTTCGAATGTTTCACTCTAATTGTGATGAAGTTTTTTTGTATTTTCCAACCTTCCGAGCTGCACCGTCCGGTGTACTACTTGTATTCGGTTTTTGTTTTCCGAGTGCTCAAAGTTTTCAGTGAAAATGAAGAAAACAGTGATTTAGAAGAAAAAAATTCAAAAAGATGTTTATGTTTCGTTTATATCTTTTTCTCCAATACAACATCGTATTTATACCTGCCAATATAGAAAAGACAACCGCGTCTGAAATTTTTTCGGCAGTACTGTGCCATCTAGTGGCTAGTAGTCATTACAGGGTGACAGGGCGCCATATAGCTGCAGATTGCAGAAGCCAATTCAACCATTCATATTGGTTGAAAACAACATTTTATTTCTTTAATTCAACTAAAAAATTAGTTGAATGGAAATGAAATGTGCCTTAGCTAAGAAATGACAGTACGTTTAATTTGTGAATTCAACTAAAAAAAATAGTCATTTCAACAAATATTTTATTATTATTAAGGGAATGAGAATAAAAAATCTAAATTAGCAAAAGTAAGATTTTTTTAGTTGTCTCAAAAAATAACTAACTAAAATCAGCAAATCAACTAAATTTTTCGCGAAAATGCTGATTTCGGTCGTTCCGTGTACGATTTGTTGAGCAATGGTATTGTCAGGTTGGTTTAACTGTAAATCCGGGCAAAACATCAATGGTGCTTTTCACACATCGTAGGATAATCACAGGAGCTCGTCCGTTACAGTTCTTCGGTTCAGAGGTTACTGTGGTTAATCAAGTTAAATACGAGGTCTGTTCAAAAAGTAATCCCCCCTAGATATAATACACTTATGCCAGCGTTTTTTCCAGTCTTCGAAACACCCCTGATAGTCACTTTTTGTAATGCTCTGTAGCACTCTCAGCGATTCTGCCTTTATCTCTTCAATCGATGAAAAACGCTGTCCTTTCATGGGTCTCTTCAACTTTGGGAACAGGAAAAAATCACACGGAGCGATATCTGGTGAATAAGGAGGTTGGGGCATGATTAAAGTCTTGTTTTTAGCCAAAAAATCACGAATAAGCAACGATGAATGAGCAGGCGCGTTATCGTGGTGCAAAACCCATGGATTTTTTTTTCCATAAATCGAGGCGTTTTTTTTTCGAATTGCTTCACGCAAACGTCGCATTACTTCAGGGTAATACTCCTTATTGACGGTTTGACCTTTTGGCAAGAATTCTTTATGCACTATGCCATTATAATCGAAGAAAAGAGTAAGCAAAACCTTGACATTTGATCGAACTTGACGTGCTTTTTTCACTCTTGCTGACGTTGGCTGCTTCCACGTGGACGATTATGCTTTTGTTTCGACATCATAACCGTACACCCATGTTTCATCACCAGTTATGACCCTTTCAAGTAAATTTGGATCGTCGTTGACGTTGTTTAACAGCTCCTGAGCGATGGTAATGCGTTTGTTTTTTTGATCAAAATTCAGCAGTTTTGGAACGAATTTTGCTGCCACTCGTTTCATGCCCAAAACATTTGAAAAAATATGATGGCATGAGCCAACTGATATGCCAACTTCATCAGCAACTTCTCTAATAGTGATTCGGCGATCATCCATAATCATTTTTTCCACTTTTCCCACATTTTCATCGATTATTGACGTGCTGGGTCGACCGGAGCGTTCGTCGTCTTCAACGTCTTCGCGGTCATCTTGGAAACGCTTATACCACTCGTAAACACTTGTTTTTTTCATAGCAGACTCACCGTAGGCTCTCTGTAACATTTCGCACACTTGGTTACACTTTATTTCATCTTTCACGCAAAATTTAATACAAATTCTTTGACTCTTCAATTCTTCCATTGTTTAAAGTAACAAAAATCACCGAGCTCAAAAAAACACGTCTACACCAGCCGCTACAAGACAGAATGTAAACAATGAATACAGCTGAAAATTTCACCATACATTAGGGACATATGTACCAACACAATAAAAAATTTTTTTGACCACCGGACTCTCCAGACGCGCGCAATTAAAAAATTCCGGGAACTTTTTGAACAGACCTCGTACGTCGGAGTTATTCTTGATTCAAAACTGAATTGGTCTGCTCACATTGACTTCAAGATTAAAAGAGCTTGCATGGCTTTCGGCCAATGCAGACGAGCTCATCATGGGGATTCAAACCCAGATACATTCATTGGATCTACACAACTATTGTTAGACCAATTTTAGCATATGGATGTCCTGTATGATGGCAAAAAGGAGAAGTCGCGACAGTTCAGTCAAAGCTAAATCATCTCCAAAGGATGGTCCTAATGGCGATGACAGGAGCATTCACGACAACTCCTGCTGCTGCTCTAGAGGCGCTACTGTGTATTAAACCACTACATGTGTACCTAAAACAAGAAGCATTATCTTGTGCATACCGTCTTAAGGTTACAGGGTTTTGGAACAGTAACCCTTAAGATGAAGCTACTAGCCACACTCGCTTATGGTCTCAAATGGTTACCTGGGATGAGTATTTACTCGCTCCTAGTGACCTAACTCTCACATGCAGTTTTCCTTTCAAAACATTCAATGTAAGCTATCCTCTTCGTGAGGAATGGTTGTCTGGTTGTCTGGAACGACAACTTGATGAACACATAGTTTGTTATACGGACGGTTTTCTGTTGAATGGTCGTGCTGGTGCTGGTATCTACTGTCGTGAAATGAGGCTGGAGCAATCTCATTCACTTGGTAGATACTGTACTGTGTTCCAAGCAGAAATCTACGCGATTTTGTGTGGAATACAATCGGCACTTCAGCAGAGAATCTGTGGTGAGCGAAATTATTTTGTTCCGACAGTCAGGCAGTCTTAAAATCACTCAGTTCGAATGATTCACAGTCGAATCTAGTGATCGCATGTCGAACTCAAATTGTAGACCTTAGCATTTCAAATGCTGTTTACTTCTTATGGGTACCCGGCCATTCTGGTATTACTGGAAATGAATGGGCTGATGAGTTGACTAGAGCTGGTGCAACGAATGATTTTGTTGGTCCGGAACCAGCTTTACCACTTTCAACTAGTTGGATGAAGCACAAGATTCGTTCTTGGGCTGCATCCAAATATGCCAGCTACTGGCACAGCTTGCAAACTTGCGCTCAGACAAAAGTATTTTTACCAGATTTAAATCTGATAATGTCAAAGTGCCTACTGCATTTTTCCAAGCACCATTGCAGTATTCTGGCCAGAGCTCTGACTGGACATTGCAAACTCAATTATCACATGGCTACTATTCAACGTGCTGAGTATTATTCGTGTGATTTGTGTGAATGCGATTACGGTACTTCATATCATCTGATATGTAACTGTCCCGCATTGACGCAACTACGTATCCGGGTTTTTGGTTCTCCATACATGGTTGAGTCTGTGTATGCGGAGTTGAGTTCTCTCGTTTCTCACCCAATTTGACAAGGAGCTATAGAGTAAGAAGTGTTCATCGTTCTTCCTGGAGTGAATGAACCCTTTATGTATTCACCTTAAATAGGGTTTAGCAGATCGTTTGGCATCCTTTATGGGGTACCAATTTTACTCCTGCTCGTACATACTGCGAATCGTTCTGCATTCTTCCGAGAGTGCAGAATGGTGTCGCTCTTGTAAAATCTCTAAATCTTCTCGGGGGTTGGAGGTTTTATTAACTGTGCATCGTTCATCAGAAAGAACGCACATAGTAACAAACCTAAACAGGTTTTACAGCAGACTGTTCGGGACCTCGTAGAGGTTCAGCAGATTGTTCAGCATTCCTCGAAGGGGGAGAATTTATTTCTGCTTTTCTGAGTTTTTGTGTCGCCAATTTTCCCAATTCTCCTAGTCCAAACCTTACCATTTCCCTTAAATCCCTCCTTCTTATATATCGGAAAAATGATGCTAAAAACAAATTGATGGCAAGGCACAAATCTCCAAATATCAAGGGGAACGTGCCATTTGAGCCAATTTGTTTTGATTCCTGATTCTTGAATTAATTCGTGTCGTTTCATTACTTTATTTTTAACAAAAGCAGCAAGGGAACACACTGTTTTTCTTGTATATATGTTAGTATGTTTATATGTAGCTAAATGTTTAACACTCGTTGTCGACTTTTTTTAAACAAGCCTCGGAAAATGCTCGATATATTCTCCATTGCTACAAAAAGATTTATTTTCAATCTTTCGTTATACCGCTCCTTTAAAAAGTTAAACCAAAAATAGAATTAGAAATTGATTATTTTCATGCCACTACACGGCAAAATTTTTTTATGTTATTTTAGTTCAGAATGGTAATTTCTGGGAATTTCAATCATTGATCATTCAAATAAAAAAAAACTTTGATACCCAATTAAGTACCGGGTTGAATGCATTGAACTGACTAATCAATGGCAACACGTCGATATACAACTGTCATGATTCGTTGGTCGTTCTCCTTTTAAGATTCCTTTCGATCATTGTACCTGCAGTAGCAGGGTAATGTAGCCTGCATTTTAATTAATATCTTGTTTGACCAATCACTCAATCACCGGCTCCCATGAGGGAGTGTACCATTCCACGCACCTGAAGGTGGAGATAATGTACTTTTAATTTAACAATTCTAATTAAATACATTTTTCGCTGTCCGCCTCGCTCGATTCGACCAAGAGAATTAAGATCCACGGACTAATCATTTCTGTTGGTGTAGCAACAGCAGGAGCCGCTCTAGCCATCGTCGGAAGCCAAGGGATATCGGATTGATGTTATTATAGTGATTATCTCTTCACCTAAACCAGCAGCAGAGCACTTCATCAGTCACTCGTATGATAATGGTCGGTCAGTGTTTGAAAGCTGGTTTTACTGACGAGCTGTGGATTTGATCTGGATTATTGCAAAAATTAAGTTATAATCTTTGGCTGATCATTGATTACTGCTGGATCGTTTCAGACTGATTCGGGCTCGGGTATGACTGAGTTAATAAGCTTCACTCGTTGAAGGCTGGAAGTTTGCAACGGGTCACGACTATTCAATTTAGTTAATCTAAATTGATATTGTGAGGCTGTGAAGGTCTTTCACATGCTGCGATAGCATATAATTCGGAACATCCGCTGGTTTTGTTCTTGAACAGATGCCTTGGCAAATTGATTTTTTAATGTTCAAGGGACTGCTTTACACTATTAATATTTATAATGTTTGTAGAGATCATGACATGTCTGCATGTCCGAAGAACAACATTAGGATAATCTCTGGTTTAAAACAGTATAAAAAATAGGGTTGCCAGAAAGCTACGAGACTTTCTAGACCTTTGAATGTTCACACAGGCAAGGAGTGCGATTTTTCCTAAATATCTGCTCTATAGCTTTGTTGTATTTTCTGAACGTGAATCTCGTAATAATAACGTACATATGAAAATAAAATTTGCAGTTTCAAGACAAAAGTTTCTACTTTGTTCTACTTTCAGGTAACGCTCGCTTGCAGAATGCAATCAACGGAGACACTTCAGAAACTTAACAAATCACACATATAATATCTACAAGAAAATTCTCGAATCGAAAAAAAACTTACTAAGCCGCCTCAAAATTTACCACTTTCAATCGGCCGTGGTGTTCCGTTTCGTAAGCTCGATTGGTTCAGGCAGGACCCCGTTCAGGCGGAGTCTGTGGCAGGTGTCTAGCCAATAATTTATAGAGTTAGCCGCGCGACAGTTCGGTCAACTGGCAATAATTTACCAGAGTGTACTTGCTTCTCATCCAGCATAATGTGACCGCGCAAGTGCCCGCGTAGAACAAACTTTCCACCGTTCGCTCGCTGTCCGCAGATGCTTCAATGGTAGAGGTTATACTGAACAAAAAAAACCGAACCCCCCTGTGTCTGTGGCATTCGACTTAATCCGCTAACTGGAAAATGCCGACGAACAAACTGCGAACAACGACATGCAAGTGCACGAATAAGGAACGGAAAATGTATCATGTCACAAAATAAAATGGTTTCCTCACCCCGTTTGTTCACATCGGTACTTCTTCTAGGTTAGGTGTGTGTACCAGCTCAAGCAGGTTTTCCGATTCGAAATCCAATAATGGAGCCTTCTTTGCTGTCGAAAGAGCTCGGAACTGAGCAACCGAGCGCGCGCGCGCGTAAATTATCTTCAATTCCGATCTTCGCGAAACACAGCAAACAAGCCAATCTGCTGAAAATGCAGTCTTCGAGCTCCTTTTCTGTAAGATCCTCTTGAGAGGTGTAAATTTTTCGTTAGTGCGTTGAGTTATGTACTTGTTGCGATAATAGGAGCAGAAATAAATTTACAACTAGCCGCGGATTAATGCTAATATTTCGTGTTGTCTCACTTCACGTGAGAAAATTTGTCTTGGATTAACTTGGCTAAATATTTGCCATACCTGGAGGTGCTGCTGATGTATCCATCCACATTGGTGATCAAATTCCGTTTCAAGTGGTGAAGCGAACAATGAGCGGTTTCAGTGCGTATTCCGGCAATTTCGCTGATTTTATCAAAACCCCGCAACATCGTATTATTAGTTCGGTTGCGGCGCACCGGTTTCGTGAACCAGTGTTCGTAAGTTCAATCCTAACAAGCTGATGAAGGACTGATGAACAGCCCGGTAAATACATATCTTCCATATGGTGGCAATTAATTCGAAAATAAGCCAACGTACATTTCTATGGACATGCGTGATTACCCGGTGGATTCCAGTGTGTAACATTTTCCGTATTCTTCACACTTGTACCAGCTGTTTCTGCAATAAGTAATAGCAAGGTGCGATGAGAGACTAGATACGACAACGACGACGAGATTGTACCGAGTTACTTGCTGCAGAAGAAGGCAATTAAATGAAGTTGTTAACATGACCCGATGAATGCTGTTTTGAATCGCTGTAATTCTTTCCTATCGGCAGCTTGGGAATACCCATGTAGCCATGTCGTTTTTTGGATCTATGGGCATGCTGCGCTGGCTATTTTCAGTTCTGATCAGATACTATAGAGTTTTCCCAGGCAATGCCTCCTTTGTTCAATAATTTCTTTTTAACGCTCCATAACGACGTCTCCGCCAACACGGAAAATAACAACAATGGCAAACAAAGATATGAACGAATATGCAAGTTGCGAGCCAACGATCCCCCAATCTGCACTGGATGGTAATGACGACGCTTTTCCACGACAAAAGAGAAGAATTTATTTCAATCATTTTATTTAAATAAAATTTAGTTTACTATTTAGGTTCTGTTTAGCTTTGATGATCTTGAATCGTTTGAAATAAAGCTTGCTTCATTTGGAATTGGAACAAACCTTTTTTTTGTTTTTTTTTTGCAAAAAAACGAAAGTTTTCGTTACAAATAAGACATTGACATCGGAACTATACCAAAAAGAGTGTCGAAGTTTTTGTTCGTGTAATCCTTCTACGTCATCAACAATATTTTCAGTAATTTATGATAACAAATTCAGTTGCATGAGATAGCCAGGAAAATTTCAGGAAATGCGGCTATTACAGTCTCATAATACGAACGAATTTTGTTTATTGTCCGAAAAAGAAAAGGAATTTGAAGAATCATCAAACTATCGTCCATCGCTAGTTACTACTCAGGCCACTTTCGAATTCCATCTCCCAAAAATGTCTCGTTTTTTGAGGTGATCCAAGTTTGAAACCAATTTTCGATTTCTGCGAAAGAAGAAAACCGATGATTTGCCAGATCGTGCTACATCCGTTGAAACAACCAGTAATCAGAATGAGCAATGTCAGGAGAATACGACGGGTGCGGCAAAATGTTCCCAAATACTTTTTTCACGACTCTTACGACATAAGGGCGAGCGTTTATATGCAGAATAATAACTTCTCGTTATTCATGCCTCGAACGAATTAATTGCAGCCTATGCCTATCGCCAGTTATTGTATCGCCTAGTTGGTGTTGGACACCAGATGCACAACATAACCTTCGAACCATGAATATTCGGCTTTGGTGTTGATATTGAGGTCAATGGAAACAATTGACCGGGCATGGTGTAGTAATTTTTCTTCTTTTTTTTTTTATCCCAAGCAACAATGTGATGTAAAAAACCCTTTCTTTGTTGCCTTTAAGTCAGCTGCTCGCAAGTGAAAAATCGCCTTTCAATGTCTCTCGGTTTCAGTTCATAAGGCACCCAACTGCCTTGCTTTTGAAAAATCATATATTTTCTTTTATAATTTGTTATAATGAAACTTTTCAAGAATGTTTTGTCAAGTTTTTGAGTCAATCGAAGTAGAAGGCTTGGGCCTATGTGCCGAGCTCTTACTTCTTCGCAGTATGAGATAAGCAAAGATCAAGACCACAACTTGCTGAGTTTTGTTCCGATAGGCTTGAAAATTTCACAGAATATTCTTTAAATGTTTTACTATTAGAAAATATAAAGAAAAAAATAAATGATTTTTCAAAAGTGTTATCCCCTATAGAACAAAGTACACCAGCTGCAATTAACAGCCTACCATCTAAACAATCAGCAACTGCAAACAATGTACAACAAGGCGCATCTACAGCAACTAGCAACGATATCAACAACAATACCACGGCAATGGATGACGAGACGAACCACGAACAAACTGGCCCTCAATCCTCGCAGGGGGAAAATGGAAGCTCCTCTCCTGGAAGGGTGACAACGAGATCCAATGAAAAAAATATCTAAAAACTCAGCTAAATTGGCCACGTAAAGCTTGTACGCAAATAAGCCTGGATAAAATATCTTTTAAATAAAAAAAAACTGTTACTGTTTAATATTCAAAACAACCAGAGCCATCTTTTGAAAACGGAATGAACGAATTTGTACTCCCAATATTATTTTGTAACACGGAGTAACAATCTGATCCGTGTTGCGTAATATTCACGTTGCGAGAAACTGATCATCATGTAAAATTAGACGGGCCATTCTTCAAAGGCTCTTCATTTCCGATTTACTGACTGATAACATCGATTGCTTATTTCAACATTCCAGGAAGATTATCGCGGAGAAGTGACTTTCTTTGACGCTAACTTCATCACAGTACAGTACGACCAGAACAATCCAATGGATTTGTTGTCATAACATATGGACTGAAAAGTCCAGGGCCTAACAAATAGATGGCGGTAGTTTTATTGCAGTCACTTTTTTTTCAATTAATACTATCCTGTTAAAATTTCATAATATTCTATTCAGTTTGTGAGTGTTTGTTTCGCCGAAAGGGTTATTTCGCCGAAAGAGTAATTTCGCCGGAAGGGTTATTTTGCCGAAAGCGTCATGTCTCCTGTATGTTATGTCTCCTGTATAACTGATGTGGCGCAGCCACATAACCGAAGCCAAGATGGCTCGGCGGTACAAAGCCGCCGAGCCGACGCCAGCTGAGTCGGCCGCCGAGCCGACGCCAGCTGAGTCGGCCGCCGAGCCGACGCCAGCTGAGTCGGCCGCCGAGCCGACGCCAGCTGAGTCGGCCGCTGACCCGCCGCCGGAAGCGGCGGCCTCTTGCATACAAACCTGTAACCGCCTCGTTTGTCCGGTCTACTCAAAACTAGGTTTCTTTGCTTTAGTTAGGTCCGATCGAGCGAGGTCGAACAGAACATGAACCAAGACGATGTGGCGTAGCCGCATTAGATATATTTTCATTTTCACTTAATAAACGGAAAATACCACATACATTTGCCTGGTAGATACACCCATGCAATTGTTTTGATGCTTAGTAGCTAATAGTCAAAAAGTAATCTTGGGAGCTCCGTTCTGAGGTTCATGAATCAATCTTTATTCTGTAGTATACGATACTATATGATTCGATTTAAAATACGTTCGGTAAAATGCATGAACCCTCTCGTTAAACGAATGAGTGATCGAGTGTAAGAATAAAGGGTCGAAGGTATGAGAGTAATAAAACTGGAGCAGAACGTTTTGGTTACTGGACACGAAAACACGTAGTTATTTCTTTATTGATCTATATTCCTCAGAGACTGCTATTCCTGTATAGCATCAGCCTGTCCCGTTTGAATACATAAAAGCTGGCGACGAGGGAAACATTTTTATTCTTCCTCAAACGAAATAATTCCTTTAGCAAGGAAATTTCAGAGTGAGCTGAGTAAGTAAGATAAAGTAAAGTTTTTGGGGAGTGGTAAGCTCTAGAGAACTTGTGCTGTGTTTGAATCAATTGGAAGAGGTCGTCACACCTTGATCAAATTAATAAAGCTGATATAGAAATAGAGTGCATATTATACATTCGAAGCTAGGCTTCCTTTTTGATTAAATATTCACCTTACTGAGGCCATTTTGTTTCCTTTTATGATTATTCGCAGGTCAGAGGTTCCTTGATTTGGCTATTGTCATCTATACAAAAGAGGCATTGTTCAATCTTTCAGAGAATTAGTAAATCATCGAACAAGACTCGGTACACAGAGAGAGATAGAAAGAGACACTCATTTGGTAGCAGTGTGAGTGACTGTGCGATAGTAGAATTCATAATTGTGAGTTTCCGGGTGAGAAACCCTCAAAAGATGAAGAGCTCTCACAGTGAGTTGTGGGAAAGAACCACTCGTTAGTGTAAAGCAAAAACAAGAGTTTTTCTCATTCTCGGTGAGCGAAAGTTTTCAAGTAAGTGACATTTAATATTTTATTACTTTTGTTCTGCAATAGCAGCATGCCTTCATTTGGAACTCTTGACCATTACGTGAAGGGCACGTCCTTCACAAATTATTTGGAACGTTTAGAGCATCTCAGTTCTTTCAATGGTTGGTCGGAAGAGAATAAAAAATCGGTGTTGATTGCTCTTACCGGTCCAGTGGTATATGATGAATTAAAACTTATGTTTCCGACAGTTGAGTTAGTTACTCTGAATTATGCAGATATGGTAAAAAAACTGAAAGAGAGATTCGACAAAGTTGATCCTGATATGATGCAGAGATTTTATTTTTACAACAGATTTCAAAAATTAGACGAATCCGCCGAAAGTTATATATTGTCTATAAAACTTCAGGCAGAGCTGTGCAATTTTCAAGAATTTAAGGAAACTGCCATTAGAGATCGTTTAATAATGGGGCTACATGATCGGGAGTTGCAAAAAACCTTACTTATGTCGGATACTCTATCACTAGAAGCCATAGAAAAAAAATACTCAGTAGTGAAGTAGCTAATAAACAGACCAAAGCAATAAGTAATAGTGATCATCGAAATGATGAAGTGTTCTCAGTTAAGAATAGATTAGGTGGAAAAATTAATGATAGTGGTAAAGACTATGGACGAGACAAACCATACAGAGGTAGAAGCGGAAATTGGAATGACAGGCGAGTTACATTCCGTGATAGATCTCCATCGGAAATCAGAAGACGTAATGCGTATGTTAATGCAATTTGTAATTATTGCAAAAAGCGAGGTCATTTGCGGAGAGACTGTTACAGTTTGAGAAATCGAAATTTGGTGAATCACATAGAAAAGGTTAATAATGATACGAGCTACGATTTTAAAAGAGGTGTGCATGAAGACTCAGGGGAAGAAACTGATGATGTTGAATGCCTAATGATTTCAGCCGTAAACAAATTGAATGAGCCGTGCATGATTAAGGCAAAGATAGAGGACAGTTTTTTGGTGATGGAAGTTGATTCTGGGTCAGCTGTTTCCGTGATCAGTGAGACCGATTATAGGAAATTTTTCAAATCAATCTCAATACGTAGCTCTGGTAGACAGCTTATTGTTGTTGATGGTGCTCGATTGAGGATTCTGGGGGAAATTTCTGTGCAAGTAGAGTTAAATGGGTTAAAAATGCAACAAAACTTGATTGTGTTGAAATGTGGCAACAGCTTTGTTCCTCTGATTGGACGATCGTGGCTGGATTGTTTCTTTTCTGGTTGGAGATCTGGGTTTTTGAACACAGCGTTAATAAATAATTTGAAATTCAATAAAAGTATAGATGACGTGGTTGATAATATGAAATTAAAATACAAGAAAATTTTCGACAAGGATTTTTCAGAACCTATCATAGGCTATGAGGGAGAGCTGATCCTGAAATATCAACAACCCATTTTTAAGAAGGCATACACGGTACCCTACAAATTGAAAGACAAGCTTATGGAACATTTGGATATACTGGAACAACAAAAGGTAATCACACCTATAAAGGCTAGTGAATGGGCGTCACCTGTAATAGTGGTAGTTAAACGGGATCAAAATATACGTTTAGTAATAGATTGCAAGGTCTCTATAAATAAAGCATTAGTACCTAATACATATCCTCTACCACTAGCACAGGACATATTCGCTTCCTTGGCGGGCTGCAAAATATTTTGTTGCCTGGACCTAGCAGGAGCATATACACAAGTTCCTTTATCTGAGCGCTCCAAAAAGTACACGGTTATCAACACAGTAAAAGGGTTATTCATCTACAATCGACTTCCGCAAGGGGCATCAAGCTCTGCGGCAATTTTTCAGCAAATTATGGACAAGGTGTTACACGGACTAGAAGGTGTAAACTGCTATTTAGATGATGTCCTCATTGCATCTGAAAATTTTGAAAAATGCACAAAAACGTTAGATTCAGTGCTTGAACGACTTTTCAAAGCAAACATAAAAGTGAATTTAAAAAAATGCAAATTTTTCGTTACACAATTACCATATCTAGGACACTTGGTAACTGATAAGGGACTTTCACCTTCTCCTGAAAAAGTTTCGACGATTAGTCAAGCTGAACCTCCGACAAACGTAACTCAGCTGAGAGCATTTCTTGGGTTGATAAATTTTTACAATAAATTTGTCCCTAATTTATCTACAAAATTAAAATGCTTATACGCTCTTCTAGCAAATAATACAGTTTTTGATTGGACAGAGGAATGCGAGAAGGCATTTCAGGCTAGCAAAAATGCTTTATTAAACGCAGATATACTGGAATTCTACGACCCTAGTAAGCCGTTAATTGTTGTCTCGGATGCTAGTTCAAGCGGATTAGGAGGTGTTCTAGCCCATGAAATTAATGGATTAGAAAGACCTATTTGTTTCACATCATTTTCGCTAAATTCTGCTCAAAAACGATACCCTATCCTTCACTTAGAAGCATTGGCGTTAGTTTGTACAGTGAAGAAATTTCATAAATTTCTTTTTGGCCAAAGGTTTAAGGTGTACACTGATCATAAACCTTTGGTGGGAATATTTGGCAAATCTGGTAACAATTCGCTATTTGTAACTAGACTTCAGAGATACACCATGGAGTTATCAATCTACGACTTTGAAATAGCCTACAGAGCATCAAGAGATATGGGAAACGCGGATTTCTGCTCGCGATTTCCATTAAAACAACCTGTTCCCAAAAGCCTGGATATCGGGAAAATAAACAGCTTAAACTTCTCAGAGGTATTTCCGTTGGATTATTACTTAATTGCTAGAGAATCTGAAAAAGATCCATACTTAAATAAAGTGATACAATTTGTAGAAACTGAATGGCCTAAAAATCCGGATAGTTCGGTTAAGAATTTTTTCTCAATCAGGGCAGATCTTGAAGTGGTACAAAATTGCCTTCTTTACCAAGATAGAGTAATAATTCCATCAATATTGAAGGGAAATGTGCTCACGCTCTTGCATGCAAATCATATCGGCATTGTCAAGATGAAACAGTTAGCACGTAATAAAGTTTTCTGGCCAGGAATTAGTTCTGATATAGAGAATTTTGTAAAGATGTGCGAGGCATGTATCAAAATGGGAACGGGTTCTTCAAAATCTGACCATGGTCAATGGTTGCCAACGTCAAGGCCTTTCAGTCGTTTGCATGCAGATTTCTTTCATTTCGATGGAAAAACTTTTCTTTTAGTCGTCGACAGTAACTCAAAATGGGTAGAAGTAGAGGTTATGCTACACGGAACAGACGCAAAACGAGTAATTGCCCCACTCACGACTCTTTTTGCTAGGTTCGGCCTTCCTGATGTGATGGTTACAGATGGAGGTCCTCCCTTCAATTCCAAAGAATTTGTTGTATTTTTAGAAAAACATGGTGTGAGGGTAATGAAAAGCCCTCCTTACAATCCAAGCAGTAACGGTCAACCAGAGCGTCTAGTAAGAGTAGTAAAAGATTCTTTTAAAAAGTTTTTGCTGGATCCTCAATTGCGACAGTTAGATTTAACGAGTAAAATAAACTATTTTCTTATCAACTATCGTAACCAAATTGCTACTAAAGAAGGGACTCCACCATCACACAAAATTTTATCCTTTCAACCAAAAGTTTTAATTGATTTGATTCATCCAAAGAAACAACATAAGCAATTTTTAGAAAATTCTAGTCTCGTAAATTCGCCAACGCCACAATTTCCTCAAACAGACCCATTTAAAAAACTAGTTGCAGGTGATAAAATTTATTACAAAAACTATAAGAAAACCGATCCTCAAAGATGGATCGAGGCGAAGTTCATCAAACAGCTCTCTAAAAATACATTTCAAATTATACTTCACAGCTCTACGATCATGGCCCACAGAAACCAATTGAAGCTGGCTCATTCTCCGATTCGAAGCTCGATGGTTTTACTCCCGGAAGTCAATCAAAGGAAACGCAGTCGTGCAGAGTCGGAAGAATTTCGGGGCTGTACGGGATCTGAGGTCGAGGAAGGACCATTTTTAGGATTCTCAGAAGATATAGGCGATCAAAACCCCAGTCAAATGAAATATCGAAAAACGAGCGATAGCCTGATTATGACCAGGAGTCGGGCTCGAATTGTCAAGAAAAATGTTTAATTGATTAATGAAAACTTATGCATGTAATGCAATCGATTTGTAAATATTTTGATCATGAATTACTTTTGAGGTATAATCGATTGAAAAAGTATTTCCAACTTGTTTAATAATATGTAAAACAGTTCTTGAGAAGGAAGGACTGTAGTATACGATACTATATGATTCGATTTAAAATACGTTCGGTAAAATGCATGAACCCTCTCGTTAAACGAATGAGTGATCGAGTGTAAGAATAAAGGGTCGAAGGTATGAGAGTAATAAAACTGGAGCAGAACGTTTTGGTTACTGGACACGAAAACACGTAGTTATTTCTTTATTGATCTATATTCCTCAGAGACTGCTATTCCTGTATAGCATCAGCCTGTCCCGTTTGAATACATAAAATATTCAAGAGTACAAGAATCAATTTTTATTCAAGAAGTACAATTGTAGGTCAACAAAACGGGCGTTAACGCTATCATCTTTCAATTGTCTTTATTTTAAATCAATTCTAATTACGATTTCAGGATTCGGCGAAATGACCCCTTCGGCGAAATGACTTTTGGCGAAATGACCCTGATCCGTCCAAATGAGACGGTAACACCAGAAAACGTAAAAAAATCTACAACATCGTTTTGAATGATCAAAAAGTGAAATTGCGTGAGTTAGCAGACATCGTCAGGATCCAAAAGAACGTGATTGCTTTATATTGCATGAGCATTTGACAATGAGATAGTTCTGTTCAAAGTTTGTACCGCGTTTGCTCACTTCAGACCAAAAACGAGAACGTGTTGATGATTCTGAGCAGTGTTTGGTCATATTTAAACGTAACAAATCGAAATTTTTGCGTCGATATGTAACAATTGATGAAGCATGGATTTATCACTTCACTCCAAAATCAAAACAATCGCATTCTGAGTGGACTACTGTGTAGTGAACCTCGTCCAAAGCTCGTCCCGAAAGCACAACAATCGGCTGGAAAGGTTATGGCCTCGGTGTTTTAGGATGTGCGTGGTGTAATATTTATCGACTATCTTTAGAAAGGAAACCAATAAAAAATTAATTAATGCTTTGCTCTTGATGGAGATAAGGTTTATAAATAAAGCTAGTTTTGATCGAAAATAGTCGTGTTTATTTATACCCGTTTTTAATCTATTTGCGGTCGTTCACAGGGTAAAAAAATCATGTTCTCTTTGTTAGGCCTAGGACTTTTCAGCCCATGTGTGAATTTCAGTAGTGTATATCATATCTTCAATTTTTATTTCAGCAAGGAAACGTTTGAATAAAATATTTTTTTATGTGTTTTGATGCATCATAAGTTAAGTGTTTAGTTATATGGAATTTATTTAGTTATCGCTAGAATCTTACGTCTAGATACGCAAAATCGCCCCATATGCCATGACATTTACTATGTATATGGGAAAACTATACTTAAAACGACAGTTAACCAATATTTTCATTGATTTCGTAACGAGCGACTTGACTAAAAAGACAAATGCCTGTATGAAATGTAAATTATTCAAAATTGCAATTTTGAACATTTTCGAATAATCTGCTTTTGAAATAGTTTTCATTTTTAATGATTAAAACTTGTTGCTTCATTAGTGTTACAGTCATTAAAATCGACGGCTCCACACTGCGATGGAACCTGAAACATAATATTTTTTAATTATAATGTACTAGACTAATAAATATAAACAAATTAGAGATCGGGTTTAGCTAATTCGCAAGAAGAATCATACGACCATTAGGATAAATTGCACATGAAATGTTGTTGAACTCGATCGTTCATTCGTTTGATTGAGAAAAATATCTTCCAGTGCAAACAAGTTAACTTGTTTGTCTACCAGTGTTTCATGTTTTATTTTCCCTTTAGCAAGTTTCCTCCCGCCCTAGAGGCTGATGCGGAGGAGTGGACTCGGCTCAGTCTGCTCCAAACTGAGGCGTGTAAGATGTGAGATCTGGCTGGTCGTTGGTAGGTAATTAACGTGATTTATCGGCAATTCTACCCATTTGAGTGTACTGCTCTCAACTGCATGGCAGGCTGCAGTACAAGTGCACCAACAGAAGACTGTTACCCGTGAATAATGCTGGAAGGAATAGCACTCTACATCGTGTACGTGAGTGCCATCCTACATGCCTTTCAATGTTCGGTGATCCTCAACCGAGTTGTGGCTTAATTAGTATTCGACGCTTATCGGATTCTGTGACTTGTTTTCCAGTGAAACGAATTTGATTGACTGTTTCGCATGTTTCACCACTCAAAACATCATTAACCGAATCGGGTTATTATATTTTGTCGTCGGATTTAGTTGTTGGGTGACATTCACAATTTTTTCGCGAGTAAACCGAAATGGTTTGCCGGCATAGATCATAAGCTCTATTCTTCTATACTGAAATTTGCAAATGGAAGGCTGACCCAATAGCGAGCATTTGCTTTGAAAGATTAATGGCAATAAAATGAGTTTTCTTCATATCATACCGAGCACAGCCATGTGGCGTGAAAAAATGTGGAATTTCGTTCAGTAATGAGGTCTCACCTGTAACGAAAAAAAATGGAATAATTAGTTAATTTTATATGTGTAAATGTACTTGTTTTATGCTCAAATGCATTCAATTTGCAAGACGACTAAACACTCATTTAATCAAATATACGCCAATCACGCCAATCAGATTGCAAAATTCACTGTCTCCTGTATGCTTACATCATGATTGTAATGATGAATATGACGGTTGATGATGTTGTACTGCTGATCATCAAATCTATACTCTTCATCTATTTTCTGTAACCCTCATCCTACGGAGCGCACCATGGATGAAGCCTTTGATGTCATTTTGTTGTGCCGTGTGAAATCAGTACTTTTCAAATTATGAAGGTAATGAGATGTTTTGCTGCGGCGCAAACGCTGTTAGGCTATTTATTCCGTCCTATGGTCTTCACAGGGGCTTGTTCGAGCCGCATGACGCTTTCAATTTAGGCGCATTAAAGTCAGATCTAGGTAGCGCGATATCGCTTTTGAGATTTAATAGCAGGTGAGGAAAACACCAATCTGCTCATGCTCATGCCACGAAATATCAGGGTCGCAGTTAGGTATGAGGCCATTAAATTGCAATATTTTACTTGAAAATCTAAGCCGAACACTTGTTCGACCAGTTGGGAAATTTAATAACGTTTTGTTCGGTAGGTAAACGATCATTGATCACTCAACTTAAAATATGATATGATCAATAATGTAGATGTGTACGTTAATGCAAACCACTTTAGGAAGAAACATGGAGTCCACAGTACAGTGATCAACGTGTTAATAAAGTTAATAATAATTATTGTTGAAACACAAGTTAGGTGCAAAAGTTCAATTATATCCACTATGTTATTAATGTTTTTTTTTCCAAATCCAAATCCTAAATGGTATATTTACTTACGCATCCAATTTTTAACTAACTGTCTTTTGGTGTCCGGACAACATTGAACTCTTAAACATAGCCTAATTTCTCAACATTATCAAACTTAATTGAACTAAAATGGCTGTTGCAAAAAGTTGCTAATGTAGTTTTCATTTAGCATTTGAACTCATTTTCAATCAAAATAATGTACAAACATACAAACATACAAACATACAAACATACAAACATACAAACATACAAACATACAAACATACAAACATACAAACATACAAACATACAAACATACAAACATACAAACATACAAACATACAAACATACAAACATACAAACATACAAACATACAAACATACAAACATACAAACATACAAACATACAAACATACAAACATACAAACATACAAACATACAAACATACAAACATACAAACATACAAACATACAAACATACAAACATACAAACATACAAACATACAAACATACAAACATACAAACATACAAACATACAAACATACAAACATACAAACATACAAACATACAAACATACAAACATTGCCTACCTTTTCTGCACCCGGACGACGGTTTTTAGATTGCCAGGCACATACCAGTTCCGATGTTCTATTGAAAGAGTATACAAGGTAAACTTTGATCGAAAATCGTTCATATCATGATTCAGACGGAACTGGAATTCGAGGTGAGGTTCTCCCTACCTCATTTGGAATTCGGTCGTCAAGAGGAGCAGTCTTTGGCAATGAAAGCAGACATTTTGCGTGGTATAAAACCTGAACCGAATTCTGGAATTGAATTCTGGAACTGGAACTCGGAGTTTAGATTTAGTTTCGGAATACAAATTCAGAATTTAGTTCTAGAACTAAATTGTAACTGAGTTTTAAGCATGTTTAGTTTTTGAATTCGGGTCCAGTTCCTGAATTCTATAAATCGATTCTTTTTCAGAACTATTAATACTCTCCCAAAGAACTATACGAAGTTTTCCTACTACGTAAATCTGAAAAAAAACAACAATTCCATTGTTGTATTGTCTATATATGACTTACTTTACTATGGCCTTTCCAAAATTTACCCTGTACAAGAATGGATATAACTTAATCGTGAATATCTCTTGTTGTATTGAACGCAGCTACATAATTTCTTCTCCATACCATTGAAAATATGCAATTCATGATAAAATTTTCAGTAGTATGGTATGTCCAAAAATAACTCAAAGTTGTAGTTTTCTAAAATGTTCTAAAATGTATGAACGAGCAATAAGGAGAATTTCAGTACCAAAATGAGGCGCGCAGAATTCCGAACACATGAATTGAACCAACCATCGCTAGAGCTGCTAATTGTCAGTCATGTCAAATGTAATCGATACGGTCAAAGTGTCTGTCAAATGAGATAACATACTCGATAGTTCAATGACCAAGTAGAAGTATACTCAGTCAAAGACAGATGACGCATTTTGTTCTCTCTCTCATTCTCCTACTCCCTGTTGAAGTAAAAAATTCCATGAGAGTACTAACACAAACATAAATTGATAAAGTTGATTGTTCTTTGTAAAAAGTCATCGGATTCCGGAGTTTATTGGTGTACATGAATTTAATTCAATGTTTATGCTGCTTGATTAATATTTAGTCACATCGTAATCAAGCGGTGACAGGAGAAATGAAGATAATATCAATCTCATCGGCAATCAATGAGCGTCCTAGTGAGTATAATATCAAGAGAATTTAAGTTATGACAGATCGGCTCTCAGACACTCAATATATTAATTTTTCGTTTGATTAACTTTTCGTTTGAGTGTTTGAACAGAATGATTTTCAAGGATAATTTTTTTAATATTACCATTTAATTCTGTTATAAGTATATCATGTCACTATACAAATTCACTATGTATCTCACAACACTATAAATCATGTATAATGAACGTCACATCACACATACGTATTTCGAATACAATTTATATTCATCTTCGGTGTATTAGCGGTGTTTTTATGATATCAGTATATGATGATTGGTAAAGCCTGGTTGGTAGCAGTCCAGTGACATAAACTTTCCAGTCTTCGTCGTGGAAAGTTGCTAGTTGATAGTGACATTTAGCAGCTCTGACCATCGCACAAAATGTATCGTGCAAAACCGTGCTGTGTGCTTACTACACCTTTTGTTCGCTAGTAAAACAGACACTTACTATGGATGGTTATAAAACGTAAATATTTTTATTTGTCTAATATCAGGGAGACATATTTGTGCCTGCTTTTCAAGACGGTCAATTTAGTCATTCATTTTTTGTAACCGAAATTCTCTCAGTGTCTATAAAGACTGTCCCAGAAAGTATGGACGCACTTTGATTTCGCTGTAAATAATTCACAAGTGTTAGATATTCAAATTTTATACGATATACTGATAATATTAGACTACAACAACAGAATATTATTCTCAACATTTGCTACTTAGCCATTGTAGACTAGTTGGCGCACCTTCTTGCAAACGTTCCTAATTGAATTCCGTACAGTTTTGACACTTTTTTCGAATCTTTTTCGAACTGTTGAATGGTTTCGGCTGCCGAGACATGTTTCCTAAGATGTTCCTTCGTTAATGCCCAAAATTCCTCAATTGGTCGAAGCTGTGGGCAATTTGGTGGATTCATGTCTTTTGGGACGAAAGTGACATTTTTGGTAGTATACCATTCTACCGTTGATTTCGAGTAGTGGTAAGAAGCAAGATCTGGCCAGAAGACAACAGGATCCTTGTGGCTTCGAATCATTTGTAGAAGTCGTTTTTGTAAACATTTCTTGATGTATATTTCGCTGTTCATTGAAGCAGTGGTGATGGAGGGTTTCGAAATCTTATCGCAGCTACAAATTGCTTGTCAGACCATAGCTTTCTTACCAAATTTTTCGACTTCAATCGATGTCTCGGACTGGTTCAACACTTGCCCTTCTCGCACCGTATAATATTGTGGCCCCGGCAAGGATTTGTAATCGAGTTTTGCGTAGGTTTTGTCGTTCGTGATTATGCAGATCAAATTTCCAGCAAGAATCGTATTGTACAGCTTTCGAACCCTCGGCCTGATTGATGCTTCTTGTTTCGGACTACGTTTTGGTTGTTTCTGCTTCTTACAGGTTCGAAGATTCAAACGTTCTTTAGCACGAAGAACATTTGACTTCAAAGTGCCCACTTTTTTGGCCACATCCCGAACTGAAACCTCCTTCTTTTGCTCGAACGCCTTCAGTATATGTTTATCCAACTGAGGGTTAGCAGGACCTTTTTTTCGACCCGTTTTCGGTTTATCCTCAAAGGTGTTATCCTCACCGAACTTCCTGATTGCATTTCGCACGGCTTTTTCACTTACTCCTTTCATTTTTGCTATCTTTCTCAGTGACAGTCCGCGTTCTGTGCACCATTTGTATACAATTTTTCGACGTTGTTCTGCTGAAAGTCCACGCATTTCGAAACAAACTAATGAAAACGAATAATTAACTGCACAAGTGGTTAGAGAAGAGTGTAAACAACAGGACGCAGCCATAAAAATTGACAGATTCTGAACCATTGAGAAATGGCAGCGGCGTTTGGTTGCGTCCATACTTTCTAGGACAGTCTTTAGTGAACATTGTTCATTCTTTGTTACGGATCAAAAGTTTTTGCATTAGTTGTGTACTGCTTATTCGGTTCAGAGGTGAGACATGCGAATGCTGAGTGTGATACTTGTTGTGGTCGACTGATCATCTTTACTTTTATGTAATTTGTAAAAACTTTCCAATACTCAGATACATCACTATTGATTACAATACACTACAACTTTATGAGTTGACAAATGAAAAATATTTGGTTTCATTTAATTTTTTTTACATGTTATACGTCGGTAGTCGACATCAATTTACTTACAGTTCCATGAAAAATGTAATTGTTTCAAATTTTGCTAGGATTCGACATTATTGTATATAATTCGTTCAAACTAAAGAAAATTTTTACGAAGTTTGTAAGTGAATGTCAGTTTTCTTCGTATTCACGACATTCAGTTATGTCTCTGACATTACCCACCCGTCTTTTTTTCTTTTGCAATAAAGTAATATTTTTGATAAAATTCGGATGGAGGTAACAGAAATTACTCATTTTACTGACAATACAAAACTCAAATTCAATTTATTTTCTACCTTTTTCAATAAAACACGGGTGGCCCAAGGCTGGTGACTATTTGCTTCTGTTAGACACAATTGCTGACAGAAACACAAGTTGGACATGAAAATGATTCTTCGTAAATCTACCATCAGGCATCGTTACAATTGAGTGTTTTAATTGATGTGCGTGCTCAGAACACTTTGTCACTCGAATCTGTTTGCGTCATTTATAGTGAGTAGCATTATTATAATCGACAGAAAATCGAATTTTTCCGGGAAACATTTTCGTTTCATGATACATTGTACTCTTGAAGTTGTTGAATTAGAAAACATTGATACTGTGCGTGACTCCATTTCGAAAGATCAACGCGTGATTGATTGTGAGACATCGTTCCAGCATAGTAACGTAAAACTATCAACTCTGAATGATACAAAAAAAAACACCTGACGACCCAGATAAATCGAAACTGAATTTGATCGTAGGAAGTCAAGTAGCAGGAGATATTTGAAGCTCAGTTTTCGATCCAAAAGATATAAAAGATCTGCCGTCAGCGACAGCTACCGTTTTCGGATGAATGTTTTTTTTACGCAACCTCATCTCCCGTGTGTCTCCTTCGGGCTATAGAAAGGCCGCGTTCGTTTCCACTCCAGATCTATCCATTTTCTATGTAGACAGCAATCTTATTTTTCTTGTATTTGATTGACAATGATGTCCCGTAATGAAGGTTTGCCATAGCGATCAAGTGTTCGAGTGCTACCGGTGAAGACTATTGTAGCGGTTGCCTGTAGGATCGGGGTCTTACTTTGGCACATTTTCGCAAACCGACGAAACGTGGTGGGGTTCTCATCCATGCGGGATGGCAAAAGAAATACAATCGCACTGACCTCGCTTCAGTTTAGGCCCGCTAGAAGCATGTATGCTCAAGTGCCGAGATTCGTAGTAGTCGGCATTGAGTGGAACGGCTTGAATAACCGATACCCAAATATGGTTCCTTGGTTCGTTTCGAGGGTCGGCGATGGTCAGCGTTTGCAACCGGTGCGGCTCGAGTAATGCTGGTGAAAAGCTAGCTGCTGGGAGCGATAAGTATTGATAGGGGCACTTGCATTTGATTGGGTTAGCATGCTTGTGTCAGATTTAATTTGCACTGACATTGACGAGGAACGGGCAGACAGTTTCGTTGGTAAAAAAAAACGAAACATAACGAAACTCTCGGTTAGGTTTGTTTGAGCTTGTCGAAGCCCATAATCTGTCCTTTTTTGTTGGCAAGTTGCTCTATTTTATTGGGCTGCCCGGCCTACGTGACTAGTTGACATCATAGACAAAGTACATAAACAAACACTACAATCTACAATCTACTTTAGTCCGGAGATTTCGATTCAACTTTTAAGTAAAGTGTAAAGAATGAGAATTGGAAATGAAACTGATGTTCTAACTAATTGACATTGCCGTCAAAACCGAACGCATTCGCATGTTTCATGCGTTTGTCTTAAGCTCGAACATTTCTTTGACTGGAGAATCATTGATTTTCCTTTGATATTTGACAGTTTGGTTGATGTAATCATCGTTGAGAAATCTATGCAAATTGTGATTGCCTCACAAAGAACGCAACCTAATTAAATTCAAAGTTTGGAATTTTTTCCTTTGCCGAGTTATTTCGCTACACTTTCTATAACGAGTCCATAATTATCGTTCCGATTTATGGTCGCAGCTGGTCTGGCATGGGCATATGCAAGGAGCGTTAATTTGCGTTAATTAAACCGTACACACGGCGAACCGGCCCAGCCGAATTCCTGTCGATTGTATCGCCATTTTTTCGCCTCTCCTCCGAGGTGGCCCAATTAAAGCAGCGCTAAGTTAATTTAATGCGCGCCAGCAGAATGCAATTAGGTAAATGGATTTGTTGCTCTCGATCATCTACGATGCACTGCCGATAATTTGGTGTGCGATGGTAAAATTTGAATTTTATTTTTTGTTCTGTTGTTTTATTCGAAGGTCCACAAAAAAAGCTGATCTGAATCGCAGAGACTGAGACACAACCATTAGACGGTGGGTCAAATTTCTATGATACTGATCAGTTAAAGAGAAGTCATATTGATAGACCGATAACTGCAGTGAGTACTCAGATTAAAGCAATTCCAGAAAATAAACATCAGAAAAAGTGGGGAAATCATGATCGAGCCTTGATTTTTATGAAACTTTTTCTATGTTTCATGACGGATGAAGTAATGATGTAAGTGTAATGTAATGAAGTAAGGATGATGTATTCTATAAAAAATGTATGTGTCATTGACAAAAATGTGGAGATATTGAAAGGCATTTTTGTAGAACACGAATTGTTTCGAGCTCGAAAGTGGCATGAAGAAATGAGCTTAACAGTGTTCGATGTTTCTGGTAATAAATTAAAAATTTTCTACATCTCCTAAACAAAACCTGCAGTTTGGTGAGCACACAATTTAATTTGCAGTACAACATTGGACATTATGTTGCTGGAAATAGTTAACTGCATAGTGTCGAGCGTTGAACCGTCTGATATGATATTTCAGTTCGAAATGTGGCGCATAAAGGTGTGAATTTTTATAAAAAGCGAATGTATTTTATGAAAAATGTATATGTATGTAACAAAAATGTGCACTGGATTTTCTCGAAGATTTTAGATTTACATGAAAGGTAAAATAATATGCAAACATTTTTCTCTATAATGGGTGAACCGATATTCACGAAGATAGATTAAGATCAGTCGGTGTTGAACAGTCGTTCGCACCGCACGCGTATAGCTCTTGGCTCCTGGAATTTTTTCTGGCTACCTACAGTTTCATTGATTCAAGGCTTCAGTCGTTTTCAAGGCTACCTGTATCACTAACAGTCTTTTTAAAGACTAACAATTAGTCAGCCTTTCTCAAGGCTATACAAAGAGTGATATTAGAGTGACTAATAAATTAACCAGCCTATAATTAATAGGCTTATTCAAAGAACTATTCTTCGAACTAATCAGTCTTTATTAAGACTACCATAAAATCAGTCTTTATCAAGACTTCTCCAAACTAGAAGTCTAATCGAAGTCTAATTCAGCCTAGTTAATTTAATTTAAAATTTCATTCATTTCAAAAATGCCTGCGTCCAACCGGATAGGAAACAAGCCTAAGGCTAAAAATAATTCAATACGGAATAAATCACAATCCGTTTTTTCAACATTTTTCTAATAACATTCTCGATCTTATAGAATCTGAATGTAAAAATATAAAAACAACGGACGGATTTCCCTTTCGTTGATTCTATGCCGTCTAACAATATTTACGAGATTCTTCCTGAATCCGATTGTAGCGACATAGAAGAAAATTCTTCAAAAATTCCCAAAATGGACGCTTGTCGTTCTGGGAAGAAACAATCTATGCCTCCAGTGACGGTGATGATTTCCGACTTCAAAGCATTCCGTACTGGGCTTTCTACTTTTCTCCCGGAAGTAAAAGTCTCATTTCAAATCGGACGAAGAGGAGAATGTCGAGTCTTGGTTGATGCATTGGAAGATTACGAACGTCTTATCCGATATTTGTCCGAGAAACTTCATAAATTTTATTCATATAATATAAAATCAGACAGACCCTTCAAGGCTGTCTTGAAAGGCTTATCAAATGATCAAAGTACTGAAATTAAAAATGAACTAAAAGAATTGCCTCTTGGTTTTGCCTCTTCCCAAGTAATACTTATAAAAAAGAGCGAATGGTACTTCTAAACCACGCTCTGGAATTCCCCATGAACTTTACCTAATACACTTCAATCGAAGTGATGTAAACAATTTGAAAACTTTAGAAAAAGTACGTTTCATTTCCCACATTAAAATTCATTGGGAACATTATAAACGGCATAATCGTATTGCAAACTTAACGCAATGTCGTAGTTGCCAAGGCTTCGGCTATGGAACCAAAAATTGTCATATGGATATACGGTGTTTGAATTGTGGTAAACCGCATTCGAAAGACGTTTGTCGAATGCATGAAACCACTGATAAATTTTCATGTTCAAATTGCGATGGAAATCATGAATCCAATTATTTGAAATGTCCTGTCAGGGAAAAAATTTTAAACGCTCGTTCGCTTAGAAAACAAGTCAAATCAACGACCTTAAATTTACAGAACATACCTGAAAATCAAAAAACCGTTCCAAATGCCACGCCTAATTCTTCTAAGGAACTTATTTCTTCAAATTTAAAACATAAAACAGGTACGCCTTCCAATTCGTCTTCTAACGAAAACAATTTATTGACAGGTAGATCGACCTCGTTATCATCTTCTTCTAATGGCAGTTATGCTTTGGTAACAGGTAGACAAATACCTCTTAATTCTTCTTATGTAAATATTCAAAACACAGGAACGCTTTGCAATTCATCTTTCAACGAAAACAATTTATTAATAGGTAGATCGGCAAAATCATCTTCTTCTAATGGCAGTCTACCTACAAATATTCCTTCAATGCCATTCGCTTCTTTAAATGAAGTTGATTTAGGCGATATAACTGAAAATAAAATGATCGACTTTTTCAAATGATCATCCGAATGAATTCGACTTCATCACTTTTTGAAGCATTTCAAATCGGATGGTAATTTGCAAATAATATTATAATGAATTTAAAATTTAACAGTGATGTTAAATAATTATTTGAATATTTTAAATTGGAATGCTCGATCTTTGAAATCGAGTGAAGATGAATTTTATAATTTTCTCTAAGTTCATAAAATTCATATTGCCATTGTGACAGAAACTTTTCTTGAACCAAATGTCAAATTTAAAAGCAATCCACATTATGTGGTCCATCGATTTGACAGGTTTAATGGAATGGGTGGTGGAGTTGCCATTTTTGTCCAACGGCAAATTAAACATCGAATTTTACCTTCTTTCAATACTAAAGTTATTGAAAGCTTGGCAATCGAAGTTGAAACCATTCATGGAATTTATTCCATCGCTGGAGCATATTTGCCATTCCAATGCACCGGCGAACAATTAAATTTCTTTAAAGGCGATTTGCAAAAACTCACAAGATATCGATCGAAATTTTTCCTAATAGGGGACTTAAATGCTAAACATGCCCAGTGGAATTGTAGGTAAAATAACAGTAATGGTAAAATACTTCATAATCAACTCTCAGCTGGTTACATCACAGTTCTTCATCCCAGTAATCCGACTTGTTTCTCTTCCGTGGAAAACCCGTCTACAATTGATCTGGTTCTAACAGATCAAAGTCACATTTGTAGTGAACCGATTACACATGCTGACTTTGACTCAGACCATCTTCCTGTAACTTTCAGACTTTCCAACGAAGCTTTAATTAATCCAATTAGTTCTATATTCAACTATCCTAGAGCTAATTGGTTAGATTACAGATGTCACATTGAAAATCATGTGGATCATGAAACTAGTTTAGACATCGACACAGCAATTGATAATTTGAATCATTACATTATCGAAGCTAGAAATCTTTCAGTTCCCAAAGCTCAAACTAAATTAAATTCTCCTATCATCGATGACAACCTTTCTAAACCTTTCTGGAAACTTTCTAAGGTTCTTAAGAAACCTCAGAACCTAATTCCTGCTCTCAAGGAAGGAAATCAAATACTTCTTACAAATGGCGAAAAAGCTCAAAAAAACTTGCTCAGCAGTTCGAGAGTGTCCACAATTTTAATTTGAACGGTGTGAGTCCTATTGAAAATGAAGTCTCACTGAAATATGATCATATTTCAACCCAAGTGTTATCAAAAGATGACATTATTGAGACGAATTTTGATGAAAATAAATCAATTATTAGGAAACTTGAAAACATGAAGGCTCCTGGTATCGATGGAATTTTTAATATTCTTATTAAAAATCTTCCCGATGTTGCCTTGAGACTCTTGGTGAAAATTTTCAACAAGAGTTTTTCTTTAGCTTCCTTCCCAAAAAGATGGAAAAACGCTAAAGTAATTCCTATCCACAAACCGATAAAAACCCAACAGAAACATCAAGTTATCGACCAATTAGCTTACTTTCTTCTATCAGTAAACTTTTTGAAAAAATTATCTTGTTGAGAATGATGTCTCATATAAATAAGATATCAATTTTTTACCAGAGCAGTTTGGATTTTGTCATGAACATTCAACTACTCATCAACTTGTCAGAGTAACGAACATGATAAAAACAAATAAATCTTCTGGGTCATCCACTGGAGTTGCTCTTCTAGACATAGAAAAAGCATTCGACAGTGTTTGGCGAAAGGTTTAATAGCAAAAATGTCTGATTTCCAGTTTCCTATTTATTTGGTAAAAATGATTCAAAATTATTTAACTGATCGTACTCTTCAGGTTAGCTATCAGAATTGTAAATCTGAATTGCTACCCGTACGAACAGGTATTCCGCAGGGTTCGAGCGTAGCTCCAATCTTGTATAATATTTTCACTTCTGATCTTCCAAATCTACCCGTTGGTTGTCAGAAATCGCTATTCTGTGACGACACAAGTCTGTTAGCCAGAAATCTTAGAGTGATCTGCAGTCGCCTACAAAGAAGTTTAAATATTTTCAGAGATTATCTGTCAAAATGGAAAATTAAACCAAATGCAGCAAAAACGCAAATAATTATCTTTCCGGGAGCGTCTTTTCTTAAACCAAACAATAATCACATTCTCAAATTGAATGGCTTGGAATTGACATGGTCTGATCAAGCTAAATACTTAGGTTTAACGTATGACAAAAAACTCACTTTCAAGGATCACATTGAAGGAATCCAGGCAAAGTGTAACAAATATATTAAATTTTTATATCTTCTTATAAACAGAAATTCTAAGCTCTGTCTAAAAAACAAATTGTTAATTTATAAACAAATTTTCAGACCAGCCATGCTTTATGCAGTACCAATTTGGTCAAGTTATTGTTCCACCAGGAAGAAAACGCTTCAAAGGATTCAGAATAAAATTCTGAAAATGATTTTGAAGCGTCCTCCCTGGTTTAGTACAAATGAGTTACACAGACTCACAAATATAGAACCATTAGATGTAATGTCACATAATATCATAAGCAAATTCCGACAAAATGTTAGTGAGTTAATATATAAGTTCTTTCTTCCTATTACACAATAAAAGTAGGTTTAGAATTTCCCTACACAAAAATCTCAGAATTGCGGAAGCAAATGATGTCCTCATGGTAACAACCAAATCATAAATATAATAGGGCTGAAAAGTCACCACTTGTCGCTGAACAAATTTAAATCTTAATAATTTATAATTTAGTTTTAACTCATATTCCAATAAATAGTTATTTAAAAAAAAAGATAGATTAAGATGAAAGGCCTTATAGTCGGAAGCATTGTAATGGAATTACATCATGTTCCGGAAATACAGGGTGATAATTGTAAAGTATTAAAATTTCATGGGGACTTATAACTTATAACGAAGCAAAATGTTGGTTGTTTGCCAAACAAACTGTTTTTGACTGTACCGGTTCCGGGAACACTAAAAGTAGCAGTTAAAAACTCGAAAGTTCAAGTCATATTTATTTCTTAGAGATGGCTGAACAGATTTTGATACACTTGGAATTAAGTGAAAAGTCTAATAATCCCTATAAATTTCTATTAAATTGGTGATCCCTTCAGTTTCGATTCTATTTCATGTACTTCCGGTTTCGGAAATATAAGGCGATGAGTGATGAAAATTTCATGTGCTTTTAACACTATTCCAATTCGTAGATCTTCAGTTTTTGCAATGACTGAGCGGAAACATATATTGGAGAAGCCAAATGAATGAAAAACTAACAGAAAAGATGATTTTTTGGAAAAAGATCCGCTCAGAGACATGACTCGAACCTGCGGTCTTATGCATTCATTACACACGTGCTACCATTTGGCCACCCTAAACCTTGTAATTGGCACAGCTCTTAAGGTCTGAGGACAGAGGGTCGCGTGTTGAGTTTTAAATCGACCACGTGGCTCGCATGGCAAAACTACATGAATTGAACTTCGAATTGCTCCCTCGCTAGATTTGGCTCCCAGCTACTACTGGCTGTTCGCAGACCAGAAAAAATGCTCGCCGCTGATACCTATTTTCGAAGCAAAAGATAAATCGATCTAAAAGAGTGGTATTAAAATATTGGAGTGGCACTGGAATGATCGCGTTGCATTTGGTGGAGATTACGTTGATGAATAAAGTTAATTTTGAACCAAAAAAAATGTGTTCTCTTTGTTAGGCCCGGGACTTTCCAGCCCATGTGCTACTTAGCCAACCCGTCACAGATTTTCATTATATCGATGAAAGAATGAGAATTGAAATGACTGATTCTCCCTGCAAATTTTGTTCCGTCTCGTCGTAAAAGAACGAGTGAGGTTGGCATTAATACTCTCTTTTGGTGCAATGAGAGCTGTTGGATTGAATGTTTTTATTGGAAATGTGTAACAAATTTAAGCTCTGATGCCAACAACAATAACATCAATAATCTAGAAGATTATAAAGACGAAAGTAATAAGAAAAGGCGATGGTGCGATTGATAAACCAACAGCTCCCCCAAGTGAAAGGGCATCGAAAAAGCCTAACATAAAAAAAAACAATTGCAATTGTATTTTTATTTATATTCAAAATATATATGATAAACCGGCTCCATTCAGCTTCCAGGATCTTGAGTCGTATCAAATAAATAAACGGAAATAACGCTCGTCTGTTCGTTGTTCGATTTGATTGAATGAGACACGGAAGCGAATTGCGTTGAAGCCAATTTCTGTTTATTGTATTATGTTTGCTTAGGGTCACATCAAAAGACATATCGATTTTTTTATAAAGCAACACATATTCTATTATTTTGAAATATAATGGAGGATGAAAGAGTAACTCTGATTTAGAGATAGTAAGAAAACTTCAATCAAGCAAATGAGTAGAAATCCGCTGCCTGATTGACAGTGCCTTTTGACAGTCTCACACATCAAGTCACCTTTTTAATGCAAATCCTAATTGTAACGATTTCTGCAAATGTGAAAAGAAAACAAAGAAGCCGCTAACCTTCTTCAATTATCAAGATTCCACTGTGTCAACATCGTGAATCCGTCACACCCGGCAGGAAACCGAATCATGAGCTCAGCTCTTCCAAATCACCGAAAATCCCAGCGCAGCGGTCAACCGCACAGTAGTCGCCAATCAAATTGAAGAAACCACTCTAGATTAAGCTATTTCTACCGGACAATGGATCGAATCGAATCGCTAACAATCGAGTGAACGTGGCCGCAATTGCCGCCGGAGATCGTAGATTTCCGTGCAACCGCCGGTGATATCACAATCCGAGATCGGCCAATTCCTGAACGTTCCGACAGTGCATGGTGAAATCGATTTTTTAACCCTCAGTCGAAATTGTTTGCTTTCAGTCAAAGTTTTCTGGCTCCCGTCGTCACCCGCGGTATGTGATGATTGGTTGTTGAACTCCGTTCTCCGATCGAGTCAACCCGGTTGGCCACCGGTCCCGACTGCACGAGGAACCGCTCATGTCAAATTAGGACCGCCATGTAAGAATCGTCGAACGCGCCCGATGGAGATTGATCAGTGATTCACAGAAGTCACCATTACACATGTGTGTGACTGAGCGGACGTAGACTTTTGACGTTTGGAAGTGGACAATCGATTGATCATTGAAGTGTCCGCTGCGCGACGAACACAGCGTGACAGACCTTAGTTAAAACTGAAACCGATTGATCGCTGTGTGTCATTTACGGTCTGAAAAGGAGGGAATGGTAATTTGATATTCGAAATGGTGCTTAGCCACGGTTTTATAACCGCTTTGATTGTTTAACATTGTATTGAATTTAATTTCTAATTTAAATAGATCTGTTGATGTCGTAACCTTTTTTTACCAGTTCAAATAAACAGAAATCACACCATCGTGTGTTGACTATACGCAAATTGTCTCGTTCCCATCCAATTTCAACTGTTTAAATTTTTTTCTAGTGAAGTTATCACCTGCATGGTGAAGATATTGATTCCGACAGAAGCGCGTGAATTGTGTTCACGATTGTTCGTACAAGCTTGGAAGTGCAAAAAATAGCGTCCCGTGGCTATCAGTTCAGAATCGGCACAGGCGTGAATGAATCTCGTATAACATAAAATTGTGGTGATAGCGGTTCGAAAATATGATTGATCGTTTCGAGGCAGAGAGAGAAAAAAAAAACGAAAGTCCTAAAACATCTCTTCAAATTATCGTCGAAACTGCAGAATTGATTTGTTAGGCCGTCCCCAAAACCACGATCAGTCGGTGGAAATTAAAACTTCAATAATGGCTTTGTATTTCCTTCCACTTGTCTGGCTGCGGTAAAATTAAGTGGCAGTAGCCGAAACATGTTGGCATTCCTTTTGAGTGGTCTGTCTCCTGTAGATCACGACGGAAGGTCCATGTATGGTCAGAGAAATTATCCAGTCTCGGGGGGAGGGGGAACTAGTTCACTCTCCACTCTTGTGGCGGAATTATCGCGGGAGCCGTGCCGCTTTGATTTGATTCTATGTTCAGTCGCGGTTTTCACCGAAGTATCAAAATACGCCTGTTTTGAGTATCCGGGCGAGTCATGTCGTGACAATCCGAGACGAGGTGGGCAAACTAAACGCTACCAAATCTCCTACCCGTCTCAAGCTATTTTATGGTGTGGTTTTTTTTCGGTATACCATAAATAAAGCCACTCACTATACTGTCTACTGTGTATTAAATGACGGAGAAACGAAAACATGACAGCCGTGAGATATACGCTTTTGTTGCGAACAACGCTCTACTGACAATGCTAAAGTTGAGAAACAACTTTGGTTCGATAGGTTACAGACAGTTTTTTTTATAACCTCTCTTGAATGGGATAATAGACCAAAACATACCCGGGTCATATGTAAGTTACTACCTATTTCCGTTGTTATTGAGTATAATTTAACAGAAGACCGATTACTGGACAATGCAATCGTGGCTTTTGCAAACATGTGTTCCGACAAGGAATTCATAGCTTTTAATACAATGTTAGCGGATATGTCTCTGAAAGAGATTTTTTTATAACTTCAAAATTGTAGAGGTTTTAAACAAGAGTTAGGCTTGGATGAATGCTTAATTTGATTGATCGTAACAATTATTCTGTACGTCTTAATATTCGTTAAATCGTCTAGAGAAGTTTATCTAAAAGATTATTGCTTTTGCACGCGAAAAAATTTAGGAAATTTGATCGTGAATATCTCCTAAGAAGTATATCAAAAAAAAGCTATCCACAAATTTTTCTTTTAAATTATGATAAAAAACGATATTTTATTAAAACTAAAAATGGATCCTTTATTGTACGAGGTTAAACTTGAGCATAATGAAAACCGAATGAAATTTAAGTTATTTCTTCACGAATTTTCGAACTTTTCATCGAGCGCTCTTCATCAAGTTTCTGACAAGTGTTGCATCACATTTTTTGGACGCTTGAGCCCAAATTTTTGGAACTCCTGCATGTTCCCAGCTGCCTTACCAGTCTTCTTGAAGACCCTCTTCACGATTGCCCAGTAACGCTCGATTGGTCGAAGCTGAGTGCAATTTGGTGGATTGATATTTTTCTCAACGAAATGTATACCCTTTTCAACAAGCCAATTGAGATTGGTTTTGGCACAGTGAACCGACGCTAAATCCGGCCAAAACAGTGGAGATGTACTATGCTTCGTATATAAAGGCAGCAATCTCTTCTGGAGACACTCAGATCGATAGATTTCTGCATTTATAGTTCTGGTAGTATAAAAAATGGTTGACTTCAAACCACAGGAACATATTTCTTGCCATACCAGTATCTTTCGACCGAATTTCTTCACTTGAATCGACCTGTCCGCATCGCTCACATCCTTCCCAACGACGACAGTAAAATATTGTGGACCTGGAAGGGTTTTTGAGTCCTCCTTTACATAGGTCTCATCGTCCATCAAAACACATGCATCGGGAAACTGTAAAAGAAGCGACTACAATTTCCGGGCCCTTGTTGCTGCTCGCTTCTTCTGTTCTACACTTTGTTTCGAGATTTTCTGCTTCTTGTAGGTCTTCAGGTGATTTCGCCTCTTGATATGCTGGATCATTCCGACACTCGTTCCTGCTTTTTTCTCCAAATCACGTATTGACATTGATTTTTTCTTTGTGATTAGAGATACCACTCTCTGGTCCAATTTCGGGTTGGAAGAACCGGGTTTTCTGCCTCTTCGTGGTAGCTCATCCAAAGAATAGTGTTACCCAAACTTATTAATGATGGTTTTATCACTGGCATGATGAATTCCAAACCGCTTCGCCAATTTTCGCATAGTCATACCCTTCTCACTTAGCCATGTGTCCAGAACCTTAATTTTCACTTCCTATTCAATACGCGACATTTTGAAAACGCGGAATTTCTACCGCACAAACAAGTAAACAAACGAAAACTGACAGCCAAACGCACAGCATACTGTGATCTGAGCATAAAAAACCATCTCAAATATATGCGTACAACACAAATGTATGTGGATAGCTTATTATCTATACACTCCTTATTGCAGTGACTTCATAATTCGTTTATTTGTTCATTTGGAGTAGATAAACGCCTGGTGGAGTTAGTTTCTTTCAAATTTGCTCTCCAACAGGCTTAAAACCTCCTTTTCTTTTGCATCAACAGATTATAATCATCCAAATAAAACATTTCATTTAAATGTGGTATTTCTAAAACAACTAAAACTAATAAGATTGTAACTCGAGGAACAATTTTTTACAATATTTCGTGATAAGTTAAAATCAAAATTAATAGTATCAGCGATGGATATCTAATTGTAAAAGCTATAAGAGCTTGGAGCAACCTAATCATGATTGGAAGAGACCTGTCACAAAAGTAGCCTTGCTAACATAGCGACGAACAGAAAACAAACATAGAGTCCAAGAGATCACCAAAGTCCTTCACAGACGATAAACGTTCCAAAACAATTTGTGAAATATTATAGTCGATTTTTACTATTTACTGTTGGCGACTAAAGGAGATGACGGAACATAGCATTTGGAGGCATTCAAAACAATTCTGTTGATATCACACCAAATAATCAAATTATTCAGCTGCTCTATAGAAATACCATGTCAGCTGTGAATTCGATGCACGAAATAATTTGAAATCAAGAAAAACGGACACATAGAGACAAGAACTTTTTTCAATGATTGAGCGCAGTGGGTTTACCTCTCGTTATATTGGCTTGTAAACAAGACTGGACGGAATGGATTTTTGAATCCTTCACACTTTGAATATATGCTAATTCAATCGTTATTGTTAGTGATTACTCTTACACTCGAGCTATAAATCATGAGTAATTATGAATGACTACCCAAGTAGCAATCCGCAACTAGTTCTGATGCGACTAAGTCCAAACTATGTTGCAACAAGAGCACGAATATGTTTTTTATGTTATACTGGCTAAAACAAGGTGACAGCAATGTTTCCTCATAACCTAACCAGTTACGAAATAGTTATTTAGGTTTCAAATCACCACATCTTTTTGTCATATTGAATTAATAATAAATTATAAGCTATCGTAACTTAATCCAAACATATCTTTAATCGCAACTTTATTACTAGCTACTAGTTGAAAATAAGTTTATTAGACTCCAATATTGGCAACCCGTAACTAGTTCTGATACCACTTAGCCCAACTATGTTGCAACAAGAACACGAACATGTTTTTTTATGTTATGGTTAAAACAAGGTGACGGCAGTGTTTCTTTATAACATAAACATTGAACTAGCTATCATTAGTAAGTTATCGTTACTTGATTCTAACATATCTTTAATCACAGTTTTAGTTTTAGCTACAAGTTGAAAAAAGGTTGCGAAACCATTATAAATACGTAAGCGTATATGTAAATCGTTACTATGTGAATTGATGTAGTAATAACTTAGATATTATGAGATTATAACATAAAATTCTTCATTGATTCAGTTAGTTATCGGTAGGTTTTCCCAACGTTATGATAACGAAAATGCAAACAAAACAACCTTTGTTGGCTTGAATATGGCGAATACAATATGGAGTCTCAAGAAGTGTATGAAACGTAAATAAAACCAGGAGATTACTTTTTTCCAAACTACTTTTTGCCGAAAATAGTGAAAGGCAGAATAATCATTTTTGTTCTATGCACTGTCATAAATACGAAGAAAATAATATAGGGATTGAGCATCGATTGTGATAATATTATAACTCTCATGATATATGAATTTAAAATGATAAGAAATCACTCTAATTTGAGCATTCTGAACATAGCGTTATTTTGTTGTTTATTTTTCATATCTTTATAAACAGATTCTGATTGAAGGCGCATGAAAAACAGTTAAGTAAAATTGAATTCCGCTCGACAGTTTTAAAATCGTTGTGAAATTTGTACCTTGTATCAAGTTTGTGATTTAAAGCACTCTCCTGCTTTTTTATTGAAGATAGAAAAGTATTCTGGATTCATTCAATGTTTATAATGTCGATGGTGACTAAGTTTCAACTAGTTTACTTGGAAACAAGTTATTTTCAAGTTATGAAAAGATAAGTTATTCTAGTATGGCATTACAACGTAACGACAACTTATTTTTAGCTGAATTAACAACTAGTAGAAACTGCGCTTTTTGAGTCATGCAAGTGGTTAGATGTTAGTAACAATCACTCAAATATCTGGTTGCAAACTAGTCACAAACAAGCTAGCGTAACAAAAATTGTTACTTGGGTAACATGAGGTTATATGTATATGTATTGACTAACTTGCTAACCATGTATATGCCTGTTGTTTTTCAATGTTTATTACATTGTTTGTATCACGATAATACTTGGTTTGTATTTCATTCAGTAGCTTGTCAATGATGAAGTTATAGTTTTGCTATAAAAATTGTTGCAATCTAAAATAATACCTGTTATACGATATCACACAGCCAGTCTTTATTGCTTCAGCAACATCAATGCAATTGGACATTATTAGTATTATAAATGACAGTTACTTAGAGAATAAACAATTTTTTACAATACCCATTTTATTGTATTCAACTCGTTTTTATTTCAACACAAAACCCAATGCTGCATAAATTCGCGTCATGATTTTATATGTAATTTTTGCTCACGATATAATGCCACCGTGCCCACCATGCATTTCTCACACCACCTCAATACGAAACAGCAGCACGTAAGCAATAAAAAAATGCGGAAAAGTTTATGTAAACTTTTTCAAATTTCGGTTGTTTTAGCTAAAATTTTATAATTTTGAGTTGCATTTTCAGATTCTTTGTGAAATTCTGCTACAAACACTACTTTTCAGTTCTTCAGAATTCGAAAATCGGTGTAGCCGAAGTCAGACAAATTCACCTGAGTACTGTATAGTTTACATTTGTTTCAAAATGTTTGAAAATCAATGTAGACATCTTTGAGGAATCGTAGAGCGAATTAAATTTTTGGGTGCCTTCCGAAACGAAAACTGAATACAACCAAAAATGAAATAAGTTTATTTGGTTATCGACTATCCAAATCTGCTAACCCGATAAACCTGATTAATTTATGTGAAATAGACATTTTTATACTAATCACCCTGTATCTCCAAAACCGGATGTTGGATCTGACTGAAAAACAAGATGTCTTATAGAATCTTAAAGCTTTTCATTTGAATCTTAGATCGGTTCAGCAATCTACGATAAAAATGAGTTACACAGTTTTAATTTCGTTTCACATATCATTCTGTAGTTCCGGAACCAGAGGTCGGAACCAAACATAATTCAGGAACCTTGTTTGGGAGAAAACAGAAAAAAATTGAGTGAGAATATTTGTCACACACGCATTTGCTGATCTCGACGAACTGATTCGAATGGTATATGGCTGTTATGTTCTTCCAGCATTTATTGCTGTAAGTAGTTTAAATCAATATAATTATGGAATTGCTTTCAATTCGAAAATTCTGCCATTATCTGGTTTACATATGGCATATTCGAATGATTATGTTGCCAAAAACGAACCGTGCTAAAATCGATCTGAGGCAAAATATCATGCTGTACACAGTCTTTTGGTACTTAGAAATAATTGTATGTAACAGTATAAAAAATCGTGTTTTACGTTGCTCCAAAGCATTTTCTTGATAGACAGCGCTCAAAACTTCTACTGCTGGAATAGGGGAAAAAGTCGCTTACACAAAAATTTCGATATCTCCGTTAAAAATGGACGGATTTTAACAATCTATGGCTTGTTGTATAGGTATTACCGTGCAGAATCTAAGTCTGAAAATATATTCTGTTTTCAAGGCCAATTGTGCCAGATATTGGTAGAAAACTTAAAATTTTGACAGAAAACTTCGTATAACTCGAAAAGTAAATATCCTATCTCAAAACCATTCAATAACGTTCAGAGTTCGCCGAGCTGAATCGATTGGTACATGACATTCGAAAATTTTTTGTAAAGTTTGAGCGAATTCTATACCTATTTTGTATCTTTATAAAAAAATGTAAAAAGGTAAAATAATAAATTTAAAACAATTTCTTGTGTTGATTTACCATGTGGCTCTGATAAAAAATAACACACAATGCATGCTCAGTAATAGCCTCAAAAGTGCTATTAGGACTCTACTCCATCAAAAAACAACCATTTGTCGGAGATATGCAGAATTAAAACAAGCTATTACTGACACGGAAGCTACCGGCCATAGCGAAAAATAAACTAATTACATCGGAAACCGTGAAAAAAGTCCAGCAAAATAGTTTTGGATAACCGTAAATAAAACTTTTGTGATATAACTGACATCTTAAAGATATTATACAGCAGAGTGAACACTATTTTCCATGAATATTTGTCTATTAGGAAGTTGTTGTCAATGTGGGTGAATCGGGCTTCGAATATCTGCCGCACCCATCGTATTCAGTGGATAAGGCCCCATGCGACTACAATATGCTTCATGCTTCGAAAAACACTGGAACAAACGCCGATTTCGAAACAAATGATAAATATGTTGCTCTAGAAAGGAACTATGTCGATGAATAAAGTTAAGTTTTACCAGAAAATGTTTTTCTCTTATTTAGTCCTGCAACTTATTGATCCACGTACTAAGAAAAATTATATTGTTAAGCAGAACTAGAGATATTCACGCGAAAGTTCTAGTCATTCTTTTACAAGGTAAATTTTGGAAAGACGCCCCATAGTAAAGTAAGACGTATTGTCATCAAAATCAAATAACTGTAAGCCTATAAAGATGCTTGTCTGTGCTATATTTAGCCTGTTTTGACTACCTTAGCGGTTTTGAGCTGCTCTGGTATTGAATTTCCGAACAGAACAGGAAACGATTCAAATACAAGAACAATTAACGATTACAGTATTTTACAATCTAAAACACCTTTTTCGACAGTAACATTGCTGTATTAGCCATGAAATTATACTATACTCTGTGAAACGGCAATTTTTATAGTTTTTTTAGACAGTCCAATTTTGCTTCGACCATGAATGCGCTACTGAAGGGATGAGGCCATCGTGGCCCTCAAAGGGCCAATAAAAAAAAACGATCGTTCCTTCAAATGATCTATCAAACGCCCGGTGCTTCAGGCCACTGGTTAATTGCAGCGTTTACTCGGACGGAGGAACGTTTTTTTTTCTCACACACAGTGACCGACATGCACACTAATCAGTAATTAGATAAATTTGATCGTATGTCGATAGTGATTTATAGCCCGCTTGGCCAGTTTGATGGATTATCGCACGGTTTTTTTTCAGCCAACCGATGTTTTCGGGTCTGCATAGTAATTAGATTTTTTCCTGCTGTGTGCCGTGGTAACCTTGAAGCTTGAATGATCAACATCATGTAAAATTGTATGTAACATGTGGCATATGTGTCACTATTGGAAAGGGATGACGACCGAATTACTCCCGATCGAAGGACAGTCCCTTTTTAAGATGGGACAAAAACCGATTAAATCGTCACTTGTGTTGAATGAGTTTTTCGAACGGTAGCACCCGATCAATGCTGCTCGAATGAAGGCGTTCCTCCTCAAACTGATCACAAAACGTGTGACCGCCTGGTTCGCAGTCACGCGTCGCAGTCAGTTCAGTAAATAAAAGAAGGCGTAAACCCGGCGTGAATTTGTTTGCAGGGAAAAATGAACCGTGATCGTTAGCCGTGGCGCGAACACGACGGCGTTCAGAAGCCGCACGTACGCAGTTGTACTGTCGTTTGCAATTGCACACGGATCCGATGACTTCGGTTTCACGTAGGTCGCCTTAGATTCATGCACGGACGTGGAACTCCCTTGGGGCATCAGGGCAAATTTGACATTTGAACGGCAGCGATTGCGTGTGTGCTGCGAGCGATGATGGTGTAGGTCAATAATTGGGACACAACTCGCGAACCTATAAATGTTCGATCGGAACATTTCGGATCGACATGAGTGTGCTCCGTGTTGACGACGACGACGACGGTTTGTGCGAGTAAGAGAGACGGAGCTCTGCCAGTTGCAGCCGTTCGTTTCGATCTCCGTTCACCGATCGTAATTTTTATGTTCGCTCACTCCTTTCGCGATCTAATAATAATGTCATAATAAGTAAGCAGAAATTGTTCTACTTACATAATTTATTTAGCTGCTTTTTTTTCTTCCCTTGCCGAGCCGATAGGTT